>NC_141618.1:26349058-26949058 GCF_047967505.1 Dipteris shenzhenensis | reverse complement strand
GTCCAAATATGGGATGACAGGCTGTAAGCCTATTTCAGTTCCTTTGGAGCAGAATGTGAAGCTGAGCGCAGATGCAGGTGAGCTTCTGGAAGACCCTACTATGTACAGACGCATAGTAGGAAGTTTGATTTACATGACTATTACCAGGCCAGATTTGAGCTATGCTGTTGGGTTGGTAAGTCACTTTATGCAGGCTCCAAGGAAACCGCATTTGGATGCGGCTAGACACATACTCAGGTATGTGAAGTCCACATTGCAGTATGGACTATTTTATGAGGCTGGGTTTCAGATACAGTTGCATGGATACACTGATGCTGATTGGGCTGGTAGCATTTCTGATAGACGATCTACTAGTGGATATGTGTTCTCTTTTGGGAGTGCTGCAGTCACTTGGAGCAGCAAGAAACAGCCTACAGTTGCCTTGTCGAGCACAGAGGCTGAGTACAGGGGTGCAGCAATGGCTGCATGTGAAGGCTGCATGTGAAGTAGCTTGGTTGCATAAGCTACTCTATGATATGCATCAGTCTACAGATGGGCCAGTTGTCATTTATTGTGACAACATGAGTAGTATACATTTGGCAAAGAACCCAGTCTTTCATGCCAGAACAAAGCACATTGAGGTGCATTATCACTATGTGCGGGAGAAGGTTTTACTAGGTCTCATTGATCTAGTTTATGTCAGCATAGACGATCAGGTAGCTGACATCTTCACGAAATCATTGGGCACAGAGAAGCTACGCAAGTTCAGAGACCTGCTTGGTGTGCAGGAATTGGGATTGAGCTCGAGGGGGAGTGTTGAGATATCGAGCTCCACTCGCGATATGCCAAGGTGACTGTTGTGCATTTATGTCACTGACTTGTTAGCTGGAGATGCGGTTGGTACACCGCCCCCATGAATAATAGCTGGATGACAGCTATCCTTATCTACTCTAGGTTGTGGCTCAATTAGTATGCCACCTTAGTTAGTTGAGTTTGGTTTGAGACCCACATATAGGGTTCTTCTATTTCTTTGTACTTGAGTTCTTTTGGCTTTCACAACTAAGAAGAGGAAAACTGTTTTCAGCCTCCACCTTTGTCTGTATTCCCCCATTGTGATTGTGAGAAGGCCTCAAGTGAGACTCCTTCCCTCTCTCCCACAATCTTCACACACTGACGACCTCTATGAGCTAGACCTGTAGCGAAGACATGCCAATAGCTCCTGGGCAACTCCACTAGAACTCCTCGATCCATAATACACCACCGGCATTGCAAACGACCTTATCCTTCACTCTCTCCTAAGGTTCCCCACAATTTGACACGTGGCAATTATAACCAGGGTTAGTTAGAAGTACCCTAGGTGTAGTTATATTCTTACTAAGGTCAGTTTAACCTTACCATGGTCAATGATCAAGTAAATAACCATGGTTAGGAGCTTGACATGTGTCAAGATTAAAAATTGACCATGGTTAGGTTTGTTTAAACTTTGGGATAACTCATTTGGTTAAAAGGTTGCCATGTGGCATAGTGCTACCTAAGCACATAACCCCTTGTTAAGCACAGTTTGAATTCAGCATGTGAATATCCAAGCCACATCATTAAAGGCCCCTTTTTTATCAAAACTTTGACAAGCCATAACTCGCAATCTAGGAGGAATTCGCACATGCTCCAAAGAGGAAAAGTGATCACCTTTTCAAGCTCTACATGTTTGTTAGATCAAAATAATTGTATGCAATTAGAAACTGCCAATATTGAAAGAAATCAATTGGTAAGACCTTTGCGACAAATGTTAAATCAAAGCATGAATGCATACATCGCTGTCAAAAGCATGCCAAAAGTGCAAGTGCATGAGAGCACAAAGCATGGCATCCACACATAAAGCATCAAGGCACATGGAAGAACAAAGCATCATGCATCATGCTACATCAAGCAAAGAAGAGAATGCCATTCACATCAAGCATTGAGAAGCAACAACCTTGCCACCTTTAGCCCACATGTTTGTAAATCAAGCCTGACCACATAAGAGTAGCTATGAAAGCACCCAGGAAGGTATTGACATGTAAAAACAACACCTGACCACCTTGCAATAGCAAAGGATCATGGCACCAAGGGGAGGTGTTGAGATATGATGCCATGAGCACATAGATTAAAGGCTAAGGTATGGTCTATAAAAGAATTAAAGTAACCACCCTAGGATGTGGACTACATGATGTGGAGATGTGGATCAAGGATATCCACAAGGAGAGATGTGGATCAAAGGATCCCACATGTGTTGACTATTCTAAGGGCACTCTCTATATAAGAGGCCTATCATGTATTGTTGAATACACTGTGAAGATAGTGGGAGAGAGGGAAGGAGTCTCACTTGCGGCTTTCTCACATGCACAATGGGGGAATACACACAAAGGTGGAGGCTAAAAACAGTTTTCCTCTTCTTAGTTGTGAAAGCCAAAAGAACTCTAGTACAAAGAAATAGAAGAACCCTATATGTGGGTCTCAAACCAAACTCAACTAACTAAGGTGGCATACTAACTGAGCCACAAACTAGAGTAGATAAGGATAGCTGTCATCTAGCTATTATTCATGGGCGGTGTACCACCCACGTCTGCAGCTCACAAGTCGGTGACATAAATGCACAACGGTCACCGTGGCATATCGCGAGTGGAGCTCGATATCTCAACACTCCCCCTCAAGCTCAATCCCAATTCCTACACACCAAGCAATTCTCTGAACTTGCACACCTTCTCTACTCCCAATGCTTTCATGAATATGTCAGCTACCTGATCCTCTGTGCTGACATAAACTAGATCAATAAGACCTAGTAAAACCTTCTCCCACACATAGTGATAATGCACCTCAATGTGCTTTGTTCTAGCATGATAGACTGGGTTATTTGCCAAGTGTACTGCCAAGTGTACACTGCTCATGTTGTCACAATAAATGACATCTGGCCCATCTATAGACTGATGCATATCATAGAGTAGCTTATGCAACCAAGCTACCTCGCATGCAGCCATTGCTGCACCCCTGTACTCAACCTCTGTGCTCGACAAGGCAACTGTAGGCTGTTTCTTGCTGCTCCAAGTGACTGCAGCACTCCTCAAAGAGAACACATATCCACTGGTAGATCGTCTATAAAAAATACTACCAGCCCAATCAGCATCAGTGTATCCATGCAATTGTATCTGAACCCCAGCCTCATAAAATAGTCCATACTGCAATGTGGACTTCACATACCTGAGTATGCATCTAGCTGCATCCAAATGCAGTTTCCTTGGAGCCTGCATAAACAGACTTACCAATCCAACAGCATAGCTTAAATTTGGCCTGGTAATAGTCATATAAGTCAAACTTCCTACTATGCGTCTGTACATAGTAGGGTCTTCCAGAAGCTCACCTGCATCTGTGCTCAGCTTCACATTCTGCTCCAAAGGAACTGAAATAGGCTTACAGCCTGTCATCCCATATTTGTACAGCATGTCCAATCCATACTGCCTCTGTAAGAGCTGTATCCCACTTGGTGATCTAATCACCTCAATGCCCAAGAAATAATGCAGCTCTCCCAAATCCTTCATCTCAAACTTATGCTTCAATAGCATTTTCACATGAAGGATATCTTCATCACTATCACCTGTGATGATCAAATCATCAACATAAATGACAAGTAGCATAATCCCTTTCTCTGTTTTTCTCACATAGAGTGAGAAATCTGCCTTGGAAATCTGAAAGCCAATAGTGACAAGATACTATCCTATCTTGTCAGACCATGCTCTAGGTGCTTGTTTCAAGCCATACAAGGCTTTCTTCAACCTACAAACAAACTCAGGATGAATAGCATGAACATAACCTGCTGGCTGCTCCATAAAGACCTCTTCTTGCAAATCACCATGCAAGAAGGCATTCTTTATATCCATTTGATGTAAAGACCATCTCTTTGATGTAGCCATAGCAATGACTGCTCTTACAGTTGCCATCCTTGCAACCGGACTGAATGTTTCTTCATAATCAATGCCATATGTCTGTGCATACCCCTTGACAACTAATCTTGCCTTGTATCTATTCACAGAACCATCTGCATTGTGCTTGATCTTATAAACCCACTTATAGCCAATTGCATTCTTGTTTTTAGGCAAAGGCACCAATTCCCATGTAGCATTGGCTTCCAAGGCATCCATTTCTTCATCCATGGCTTTCTCCCATTTTTCATTTCCCATGGCTTGCTCAAAAGAAGTGGGTTCTGGTTCCTATATCACTTTGACCATATAGGCATAGTGAATGGCTGTAAATCTATCATATTTCAGCCTATCCACAGAATACCTAGCTTTGGTAGACCTACGCAAAATAGGCTCACTTCCAGGTGCTCTCAAAACATCCCTGGTTTTCCTTACTCTAGGTGTAACAACAGAAGGAATACCCAACTCATCATCAATGCTCTGTTCTGAGCCACTGGATTCACCATCCACATAAGAGTGACCTGCATTCACATCAAACATGGGCTGATCTACCTTCTCTTTTCCTTTTTGTGATACTTGCATACCACTATCTGCATTGCTTTGAGGAGATTCTCCTGATCTCAATCTACCTGTCCATGGCGAAGTATGTGAACTACTGCTAGAGGACATTGTAGGTCCACTGATATTTTGTGACTGTTGCATTGAATTCTATGCAGCATTACCATTTTGTGCATCGACATCAATCATCACATTTACTGGTTTATACCAGCTGCTCATCTCATCAAAAACAACATCTCTACTCAAGGTAAACTTACGAGTAGAAGGGTTATAGCATCTATACCCTTTCTACTACAGAGAATAAACAATAAAGACGCACTGCTCAGCTTTTGGATCCAACTTGGACCTCAACTCATCTGGCACATGAACATAGGCAATGCAACAAAAAATTTTCAAATGAGAAATGTTTGGTTTCCTACCAGTATACATCTCCTCTGGTGTCATGCCATGTATTGCTACAGTGGGAGTCCTATTCATTATGTAAACTATTGTAGCAGCTACTTCAGCCCAATAATAATCTGGTAGATCTTTCTCATTTAGCATGGCCCTAAATACCTCTCCAATATGCCTCTTTTTCCTTTCTGCAATTCCATTTTGCTGTGGGGTATGATTGCATGAATATTGCTGCTTTATGCCATGCTCCTGCAAGAACCTTGCAAACTCATTTGAGAGGTACTCTCCTCCTCCATCTGACCTTAGGCATTTTATTTGCAGGCCTGTTTCTTTTTCAACCATAGCTTTAAAAGCTTTGAAGTGCCCAAACACTTCACTTTTCTTTTTCATAAAATACACCCAAACTTTTCTGCTGAAGTCATTAATAAAAGTGACAAAATAGTGACAGCCACCAATAGATGCAGGCTTAGTAGTCCACACATCAGAGTGGATTAATTCCAATGGCTTTTTACTCTCTTGAACATGCCTAGGAAATGGTTTCCTTGTCTGTTTTCCAAATTGACAGGCTTCACAAACCTTATGCATTTCTGCAACCTTGAATTTAGGCAATCTTGCAACAATATTTTGGGCTTGCATTGATTAGGGAGAGGGGGAGGAGGGGGGAGGGGGAGGAGGGAGGGAGGCAGGGTGGGGAGGAGGGAGTGAGGAGGGGGAATGAGGGAGGTGGAGGGAGGAGGGGGAGGGAGGGAGGGAGGAGAGAGAAGGATGGAGGGAATTCAAAATTCAAATTTTGAAGTTTGAATTTTTTGGTTCCCACCTAGGAGTAAGAGTTGTGTAAGAGGTGGGGTCACCTTTGGGCTTAACCCACCTAGGTGAGGGGGGGTTAGGACTTTTTGGGACCTACCTTGGCCCTTTCATTAGGACTAATCCATTCCTTATGAGGCTCTTTTGAGAGCCCAATTCTCCCCTAATATGATAAGAATGTGACTAGAGAACAAGAATTGGCTAAGCCCATAATCATTACAGTTAGTCACAGCTTGGCATGGAGCACCTGGGGTCCTGAGCCAACTTTTGGGCACAACCAAGGAGCCACTCATGGTTGTGGTAGGTGCACATACTTGATGATCAACTCCCAATTGTCAAAGCTTTGCTTTTATAGTATAAATATATATTTTCCTTGAGTTACACCAATTTACAAGGCCTACCTCAAAGGATATGCCAACATTGGATTCATTGATACTAGATGGTTTGATAACAAAGGTACATAATGTATCCTAACTATGCCAAACATGTAAAAGAGGAACTCAATCAGCTCATCTAAGTCGGGTTCATTTATGCAATTGACCGTAGTGATTGGTTGTTTCGAATTATTATTTTGCCCAAGAAAAATGGCAAGCTATGTGTATGTGGTGTTAATTATGAAAAATTGAATGTCCAAATGATGACAAAACCATTTTTTAATCCTTTAATAGATGTTATTCAAGTTGTATGGTATGATTTGTACTCATTTATGGATGGTTATATTGGATACAATGAGAGAGAGATAGAGAGAGAGAGGTGGACCAATTGCATAGACATGGACATGAAAAGTCAAGGTTGCTAAAGACTTTTGGCAAATGTTTCAAACATTTATTTTTATTAGGGCACGCAATCTTTTGAAACCAATATAAAAGTTTCAATTCTTAATGAAACTAACATGAAAAAATCATCCATGATATGAAAGAACATGCATAGAAAAGTCTAATGTAGTTGGTAGTGGATGATAGGATATATTAATAGATAATGCAGAGATTAATAAAGTGGTGACAATGATGTGAAATGAGGCCCAGGGCCTCTCCTTTTATAGGCCCCAAGGGGGCTGGCAAAAAAACCGACCAGCCTGTTACAGACTAGCCGACCAGGGTCCAGCCCTAAAAGGGCACACCCCCCAGGGCTTTTGGCCCACACTTTCAGGGTTCTTTGGCCCTCCATTCAAGGCAGGTATCCAGCCTATAAAAGGCCTACATCCTGCCCACTGACAGCCACATTTCCTTCTGCACATACTGCCATAACTGCGCCTCTGCCAGGTCCTCTCCCAGTTTCGTGCAGAGCCATATGTTGCTGATGTCATCGTGCCCTGCCAGGTCAGATCTAGGGCTTGTTGTCCCCGCCGTCTGTTCCTTCCACAGGTTCCATCCTTTGCAGCCTTCTTCTCTTGTGAGGTGCTGCCCATGTGGCAGCCCCCTCTCTCTTTCTTCTCTGGGCATCTTCTGCCCTAGGTCTCCCTCCTCCATGCTCTCCTCATTTGGGGGCTTACAAATGGGGAGGTGACCTTTCCAACACTCCCTCTCACTGACACATCTCAGCCCAATACCAACACATCGATGAAGATGCTCCAGTAACTCCCTGGTCATAGTCCTTTGGAACCATTCGGTGTCGAAATCTTTTCCTGGCTTTGCATCCAGTGGCTCCTACTCCACCAGGTCCGGTTCCACTTCTGCACACCATCCTGGTACACAGGTCCATTTCTGGTAGCACCTCTTGGTACCACCTCCTTTAGTCACGTTCCCGCCTCTGAACTCAAGCAATCCAGCCGTCACGATCTTCTAGTCGTCCCCCTCATAATGAGTGAAAAACCTGGAGTCTTCCAGGCACCATGCTCTGAGGGTCTGTTTCAACCCGTCCTTCCTTTGGCAAGGTCTGCAACCAATGAATATCTCCAAATAACCTGGACCATGTGAGTTCTCAAGCAGGTAATCTTCTAGCTTCAGTACTCTTTGTCCATCACCTTCTAGCAATCTGCGTCCAAGATTTGAAGAAGCACCAATACTTCCCCTTCTACCTTCGAAGAAGTCCAATTCCTTCCAATCTCTTATCACCTGAGACAACTGCACAAGGTGACCTCCCAACCTGCCAGTAGCAAATTCTCCATCATGGTAAGCAAGAGACTCCCACTTTTTGCAGGACTTCCATAGTTCTTTTTTTGATAATGTATGGACCTGGGAATATCTTGCTCTTCTAGCATCAATCTCAAATTATTTGAATTCCCTCTGATGTTCTTTTGTAAAGAGTGATCAGGGTTGGGACTCCGCATACACAAGAAGAATGATTCAAGAGATTGAATCGCTATACCACATTCTCTCTTTCCTCTCTTTGCTGCATAGACACCACTATAGATCTTCAAATCTGATGAATATGCTCGCTCTAGAGTAACCTGCATGGCTTCTTTGTCTTTTTTATCAACAAAAATGAGAATGTTGCAAATTGCCACTTTGCTAATGGTGGTATATACTATTCTATCAATGAAGTTATGGATATCATCGCTAGAAACTTCATTGATGAAGAATAGTTGTGGCTTGTCCCATGCTGACTCATTCTTGATGAAGTCATATTCTTCTGAAACTCCCTTGAAGTTCACAAGCATTCCAGACTTTGCCGTAACCTCTACATTGAATTGAAAGCTTTGGTGCATATCTGTTGGCATCCTTATCTCGCTGATTAATCTTTCCACATATGCAACCACCTGTTGTGGGATTTCTTTTCTCATGTAAGAGGTTACTATTTTTGACCCATCTTCATCCTTTTTAATCCACTTGTTTGCCCATAGCTTTACCTTGGGTGTTGACAAAGAAGCTATGTGCTTGACCACATTATAGTCAATGTTACAATAACTAAGTGGAATTTTTTTCTCTGACAGAAAATACTTAATGGCACTATGCACTGCATCACGCCTCACCTGTACACTAATGCATTCTTCCATGCAGTGGTCTTTGTCTTTCTTTCCAAAAAACCATTCTTTCTTTAAAAGTTTTTGTGCTGCCATGGATGCATACTTGTCAGGCAAGTACTTTATAGGCCTCCACATCCTTGCCGTCAACTCCTTCTTATCCATTACCTTTGACTTTCCGGAGATAAACAAAGGAGCTTCATAGGTCAACTATCCATGCTCACAAGCAATGCACGTTTCAAACATCTCATTGAACACTTCAACAGCACGAAATATGATAGAAGTGTAGTCGGGATATCTATCTCTCACCACCTTGAGGCTTGTCATATTTTCTTCTCGCCCTTTGAGTTCCCCTAGGCACAACTGCACTCAAAGAAGTATAGAAGTTTGTGAGTGTGTCGGCGTCTGCTTTTGTGACCTTTCGCTTCAAATCAAGATTTGGAGAACCAAATGTTGTCCATATAACCCTTGCCTTCTGTAAGACCTCTGATGTTGAGGATATCTTATGCTTTCCATGGACATAATGATAAAGTCTTTCGGACTCAATCAAATACTTGATCTCATGCTTGAATATACAAATTGTTGCAGGATAATAATGGAATGAACTTATCTTTGCAGATTGTTCTGAAGTGAGTCTTTTGACCTCCTTTGCTTCTTTTGCGATTTGATTACAAGCATATGCCCAATGTTGACCATCAATGGGCTGGAATCTACAATGAAGGAGGAATTCCTTCTTTGTTTCCTTTAGCATATTCTCACCTTGTGCCTCTTTGCCTTATTCATGTGGAATATTTTTAAGAGTGTCTTTAAAGAATCGACTGAAGGTTTCCTCAAAATGTGTAGGCCCTGTAAATGTTATTTGATCCAGAAAGCTATTTTTGATTGGACAAAACATTATTGGGTGCAGGACCACGTTGTTTGCCACAGGTTTCTTTCCATCTCTCAAAGCCTCGTATATTTGCAGTGCATAGGATATATCAAGGCTTCGGCTATTGGTAAAGATAGCTACAGCTTCCACATCTTTGGCATTCACAAACCACGTCCTTTGCCCCCAGATATATCCCACATCATCATCTGTTACTGCTTCATCAAGACACAGATTAAGATTTTTGATTGATGTGAGTTCATCATGATCATCTTCAGCCTTGGGTTCTGAGTCTTCTTCATCTTTCTGTTCTTTTAACCGTTTTTCATCCACATGATCTTTCTCTATAGTGGGACGATGCCTTTTTTTACTACTTGGAACCGTGGCTCTTGCAATTATACTAGCCTTTTGCATTTCACATCGTGGTTTGCTAGCAAGAGCTTCTAGCATAACTGTAGTATCTTCTTTAATTTTTTAAATTCCCATGCACTCAAGGCTTGTGTTTCATCATCCTTAGTTACATCCACCATTTCTTGCTCTAGAAGTTTGCGCTCATGTTCTACATGTTTGTGACGGTGTGCAAGTTCTTCTTGCCCCTACATCGAAGTCTAAGCTTGATCTCCTTCATGTGAAGATCCTTGAATATGAGGAGCATATTGTGCACGCTGAAAGAACTCAAATATTATCTTTGCATGCATCCTTTTTGCCACCACACTAGGAAATTGCTCCCAAGTATATGCAAGAGCCTCCAATGCACTTTGCAGCTCTGGAAACTTTGATGGTTGAGGAGGAGGCATCACAAAGGTCTTTGATTCTCTCCTTGACACAACAAAATGAAGACTGTCAACTTCAGGATCTGAACTCTTTGTGAAAATATCCATAAAAGTCTCTTTTAGCTCTATCATTATGCCTACTACAAGGCTTGAAGTCATATCCTTTTTGAAGCAAGTAGCATCCCATGGATCTTCAACATCATTGAACTCCCTTTTTGACATAAGTAGAAAGAGTCTCTTTTCCTTTTGATGAAGAAACCAAGCTCTTCTGCCCATGTGATATCGAGTCCACCTACCAAAGCCATTGGTGCTATATTCCTTTCCTTTCAAATTCAAAGTGACATTAGAGACCCGTGCTCTAATCTCCGAGTCATTTAGGATAGCCCCCACATTAGTTGATTGCTCCATAATGCTACAAGAAAAGATAATGAAGAATTTAGATACATACAAGTAAAGTACAATATACAACGGTTGATACAATAAATGCGGGAAACAGCCCAAAAGGCTTTACAAGGCTTCATATAGCAATAAATGTGACCAATAGCAGAGAGGGCTTTACAAAGTATTTTATAGCAATAAATGTGGAAAATAGCCTAGAAGGCTTTACAAGGCTTAAATATTTGTACAAATGTAAAAACATTAGCCAATAAAGCTTTACAATGAAATAAAATGTCCTCTAGTGATAAAGCTTCAATCTTCATGAAGACATGTAATCTGTCCATCCATTGATTTGTCCTCTAGTGATAAAGCTTCAATCTTCGTGATGACATGTAATCTGTCCATCCATTGATATCTGTGCACTGATACCCAACTGATGCAATCTACCCACTAAAAAATGTTCCACTGATATCCACCTATGCAGCCCACTGATACTCATTAAATAGTGAATGGTCAGGATGGTCGAGTTTATTACAAGGCGCTTCATATGGCAATAAATGTAAAAAATAGCCTAGAAGGCTTTACAGGATTTTTTATGACAATAAATGAGATTAAATATTTATACAAATGCAATAAAAATAAACAATAATCATCAAGCTCCAATATGCCCCATGACATGTAATCTGTCCACTGATATTTGCTATCTGCTCATGCAATCTGCCCACTGATAAACTTCTTGGTAAATGGTAAAAGGTCTTATTTAATAGCATGTTATGAGTGTTAAACCGCATGTGAGCGAAGGGACTGACAACAATTAGGAACTAGTTAGAAAAATTTGAGCATGGCTTCGATTGGCAACTTGGAGAATTGTCTCTCCTCTAAGGCAATCTAATCTATGCTAAACTATGCTAAACCAATCGTCGAAGCGAAGAAAAGCAATAAATAATTTATTTTTCTGTGTTCATTTTAATGTGCTAGGGTTTAAGAGGCTTGAATATGCAAAAGAAGGGGTTTTGATGTAGAGGCTAAACCTGCATGTGAGAGAAATGAAGAATAAGTATAAAAAGAAAAGTTAATATTTTGCAATTTAAAAGATGAACATATATATAAATATTATCTCACCTTCAAAACAAACCATAAATTCACTCTTTTATAAATTTTTAAAAGTATAATACAAAACATGTAAATACATAAAACTCTCTCTTTCCTCTGAACTTTCTCTCTCTCTCTCTCTCTCTCTCTCTCTCTCTCTCTCTCTCTCAACTCCTGATTCTCTCTGTAGCCATAGTCAAGACACATCATTCTCTCTCTTAATCTCTCTCTCTCTCTCTCACAACTCTTATGTGTTTCCCTCTCTGTCCTCATCCCTCTCATTCTCTCTCTTAGTTTATCTCAAGTCTCTCTTTCTCTCCCTCCCATGGCGGCTAGGATTTATCATTCTCTCTCTTCATCTCTCTCTCTCTCCCTAGGATTTGTAATTATTTCTCTCTCTCTCCACCTCTCTCCTCTCTCTCTAGAGATTTATCATTCTCTCTCTCTCCCCCCTCTTCTCTCTCTCTCTCTCTCTCTCTCTCTCTCTCTCTCTTAGCCTCTCTACCAACCTACCTCTATCCTCTTGGTCGCTAGGATTTGTCATTCTTTCCCTCTCTCTATCTCTCTCTCTCTCTCTCTTTGAATTCTCTCTCTTAATCTCTCCCATCCTTCCTCCCTCCCTGACTCTCTCCCTCCCTCTCTCCCTTTCTCTCTCTCCTCTATCCCTCTTCTCACTCTTAATCTCTCTTTCTCTCCCTCCCCTCTTTTCTCTCATTTCTCATTCTCTCTCGCTCTCTCCCTCCCTCCCTCCCTCCCTCCCTTGGCAGCCACGACTGCAAGAAGTCTCATTCTCTCTCTCTCTCTACCTCCCTCTCTTAGCAGCCACGACCGCTAGAAGTTTCATTCTCTCTCCCTCTCTCTTTATCTCTCTCTCCCTCTCTCTGTCTCCCTAAGTCTCCCACCTCTCTTCTCTCTCATCTCTCTCTCTCTCTCTCTCTCTCTCTCTCTCTCCATCCTTGCCTACTCTCTCCCTCCCTCTGGCGGCCACGGCTGCCAGAAGTTTCATTCCCTCTCTCTCCCTCTCTCTCTTTATCTCTCTCTCCCTCTCTCTCCCTCTCTCTCTTTCTCTCTCCCTAAGTCTCCCTCCTCTCTTCTCTCTCTCTCTCTCCCTCTCCCTCCCTACTCTCTCCCTCCCTCTAGCAGCCATGGCTGCCAGGAGACTCTCTTCTCTCTCTTAATCTCTCTCTCCCTCTCTCAGCTCTCTCTTTCTTTCCCTCCCTACTCTTCTCTCTCATTTAAGGAGCCCCTCTTCTCTCTCTGAATCTCTTGTCTCTCTCCCTCTCTCTCTTTCTCTCCTCCCTACTCTTCTCTCTCATTTCTCATTCTCTATCTCCCTTTGGTGGCCATGGCCGTGAAGAGCCCCTCTTCTCTCTCTTAATTTCTCTCTTTCCCTCTCTCAAATTTATATAAGAAACTAATTAAAATAGAACTCAAAAACTCAAATAAGAAACTAATTTAAAAAGAATTGTAATGCCTACTAAAAAACCCCTCCTCTAGCTGCCACGGCCACCAAGAGTTTTCATTCTCTCTCTCTCTCCCTCTGCCCCTCTTCTCTCTCTTAATCGCTCTCCCTTTCTCTCTCTCTCTCTCTCTCTCTCTCTCTCTCTCTTTCTGTCTCTCTCTCTCCTACTTTCTCTCCCTCCTTTCTTTTCTCTCTTAATCTCCTGCTATCTCTCTCACACACTCTCTCTCTCTCCTCCCTCTCTCTAGCGCTCTCTTTCTCTCTATCTCTCTTTTCAAATTTAGAACACAAATTTCAATAAGAAATTAATTGAAATAGAACTCAAAAACTTTAACAAGAAACTAATTGAAAAAGAATTGTAAGTAAAGGAAAAGAATTACAAGATGAATTTTAAGAAATAGAACTCAAAATCTTTAACAAGAAACTAATTGAAAAAGAATTGTAAGTAAAGAAAAAGCATTACAAGATGGATTTTAGAATTGCGAGTAAAGAAAAAGAATCGCAAGTACCTAAAAAAAGTGAAAAAAGTAAGGATCCGCTTATCCTTTCTCTTCCGCTCTTGGTTGCTTCAATGAAATGAGGAGAGAATGAGAATGAATGAATGGAAAGAAGAGTATATATAAGAAAAACTAGCCCACTCCTCCCACTCACGCATAAATTTGAATTTTTAAAAAAGAGAGGGAAATTTGAATTCATTCCTTTAGATAACTTTGAATTCAAATTTGTGTTTAACATTCTTCTTGATACTTTCTTCTCGTACATTCCTTTTGAATTCAAATTTGTGTTCAGCATTCTTCTTGATACTTTCTTCTCGTAACTCCCTCTTCATTCTTCTTGTAAGTCAAATCTTATTTGTCGCTCTTGCTCATGATAGTTCTACTCTTAGTTGTAAGAATTCGACCTCTCTCCCTCTACTGCTCTCCTCTTCTCTATGTAGTGGGCTCTCTCTCTCTCTAATGGAGCTCCCTCTCTATCGATGGAGCTTCC
The DNA here is from genome assembly GCF_047967505.1 of Dipteris shenzhenensis. NCBI lineage: Eukaryota > Viridiplantae > Streptophyta > Polypodiopsida > Gleicheniales > Dipteridaceae > Dipteris > Dipteris shenzhenensis. Next base: position 26,934,915 of record NC_141618.1, on the reverse strand, counting down.
TCTCTAGTCGCATGTCTCTCTCTCTCTAGTCCCATACCTTCCCAACCTTCCTCTAGTCACGTACCTTCCTCTCTCCCTCAAGTCTTCTCATCTCTCCTCTCTCTCTAGTCGCTTACCTTTCCCTCTCCCTAAAGTCTTCTCATCTCTCTTCTCTCTCTACTAGTGTTTCCCTCTCCATCACGTCTTCTCACCCCTCTCCCTCCCTCACTCCTCTCCCTCCATTACTCCTCTAACTCTCCTCTCATCCTTGGGGGTTGCGGCCCCCAGGAGTCCTCTCTCTCTCTCTTCCTTCTCTCTCTCTCCTCCCCTCCCCCCTCTCTCTCTCTCTCTCCCTCCCCTCCCTCCCCTCACTCCTCTCTCTCTCTCCCCTCCCTTTTCCTCACTCCTCTCACCTTGGGGCTGCAGCCGCTAGGACCCCCCCCTCTCTCTCTCTCTCTCCCTCCCCTTGCTCTCCTCACTCCTCTCACCCAATACCTGGGTGAGAGGAGAAGACACTGCCCAATACCTGGGTTAGACCCTCTCATGGCTTACTTATGCAAAATATGTGAAAAGCCAAAACATAAAGCAATGTCTTGTTATGCTACAAAGGATGAAAATGCCAACCTGACTTCCTTGTTGAAGATTGCCAAAACAATGGTTGCCAAAAAGGAAGCAACTACAAAGCTAGAGATCTACCCTCTCATGGCACTTTTATTTGACTCCAAGTACAAGAAAAAGATGAAGGTCAGATACCTAAGATATGCTTCTCTACACAACTATGGAGATGACAAGATAATCGTTCTCTTGAAGGATATGATTTTCAGATCCACTTGTTCTATCATAGTACCATCTTATAAGGCACATCTTATAAGGCACTAGACATTGCCCATGTGGTAAGACCTTGCCTTGACATGGATATTTTGCCTCCACAAGATGAGGCATCCCATGAAGATTATGCATTTTAAATCATCTCTATGTATGCTCCAGATCTCTCTTTTTATGTCAAGGTACTCAGCCTGGATAGTCCTCCAAAATGAATGAAAATAAACTATTGTGTTTTGTGTGTTTTGTAAACACCTCTGGTCACCTTATGATGTAGGCCATGTGTATGTTTTGCTCCATGGTACCTCTTGTAGACATTGTGTGCATGTACATGCAAGGGAGATAACCATTGGAAGGTCTTATTGTGTCCCTTTTGTTTACCTTACACCCAAGGGAACCCTTGCTAGCATGAGAACCTAGCCATAGATTTATCCTTGACCACCATGAGATGGCTGAGAAACTATGAGACTAGATGTATCCTTGACATAGCCTGAGGCATTCCCTTGACGGGGGGTTTGATGCGATATCTCAAGGTGTATGCCTCAGGCACACCTTGGTTTCTATGTGTGAGTGCTAGAGGCACAGTTAGGTGCCCACAAGCACAGTTAGGTGGTGGAAAGCCACATAGGATGTTGAGAGAATCTAGGAGCAGATTGAGGAGATGATTGTGGAGCTCTGAAGTCATCAGTGATGTCAGTGAGCATGTATGAGGTGCCTACTTAAGGACCTCACTCTTCTTCATTCCATAATGCAAGTAATGCAAGTATTCTGAGTTTGTGTCCACTCTTTGCTTTCCTTTTAGATTACCAACAGATCACACATTATACACCGTTTTTCCCCTAGTGATATGCACATCCATAAAAAAACACGCCCTTAGGGGTGTTATCTGACCAAGCACTTATCGTATGGGTGTGCCTCTTTGAGAACATTTCAATACCACCTAGGTTGAGGGATAGGAAAAGTTTTGTGCCCATCGGATATCCTTTGCATGGTCGATCGAGTATTAAATACTATTTTTGCTCGAGTCATGCACATCCGTAAAAAAACATGCTGCTAGGTGTGTTATCTGATCAAGTACTTATGCGATGGGAATGCCACTTTGCATGTAAGTCAATTCCACCTAGTTGAAGGTGTGTGCAAAGTATTGTGCCCATCGGATATGCTTTGCATTATCAATCAAGCATAGAACACCATTTTTCCCTTAGTGTAATGCACAACCATAAAAAAACACGGTCCTAGGTGTGTTATTCAAATAAGTACTTATGAGATGGGGGCTCCACTTTGCACACAAGTATCTTTCAACTAGGTTGAGGTGCGTGCAAAGTATTGTGACCATCAGATATGCTTTGCATGGCCGATCACGGATTATACACTGTTTTTCCCCTAGTGATATGCACATCCGGAAAAAAACACGTCCTTAGGTGTGTTATCTGACCAAGTACTTATCGGATGGGTGTGCCTCTTTGAGAACATTTCAATAACAGCTAGGTTGAGGCGTAGGAAAAGTGTTGTGCCCATCAGATATCCTTTGCATGGTCGATTGAGCATTAAATACTATTTTTACTCTAGTGTCATGCACATCCGTAAAAAAACATGCTGCTAGGTATCTTAGCTGATCAAGCACTTATAAGATGGGCGTGCCACATAGGTTAAGGTGTAGGAAAAGTATTGTGCCCATCGGATCTACTTTGCATGGTCAATCGAGCATTAAATACCATTTTTACCTTAGTGTCATGCACATCCGTAAAAAAACACACTGCTAGGTGTGTTATCCGATTAAGTACTTATGCGATGGGAATGCAACTTTGCATGTAAGTCAATTCCACCTAGTTAAAGGTGTATGTAAAGTATTGTGCCCATCGGATATGCTTTGCATTGTGGATCAAGCATAAAACACCGTTTTTTGTAATGCACAACCATAAAAAAATACGGTCCTATGTGTGTTATTTAAACAAGTACTTATCATATGGCTACTCCACTTTGCACGCAAGTATCTTTCAACTATGTTGAGGTGCGTGCAAAGTATTGTGACCATCAGATATGCTTTGCATGGCCGATCATGCATTATACACCGTTTTTCCCCTAGTGATATGCACATCCGCAAAAAAACACGCCCTTAGGTGTGTTATCTGACCAAGTACTTATCAGATGGGTGTGTCTCTCTGAGAACATTTCAATACCACCTAGGTTGAGGCGTAGGAAAAGTGTTGTGCCCATCAGATATCCTTTGCATGGTCGATCGAGCATTAAATACCATTTTTGCCTTAGTGTCATGCACATCCGTAAAAAAACATGCTGCTAGGTATGTTATCGGATCAAGAACTTATGGGATGCACGTGCCACTTTGCATGTAAGTCAATTCCACCTAGTCGAAGGTGTGTGCAAAGTATTGTGCCCATCGGATATGCTTTGCATTGTCGATCAAGCATAAAATGCCGTTTTTGCCTTAGTGTCATGCACAACCATTAAAAAACATGGTCCTAGGTGTGTTAATCAAACAAGTACTTATCAGATGGGGACTCCACTTTGCACGAAAGTTTTTTTCAACTAGGTTGAGATGCGTGCAAAGTATTATCACCATCGGATATGATCTCCATGGTCGATTACGCATTATACAACGTTTTTACAGTAGTGATATGCACATCCACAAAAAAACATGCCCTTAGGTATGTTATATGACCAAGTACTTATCGGATGGGTGTGCCTCTTTGAGAACATTTCAATACCACCTAGGTTAAGGCTTAGGAAAAGTATTGTGCCCATCAGATATGCTTTGCATGGTTGATCGAGCATTAAATACCATTTTTGCCTTAGTGTCATACACATCCGTAAAAAAACACGTTGCTAGGTGTGTTATCCAATCAAGTACTTATGCAATGGGAATTCCACTTTGCATGTAAGTCAATTCCACCTGGTTGAAGGTGTGTGCAAAGTATTGTGCCCATCGGATATGCTTTGCATTGTTGATCAAGCATAAAACACTGTTTTTGCCTTAGTGTCATGCACAACCATAGAAAAACATGGTCCTAGGTGTGTTATTCAAACAAGTACTTATCGGATGGGGGCTCCACTTTGCACTCTAGTCTGTTTCAACTAGGTTGAGGTGTGCGCAAAGTATTGTCACCATCAGATATGCTTTGCATGGCTGATCACACATTATACACCGTTTTTCCCCTAGTGATATGCACATCCGCAAAAAAACATGCCCTTAGGTGTGTTATCTGACCAAGTACTTATCGGATGGGTGTGCCTCTTTGAGAATATTTTAATACCACCTAGGTTGAGGCATAGGAAAAGTGTTGTACCCATCGGATATGCTTTGCATGGTCGATCGAGCATTAAATTTCATTTTTGCCTTAGTGTCATGCACATCCGTAAAAAGACACGCTGCTAGGTGTGTTATCCCAACAAGTACTTATGCGATGGGACTGCCACTTTGCATGTGATTCAATTCCACCTAGTTGAAGGTGTGTACAAAGTATTGTGCCAATCAGATATGCTTCGCATTGTCGATCAAGCATAAAACATCGTTTTTGCCTTAGTGTCAAGCACATTTGTAAAAAAACACGGTCCCAGATCAAGTACTTATCTAACCGATACGCCACTTTTCATGCAACTCAATAACACTAGGTTGAGGTGGGTGCAAAGTATTGTGCCCATCAGATGTACTTTGCATGGTATATCACGTATTAAACTCCGTTTGTGCCTTAATGTCATGCACAACCATAAAAAAACACGCTTTTAAGTGTGTTATCTGACCAACTGCTTATCATATGGGTGTACCACTTTTCATGCAATGAAATACCATAATTGTTGAGACTCATGCAAAGTATTGTGCCCATCGAATATGCTTTGCATTGTCAAACAAGCATTAAACATTGTTTTGGCCTTAGTGTCATGCAAAACCGTCAAAAAATGCGGTCCTAGATGTGTTATTCGACTAAGTACTTATGGGATGGGCATGCCACTTTGCATGTAAGTCAGTAATACCTAGGTTGAGATGTGTGCAAAGTATTGTGATGATCGGATATGCATTGCATTGTCGATTAAGCATAAAACAACGTTTTTGCCGTAGTGTCATGGACAACAACCAATAAAAAACATGGTCCTAGGTGTGATATTCTAAAAAGTACTTGTCAGATGGGGGAGCCACTTTGCAAGAAAGTCAATTTCAACTAGGTTGATGTGCGTGCACAGTATTGTGTCTGTCGGTTATGCTTTGCACGGGGGATCACACATTATACACCATTTTCCCCCTAGTGTTATGCACATCCATCAAAGAACACGCTCTTAGGTGTATTATCATACCAAGTACTTATTGAATGGGCATTCCACTTTGCATGGAACACCATACCACCGCTTTTGAGGCATGTGCAAAGTATTGTGCCCATGGGATATGCTTTACATGGTAGATTGAGTATTAAATACCATTTTTGCCTTGGTGTCATGTAGAACCATCAAAAAACACGATCCTAGGTGTATTTTTCAAACAAGTACTTATCGGATGGCGATGCCACTTTGCACACAAGTCAATACTGCCTAGGTTGAGGAACGTGCAAAGTCTTGTGTCCATTGGATATGCTTTGCATAGTCGATTGCACATTATACACCATTTTGTTCCTAGTGTTATGCACAATCATTATAAAATACATTTGCAGGTGTGTTATCTGAACAAGTACTTATGGGATGGGTGCACCACTTTGTATGCAAGTCAATACGACCTAGTTTGAGGCGTGTACAAAGTTTTGTGCCCATCGGAGAAATGTAGATGCAATAATATTAGAAAAATTCTCAGTATGTGTATATGTGTGTGTGTGTGGCAAACAATTTTGATACAACAAAGTAAACACCTAGTGCACAAATTATGCACTTCATACCTAGAGTATTGTGTCAAAATAAAAGCTGAAATAAGCTTGTTGATGAGGATAAATACGCCCTTGAATAAAAGCACAGTTGTTTTATGACCACAATAGGATCGCTTTGACACCTGTGATTTTGCCCACATGTAAGTTTGCAAATAGTATAAAAAATCATATAATAATATATTAATAGATTGCAAATGTGTATAGCAAGTGAGTAATGGGAAGTGGAAGTGGGAGTGAGGAGGGAGGAGTGGAATGGGAGAGGGGAAGTAATAGGGGTGTATGATAATAAGTATAAAAAATAGTATAATAATATATTAATAGTTTTCAAATGGCAAGTGAGTAATGGGAAGTGGAAGTGAGAGTGGGGAGGGAAGAATGGAATGGGAGAGGGGGAGGTAATAGGGGAGTAGGATAATAAGGGAGTGAAATGAGTGAAGGGAGTTAATAGGGGATGAAAAAGAGGAGGGTGAGATGGGGAAATATGGGATTTTGGGAAATGGGAGGAGTATGGGACGTGATGGAAATGTGGGATGGGAGTGGTGGCAATGGGGGAGGAAGAAGAAATGGATAGGGGGAGGGCCAATGGAAGATTGGGATGAGGGATGGGGGTAATGTACCAAAGTCTTGTGGCCAAATTTCAAACAATGATGCTTCTTCTTACATGCTTCAAAGAGGTGGCTAAAATGAATACTTTCCAATCAAAACCAGGTCTAGCAATTCAAAACAAAACTGAAGCCACACTTGTACTAAAGTTATTGAAAGTTTCAAAAAACCAGAAATGCTAGAATAGCATCTTATGTAGCATCTTCTTCAAAAACTTATCAAAACTGTCAAAACCAACAGGCTGAACTTGGAGGGCTTGTAGCTCACTCTTCAAAGCAAGGAAAAAAGGGCTTTCTAAAGCAAAAGAAAGCTCATATACCAGAGAGGGTCCAGCACAGAGGTTGGATGAAATGGTGCGCACTTTTGCCCGGGGGAGTTGCTACAGGATGAACTTGAGTTTTGACGATTTCTCCTTTGTTACTAAACCAAATGACTGAAAAATGGCTCAAAATCTTTGTCTTGAGGTCACCCATCTACTCCTAAGAGGGCTCAGGCAATGGCAAAGCAGGCAGGGAGTATTGAGCAATAGAAGAAATTCGCTATTTGGAGAATGGCAGCCAACAGAGACATTTTTTTCTCAATTGCTTGCAGGTGGAAGTTCGCCCATACTAGAGGAGTTTACAACTCAGACGGTTTGGGCAATGGTCATTTGTAGGCAGAGAACCAAGCTCTCAAAGATTTTGGGAAGAAGGAGGAAAATGGAGAAGAAGAACATGATGATGTGGCAGAAATGGGTTCAAGGGGGATCAAAGGGCTCTGATACCATGTTGGTAATCTGAAAGGAAAGCAAAGAGTGGACAAAAACTCAGAATACTTGCATTACTTGCATTATAGAATGAAGAAGAGTGAGGTCCTTAAGTAGGCACCTCATACATGCTCACTTACATCACTGATGACTTCAGAGCTCCACAATCATCTCCTCAATCTGCTCCTAGATTCTCTCAATCATCCTATGTGGCTTTCCACCACCTAAGTGTGCTTGTGGGCACCTAACTTTGCCTCTAGCACTCACACATAGAAACCAAGGTGTGCTTGAGGCATACACCATCCCATCATGATCGGCCATGCAAAGCATATCCGATGGTGACAATACTTTGCACGCACCTCAACCTAGTTGAAATGGACTTGTGTGAAAAGTGGATCCCCCATCCGATAAGTACTTGTTTGAATAACACACCTAGGACCGTGTTTTTTTATGGTTGTGCATGACACTAAGGCAAAAACGGTGTTTTATGCTTGATCGACAATGCAAAGCATATCCGATGGGCACAATACTTTGCACACACCTTAAACTAGATGGAATTGACTTACATGCAAAGTGGCATTCCCATCGCATAAGTACTTTATCGGATAACACACCTAGCAGCATGTTTTTTTACGGATGTGCATGACACTAAGGCAAAAATGGTATTTAATGCTCGATCGACCATGAAAAGCATATCCAATGGGCACAATACTTTTCCTATGCCTTAACCTAGGTGGTATTGATATTTTCTCAAAGGGGCACACCCATCCGATAAGTACTTGGTCAGATAACATACCTAAGGGCGTGTTTTTTTTCAGATGTGCATATCACTACATGAAAAACGTTGTATAATGCTCAATCGATCATGCAAAGGATATCTGATGGGCACAACACTTTTCCTACACCTCAAACTAGGTGGTATTGAAATTTTCTCAAAGAGGCACACCCATCCGATAAGTACTTGGTCAGATAACACACCTAAGGGTGTGTTTTTTTGCGGATGTGCATATCACTAGGGGAAAAATCATGTATAATGCGTGATCGGCCATGCAAAGCATATCCGATGGTGACAATACTTTGCACGCACCTCAACCTAGATGAAACGGACTTCCGTGCAAAGTCGATCCCCCATCTGATAAGTACTTATTTGAATAACACACCTAGGACCGTGTTTTTTTATGGTTGTGCATGACACTAAAGCAAAAATAGTGTTTTATGCTTGATCGACAATGCAAAGCTTATCCGATGGGCACAATATCTGATGATCACAATACTTTGCATGCACCTCAACCTAGTTAAAAGATACTTGCATGCAAAGTGGAGCCCCCATCTGAAAGGTACTTGTTTGAATAACACACCTAGGACCGTGTTTTTTTATGGTTGTGCATTACACTAAGGCAAAAACGGTGTTTTATGCTTGATCCACAATGCAAAGCATATCCAATGGGCACAATACTTTGCACACACCTTCAAATAGGTGGAATTGAATTACATGCAAAGTGGCATTCCCATCGCATAAGTACTTGATCGGATAACACACCTAGCAGTGTGTTTTTTTATGGATGTGCATGACACTAAGGCAAAAATGGTATTTAATGCTCTGTCGACCATGCAAAGCATATCCAATGGGCACAATACTTTTCCTATGCCTTAATTTAGGTGATATTGAAATGTTCTAGAAGATGCACACCCATCCGATAAGTACTTGGTCAAATAACATACCTAAGGGTGTGTTTTTTTGCGGATGTGCATATCACTACGGGAAAAACGTTGTATAATGCGTGATCGACCATGCAAATCATATCCGATGGTGACAATACTTTGCATGCAGCTCAAACTAGTTGAAATAGACTTGTGTGCAAAGTGGAGCCCCCATCTGCTAAGTACTTGTTTGAATAACACACCTAGGATCGTGTTTTTTAATGGTTGTGCATGACACTAAGGCAAAAACGGTGTTTTATGCTTGATCGACAATGTAAAGCATATCCGATGGGCACAATACTTTTCACACACCTTTAACTAGGTGGAATTGACTTACATGAAAAGTGGCACGCCCATTCCATAAGTGCTTGATCAGATAATATACCTAGAAGCGTGTTTTTTTATGGACGTGCATGACACTAGAGCAAAAATAGTATTTAATGCTCGATCGACCATGCAAAGGATATCCGATTGGCACAACACTTTTCCTATGCCTCAACCTAGGTGGTATTGAAATGTTCTTAAAGAGGCACACCCATCCGATAAGCACTTGGTCAGATAACACACCTAAGGGCATGATTTTTTATGGATGTGCATATCACTAGGGGAAAAATAGTGTATAATGCGTGATCGGCCATGCAAAGCATATCTAATGGTCACAATAATTTACACACACCTCAACCTAGTTTAAAGATAATTTCGTGCAAAGTGGAGCCCCCATCTGATAAGTACTTATTTGAATAACACACCTAGGACTGTGTTTTTTTATGGTTGTGCATTACACTAAGGCAAAAACGGTGTTTTATGCTTGATCCACGATGCAAAGCATAACCGATGCGCACAACACTTTGAACACACCTTCAACTAGGTGTAATTGAATTACATGCAAAGTGGCAATCCCATCGCATAAGTACTTGTTGGGATAACACACCTAGCAGTGTGTTTTTTTACGGATGTGCATGACACTAAGGCAAAAATGGTATTTAATGCTCGATCGACCATGAAAAACATATCTGATGGGCACAATACTTTTCCTACACCTTGACCTAGTTGGTATTGAAATGTTCTCAAAGAGGCACACCCATTCGATAAGTACTTGGCCAGATAACATACCTAAAGGCGTGTTTTTTTTGCAGACGTGCATATCACTACCGGAAAAATGTTGTATAATGCATGATCGACCATGCAAAGCATATCCGATGGTGACAATACTTAGCATGCACCTCAACCTAGTTGAAACCAACTTGTGTGCAAAGTGGATCCCCCATCCAATAAGTACTTGTTTGAATAACACACCTAGGACCGTGTTTTTTTATGGTTGTGCATGACACTAAGGCAAAAACGGTGTTTTATGCTTGATTGACAATGCAAGAATATCCGATGGGCACAATACTTTGCACACACCTTCAACTAGGTGGAATTGACTTACATGCAAAGTGGCATTCCCATCGCATAAGTACTTGATCGGATAACACACCTAGCAGACTGTTTTTTTACGGATGTGCATGACACTAAGGCAAAAATGGTATTTAATGCTCGATCGACCATGCAAAGCATATCTGATGGGCACAATACTTTTCCTAAGCCTTAACCTAGGTGGTATTGAAATTTTCTCAAAGAGGCACACCCATCCGATAAGTACTTGGTTAGATAACATACCTAAGGGCGTGTTTTTTTGCGGATGTGCATATCACTACCGGAAAAACGTTGTATAATGCATAATCGACCATGTAGAGCATATTAGATGGTGACAATACTTTGCACGCATCTCAAACTAGTTGAAACAAACTTGTGTGCAAAGTGGAGCCCCCATCCGATAAGTACTTTTTGATTAAGACACCTAGGACCGTGTTTTTTTATGGTTGTGCATGACACTAAGGCAAAAATGGTGTTTTATGCTTGATGGACAATGCAAAGCATATCCAATGGGCACAATACTTTGCATACACCTTCAACTAGGTGGAATTAACTAACATGCAAAGTGGCATTCCCATCGCATAAGTACTTGATCGGATAACACACCTAGCAGCCTGTTTTTTTACGGATGTGTATGACACTAAGGCAAAAATGGTATTTAATGCTCGATCGACCATGCAAAGCATATCCGATGGGCACAATACTTTTCCTATGCCTTAACCTAGGTGGTATTGAAATTTTCTCAAAGAGGCACACCCATCCGATAAGTACTTGGCCAGATAACATACCTAAGGGTGTGTTTTTTTGCGGATGTGCATATCACTACCGGAAAAACGTTGTATAGTGTGTAATCGACCATGCAGATCATATCCGATGGTGACAATACTTTGCACGCATCTCAAACTAGTTGAAACGGACTTGTGTGCAAAGTGGATCCCCCATTTGATAAGTACTTGTTTGATTAAGACACCTAGGACCGTGTTTTTTTATGGTTGTGCATGACACTAAGGCAAAAACAGTGTTTTATGCTTGATGGACAATGCAAAGCATATCCAATGGGCACAATACTTTGCGTACACCTTCAACTAGGTGGAATTAACTTACATGCAAAGTGCCATTCCCATCGCATAAGTACTTGATCGGATAACACACCTAGCAGCGTGTTTTTTTACGGATGTGCATGACACTAAGGCAAAAATGGTATTTAATGCTCGATCGACCATGCAAAGCATATCCGATGGGCACAGTACTTTTCCTATGCCTTAACCTAGGCGGTATTGAAATGTTCTCAAAGAGGCACACCCATCCGATAAGTACTTGGTCAGATAACATACCTAAGGGTGTGTTTTTTTGCGGATGTGCATATCACTACCGGAAAAACATTGTATAATGTGTAATCGACCATGCAAATCATATCCGATGGTGACAATAATTTGCGTGCATCTCAAACTAGTTGAAACGGACTTGTGTGCAAAGTGGAGCCCCCATCCGATAAGTACTTGTTTGATTAACACACCTAGGACCGTGTTTTTTTATGGTTGTGCATGACACTAAGGCAAAAACGGTGTTTTATGCTTGATCGACAATGCAAAGCATATCTGATGGGCAGAATACTTTGCACACACTTTCAACTAGGTGGAATTGACTTACATGGAAGGTGGCATTCCCATCGCATAAGTACTTGATCAGATAACACACCTAGCAGCGTGTTTTTTTATGGATGTGCATGACACTAAGGTAAAAATGGTATTTAATACTCGATCAACCATGCAAAGGATATCCAATGGGCACAACACTTTTCCTATGCCTTAGCCTCAGTGGTATTGAAATGTTCTCAAAGGGGCACACCCATCCGATAAGTACTTGGTCAGATAACATACCTAAGGGCGTGTTTTTTTGCGGATGTGCATATCACGACAGGAAAAACGATGTACAATGCGCGATCGAACATGCAAAGAATATCCAATGGTTATAATACTGTGCATGTAGCTCAACCTAGTTGAAAGATACTTGTGTGGAAAGTGGAGCCCGCATCCGATAAGTACTTGTTTGAATAACACACCTAGGATCGTGTTCTTTTATGGTTGTGCATTACACTATCAACAATGCAAAGCATATCCGATGGGCATAATACTTTGCACACACCTTAAACAAGGTGGAATTTACTTACATGCAAAGTGCCATGCTCATCCCATAAGTACTTGATTGGAGAACATACCTAGCAGTGTGTTTTTTTACGGATGTGCATGACACCAAGGCAAAAATGGTATTTAATGCTCGATCAACCATGCAAAGCATATCCGATGGGCACAATACTTTTCCTACACCTCAACCTAGGTGGCATTGACATGTTTTCAAATAGGCACACCCATCTGATAAGTACTTGGTTAGATAACACACCTAAGGGCACGTTTTTTTGCGGATGTGCATATCACTAGGGAAAAAATGGTGTATAATGCGTGATCGGCCATGTAAAGCATATCCGATGGTCACAATACTTTGAATGAACCTTAATCTAGTTGAAACCAACTTGTGTGCAAAGTGGAGCCCCCATTTGAGAAGTACTTGTTTGAATAATGCACCTAGGACGTGTTTTTTTATGGTTGTGCATGACACTAAAGCAAAAACGGTGTTTTATGCTTGATCGACAATGCAAAGCATATCCGATGGGCACAATACTTTGCACAAACCTTCAACTAAGTGGAATTGACTTCCATGCAAAGTGGCATGCCCATCCCATAAGCACTTGATCGTCGGATAACATACCTAGCATCGTGTTTTTTAACGGATGTGGATGACACTGGAGCAAAAATAGTATTTAATGCTCGATCAACCATGCAAAGGATAACTTGGCATGTCCATCTGATGAGTACTTGATCGGATAACTTCTCCCACCAATAAATTAAGTACTAATTAAAAATTATAATAAATGAGTAGATTATTAAAAAGAGACTAATATTTATGTGATTGTTGCTACTACAGCTTGCTTGCAAAGGACTCTCACAAAGGAGATGGCTATAGATTTTGTTCCAGGGATGGGTGTGATTTTATGTAGCAAAAGAGAAGTAGTTGCATTTGCTACAATCCATGATAGTGATCCCAATTCAGTTTGCCACTTTCGAAGACTTGGCGAAGATAAGGTGGCAGTTACTGTATCAAAGATTCTTAGCGCACATGTTGAGCTAAAGTATAAATGTGGAGATATGGAAACACTTGGAGATGTTATGCCCTACAATACATCCAACAAATCATTTATAGCATGGGACAAAGATGAGACTTATGCAACAGACATTATCAAGAATACAAAGTGCACCACCTTGGATTTTACTATAGGGGACATTTTACAAATGAGATCATTTGCAAATAATACTGTAGCAGAAGGTGAAGTATTGGGATTTGAACAACTGGAGCAATGGTCATTTGCACAGATGAGGATTCTAAAAGTCACTGATGATGGTATGGTTGATAACATAACATCCTTATGTGATCCCTACTATGAGGTAGGCAAGAATATGAGATGGAGCATGCAATTTTTAAACATGAGAAAGAGGCACATGGTTTTCAATGATAAAGACAAGGTATACTACAATATCAAAGGACCTAAAATGCGTGCCCATGTGCCAGGCTCTATCACTTCAAATGTGGATGATTTCAATGTACTCAATTATAGAAGTGACATCTTATTTGGAGTGGGTGAGTTCATTGGTTTCGAGAAACAAAATGATTTTAAAAGCGAAGCCTTATTTGGGGTGGACGAATTCTTGCACAGTGAGAAGAGCAAAGGTTTCAATAGTGATGTCTTGTCAAGTGTGGATGAGTTCATGCATATTAACAAACTTGGTGTCAATCAAGCTTGTGGATTTGTGAAAGCCATGCAAGATGTCCCAATGAGCGATGTTCTCTTAGGAGTGGAAGAGTTTCAAGGTTCTCAATACTCTCGTAGAATATTGAATTCATTGAATGGTCCTAAGAGTATGTTAAAAACGAGGATGAGATCAATAGAGGATTATTCAATATTTAACTTTGATTGTGATATGGCCAAGGATGCAATAACCAATCATGGATGCTTGGTTACAAACAAATGTGAGGAGAAGAAGTGCATAAATATAGATAACAATGTGCACAAGGAATGAAAACGGTCATACATATGCATGAAGAGAAAGCGCGAATCCAGGCAGATCCACAAAAGAAACCAAAGACGAAGAGAGTAATGAAGGAGGAGAACATGTTAAATGCATTGGGATATCTATGTTGCAAGGGAAGATGTATGCACTTCATTGATCTTGCTGACATCAGGGAATGTGGAGGACACGTGTGGCAAAGAAGAGGAAGCGAAAGAAATGAAAACCTTCTCACAAGTCTCTCTTGCTTTCTTCAGAATGGCAATAAAAGGCTAAGTTCAAGACAAAGGGTAAAACCTCTCATAAATGGAAAAAAGATTTGCAATAAGGCATATCGCAATATTACTGGATTATCCCATGGTACATATTGGGATTTAGTCACCAAGGCAAAGGGCGGCAACAAATTTAGCATTCATGGTAATAGAGGAAGGTCCAAATCAAGAATCTCAACTGTCAGGGCAGCAGCAATTTTACAAGACTTCATACATGAAAATGCTTTACCTCAACCCCATATATCTACCAAACTCCCTAACGGTGACGCGATCACTGAAATGCACCTTCCAATGGGCTTGACAAAGCTCGAAGTATTTGACTCTATTGTAGAAAAGAAAAGGCAAAGAGGGGATGCCGTGGCTTAATTATGAAGGCAATTCGCAATGTACATGCAGAAAAAGGTCGCCTACCACTGACTTTGAGAATACAAGTTGATAATTGCTGGCGAGAAAATAAGAATGTAGTCATGTTGCATTCTGCTCCATGCTAGTTGCTCATTGAATCTTGAGGTCAAATGTGGATTTTTGTATGTTGGGCATACACATGAGGATATCGATCAGGTTTTTAGCACAGTCTCAAGGGAGCTTAAATGCAAGGATGTGGAGACAATAGATGACTTGGTAAGAAGATGTGGCAGGCAAGTTGGTGGTCGTAAGGAAAGTATAGTATGTGAGAGGCTCGAAAGAATGTATGATTGGAAGAGCTTCATTCTACCTTTCATACAAACGGGTGGTGATGCATTGACAGGTCATACCAATCCACACTACTTTCATGTTTTTTAATGAAGAAGAGAGAGTTTATGCCACAAGTAGATATAGAGGTCGATTGTTTTGTTGTGATTCGGTCATCGGATGATGAATATGAGAATGTGAAGTTTTGGGTTGCAAAAGTAGTTGATGTGCAAAGAGATGACCAAGGGAGAGCTACAACATTTACAGCAGTATGGTATGAGCCAAAGGGCAGGAAGGAGAATATGGATAACAACACATTGTACACTAATTGTATAATGAAGAAGTGGGTCCCAAATGATGAAGCAGTCTCTCAAGTTTCGACAGAGACAATCGTAGTGTCTTGGAATTCAAGGGCAAAGAAATCAAAGAAGTGCATGGGAGATGAGGTAGAAGGAAAAATAAAAATACCACAGCAAAATATTTTGCATATACACGAATTTTTAAGGATGCTCACCATGGAGTAAGTAGAAGGAGATAGCGCAAAAAAATGAAGAATGTCCATGATTAAAGCTTTGTATTGAAGTCCATTGAAGGATTTTATTTGGTTACTAGGCAAGAAGCCAATTCAAGACAATTATAATCAGAGTCATCACCTCCTATGTCAAATGAGAGTCAAAATATGCACTGGATGTCAGCCAAGGGTCAAGGCTTGGCAAGACAATAGGGAGTTAATGCAGATAGCACCTGGCAAGGGACTATCACATTGAGCACATTGGGAAGTCAATGCACCCAAGGGGCAAGGCTTGACAAGACAAGTGGGAGTTAATGCAGATGGCACGTGGCAAGGGACTATCATGATATTCAGCAATAAGACAATGGGGAGTCAAATTATGCAGATGGCACGAATTGAGGCTCTTTAAGAGCAACAATTTAAATTGTAAACATATGTTCAATCTATATCATTTTGGATACAAAGACTCCAATTGAGAGCAACGTCTCTCAATGTAAACATATAATGATAGCTATAATTGCTATTATAATTCTTTGGTTCAATACAAAACTTGGGTCTTATGGCATCATGTCTTTTTTCTATTTATTAAAAGTTTTAAAAATTTTGTGCATATTGCGAGTGACAATGTTATTTTCATGAAATATTTAAGTCTCCTTTCATGGATTTATAAATTTATCACATCAAGGAAAAATATTAAAAATAATTAAATTAACAAATAACTTAGGTATAGCTAGAATTTCTAAAATAGGATTATTTCAAATTCTTGCATGTTGGTGCAAAAGTATAGATTGAAAAAACAATATTTTTATGTGAATATGATAGTGCCACAAAGTGAATTTTTGATTTGGGAAGAATATTTTCAGAATGTAAAATTTTGATTTGGGAAGGATATTTTCACAAAGTAAACTTTTCATTTGGGAAGGATTTTTGGGCTTCGTCCAAAAACAATAGAAAAAGTCCAAAATTAATGAAATAGGCATTGACAATAATTATTTTCTTCAAAAAGTAGCTCCTACAGAAGCTCAGTGTTTAGGGAGACATGCCTCTACTGCAAATCTGCTTCTCTCGTACCATAATTGAGACTTTTGTAGTGTTATTGTGCCATGAATGCCATCCTTGAGCTCCTCAGGCTGAGCACACAAATTCTTGGGCTCTAATAATTCTCAACTCTCCCATTCTTCTCTAATTTTCCTCATGTGCAATGTGCTGGCTTTGTTTTTTCTCAAAGGGTGGCTCCTTGGATATTCCTTTTCAATCTCTCGCTCTTTTGAGAACCAAACCATGGTCATTAGGTTGCCTTTATCTCACCACTACTCTCCTTTGTGGTGCTACCAGCCTCTTAGTCCTAATCATCACAATTAGAGATACTAGTCCCAACACATCCACTAAGGCGGTCCAAAGGATAACTTCATATATGCTCTACATTTAATATACCAAGTAATATAAAATCAATATGGTGGTCTAAAGGATAACTTCATATATACTCTAAATCTAATATCCCAAGTATAATTGTCTCGTCTCTTATCATAAAAAATAAGATCATAAAGTTAAGAATCTCAGTCATGTTTATATAGTGGTAACTCTCTTATGAGTCACTTAGCATCTTGAGTCAATTGCCAATAATGGTTGTCAAGGTCATCAAAGTGTTGACAAACCTCAAAGATTGCAAGGGTCCCTAAGGGGATGAGTGTGTAGAAATCCTAACAATGGGAAGGTTGCAATCCATAGTAATAAAGTACTCCCAAAAGCATAATCTTATATTAACACTGACTAAAGTAAAGAGAAAAATTTCAAAATTAAAATTGCTCCACATTATAATGAAGTAATATTACTTATTCCCTTCCCCGTGATATATGCCGATTACTCCATGGTGGAAAGTAAACCCAAGGGAAAGTGTGAGTTCTCATAATAACATCATGAACCATTGGTACTCACAATAATGCATAAATACTAAGCATATTCCAATTATTATTCCCCTTATTGCCAAGGGATTATCATCTCTCCAAGTGTTTACAAGTGTTTCTAAAGGCTACCAAATCAAAGACACACCCAAAGATTACAAGGGTCCTCAAGTGTGTGTGTGTGTGTATTTGTGTGCGCATGTGCATGTGCATTTGCATGTGCATAATTGTGCACCTGTGCATGCAGGTGCTTGTGCATATGCATGCGTGCCTGCGTGCACGTGCACATGTGTGTGTAATTACCACACAAAAAAAAGTGTGTGTGTGTGTGTGCAATTTTTTTTATAAATACAGTAGTCTTTAAGAGTATTAGTAACTAAATGGGAAAAGTGTATCAGGGGTAGGAAGAAGTCCAAGGTGTAAAAGGAAATATATATAACTAGATAACTATACCATCAATAAATGGATTTAGGGACTAAAGAACAAAAGGGGAAATCAAAAGTCTTTTTTACAAAACTTGGTTTACTTATGTTACAAGGGGGGGGGGAAGAAAACATTGAAAGCTTGTTATTGAATTAAATTTATAATACTGTGGGTCCTAACATTATTAAGTAATAATTGTCCTTAAAAACTATATGCCTAGAGAGGATCAATAAATAGCAGTTTAAAGGTTAACTAAAGAAAAATTGAATGTATTAAAAAGGGGAAATTTAGTTAGAAAAGCATCTAAACGAGGGAATCAAACCAAAAAAGGTCAATTAATTATTTCACAATCCAAGATAATTAATTACCAAATTAAAGGGACTAGAGCAATTTAATTATTATAACACATAAGAAAGGCAAGGGGGTAAGACTCATTGTATTGCTGCAAGGCCCAAGGTACTACAAAAATAGTTGTGTAAACTAGTAAGCTTAAAACTAAAACTGAAGCAACTATAAGATCTGGTCACACCCAAAATTTTGGATCCATGTACAAGCTTTCAATCTTTCATCAAAGCACAAGTTCCCATAACCACGAAAAAAGCAGAATCCATGATCTTGATAGCCATAAGATGTCCATCATCCATTAGAGAGATAGTTCCTTGCACATATAACCATAACAGGTTGAAAAAGAACTATTAAGAGGTTTTGTACACAATGTGTGTGTGTACCAAATGCTTGTTTAGATATCGAGCTCCACTCGTGATATGCCAAGGTGACCATTGTGCATTTATGTCACCGACTTGTTAGCTGCAGATGTGGTTGGTACACTGCCCATGAATGGATGACAGCTATCCTTATGTATTCGAGTTTGTGGCTCAGTTAGTATGCAACCTTAGTTAGCTGAGTTTAGTTTGAGACCCACATATAGGGTTCTTCTATTTCTTTGTACTAGAGTTCTTTTGGCTTTCAACAACTAAAAAGAGGAAAACTATTTTCAGCCTCTACCTTTGTGTGTATTCCCCCATTGTGTATGTGAGAAAGCCAAAAGTGAGACTCCTTCCTTCTCTCCCACTATCTTCACATGGTATCAGAGCCTGGTTCATGGTAAGGAGCTCAAGAAACCAAACCAAGTTCGTGGTGTCCTGGTAAGAGGACCATTTTTGCTTTCCTTTTTCGAGTTTGGGAGCAAATCTCTGCAGGTAGCACAACCGAAAAGTGCAAGAGTCATTGTCTCAGATTGAGATGCCATTCGCGGTGTGGCGAGAGGGCAATATATGCTGCAGGGCCATTTCGGGGCCCATTTTGGAGGTGGAAGTTCTCCGCAGGCATTGAGAAAAAGGCCCTATTTTTGCTGTGTGACCACTGCTGTGCAGGTCGGTGAAAAGTTACCATAGAAATTGCATCGTATGCTTGTGCGTAGGGATACTGGGAGTTACAAAATCATCCCTATTGCCTATTGATGCAAAATCGTCACTAGGAAGTGACTGTGTGGTCAAATACCACTTTCGTCAGTTTTGCAGATTTGCCCGTGTGAGGTAGAAGATGTGTTTTTTGCAGTGACAAAATATTTTGCAGTGTTCTATAATGGCATCTGATTCTCTTTCACAGATTGTCACTGAAAAGCTTGACAAGAACAACTTCCAGGCATGGAAGTTTAGAATGACGAATTTCCTTATGGGAAAAGGCCATTGGGAGTTCATTATAGGAACCAATTCTTCTTAATGTTCCCAATCAACAGGAAATGCAGGCACTTAAAGGATGGCATGAGAGAGCCAGAAAAGTTATGTACTAGCTGTCTATCAATATTTCAGATTCTATGATTGTGCATATTTAGGATGCAAGTACACCAAAGGAGGCATGGGATACTTTGGCAAAAATGTATAGCACAAATACGCAAGCCAGGAAAATGCAGCTCAAGCAGGAGTTGCACAATGTGCAGAGAGAAAATATGAGCATCAATGACTACCACATGAAGGTGAAGAAAATTGCAGATGCACTTGCTTCCATTGGGTCACCAGTGGAAGATGATGATTTAGTTTCTATGACCTTGAATGGTCTAGGAAAGGATTATGCACAGTTCTGGACATCCATTGCCGTCCGTGAAAAATTTCTTGATTTTGTGACAAGTGCAGAAGAAAGCAATGATGTGTGGTATATTGACTCAGTTGCATCAAACCACATGATAGGTCATGTAGAGTGGATGCAGGATGCAAAGAAAATGGATAGACTAGGATTTATGGAGACTGGTGATGATACTACACATCCTATTGTGTAGATTGGTAAAATTCCTTTGTCTATGCAGGATGGGAAAAAGAAATACTTGTCTGATGTATTTCATGTCCCAAATATCACCAAGAACTTGGTTTCTGTTGGTCAAATGGTTGAGTTGTGCTTGTAGGTCAGATTTAATCCTCATGGATGCTTTGTTGAGGATATGAAAAATAACAGTTGCTTGATAGCAAAAGGAAAGAAGAAGGGCAGCATGTTTACGTTGGATGTGGACATGCTTGAATTGAGTGCAGTAATGTTTGCACATGGGACCGGTGTAGTTGCAGATATTGATATCTGGCATAAACGCATTGGTCATGTTAATGTACAATGACTCAAATCAATGCAGGCCCAAAACACAGTTGCATGGATACACTGATGCTGATTGGGCTGGTAGTATTTCTGATAGACGAGCTACCAGTGGATATGTGTTCTCTTTTGGGAGTGCTGCAGTCACTTGGAGCAGCAAGAAACAGCCTTCAGTTGCCTTATCGAGCATAGAGGCTGAGTATAGGGGTGCAACAATGGCTGCATGTGAGGTAGCTTGGTTGCATAAGCTACTTTATGATATGCATTAGTCTATAGATGGGCCAGTTGTCATTTATTGTGACAACATGAGCAGTATACACTTGGCAAATAACCCAATCTATCATGCTAGAACAAAGACCCCTGGAGGCTGATGAAGGTGAAGGGGATAGCCAAGGAAGGCCAGCACCTTTATCCAATGAAAAGATGAGCATGGTAGATGGAAGATTAGCAATTGTTGGAATGAGTAAATTTGACAAAATGCTCAACGAATTTACATTGAAGGGTAAGGAAAGCTCACCACAATGAGGTGGCAATGTACTTCACTAATTTTTTGTACATGGAGTTTATTAAAGTACTTGTGCACTTCTCAAGCTATAAAGACAAACATACATGTGGCACACAATAGTCACAATCACACACAGAGGCATTGGAGGGGGCACATGGGGCACTAGAGCAGCAGGCGACACAACTCTATGAAAAGAATGTGGCTTGGCTTGATCATGTTAAATGCCTGGAAATAAAAATGCTACCAACAAACCTGATATGAATAAGTAGAACACTGCACTATAAGCCAAATTCAAGACACTCCAAGAGCTAAACACGTGGTTGCAACGTGAGCCAAATGATGCCTGTGCAACATTTATTGGAGACATGGGTGAGGTGGTGTAGCTGGCCATATGTCAACACCCATCTACACAACCATATGCCGTCCAGCCAGTTTAGTTACTTGTGTCCCATATGCCAGTTTGTTTTGAATGGCCAGATTGGCTATTATGTTTTGCCTTGCCATCATAGATTTCATCTATATTGTTTACTAGACTACTTGCCCACAACATATGTTTGCCCTCTTTGTAAAATGCAAATATCGAAAGCACTATATATGGTCTTTGGCTTAGGAGAGATGTATCTACAGGACCATAAGATTAAACTCATTACATTGGATGTAAACCCTGTATAAAAGCATTTGCAAATAAAATTTAAATTAAAGAATTTGCATTCCAAACCATAAACTCTAAACATACAAAGTTTGCATTCCAAACCCTAAACCCTGTACAGAAGCATTTGCAAATAAAATTGAAATTAAAGCATTTTAGAAACCCTAAACCATAAACATATGAAACTAAAGAATTTGCATTCCAAACTCTAAACCCGATACATAAGAAAGTAACGTGTTTGCATTCAATAAAGCAAAATTTTAGATACTTTCATGGCATCCAACCCTTGAATTTTTTTATACTAGGCTCACATACATTCAATGATTCAGATTAGGTTGGTGACTATGATGATAGACATTCCACTAGTGGAGACTTTCTTAGAAGCTCATGCATATGGTTTACAAACTTAAATAACGAGTATAAGTTATCATGGATATTGTAGTTTCATTTATTATGTTTTAGAATATGGAACTAAAGTTTGAATTGTTTCGCTTATCTTATGAGCTTCATGATATTCAAGCATGACCATTTTATAAATTTTATAAATTTTGAGGCATCATATGTTCATGTAAAGGCAATAATGCCTGTTTTATCTAAACTACAAGAGATTTAGATACATTGTGTATGTAAAATAACTAGAGAGAATTTATAAAATAATGAAAATTTTATTAAAGTTTCATTTTCTCATATGTGCGAATTCATAAAATAATAAAAAAATTAATGAGGTTTCATTTGCTCATATGTTTTAATATCTTTTAGTAAATTTAAATACATACTTTTTCAAGATATTTTTATTGCATCCAAAAATGAGAAGTTTGAGTGTGTAATTTAGTAAATATTGTATATTTCATGTAATGCTTTTTACAAGAACCTAAAATATATTATATTTTATCCTTTGGATAAATTGTGCTAGCGACTATGATGATAGACAATCCACTAGCTAGTGGAAATTTTCTTGGAAGCTCATGCACATGTTGGTCAAGTAAGAAACAATCCACTATAACCTCTAGTCTCCTCTTCATGTGAGGCTAAGTACAAAGTGGCTCGATCTTCATTGGTTTTTCCACCTTGTATTCTCAGTGATAGTTAATGTGCTATTGCAATAGCTAAAAGTGCTATGTTTGATGCTCACATGAAATAGGTTTAAATACATCATCATTCTGTTAGACAAAGATTTCATATAGTAGATATTTCTTGATCTATTATCCTACACACTATAACATGGCATATCTTTTTACCATAGGCATAAAATACTCACACTCTCGCTATATTACAAATCATTACCAATGTTATGACTATTAGAAAGGAGGATATCGATTGAATTGGACAACAAAGTTGTTTTCTTTCTAGACAAGCTAGATTAGAGAATCAAATTTGGCACCCAAGTGCTACTTTAATAGAGGAAAAATCCAGAGAGCAAGTGCTTTAAGAGCTTGGATAACTTCTATCATGCTAGAAAGGAAACTAAAATTGCAATTATAGATAGTTCCTACATGTAAAGGACCTTCTTCCTCATTGCCATGGCATAGGCTTCTATTGCATGGGATGGTGAGTGGCATTGCCAATCGACATGCTCTTGAGCAAATGTACCTGGTCAAGAGCACCTTAATGGGTGTTACCACCCAGAATCCTATCTAATGGTAGGAAGAATCCAACCCCCACATCTCAAACCCAAAACATAGAGATTAAAGTAGACCATTTGTATCCCAATGCATTTTCATCCCATCCTAATCCCTACAGCAACAATCTATTCACCCCATGCATCAATCATAATTTAAAATAATGAGACATTCAAAATGCAAGGCATCAAAGTTTCCTTTCAAAATGCAAGGCACTAGAAACATTCCAAATGCAATGCGATGAGGAAGAATAAAAGTGAAAGGCAGCAGAGTTTCTTGAATCCTTGCAAAATGCAAGGCACCAGAGACATTCGAAATGTGATGAGACATTCCAAATGCAAGGCACTGGAGTTTCCTTGCAAAATGCAAGGCTTTAGAGACATTCAAAATACAATGGGACGTTTGGAATGCAAGGCATCAAAGTTTCCTTGCAAAATGCAAGGCACCAAACACATTCAAAATGCAATGCAAGATAGGGGAGTTTCAAGCATGCAATTAAAGCATCCCACACTTCACTATCATCATCATGACCATCATCAATGTCTTCATCATCAGGTAGGCATGGAAGTCAAGTATTTTTTTATTCCTCTTATTCTCCACATTGTTATCCTCTTCAGATATGACATTATCATACATCGAGCCCCCTCCTCTTGAGGTTCTGGGACTTGTAATGATGATCAACCATGCCACCATTGTAACCAGCCAAACTTAGAAACCTAGTCTGTTGATTAAGAAAGGACCATTTGCATTCCATACCTGTATCCTTATCATCATTCATTATTACTACACTGGATGGTGAGGAACTTTATCTTTCATAGCATACGAATGAACAAGCTTCAATGTGTACTGATGCAGTAATATATCAAGGGCCAATCCAAGAACCCTATGAGTTCAATTATAAGGATCCTTATGGAGATTCCCATCATTCGGCTCCATCAGTCTCTTTTCCTTCCAAATTTGTGAGTCTAGAAGCTACTAATTAGCCATGGCTCATGTGTTCAATTCATATTACCTACTAGCATTTTTCATTGCGCATCGAAGGACTCAAGGATTGTATTTACAAGATGGGCAAGCTGTTGAGAGTTGTGGTGCCATGAGCACATGTAGAGCAAAGGTATGAGTAAAGGGCAAGCTACCACATGGCATGGAGGAGACATCCCACATGTGAGCAAGCATATGGATGTTAGTACCCTCACCTATAAAAGGGAGGTTCATTTGAAGTAATATCAATCAAGCACTTTGCACTATCTCAAGATTCTCTTTATGAGTCCAAGCTAATCTATCTTGGAACCTAATTGACTTGAGGTACATGTCATGAGCACTCTCTTCATCATGTCTCCACATAGGTTCCATCCACCTTAGAGTGCTCCATAGATCCTAAGACACACATGTTTTGTCATGGTATTAGAGCTTAGGTATAGTATCTTAGATTAGTTATATGCATGCCTTAGGAAGTCATGAATTTGGCTTCTCCATCGCATACTCCAACGTCTTTGACTCCATCAGCAGAAGCCGATGGACTCTCCACGACCTTCAACAACGGAAATTCGGCTTTGTAGCTCCTGGGCTATGATGGACTCCCCTGCTCCAAGACTCCACATCCATAGCTACCTTGTCTCCACCAACGGACGCTTGACCAGCAGCTTCCATGACCTGCAGTGACTCCAATCACATTAGAGCTCCAGCATCTTCTTCGAGCAACATCTACTTCTCACGAACAATTGCATCTTCACCGTAGCTTCACAAGCCTCCGAAACCTCAATGCCATCGTCGCCCAAGACCTCTGCTAAATTATCTCTTCACAAAGTCCTAAGGTCTCCACAATTGACATGTGTCAAAGATAGAACTTAACCACAGCTAGGGGTGGTTCAGTTAGTGGGGCTAGGTTCAGTTACTTGGACCATAGTTAAGTTTGTTTGAACTCTGGGTTACTTTAGTTTAGTTAAAAGTTTGCCACATGGCATAGGGCTACCTAAGCATAGAGTCCCTTGCTAAGCACAAAATGGAATTCAGCATGTGAATCCCTGTGCCACATCATCATGTTGGGATATCTCAAGGTGTATGCCTCAGGCACACCTTGGTTTCTATGTGTGTGTGCTAGAGGAATAGTTAGGTGCCCATAAGCACAGTTAGGTGGTGGTAGAAGCCACATAGGATGATTGAGAGAATCTAGGAGCAGATTGAGGAGATGATTGTGGAGCTCAAATGTCATCAGTGATGTCAGTGATCATGTAAGAGGTGCCTACTTAAGGAACTCACCTTTCTTCATTCCATAAGCAAGATTTCTGAGTTTGTGTTCACTCCTTTCTTTCTTTTTAGTTTACCAACATGGTATCAGAGCCCTTTGATCCCCCTGGAGCCCATTTCTGCCACATCTTCTTCTTCTTCTTCTTCATCATCTTCACCACTTCTCCTCTTTCTTCCCAAATCTTGCTAAAGCTTGTTCTCCCTCAGTTCTATGCCTTTCTCCAAGCCCTTCCTGTTGGAGATACCTCTCAAAGGGGCAAACCTTTGGCTGTAAGGAATTGAAGCATCTCCATCTCTGCTGGTCGCCATTTCACACAGATCGTCGAATATTTGTTTTATATTTTCTCTGTGCCTGCTCCTTCTTTCTCTAATTCCTTTTAGGGGAAGCTTCTCCATACCTTGTGCTATCTTGTGCTGAAATCTAAGCAGCAATGGCTGCATATTCAAGGAGAAAACAAAGAAAAACCAGTCGACTTTGAAGAAGCGAGCTATGGCGACCTGACACGGAATTGCACCTCTCCTCCTCAATGGATCTTATCTGGTATAAGAGCTTTCTTTTGCTTTAAAAATCCCCCTTTTCTTTGCTTTGGAGAGTAAGATACAAGCCCTCCAATTTCAGGCCTCTATTTTTGACAGTTTTGACAAGGTTGTGAAAGTGATGCTACATTAGATGCTACTTTAGCATTTTTGAGTTTTTAAAGTTTTGAATAGCATCAATACAACTGTGGCTATAGCTTTGCTTTGAGTTGTTACACCTAGATTTGCCTAGAAAGCTTTCATTTAGCCACCTCTGTGAAGCATATAAGTGAAAGCATCATTGATTAAAATTTGGTCATAAGACTTTGCTACATTAAATGCTTATATTTTGAAGCTTTTTAGTTGTTATTCTAGCCTTGTAAGAGAGAAGACACTACCCAATACCTGGGTTAGACCCTCTCATGGCTACCATATTGAATATAGATAAGTTCAATGGTAAGGGCTTCCACACATGGCAGATGAAGGTGAAATTTGCATTGATGAGGGAAAACCTTTGGGGACTTGTCAAACCGGCTTCAACTTCTTCTTCAATAGCCTCCAATGCTGGAGAATCCTCAGCTTTGACATGCCCAGCAAGGGATCTCGCTAGAGAGGAGAAAGCATATGGCATCATTGCTCTTGCTTTAGGAGATGATTATATTCATCACATCTCTAACTTAGAGTCTCCTTCAGAAGCTTAGCAGAAGCTTGACATTATTTTTGGTGGTAGCTCTCACATCTCAAAATTATCACTCAAAATTTCTTTCTTTGAATTGAAGATGGTTAGTGGCACTCCTTTTGGCTGCCCATGTCAATTACATGCGGAGCCTTATGACTCAACTTGCTTCTATCAACTCTCCTATCACTACAGATGATGCAATGGCAGTGTTGCTCAAGAGTATGCCTCAAGATTATGATCATATTGTTAACACTTTGAAAAATCTTCCTAATCCTAATTTTGAAGGTCTTATCTCTACTCTCCAAGAAGAAGAAAGGCACATGGAGCTCCGGAAAGGTAATGACATAGCCTATACCATAAAAATCCAGAAGGGCAAGTTTTCACCTTGCAATCATTGTGGGAAGACAAATCACCTCTCGAAGGACTGCTTCAAAATCAATCCATGCAAACACTGTGGCAAAAATAGTCATCATGAAAGGTTTTGTAGAGCCAAAAAGGAAGCAACTTCAAAGACAAAAAATGCCAATCTACTTTTAGTTGATGTGCCTCCACAAGATGAGGCATCCTTTGAAGATTATGCTTTTTGAATCATCTCTATGTATGCTCCAGATCTCTCTTTTGTTGAGTCAAGGTACTCAGTGTGGATAGTCCTCCAAAATGAATAAAATAAACTATTGTGTTTTGTGTGTTTTGTAAACACCTCTGGTCACCATATGATGTAGGCCATGTGTATGTGTTTTCTCCATGGTACCTCCTGCAGACATTGTGTGCATGTACATGCAGGGGAGATAACCATTGGAAGATCTTTTGTATCCCTTTTGTTTACCTTACACCCATGGGAACCCTTGCTAGCTTGAGATCCTAGCCATTGATAGATCCATGACCACCATGAGATGGCATGTAACACCTTGTGCTAGATGTATTTTTGACATAGCCTAAGGCATTCCCTTGAGGGGGGGTTTGTTGGGATATCTCAAGGTGTATGCCTCAGGCACACCTTGGTTTCTATGTGTGTGTGCTAGAGGCACAAGTAGGTGCCCATAAGCACAATTAGGTGGTGGTAGAAGCCACATAGGATGATTGAGAGAATCGAGCAGATTGAGGAGATGATTGTGGAGCTCAGAGTTCATCAGTGATGTCGGTGATCATGTAAGAGGTGCCTACTTAAGGACCTCACCTTTCTTCATTCCATAAGCAAGATTTCTAAGTTTGTGTTCACTCCTTACTTTCTTTTCACTTTACCAACACATCAAGGCCCCCTCTTCTTCACCAAAGCTTCAACAAAGCGTAACTTGCAATCCAAGAAGAATTCGCACATGCTCCAAAAAGAAAAAGTGATCGCCTTTTCAAGCTCTACATGCCTGTCAATTAAGAATCATTGTATGCAATTAGACACTGCCAATATTGAAAGAAATAAATTGGTATGACCTTTGCAACAAATGACAAATCAAAGCATGAATGCACACATCATTTTCATAAGCATGCCAAAAGCACAAGTGCATGAGATGACCATAGCACGAAGCATGGCATCCACACATAAAGCATCAAGGCACATGGAAGAACAAAGCATCATGCATGAAGCTACACCAAGCAAAGAAGCGAATGCCATCGTCATCAAGCCATGAGCCAAAAGGTGACATCAATGGAATGTATTGAGAAACAAAAACCTTGCCAACCTTGCCTATATTTTGTAAATCAAACCTGACCACCTGAAAGTAGCTATGAAAGCACCCAGGGGAGGTATTGACATGTAAAATCCACACTTGACCACCTTAAGTAGCAATGCATGCACTAAGGGGAGGTGATGGATTTGTAACTCACATTTGACCACCTTGCAGTAGCCAATGGATCATGGCACCAAGGGGAGGTGTTGAGATTTGTGGTGCCATGAGCACATGTAGAGCAAAGGTATGAGTAAAGGGCAGGTTGCCACATGGCATGGAGGAGATATCCCACATGTGAGCAAGCATATGGATGTAAGTACCCTAAGATTCTCTTTATGAGTCCAAGCTAATCTATCTTGGAACCTAATTGACTTGAGGTACATGTCATGAGCACTCTCTTCATCATGTCTCCACATAGGTTCCATCCACCTTAGAGTGCTCCATAGATCTTGAGGCACACATGTTTTGTCACAAGCTTGTGAGGTACTTCATACTATAAAAAATGTGAAGCGTATCAATGCTTGATGCAAGGTTTTCATATTGCTAATATGGTGCACTTTTTTCTTTCTAGGTATGTGAGCGCAAAGGAAATAGATTCCACCATGCTTGAGGATGCTCAACTTATGTCAATGGAGGTACTTCACACTATAAAAAATGTGAAGAGTATCAATGCTTGATGCAAGGTTTTCATCTTGCTAATATGGTGCACTTTTTTCTTTCTAGGTATCTGAGCTCAAAGGAAATAGATTCCACCACGCTTGAGGATGCTCAACTTATGTCAGTGGAGGTGGTTTGTTTAGTCGAGGAGACCTTTCCACATTCTATTCTAACAAGACAATACATCTCATAGTGCATTTGGGATGAGATTGCTATATGCAGCACTGTACATGCACGATGGTTGTTCTTTCTCTAGCACTTCATGAAGACCTTGAAGGGTTTTGTGAGGTAAAATGCAAAGCCTAAATGTAGCAGGCTGAGGGTTGGTTGGTATAAGAGTCACTTGTACATATTTTTGAGTTTCTTGTTGATGTGGATAGCTCTCTCCCACGACTATGGAGAGATGAAGAAGACCTAAGGATGACCTCTATTATGCCTCAAGGTAAAGGACAGAGCAAAGTAATGGACAGGGAGTTGCTTAGTAATCTAAACCTCTATTTCATGTTTATTAGTGATGTGATGAAAATATGGGTGACAAGATATGAGGATGCAAAGACAAGAAGATGAGGACAAAGGGCCCTCTTTTGTACACACAATGGATCTTGAGTGTGCCATACCTGAGAATTTAAGATCACTTCCAAAGGATATTCATGTCGATTGGATACAGAGTAGAGAGAGACAAGGGGATGCATATCACAATGGAATAATGGGAGTATGCTAGAGGATGCATGCAAAAGTTCGGTATATAGAATGTTTTGCATAAGTTAGGAGCTTGCAACAATTTAGATTGCTTATTCAATTGATTTTGTCTTGGTGTAGTGTACTATGTTCAATGCTATATGGTATGAGGGAAAGCATTTCGGACACAACAGATTGATGATAAGAGAAACACATAAGATTATAGCATCATTGCTAGCTTTGAGGGAGTCAATGGAGCCATGGATGATTATTGTAACATAATCCAAGATATTATTAAGCTTGAATTTCGGTGCTTTTTTGTGTATGTTTTGGATGTCAAGTGGTTTAAGGACGTGGTGGAAAGAGGCCCTAATGCAACAATCAAATGCCATGCAAATGGCTTTGTAACTATTGACTCCACAAAGTTTTGGCAAAGCAAGAAGGACACACTAGTACTACTACAACAATGTGAACAGGTACTCTACACATATATAAAAATTCTCACTTATATATATTTGATACCTTTAATGCAAGAAAATTAACATGTTTGCATTTGTGTTTGAATAGGTTGTCTATCATCCAATGGTGATAATAATAGGTGGTGGCATGTCATACCTATTATGCCACGTTCCAAAGTGATGTATAATACATTTACTAATATCGAGCATATGGAGGATGATCATGGCCATGGAGGTGATGATGATTGTGATGCGAGAGAGGAAGATGATCATGAGATAGGAGATACAAATATTCAGGCCATTACCCATGAGGAGCCTACCATCGGTGATGCTGATTTTGATGAGCACAGTAGCGCAAGTAGTAGTGGGCTGAATGTACTTGTAGATCTCCACATTGGCTTGGATATTGGAGTAGAGTTTTTGGCAAGGGTTGATCTCATTGATGATGAGATCAAACCATAGCCCATGTTTGTTTCATCCAAATGTCTTATATATTGGCAAAATGATTTTATATATTGTCTCATTCTCCTCACCTCACTTAATTTTTGTATATGCGTGTTTGGCAAAAATCATATTATAGTGTATGCCACGTGCATAGCATTGATATTTTTATTAAATTAGGTGCTTGGTAGTCATGGGCAATGTTTGGCAAGCCATGATGCACATTTATCAACCTGCAGTAAAATTTCAAACTCTATTGTGCATTTACAAACACTGCTAAATGTGCTCTATTATATAGTGTAGACGTGCTATTAAATGAATGTATAACCACACTGATAGACGTGTGAATAACAATGCTAATAGAGGTGCCCATATTTTCATTAAGTACATCAGGGCTTATAGACGTGCCCACTATTTTGCACATCTGTTGAGCATGTCCACAGATGCGTTGTGTTGTTGTGCTTTAACCTCTTCCATGAAGCGATATGATATTCTACTTCTTTGGCACATTCTAAGTACTTTAAATTACAACTCTAGATTCAAAATTGAGCTATTGGAAAATTCCAAAAAAGAAAGACAAGTGCAAGACAACATTCTATACACCTTCTAGGATCGATGAATTCAATGTTATGGCATATGCACCAAGCTCATTTCAAAGGCTAATGATTGATATATATATATGTATGTATGTATGTATGTATGTATGTATATGTATATGTATATATATGTATATGTATGTGTGTGTGTGTGTGTGTGTGTGTGTGTGTATGAATATATATATGTATATGTATATGTATATGTGTGTGTGTGTGTGTGTGTGTGTGTGTGTGTTTTGTCCTTCATGAATCATTATATGATTGTTCAAGGAAACCTTTTAGTTTATATGGATGTTGATTAAATTGAACATAATGAAACATTTGAGGAGCATGTTTAAGTATTAGAAAAGGTATGTCAATTGTTAAAAAAATTCAATCTGTGACTCAACAAGACAAAATGCCATTCGGCTCATATAGAATTAAAGTATTTAGGGTTTATAATTTCTAAAGAAGGTGTATAACTAGCATCCTTCCAAAGATTAAGCTTTAAAAACATGCCTTGGCCATTCAAAAAACTAAATGAAAGTCTAGAAGCTCAATCCTGAATTTAGTACTTTGCTCCTTAAATTTTGACATGTGATTCCATTCAATATAGCACACAATAGTTACGAACCCTTACCGGCTCATGCCATGTGAAGGAGGAGTTGTGGAAAGGTCCCAAATTTGCTTCTAATCTCCTACAGTAGTGAGTGACTGTGGAGGGACTTCATTCCAAGGGATGACATATCTAGGATGATTAGGTGGGAGAAATCAATGATGATTCTTGTAGATGACCTTCTTCAAGTCCTCTGGCCATGAAGCAACTAGTGAAGGACCACAAACAAGACATGCATGGTAACCCAATGTAGTGAGACCTAAATAATAGATGCAATTACGTAAGCAAGGTGGGTTCTCAATGCCACATCGATTGCCTACTCATAATTAAAAGTTCAATGTTAACCTAAACACTTATCATAGCCTGGGAAGTCATGCATCATCCACATCAACACTGCCTTGTAGATGAAGTCTCATGACAAGGGAGGCATACTCATGTCATGCACCTTGATACCTCTTCAAAGTATCTCTAGCTCATCAATCAAAGGCTCCAGATAAACATCCATGTTTTAACTTTATGTTTCCCCAGAATTAGAAGGTATAACATAACATGTCCTTCCTTAATCTCCAGAGGGTGGAAGATTATAAGTCACCAATATCATTGGCTATACAATGTAGGAGGTGCTTTTGAGACCAAATGGTTTCATACTGTCCATACCCAATCCAAGTCTCAAGTTCATGGGTTCTTCCTTGACTCAGTTGGCCACATGTCTTCAATATGCTTCCATGTAGGAGTGTCTACGGAAGATCTCCACTTGCCATTGGTTGATCGATGGGAGGAATGCCATGACATGAGCTCTGCAATGGATTTGCACTTGAACATATGTTGGATGCGAGGGATTATGGAAAAATGTCACAGAACCTTACGAGGCACATCCAAAGTTTTGAGATATACTCTATATCTTGCCTTGCCATAAGTAGGACACTCTCGAGCCTCCTTATGTGCTCCACGAATAGAACACAATCATTGATGCATACATGGATGTGCTTGTAATCCAATCCTCCAAGAGATGTCACATAGTGCCTTGCCATTTCTCTTGAGGTCGGTAATTTATTCTCCCTTGGAAGCATGTTAGATGATAGCATGCATGTGAAGACCATAAATGAGAAAAAGTATTCCAGTTGATCCATTAGCATGATTTACCATGTTTGCAAAATAGAAAGCTTACTTGAGTACTATATTCAAACTTGCATTCCTCCATCCATAAATGGTTTGCAAGTTTAGTAACTCAAGGGAGGCACATAGAATAGAGAATATGCCCCCCTCAAATACTGTTGTCAATGCCACAATAAAACGATGGTTTTGCTCCATGCTATCATCCCTACCTTAGGACTCATGGACAAATAAATCTCACACCATATCATCGAACACCTCCTCCTCCATAGCCTCATGAGGTAATGGCAGAGGGCTACCTCATAATGGTTCCCCTTGAAGATCCCACCTCATATTTCCGATGCTTCACCTCCTCACGATGACGAGCATATGGAAACATATGTAGGTGTGGCATTGCATCCTATATCAAATTAGAAAAGGATCATATATCAAAGACTTAAACACTGATAGGTATCTCAATCAACCTCAATGCTTTAACACTTACCATGGATACGGTCACAAATGTGATTGAGTGTAATTCTACATGCACGATACATGTTCCCTCGACATGGATCACACATACATTTGATTTTTTGCTCCAACCACATTTCTTGATTGTGGAGATGGAGGGATTCATCCTCACTGGAGGTGCTTGTTGAAGATGAAGACATCCTATAAATAATAACAACTCAAAATGTTAGTGAATCCAACCCTTGAAATTTTAACCCAAATTCTATGTAACACATCCATTAGTGCATCTATAATGTGAAAACACGTCTATAGGAGCATCTATTACACAGTATAGACATGCTAATAGATGTATTTTTAGATGCACTACTTGGTTATAAACTGCACGAACAAAACCTTTTCCTCAATTCTCCATGCTTGCTTTCCTCTCAGCTTGTTTTTCAATCTCCAAGATTAGCTCATCACTAAGCATCTACACCTCATCGCCAAGCATCTACACCTCATCTCCAAGCATCCGCATTCATCTCCAAGCACACAAGAGAAGAGGGTGAAGAAGGAGGACACAAGAGAAAAAGGAGAAGAAACTTTTGAGAAGAAGGAGAAGAAGCTTTTCATACCTCTGTCCAAGGTAAGGCTCTTGTCAGGTTGCTCTTCTCTCTCAATCTATGATGCTTCTTGTACTTGTGGAAAGATGTTTTCTTCAGATTCATCCTATTTTTGGGCACTTTTGTTTTATGTGGGGGGCAATCACTCTATAGTTTTGTCAGATTTCTATCGAGATTTGGTGTCAGAGCGTGTCTAACAATGGGTCAAGCTATTTTCTATACTGTGTACTCGCACCTATAGATGCACTGGTAGCCGTGTGTATAGACATGCTGCGACAGCTTAATCTCCTTCTCCTTCCCATTCCATTCTCCCTTCTCCTTCTCCTTCTCTCACTAAATATGAAGAGGGGAGAGGAGAAGAGTGGAGATGAGGAGAGAGGACACACATAGAGAGCACACCACAAATGACTAATTGTACACTAGATTTAGTTGAAAATGTAGAATATATACAAACCCAT
The DNA here is from genome assembly GCF_047967505.1 of Dipteris shenzhenensis. Classification (NCBI taxonomy): domain Eukaryota; kingdom Viridiplantae; phylum Streptophyta; class Polypodiopsida; order Gleicheniales; family Dipteridaceae; genus Dipteris; species Dipteris shenzhenensis. The sequence goes on along the minus strand of NC_141618.1, from coordinate 26,900,380 downwards.
TTAGGGTTAGGGTTAGGGCATCTAACTCTTTCCTTTATAGCACTCTATAAGTGTTAGTGCTATGCACATGTAATCACATGATGTTGAGCATGGTCTCTCAACAACTTCCCTCAAGATCAACATCATGAAGTAGGCCTTCCCTCAAGATGATGATTCTAGGGAATCAAAGAAGGACTGAGCATTACATTCCATCACACCCCTTTAATGGGAATTTCCTTCCTCTGCATGAAACCAAGAGCTTGTCGGTGTTTCTCAAAAAGCTCTTTACCAAGTGGTTTGGTAAAGATGTCTGCAACATTCTCTTTGCTATCACAATGCTGCAATGTGATGTGACCAAGTAACACTCTTTCTTTGATGAAGTGCTCTCTAACATCAATATGCTTTGTCCTGGAGTGATATACTGGATTCTTGGCCAATGCTTGAGCCGATTGATTATCATAGTATATTGTGTTGTCTTTGATCCATCAAAGTAATTTGTTTCTGACAATAGTCTTCTGAGCCATATAGCCTCACATGCACCTGTAGTGAGAGCTCTATATTCTTCTTTAGATGAAGACAAAGAAACTGTTGGCTATTTGTTTAACAACCATGATATAGCACATTGACCAAGGTTGACTAAGGAAAAATGTATATCCCTGTGTGGATCTCCTGGTCTCATGATCTCTGGCATAGTCACTATCATAGTATCCATGCAACTGTGGATGACTTCCTCTGTATTTATCCCAAACTGTCTTGTACCTCTGATGTATCTCAAGACTCTTTTGTTTGCATTCCAACGAGGCTATTTGGATTTGCCATAAACTATGCAAGTGAACTTACTGCATAACAAATATCTGGCCGTGTGATAGTAAGATATATAAGAGATTCGATGAGCTGCCTGTAGTACTTGTCATTGATTGTAGGCTTTAGTAAGTTTCAAACTCTATTCCGTGGGACTGGCTGCAATCTTGCAATCTACCATATGAAATTTCTTTAGGAGACTGTCAACATATTTGAGCTGACTCATAAAGGTGCTATCTGAATCTCTCTAGAACTCAATACCAAGACAATAGTGCATAAGTCCAAGATCTTTAATGTCGAACTCTATAGATAAGTCTTGTTTTCACTTTTTGATGAAGCTATCCTTTCTTCCTATCACAATCAGGTCATCTACATACAAAAGTGCAATAGTAATGTCTTCCCTCTTGAACTTTGTATTAGAGAGTATGATCTACATTGGACTTCATGTATCCCAGATTAGCAAAATACTTGTTGATTCTACTGTACAACTTCTAGGTGCTTGCTTTAATCCATAGATACTTTTCTTGAGATGGCAAACCTAATTCTCTTTTCTTGGTTCAACATAACCTCCTAGATTTTGCATGTAGAATTGTTACTCTAGGTAACCATTGAGAAATGCATTCTTAACATCGACATGATACACATTCCATCTGTTGAGTGTCGCTACTGATATCAAGAACTATATGGAATCCATCTTTTGCTACTAGAGCATAAGTCTCATCATAGTCTTGGCTATATTGCTGTGCAAATGCTTTTGCATCTAGTCATGCTTTGTATCTTTGAATACTTCCATCTAGATTGTACTTCACTTTGTATACCCATTTGTTTGCTATAGCCTTCTTTCCTGGTGCAAGATTGCATAATTCCCAAGTATTACTATTGTACAAAGCATCCATTTCTTCATTTATAGTACGTTGCCATTTTGGCTTGTCAACTGCATCCTCAAAGTACACTGGATCTTCTATAGCCATGATGGTAGTCATAAGAGCATAGTTGATGGTTTCAACCTGAATTGTTTTTCCTTTCTAAGCATATGCAAATATGGCTGGTGGTTTGCATTCCCTAAGAGACCGTTTGAGTTTCTATGTCTCTGCTTGGGGTGCTTATGGAAATTCTTGCTCTTCTTCAACAACTATTTTTGTAGAGGATTGTGAAATTGGTGCGTCTATCTCCTGTGTATTTGAGGTTTTCCATTCTGATTCCTCATAGAAGATTACATCTCTGGAGATAATGACCTTTTAGTTTATGGGATCATACAACTTGTATTCTTTGCTTTCTTCACTATAGCTAACCATGATCCATTTATGTAACTTTGCATCCAATTTTCTATGATGGTCATCATGTATGTGGGCATATGCTATGCAACCAAATATGCGGAGATGCCTAGTGTGTGGCTTATATCTAGTGAATGCTTCATATGGCATCATACCCTGAATTGGTGTGGTAGCTGATTAAGCAAGAGTTTGGAGTGGCTATTGCTTTTGCCCAATATTGATTCAAAAGATGCTTCTCACTAAGCATTGCTCTGGAAATGTTTGCTAAAGTTCCATTCTTCCTTTCATCTCTTACAGTATGTTGAGGAGTACCTGCACAAGTGAATTGTCTTCGAATGCTGTGACTTCTGCAAAAGATCATGAATGCTAAAAACATATATTCACCTCCTCTATCCGATCTCATGACTTTTATCTTTCTGCCTATTTGTTGTCTACCATGGCTTTGAATTCTTGAAATATGGAAAACACTTCAGATTTCTTCTTTAGAAAGTAGACCCAACAATATCTGCTGTAGTCATCGATGAAAGTCAAGTAGGAAAGTGAACCATTGATGCTGCGGGTCTGGGCATAACCCCATACATCTGTACGTATCAAATCAAGAATACCTCGTGTTCAAGAGGTGCTTCACCAAAGTTGGTTCGCTTTTGTTTCCTGAAGTAGCATACTTCACAAACTTTCCAAGAAATTGTAGATTAGGAATCCCAATTGCCATATTCTAATTCCTGAGATCTATCAAGCTCTTGAAATTGACATGACCATATCTCTTGTGCCATTTTGTGGATAGTAGTATCTGTAGTGGTTGAGCTGACATGGCCTGTAAATCTAGTACTGTAAAGCTAGCATTTTGAACAAGTGTCTGTACTTGGCTCCTTTTCCTACTAGCTAAAATCCTCTAAATTTGTCATTGATAGTGCATTCATATCGGTCAAATGTGACTCAGTAGTTGCGTTCCATCATTTGACCTATTGACAAGAGGTTCTTGCTAAACTTTGAAACATGGAGTACATCTTCCACCAATCCTTTTGTACCATTGAAGTTGTTTATAGGGATAATGCCTATCATTTGAACTGGATTCAGTGTATTATTTGCTGTGTAGAGGACATTCTTCTTACCTTCTAATGGTTTCATCTCTATAAACCATTCCTTATGCTCTGGCATCTCTCTAGCATATGAGATGATGCACTACTATCGATGTACCAAGGATCTTGATCTGCTTGGTTGACCTAACAGCTAAAATCCTCTTTTGAATTGCAATCAATGTTTAGATACATGGTATCAATATTTTCCATTTCCTCACTTGTAAGGAACATATTCCCATGTTCATTTGCATAATGACTATGACTAGAATTTCCACCATGATGATTTCATCTTCTGTGCAAATTCCCTCGATTGCTACTGGATTGACCGCCTTGGTCGTACTGCTTCTTGCGGCTGGCAATCTCTTTCATAGTGTCCAAACTTATGACAATAGTTGCACTGGATGTTTGACACGTTGGTGGATGCATTTCCTCATCCTTGGAATCTTCCTTGGTTGGAATGATTTCCTCTTTGTTGATTCCAATGTTGCTGAGGATGATGCTAATTTGATTTTGACTTTGATGATGATGATTTTGTTGTGCTGATGCCTCTCTCTGTACCTCTGCTTCTATTTGAAGTTGTGAATACTTGATCATTGGAATGACCTTTACATGCATGAATGGCTTGCATCTTGAGTTCTTTACCAAGTAAAACTGATTGAAGTTCTTCCAATGTTGGAATGTGCAGTTGAATGGCAATACTATGGACTAGATTCTTGTATCCCTCTCCTAGTCCATTCAGGATGACTTGAATCATTTCTACTGGATTCATGGTCTCTCTTGCTGCTATGAGTTGATTGTTATAGTATTTGATCCTGAGTACATAAGCATGACTGGTTTCACTACTGTTATTGTGAAAACTCTGGTTGATTTGGTTTCTCAATGTGAGAATCTTGGAAGTGTTCTTGGACTCGTACAGCGCTGTGAACATATCCCATGCTTCTTTTGATGTCTTGATGGTGTTGAGTTGTCCTAGAATGACATCTTGCACATTCTTATTGATCAGATGATATGCATACTTATCTTTCTTATCCCATTCTACCTATGCTCAGGCAATGGCAGGATTTGCTACAGGTGCGAAAACTATTTGTGTAGCTATAGATCCCGCTATTGGTGTTGTGACAATAGGTGGAGTAGAGCTACTACTAGCTAGATCGTCCAATGGTCTAGGTGTAGATCCATCGACATACTCCCATTTACCCTAAAGTACAAGAATGGTCTCCATTGATATTTTCATGTGCCATAATTGGAGTTGTCTAGCTTAGCAAATGCCTCTAGATTGAGGTTGCTAGTTGTAGACATGGAGCAAGAAATGTACTCAAAGTATTTGGGAAATCACTATCTAAATCAACTGCAAAACACTGACTATAGCAAGTGAAATATGAACTATTACTGAAGGTAGAACTGCAATATATAATCCGATATGAATTACAAGGCTTGTGGCAAATGATGTCAAGAATAGCCAAGAGGATTTACAAGGCTCAAAATGATGTGCACAATGCCAAAAAATAGCCGAATAGGCTTTACAATGATGGCATGTGTGTGTGAAATCAAATCATGTGCTATCTGCTCACCCACTGATCAACGAGTCAATGCCTCTGAAGACTCTAAAGTCTACTCACTAATCTGATGAACATCAGGTTTTAGGTAATGTGATGATGTGAAACCGTATGTGAGCATAGGGATTGACTTCGAGTAGGAACTAGTTGGGAATTTAGGGCATGGCTTAGATTGGCAACTTGGAGAAATTCAAATCGTCTCCTCTATGGCGATCTAGTCTACTCTGATCTAGATCCACACCAACTGTTGATCGAAGAAAAGAATAGTAAATAATTTCTTTTTCTTTGGTTCTTTTCATGTGCTGGGTCAGATGCATCAATGTAGAGGCTAATGCACGTGAAGGAAGTGGATTTTTTGGTGAGGCTCAAAAGTGAGTGATACTTGTGCTGAAATGTGCATGTGATGTGACGAGCATGTAGAGCATGATAAATCAAGCGAATTTCCTTTTTGGAGCACCCTCAAATTCTTCTTGGATTAAGAGATACGACTTGATCTAGGTGGAGGGGCAAAAAAGGGTGCAAAGTGCTCAATGATGATGTGGCCACTATGCTCACATGCAGGGGTGTGCCTCTGGGGCACTGTGTGATGAGGTGGAATAGGTTGTCACGTGCTTGGAAGGGGGCAATGCCTGCAGGGTTAGTGCCATGTGGCAGTTTGACAGGCCTATAACCTAGGGTCATGTTGACCTAACCAGAGTCAAGATGACCTAACCATGGTTTCACTCATCAATGCTGACATGGTAGATGATGAGTTAGCTGATGATGTGGCATGAGACCTAGGGTGCTGACATGGAAATGATGTGTCAGTGATGATGTGGATGCTGATTGTACTCATTGATGATGTGGCAGATAAGAATGATGTGGCAAGATAAGACGTGGTAGTCGGTTGCTACTGGTGGTGATGTGTCAAGTGGTTGGTGGTCCTTGACCGAGCCCTTGGGTGTGGTGACCTTGAGGATCGGTGGAGATAAGATTCTCGATGAAATCTTTTTACCAATCCGTTGGAATATGCAGATTCGACTAGAATCTATAGATCCCCTGACGAAATCTTTGGTATTCTGTTGCTGGCCATGGATCTTCTTGTTGATTGTGTCATTGCCAGTGAGATTTTGGAGGTAGTTTATTGTGGCACCTGTGAAGGCTGCTGCTATCTCGAATGCGTTAGTCGGCATTGCTGTAGGAGTGTAGTGAGGGCAGCTTTGCTATAAGAGCGTAGCGAGTCAGGTGTTGTCATTGCATGCACGGTGTACGTAGTCAGTCATTGAGTCTCTGCTATAGGTCACTCATGAAGGAGCTTACCTGTGAGTCACCGAGGAGCAGGAGCTATGCTCACTGTCGGGATGTCGAGATTTGTTGCTCAGTTATTTTATGGAGCTATTGTTGCCTTTGTTAGAAGTGTTGGAAGCATGATGGCGAGGAATGCTTTGCTATGAGCCAGGCGCAACCAAGGCATCGTTAAAGGTCATAGAAGCTGCTAGAGCCCGTCTATTGGCTGGAGACGCCTTGAGTCGTCACAAAGCCATTGAAGGGCTGTGCTATCTTGGGATTGCCATTTATTGCAGCCGATGTTCGCCCTACTGAAGGTCATAGTAGAAGCCAAGGGCTATTGGTTGTCTTAGAGTAGAGGCGCTTAGCTAGGATGTGAGCTTGAAGGCTAGCTGCTCAAAGGCTTGGGCCAGATAGCATTGGGAGTAGATGGACTGTGTTGAGCCTTGGAGGTCTGGAGGCTCGAGTCGATAGCTTGGCCTGGAGATCACGACGCAGAGACCATGAACATTGCAACCTTCAAATGACCTTTGCAGCCTTGCCTTCAACCTTAGTATGGTGCTACCCGTGATGTCTGCTGCTAGCCAGTCGATTGGTCACCTTGTTGTAGGGGTTGCAGAAGTCACCTTTGTAGTTGTAGATAGACTTGAGATTGTACCTTAGGTCAGCTTAGTTGTTGTAGTCTATTTGTACTTATAGAATAGACTCAGAGAGTCTAAGACTCCCTCTAAAGAATACTAAGCTTTTTCAATGACACTATCTTTCAAAGTAGAATTCGGAGTAGAAGATCTCTCTCTCTCTCATAATGAAATATCTCAAGCAAGAAGAGGATTCTCTCTCTCTCTCTCTCTCACACACACACACACACACACACACACACACACACACACACACACATACACACACACACACAGTGGAAATGGATAGAATTTCTTCCAAAATGAATGGAATTTTTCTCTCACGGAAGAGAAAACTCGATCTCTCAAACTCACACACTCTCTCATACTGTTGCATACTGAGCATTGTGCCTCTCAACGAAAGGCAAAGAAGCTCTGATACCATGACAAAATATGAAGAGGGGAGAGGAGAAGAGTGGAGATGAGGAGAGAGGGCACAACTAGAGAGCACACCACAAATGACTAAATGTACACTAGATTTAGTTGAAAATGTAGAATATATACAAACCCATTTAGGGTTAGGGTTAGGGCATCTAACCCTTTCCTTTATAGCACTCTATATGTGTTAGTGCTATGCACATGTAATCATAGTATGTTGAGTGTGGTCTCTCAACAAAGAGGGCATGCATGATGGAAATAAGGGATTGCATGACAGAAATTGGGACAAAGTATGAGGGAGAGATAGGGAAAGAGGGCAGCATCTAATCAAGCAGAATGTGCAAGATGTCATGCTTGGACAACTCAACACAGTCAAGACATCGAAAGAAGCATGGGATATGTTCATAGCTCTCCATGAGTCTAAGAACACATCCAAGATTCTCACCCTAAGAAACCAAATCGACCAGAGTTTTTGCAATAGCAGTGAAACCAGTCATGCTTATGTACTTTGCATAAAAGACTACAACAATTAACTTGCAGCAGTAGGAGAGACTATGAACCCCATAGAAATGGTTCAAGTAATCCTGAATGGACTAGGAGAGGGATAACAGAATCTAGTCCAGAGTATTGCCATCCAACATCAAATTTTGACACTGGAAGAACTTCAGTTAGTCCTACTTGGTGAAGAACCGAGGACATAGGCAATTCAAGCACATAAAGGTCATTCTAATGATCAAGCATTCACAGCAAATTCTGACACTGGAAGAACTTCAATTAGTCCTACTTGGTGAAGAACCGAGGACATAGGCAATTCAAGCACATAAAGGTCATTCTAATGATCAAGCATTCACAGCTTCAGAAAGGTAGAGGCAGAGGCAGAGGTAGATCATACCAGAGAAGTGGTCATCCTCATCAACAACAAAATCAGCATCAGCATCAACATCATCCTCAGCAGCATCAGAATCAGCAAAGAGGAAATCATTCCAATCGAGGAAGATTCCAAGGATGAGGGAATGCATCCACCAATGTGTCAAACATCCAGTGCAACTATTGTCACAAGTTTGGACACTATGAAAGAGATTGCTGCAAGAAGCAGTATGATCAAGGCGATAAATCCAGCAGTAATTGAGGGAATTTTTGAGGAAGAGGAAATCATCATGGTGGACATTCTAGTCATAGTCATTTTGCAAATGAACATGGAAATATGTTTCTTGCAAGCAAGGAAATGCATTAGACTGATACAGTGTACCTAGACTCTGATTTCAATCCCAAAGAGGATTATAACTATCAAGTCAGCCAAGTGGAACATGATCCTTGGTATATCGACAGCAGTGCATCATCTCACATGACAAATCATCAGGAACGGTTCACAAAAATGAAGCCATTAGAAGGACGAAAGAATGTCATCTACACAATAGACAATACACCAAATCTAGTTCAAGGGACAGGTGTTATCCCTATGAACAATTTCACTGGTACAAAAGGATTGGTGAAAGATGTGCTCTATGTTCTAAATCTCAGCAAGAACCTCTTGTCAGTAGGTCAAATAACAGAACACAACTACAGAGTCATCTTCGATGATGATGAATGCACTATTAGAGACAAATCCAAAAGATGTTAGCTCTAGTTAGCAAAAGGTGTCAAGGAAGGGCGCTTATACAGAGTGCTAGCTATAGTACCAAATAAGCATGCCGTGTCAGCTCAACCACAATAGATGCCACTATCTGCAAAATGGCACAATAGATATGTTCATGTCAACTTCAAGTACTTGTTAGATCTCAGGAATCAGAATATGGCAATTGGGATTCCGAAGCTATAGTTTCTTGGAAAAGTTTGCGAAGCATGCTACTTCGACAAACAAAAGCGAACCAACTTTGTTAGAAGTACCTCTCGAGCACGAGGTATTCTTGATTTAATTCATACAGATGTATGGGGTTATGCCCAGACCTGCAACATCAATGGTTCACTTTACTACTTGACTTTCATTGATGACTATAGCAGATATTGTTGGGTCTACTTTCTGAAAGAGAAATCTGAAGTGTTTTTCCGATTTCAAGAATTCAAAGCCGTGGTAGAAAACCAGATAGGTATAAAGATGGGGGAAATCTTTTGGCGAGCTTTTTAATGTGAGCTTTTTTACCATTTCCTTTGTTTTTGCGAGCTTTTTTTAGAAATCCATACATGTTTTTGTTATAAGAAAGATGGGGAGGTTAGAAAGAGGGGGAGAGAATATAGGATATGTTCATTTTCATAGCATGTGGGAGGGGTGGAAGAGTGTATACTATGCAAAAGGGGGGGGCGGATATGAGTGGAAGTAGGAGGCAAAAAATTATGGAAGATATGTCCATATTCAAAGTAGAAGGGAGGAACTATGGGAGATATATACATTTTAAAAGTGTATAATTTGAATCTTTTGACCTCATATTTGGATTCCTCGTCGAATTCCGGTCATTTTGAGTACCAACATGACCATATTCCGATAAAAATGGAAAAAATGGTATTTTTGTCATTTTGGCCTGTTTTGGGCGACTCAAAATACGCCCAAAACTGGTCAAAATGAATTCATGACAAAAACACAAATTTTCCAATTTTTATTGGAATATGGCCATGTTGGTACTCAAAATGACTGGAATTCGACGAGGAATCCAAGTATGAGGTCAAATCTGTCAAATTATACACTTTGAAAATAAACAAATTTCCCACATGCTCTCCCTTCCCCTTTACATTTAGTAGATGAACATAACTTTCATATTCCTCATCCTCTCTCTCCTCCTTGCACTCCTCTTTGCATACCTTATAAGTTCCCCCTCTACGTTCTCTACTATGATAATGAATATATGTTCCAACTCCCCTCCCCTCCCTTCTCCATGCCACCTTACCCATGCGCCCGTCCCTCCCCCTTTCCTTTATCTCCCCTCCCCCCCCTCTCTCCTCTTAACTGCAACCACAACCCAAACTTTCAACCCACCCGACTCATGAACTCCCCCCCCCCTCTCTCTCTCTCTCAGGTGAATGAAAAGCTCACAATATTCATGAAAATTGAAAAAAAGCTCATGACAAAAAGCTCACCAAAAAATCACACCCTATAAAGATGAAGGTGATGAGATCAGATAGAGGAGGTGAATACATGTCTTCAGCATTTATGAACTTTTGTAGAAGTCATGGCATACGAAGATAATTCACATGTGTAGATACTCCTCAACAGAATGCAAGAGCTAAAAGGAAGAATGAGACTTTAGCAAATAGTGCTAGAGCAATGCTTAGTGAAAAGCATCTTCTGAATGATGGAAATAAGGTCTAGGTGTAGATCCATCGACATACTCCCATTTACCCTGAAGTACAAGAATGGCCTCCATCGATAATTTTCATGTGCCGTAATTGGAGTTGTCTAGCTTAGCAAATGCCTCCAGATTGAGGTTGCTAGTCGTAGACATGGAGCAAGAAATGTACTCAAAGTATTTGGGAAATCACTATCTAAATCAACTGCAAAACATTGACTATAGCAAGTGAAATATAAACTGTTAGTGAAGTAGAACTGCAATATATAATCCAATCTGAATTACAAGGCTTGTGGCAAATGATGTCGAGAATAGCCAAGAGGATTTACAAGGCTCCAAATGATGTGCACAATGCCAAAAAATAGCCGAATAGGCTTTACAATGATGGCATGTGTGTGTGAAATCAAATCATGTGCTATCTGCTCACTGATCAATGAGTCAATGCCTTTGAACACTCTGAAATCTGCTCACTAATCTAATGAACGTCTGGTTTCAGGTAATGTGATGATGTGAAATTGTATGTGAGCGTAGGGATTGACTCCGAGTAGGAACTAGTTGGGAATTTTGGGCATGGCTTAGATTGGCAACTTGGAGAAATTCAAATCATCTCCTCTATGGCGATCTAGTCTACTCTGATCTAGATCTATACCAAGCATTGATCAAAGAAAAGAATAGTAAATAATTTCTTTTTCTTTGGTTCTTTTCATGTGCTGGGTCAGATGCGTCGATGTAGAGGCTAATGCACGTGAAGGAAGTGGATTTTTTGGTGAGGCTCAAAAGTGAGTGATACTTGTGCCAAAATGTGCATGTGATGTAACGAGCACGTAGAGCATGATAAATCAAGCGATTTTCCTTTTTGGAGCACCCTCAAATTCTTCTTGGATTAAGAGATACGACGTGATCTAGGTGGAGGGGCAAAAAAGGGTGCAAAGTGCTCAATGATGATGTGGCCACTGTGCTCACATGCAGGGGTGTGCCTCTGGGGCCTTATGTGATGAGGTGGAATAGGTTGTCACGTGCTTGGAAGGGGGCAGCGCCTGCAGGGTCAGTGCGATGTGGCAGTTTGATAGGCCTATATCCCAAGGTCATGTTGACCTAACTAGAGTCAAGTTGACCTAACCATGGTTTGACTCGTCAATGCTGACATGGTAGATGATGAGTTAGCTGATGATGTGGCATGAGACCTAGGGTGCTGACATGGAAATGACATGTCAGTGATGATGTGGATGCTGATTATACTCGTTGATGATGTGGCAGATAAGGGGGGTTTCCATTTTCCGAGCAAAAACCCCCGAGCGACGAGCGGACAAAAGGTGGGAGGGTCCAAATATATATGCTCAAGTCATTTTTGGAGAGCGAAAAAATCCAAATTATTTCAAGGAATATGTGAGTAAATATAAAATATTGATAAATAGATATAGATATAGATATAAATATACCTTTATATAATATACATATATAATGTCTAAGTGGTGACTTATTTACGACTTTCAAAAATCCTTTCTTTTCCTTTCACCATTGGTTGGATCATGAAATTTTGAGCAAATATCCTCTTTATAGTTCCTCAGGATGACCTAAGAAAAATATATAATACCTTTTTAATAGACCCTCTAAGTGTATTTTGCCAGAGGAATATGGTTTGAAGAGCTTGCCCCAACCCTATTCCACCGGCGGAATACCCTTGGAGAGCCTACGCAGAAGGGGTCATAACTTTTGCTCCTTAGCTCAGATTGAGGAGCTGTAAAAGGGAAAAATGTTCAGAATCTCATGATCTATGCAATGGTAGGCTTAAAGTTACACTTGCTATAAAAGAGAAAAATTAAAAATTTCAAGATATATATGAGAGTTATAACTTCTCCCTAATTCATATTATGGTAAGGAAGAGTTCAATAGAGACCACATTTCCTTAAAAGTACTTAGGTTTGGAGAATTGGGAATACTTTGAAAATCCCTTCCTGCCCTGCCATATTTGATAATGTATTAGAGATTAATTTATGATCAATTATAATGGCTTCAAGTATGAGGTTTCCAATATCTTTTTCCTGCTCATCCAAGGAATATGGTATACATTGTTATATGAGAGCTTCAAATATGGGATTGCTAAAGATCAGGGAAACTCTTTTAAATTTATTGAATTACCATAATCCTCAAAAGAGAGTATGGTAGGGAGGTATTTATAGGAATTTCTAAAGTGTTCACTATTTGTTCATATATAGATGATGTTCTCTAAAATGAGGGTTATAATGAAAAATAAGTAAGTATATGGTTCCATAAATGAGAAATTAAGAAAGAATTGTATATTCCTTTGAGAAATATACAAGCATGGTTGGTGTCAAAAATTATTGCTCGGACTTTTCTGCTCGTACGTTTTTGCTCAAAGACTGTGCACATCCATAAGATAAGAATGATCTGGCAAGATAAGACATGTAGCAGTCGGTTGCTGCTGGTGGTGATGTGTCATGTGGTTGGGTCCTTGACCAAGCCCTTAGGTGTGGTGACCTTGAGGATAGGTGGAGATAAGATTCTCGATGAAATCTTTTTACCAATCCGCTGGAATATGTGGATTCGACTAGAATCTATAGATCCCCTGGCAAAATCTTTGGTATTCTGTTGCTAGCCATGGATCCGCTTGTTGATTGTGTCATTGCCGGTGAGATTCTAGAGGTAGTTTATTGTGGCACCTGTGAAGGTTGCTGCTATCTCAAATGGTGTTAGTTGGCATTGCTGAGCATGGTGAGGGAAGCTTTGCTATAGGAGCATAGCGAGTTGGGTGTTGTCATTGTATGCACCGTGTACGCAGTTGGTCATGGAGTCTCTGCTTATAGGTCGCTCGTGAAGGAGCTTACCTGTGAGTCTCCGAGGAGCAGGAGCTATGCTCATTGTCAGGATGTCGAGATTTGTTGCTCGGTTCTTTTATGGAGCTATTGTCACCTTTGTTGGAGGCGTTGGAAGCATGATAGCTAGGAATGCTTTGCTATAAGCCAGGCATGACCAAGGCATCGTTAAAGGTCATAGAAGCCGCTAGAGCCCGTCTACTGGTGGCTGGAGATGCCTTGAGTCATCACAAAGCCGTTGAAGGGCTGCACTATCTTGGGATTGCCATTTATTGCAGCCGATGTTCGCCCTACTGAAGGTCATAGTCAAAGCCAAGGGCTATTGGTTGTCGTAGAGTAGAGGCGCTTAGCTATCCTGTGAGCTTGAATGTTAGCTACTCAAAGGCTAGGGCTAGATAGCGTTGGGAGTAGATGGACTGTGTTGAGCCTTGGAGTTGTGGAGGCTCGAGTTGATAGCTTGGCTAGGAGATCACGACGCAGAGACCATGAACATTGCAGCCTTCAAATTACCTTTGCAGCCTTGCCTTCAACCTTAGTATGGTGCTGCCCATGATGTCTGCTGCTGGCCAGTCGACTGGTCACCTTGTTGTAGGGGCTACAGAAGTCACCTTTGTAGTTGTAGATAGACTTGAGATTCTGCCTTAGGTCAGCTTAGTTGTTGTAGTCTATTTGTACTTGTAGAATAGACTCAGAGAGTCTAAGACTCTCTCTAAAGAATACTAAGCTTTTTCAATGACACTGTCTTTCAAAGTAGAATTGGGAGTAGAAGATCTCTCTCTCTCTCATAATGAAATATCTCAAGCAAGAAGAGGATTCTCTCTCTCTCTCTCTCTCTCACACACACACACATGCACACACACACACACACAGTGGAAATGGATAGAATTTATTCAAAAATGAATGGAATTTTTCTCTCACAGAAGAGAAAACTCAATCTCTCAGATTATCACACTCTCTCATACTCTCGCATACTAAGCATTGTGCCTCTCAACAAAAGGCAAGGGAGCTCTGATACCATAACAAAATATGAAGAGGGGAGAGGAGAAGAGTGGAGATGAGGGGAGAGGGCACAACTAGAGAGCACACCACAAATGACTAAATGTACACTAGGTTTAGTTGAAAATGTAGAATATATACAAACCCATTTAGGGTTAGGATTAGGGCATCTAACCCTTTCCTTTATAGCACTCTGTATGTGTTAGTGCTATGCACATGTAATCACACGATGTTGAGTGTGGTCTCTCAACAAAGAGGGCATGCATGATGGAAATAAGGGATTGCATAAGGGAAATTGGGACAAAGTATGAGGGAGAGATAGGGAAAGAGGGCATGATGGAAATAAGGGAATGTATAATCTCTTTCCTCTTATTCTCTTCCTTCCTTTTTTTATTTTCTTTCTTTCTTCTCTTTTCCTCTTTTCTCTTCTTATCTTCTTCTCTTCTCTTCTAATCTTCTTCTCTTCTTCTCTTCCTCTTCTCTTCTTCTCTTCTTTTCTCTCTTCTTCTCCTCTTCTCTTCCTTTATCTTCTTCTTTCTCCTCTTCTATTCTTTTCTTTTCTTCTTGTTTCCCTTATTACTCTTATTCTCTTCTCTTTACTCTTTTGTTCTGTGCTATTCTTCTCTTCTTTCTTTCTTCTCTTTTCTTCTATTCTCTTATTTTCTTCTTCTCTTCTCTTCTAATCTTCTTCTTTTCTTCTTTGCATTTCATCACATTGTGACCAAGAAGCTCTTCGGGAGGTTTGCTTGATCCTCGAGATGTCTTGGGGCACCCTCCCACTCCACATGAGTTATATACATACATGACAAGCACTCAAAAAACCCCGCATGAGTTGAGAGTATAGACTCCAAACCACTTCACACCCACACCACCTGAGATTACCCTTATGGAGTCGAGACAACCTAGCATAAGGCAGAGCCGCTAGCCTTCTCCCATGTAGTCAGGAGTCCCTTCTAGATCATAGAGATGCTAGCCAACTTCCGTGTAGTTAGGAGCCCCTTCCAGATTGCAAAGCCACATGCCTACTCCCGTGTAGTCGAGAGCCCCTTCTCCACAGGTAAGTGTCCATTGCAATAGCTCATCACGACGTAGTAGCAAGGAGAGTCATGGCATAGGAGGATGCATGGCACAGTCCTTTGGGGGTGGGGATGATTTGGATATAGACGTGCCAAAGGGTGATGGTACGATCTACTATGATATCACTGAGACGGGTGGCATCTTATAGGGTGCATGGGGGAAGGACATCATGTCCTTCATGCACTCTGTAGTTCATAAGAACTATAGAGATTGCTTTATTCCATTAAAAGAGCAAAAAAATAGTTTGGCTGAGGATACCATCAAGACTTTACGCTAGAGGTATCCCAATCCAGAACGTCATGAGTTCACTGACAAATGGGCAAAGACAAAGATTACCAGTATCCTCACCAATAAGAGGTCTTTGCTAAAAAAGTAGGCACTAGTCGAGATTGCCAAGAGAGAGGGAGGACAACCACCAAGGGGCTAGTTGAAAGAAGAACCCAGTCTACAACATGTGGAGGCATGATGGATCTAGATGGAGTGATATGGATTCTCAAATTTTGGAGCAGGGGGTATTGCATCATGGGAGGCCCAATTTGTAAGTATCGATCTCAAATTATATTGTGTTTATGTGGTTTATTAGGAGGTAGTTCCTTTGTTCTAACCCCTCTGCAAATTGTTTCATCTTGCAGCTTGGTATCATGGGCAGATACCCTACTCCTACCAAGACAGCCTACCACAGTGGACATGTCAGGAAATCTACTTGGAGGCACTTCTATGACGAGGGGCTTATTATTACTGAGTATAGCCAGGCTACTGGAACGCCCTTGCAAGTATTTAAAAGTACTTTAAAAATATCAATGTTGGAAATAAAGATTTGATTTTTCATACATTGATACATGATGTCCCTCATTTACAAGCTCCTTGGGGTATTGAGGAGGAAGAAGGCGAGGATATTGAGGAGGAAGAAGGCAATGAACATGGCATGAGTGGTGATGGGATTGATGGCGAGGATGCCTTCAATTAGTCATAGAAGTAGTGCTAGCTAGCTAGTATTCTTTTTTGTACTTGAAACCACAGGTGGCTTGGCTTCATGCTATATGTATATTATACAAACACTTTTTGCGCTATGAATTAATATACACTTCTCTTATTTTTTTGGCATTCAATTTCCTTGTGCAATGTTTTATCAATGAATACTTTGTGATGTAAATATTTCGGAGTTGTAATGTTCTATTTAGAATTGTAATCGTCGGCTTGTATTAATTGCCGGCTTGTATATGATCGTTTGATAATATATGTACTTCAAATTCCAATACTTCATCACTTAACTCATTTAATTATATATAACGAATTCCAATAGCTCCAGACGTGCACGGAATCATACAAATTAAAATGCTGTTGGCTATAGGAATTCCATTTCACACTGTAGAGATGGGATTCCTGCAACCACATAGCATTCTTTTTTTTTATTTAAAAAAATTTACAGAGTGTCTATAAGCACATTTATAAGCACATCCCGTTGTTATATAGATGCACTTTTAGATGTGAGTCTGTGGATGCACTAATAGACACGCTCTTCACTTTTTATTTTAATTCAAAAAGCATGTCTGAAAACGCACCTATGGTCCCCTTTCCTTGTTATGTTAAGCATCACATATGATTACCTTATTTAGTGATCTAAAATCCAACATAAAATTCAGCATTTTCAACTAAATGGGGTCTGTAGCCCTTGGAATATATAATAATATTGAGCTTTAGCATATTGTTGACTTGCTTGCAAAATTTATCTAATCTATGTGCAACAATCAAAGCTTCATTGAGTGCCTTTGATCATTGGTCCCAAGTTATCAGAGCAAGTTTTGAACACGATCAAGGCCATAAGGAAAAAAGCTTTAAATTTTCAATCATATTTCCATTTATGTGCATCAACAAATGCATCAATTTAACCTTGAATTGAGAATTACCTTTTATTGAAAATCGATTCAACTCTTCTAAGCACATCAATGCATCTTTAACACTATCAAGATTTCCATATGCTATGTAGAGAGCAATTTGCAAATGTGTCCATATTGATTTGTAATTGGTGGTATCATGTACCACGCTACCAGTAATCCTTGAAATGAATGTTTAGTTTCTTACATCTTTTGCTGATCAGACCATTGATGATATCACTACTACATACGGATCCTATTGCAAGGTTTAAGTACCAATGTTTAACGCGTGCAGGGCGCTAATCATCGATATTGGAAGCGCGCCTCGTCAAGGGTCGCTATATAGCGACCATTTCTAAAGTCTCTATATAGCCACTTTTATCAGAATTGTAAGTATCGTTATATAGCGACACTGAGATACTTTTTTATAGTGATTTTTTATAGAGAGTTTTTTTTCTCATATCGACCTTAAAAGTTAGTTTTCTCTAATGGCAATTTTTTTTTAATTTTCATACATGTTTGATCTTTTGAGAGACTAAAAGTATGAGAGCATGTACATCAAGCCTTTCAAGCTCATATATTCATGTCCAAGTTTGAGATGAAAAAAATCAATGAAGAACATTTACATCAACGGTTTCATCTTGAGCCAAGTCTAATGCACCAAACAAGTCTATCTCTGACTCTATACCGAGTTGATAATCTCTGATATCATCATCGTACTCTAGCATCGTATGTTCACCTAAAAGTACTTGATCATCCTCTTTAATAAAGTGTGGTGATTCTTGATGATCGTTGTCTTCTTCCTCAATATTGTGATCTCCATCTTCCTCCAATGCGATGCCATTATGCGCATCTTTCTCTTGGCTTATATTGTGATCTTCATCTTCTTCACTAGATTCATCTGGATCAATTGGATTTGGCATTGGTAGTGGCATCTCCATATCCACATCTCTATCTTCAAAAATTTGCTTACTTTGTGGTGCAACTTGGATCACGTACCACCATCTTGGATCAAAATGTGATCCGGATGAAAAACCACCTATATTGAAAATAGTGTCAAATGTCATCAATTACATATATGAAATGATGCTTAAGTACATGTATCAATGGATCTTTAAAAATGAAAGCTTCGATTAATTAAATCATTAGTATGCACCTGCTCACAGTGCTCAGGAAGAACAAAAGTATCACTTTCATTGGTCCAATGTTTGGTGGATCTATTGCAAAGAAACTGCTACTATCTTTTCTCACTGTCACATGGGGATCGTTGTAAATAGTTCTAAACCATTTTACATCAAGAATGAAAATACTAAATCGTCTGAAATCAACTTCATAGATTTTGCGTATGGTTCCATAATAATCCAACTGTGAGTAGAGAAGATTAGTATCCGAAGTACTTACTCAGCTATCTTGTGTGAAGTTAGCCATGACCACAATCATACATGACTCTCTTTGAATCGATGTGTTCCACGCAAATAGGACCATAATGCACTGTAATTTTTTGCCATGTCATCAACTCCGCTATGGATTTGCATCGGAACATGTGCTGTATTCTTGCAATGATGGGAAAGTGTCTCAAGAGCTTTACCAATATCTGCTCACCCTGCAAGTCATCTCTATATCATTGTTCTCCACATTTTAAAAAACTAGCCAAATCTCCATGCCCACGATGAAAGAGAATACAATCATTATGGCAAGCATGGATGGTATCATAATCCATACCCATCGTTGTTAGCATCTTCTTCGCTTCATCTCTTAATGCGAGCATGGTATTTGGTGCAGACAACATCTTCGGGAGAAACCTATCACAATTCAAACATACATAGGCTTCGAATAATGATAATTTGTTACACTAATCCATACATGATTCTCAAAACAAAAAAATTCCAAATAATGAGTCAAATTAATATAGGAGCTAACCTCATTAAGGCTGAGACACTTGTATCCAACCACCCATACTTTACTTGCAGATTCAAGATTGAGAGACAAGCATGTAGTTTAGATATCCTGGCACCCTCATACAATTGTGTTGATTGCAACTCTCGCATTTTGACCTCAGACTCTGACATCACATGTACATGGGATGTAGTGCCCTAAAAATAGAATCCGTCATGTCGACCATACTCTCGTCATCATCCGAGAGACTATAGTCTTGCTCAAAGTGTGAAGGTATATGCGTACCCTCATCAGCCTCCTCATCCTGTTTTAATATTTCGTGTAAATATAAGATCTTGTCTCAAGGTTTGGTATCATAATGGTATCCAATATTAACCACGAACTCAAATAGCTTTGACTTACTGATAATCCATCAACACATGCCACACCAATGGTGGGTACTGGTTTGGGCTCCTCCCTATACATCCGTAAGTGGCGCATGATAATATGATGTTGATGTCGTACTTCTCGCTTGCAATGAGTGCAATGACAATACAACCTCTCCGTAAGCCACTTTGTGCTCCCAGGCATTGGCGCATCATCTGACGAGATTCCACTCATCCCTTCCATCTGTACACTTCTAAAATCACAACATAAGTTGCAAGAAAATATATTAACAGTAATAAAATAGCCACCTATGAGCTTCTTTCTTAGCTTTAAACACTAAGTTCCCTAAAGCATCGCTATATAGTGACATTTTTCTCTATTCCATCACTATATAGCGACGATTTGCTTTGTTCCATCGCTATATAGCAATGCTTTTAAATATAAGCATCGCTATATAGCGACGCTGTGGGCTGAAACTCGAAACCCCACAACGCGATGCTTTCTTTAGCATTTCTATTAGAAAATTAATCTCTCCGCCCATCTCATATCCGATGACCTCGCTTTCCTCCTCTCTATTCTCCACTCCTCACCAGTACTCAACCCCTCTCCTAACACTTGTGCTCCCTCTCCACCCTTCTCCCTCTTTGCTTGTATGAAAAGAAGTTTTTCAAGAAGGTGAGTCTCTTTGAGCAATGTAGGTTCGTTTTTTGTGAGATTTCATTTTGTGAGTGTTGAAGCATTTTCTCCTTGTATTGCTAAGGCTATGTGCTAGTTTTCATGCTTGATTTTCAATGGTTAAAGACAAAAAATGAGATTTTGTGAAAGAAAGAGGACTCACCTCTTCTAGTCTTTTTGGTATTTCTCTTCCTCCTCTTTCTCCTTGTCTCCTCAATCCAATCCCTTTGAGAAGTTGCTTCTTTAAACTCCTCCTTCCTCTAACTAGTTATTTGAAAAATAGTATGTTTCCTCTTTTTTGTAGGGCCAGTCCACAAAACACCGAGCAGGACTATTCCAGGTAAGAAAGTGCTTCCTTTTTTTTCCTTTTTTTATTTTTGTTATTTGCATTGGCTTGCAGCTAGCACTTAAGGCGCTAGTTGCAATGATGGGTGTAGGAACCCTCTCTTTCCCTCTCTTCCCCTAGTCCCTCTTCTTTCCCTCTTTTCTCCTCTTCCTTCTCTTCTTTTTCCCTCTTCTTTCTCCCTTCTTTCAATCTCTTTTCCCCTCTTTCAATCTCTTTTTCCCTCCTTTCCTTCTCTTTTTTTTCCATCTTTTAATCTCTTTTCCCCTCTTCCTTCTCTTATGTTTATGCTCTTTTCCCCTCTTCTTTTTCCCCTCTTTCAATTTCTTTTCCTCTCTCTTTTCCCCCCTCTTTCCCCTCTTTCAATCTCTTTTTCTTTTATGCTTAATCTTTCTCTCTTTTTCTTTTATGCTTATATGCTCATGCATAAGCATAAGCATAAGCATATGCTTTGTTTCCTTTCCCTCTTCTTCCTCTTATGCTTATGCTTATGCATGAGCATATGTCTCCTTCTCCTTCTCCTCTTTTCTTTCTTTCCTCTCTCTTTCCCCCCCTCTTTCCCCTCTTTCAATCTCTTTTCATAAGCATATGTATTTGCCTATGCATAAGCATAAGCATATGTCTCCTTCTCTTCTCTTATGCTCATGCATAAGCATAAGCATAAGCATGAGCATATGTCTCCTTCTCCTTGTCCTTGTCCTTCTCCTTCTCCTCTTTTCCTCCTTTCCTCTCTCTTTCCCCTCTTTCAATCTCTTTTCATAAGCATATGTATTTGCCTATGCATAAGTATAAGCATATGTCTCCTTCTCTTATGCTCATGCATAAGCATAAGCATAAGCATGAGCATATGTCTCCTTCTCTTATGCTTATGCTTATGCATGAGCATATATCTCCTTCTCTTATGCTTATGCTTATGCATGAGCATATATCTCCTTCTCCTTCTCCTTCTCCTCTTTTCCTCCTTTCCTCTCTCTTTCCCCCCCTCTTTCCCCTCTTTCAATCTCTTTTCATAAGCATATGTATATTTGCCTATGCATAAGCATAAGCATATGTCTCCTTCTCTTATGCTCATGCATAAGCATAAGCATAAGCATGAGCATATGTCTCCTTCTCTTATGCATGAGCATATGTCTCCTTCTCCTTCTCCTTCTCCTCTTTTCCTTCTTTCCTCTCTCTTTCCCCCCCTCTTTCCCCTCTTTCAATCTCTTTTCATAAGCATATGTATTTTCCTATGCATAAGCATATGCCTATGCCTATGCCTATGCCTATGCCTATGCTTATGCTTATGTTTGTTTTTTGTTTTTTGTTTTTGTGTTTGGGTCTACGTTAGACATGGGATCACGTCGAACATCCGACGAGTACCGACAGCCTCGTAGAAGGAGACATCACGATCTCTATGCTCCAGAGGACTTTGATTCCTCTCAGGCGACACCTCAGGGGCCTACCCCTGCCTGGCCCTACTCCTCTCGAACGTAGCACTATGACTACCCCTCGGGGAACTCCTTTGCTAGGAGCCCATGGCTTTGTCGAGAGTCTCGACGAGTTTGTAGCATAGATGACCGATGAGGAGGCAGCGAGATTCTTCTCTCTACTATCTCAGAGGACCTTAGCAATTCCCTCTCCTACATCGACAGCTGGACCTACTGCCCAGCCATCCCCTCGTGCCCCTTCGATTGAGGGGTCATCACCTGCGCGTGCCTATCATAAGGGAAGGAAGAGTAGGAGGGGCCGCTTATGTTGTAATAACTCGGGAGATGTAGACGAGTCAGCACACTCACATCCCTACAGGTATCCACTTGGTCCCAAGACACAGTATCAGTCAGGTCCCTTGCCCTCTCCTACTCCCACTGCTACTCCTCGCTCCGAAAGTACTCGCACAGCTTCCACTCACTCTGACTCTACCACTACCATAATAAAAATATCCTACCCAAGTAAATTCATTACATTAAGCAACTGAAATCTATAAGCCTCCCTGAAGAGGTGTTAAACACCAAAGACCTACCCTTCTTATAGCTAACAATATCACAAATTGAGCAAAAATTCGTTGACAATAAGGTGAGATGAAAATACTAATAGATAAAGGAACAAAAGAGAACATCCATAGAGAATAAATATTGGGAGAACATGCTCGAGCCTACTTGATGATCAGCCTTGTGATACAAATAGTTACAACCATGTAGAATCCATTTAGATTTAATTTTACTGGTTTTACATACATACACATAAGAGACATAATAGCTTAGTTAAGAGACTTTTGCTCACAAAATTTTGGTTCGAATTTGTAGGAAATGACAATGACCACAGGTGTCATGATCGAGAAATTTATTGATGGTCGCTACCATGGACAATGTGAGAAGCTCAAATTTTGGCTTTGTCTCGCAGAACAGCTGATTAGAGGGCAAGTTTTAAAATTTTGCTCATTTTTCAGCATAAGGAGGTGAATCTAAGGATCTAGCCTATGTGAGTTTGAATCGTGGAAGCTCTGGTGTAAGACCTGGATTAAGCTTTGAAATTAAAGTGCCTCTGCCCTCTAGGTAGTTCATTGTCTTAACAAACTGAGGTTCTTGAGAGAGGCTTTAAGAAAATTCAATGTTTCCATTACCATAAGGACAGACACTTAGATCACGTTGGACTGTACATAACTAATTCATAACTGATCAACGCTACGAACGACAACGATGCGATTCGCAAAACTTCTACTCTAGTCATCAAAATCTTGAGACTGAGAATATAGCTAGATAGTAAAGAATGCAACACTGAAAGAGTGTTTGTTACTCACGATCTTCAACTTTCACATACACCTTCACAAACGCCACTAATCACAAACTTTAAATAACAGGCTTCAACATTTACCTCTCCAACCCCAGGCCTATTCGGAACTGCTTGGTATTCCGTTCATGGCTATCAAAGCTACAACGTCGTATGACATTATGTAAGAAGTATTAACCCTCCAGCTACGTCTGCGAAATTGTAGAACAGACATGTCAATCCTGTCTCCATAGCGCTTAATTGTAAGGTTCCTGCCTCTGATCAATTCTTAGCTCATGCTCAGAGATTGTATGCGGAAAGCAAGAGTCTCGATGCGTTACCAACCGTGCAAGCTAGTCTTCATTGAGATTACGTTTTCCAGAAGGTGAATAATTGAGGCTCGCATAGCAAAGGTGGCATCATCCAGCAGACCTTTCGATCCTTTCCTGATAGAGCTCGTAGGATTCCTGCCTCTGTATCCTGAGCTGCTCGCGAAATCCTGATATAAATTCATCCGCCTTCTGATTTACCTCTTCGGATGTCATGCTTGCAGTCCTCTCCGGAGTCTTTCCCTGCGTCAGTTCGAATGCAAGGCTTGGATCAAATCTATGAGGAACGGACTTATCTGAATTGGGTTCAGATTGGTCCCCTTCAACATTGGATGTCTGTTGTGCAACTTCGGTATAGGAATTCGATCGACTGTCTTGCACCTTCGGGCGTGCCTCTGATTCCAGAACACCGAGCTCAGGAATTTCTAACAGTGGACTGCACGACAACGAACGACCTAACTTTCGAACGCTTGGGCTTGGAGGCAAGGTCGATATCTTGTCAAGCGGTTCAGGCCGATCTGCTTCTTCAGTGCTCAAGGACGCCATATATTCATACGCTTACAATGCGCACAGCTCAGATACGGAGCAAATAAATCAGATTGAAATCTAGATCTTTGAGCTATACTTAACGGAGATTCTCGACAACGTCCTGGACTAACCGTTCATGTCACGCTCCCTAGCAGTCCTCAAAAGAGTACAGTTGTGGGGGATCAAGTACTGCCGAAGAGAAGCAATTTCAAGCAAGGTAGGAGCACTACGGGCGCAGCAATGGCAGCATAATCCTGGAGGAAGAAAGGTCGCCGTGCAGACAGCAACAAAAAAGGAGCGTATATAGCTGCATGGCGTGGAGGTATGCCTACCCATCAAGCTATCATCATGAGCAGTGGTGTAAGGCTAGCGTGTACGTAACGAAAACGTCTATGGCGTGAAACGTCGTTCGGAGTTTCAGGACGTAAAAATTGTCAAAGAAGATACCCATGAGTGGACGCAAGGAGCCGATACAGCATGTTGAGGCTGGCTCGTTCAACCATAGATGTTGATGGGATGAGCTCAAGTTCACGTTCCTTACGTGGGCGGGTGCATTTAAATTATGGATGGGTGGAGCCTTACGTAGACGATGAGGTGAATGATATTTAATCATTTATAAGGCCTGCCCCAAGATAAAAAAGGCAAACAAAAAGGAAATGGTGTAGAGGACGGCGCAGGGACTCCCTAAGTAAAAAAACTTGAGGAGATAAAGAAGGGGAGAGAGAGAGAGAGAGACAACCACTTTAAAGTCTTCATTCAAGTCCAATGAAGAAGAGTCAACATATTGTCCAATAGTGAAAATGTACCTCTAAAAATTCTAAAAACGCCTAATTTCTGCTTTGCCAAATTTGAAGCGTTGCTAAGGCTTACCAGGCTTGTCTCAAACGGTTTGTAGGACTAGCCATGTTCTAGTAGGGCTTGCATGCTATGGTATGGCTGAGGTCAAATGTCTTCAACATGTTTCGCCATGCTCCCATCTCTGAGAACCCTACAGAAGAGACATCTTAATGCAAACTTGCACATTGGTGTAGCTAACAGTTACAGATGAGCTTGAGGTAAAACCTGTGCATAAGGGCTCCATAAGGGGCTTCTGTCATGGAGAGAAAAAAGAATTTGAATGTTTTTCCTATGATGCATGACATAAAGATCCAAGGGATTCAAGAAAATGAGAGAGGGCCATAAGGAAATGTCAGACCGAAGGTAGAGAAATGTCACATCAATGGTTCTCAAGGGTAGGGGAAATAGCACCATGGGGTCTAGAGCATGGGGTATTCTTTTCCCTGGTCCCACTCTATTTCCCTTGGTGCATTTGCATAGCATAACAAAAATAGCTATTTTTTCTCTTTTTTCCCTCCATGACATAAGGCCCTAAGTCGGCGTTTGCATTGCAAAGGGGCAAGTGATGCTACATTGGATGTAGATTCTTTGCTACCCTTAAGGAATGTCCAACTTTAATGATAGTCTGAAGCACCAAAGATCTAGAGGGTGGAGTTTCTCCATGAGAACCCTTGTAGTTCCCCTAGATCCATACATCTAGAATCCATGAAAGGACGCTCTAACTACTAGTGCAAGAGTATATGCCTTATGTCACAAATTTCTTATACAATTTAATTCACCTAGATCTTGAGTTTGGATGGACTCAAAAGACAAATAATAAGGTTATTTTGCATGCCACTTGTGTGTGTTGAAAATGCCTCCATGACAAACAAATTTAGCACCCTTACCGAACTTGTAGAGTGTTGTCATTGTAAAGGTATAATGGCATCTTGCGGTTAAGGATTTGCACTACTTAAAATTGACCAATCTTAATCCATTGACATTTTTTTTTCGTTCAAAATGAAAGTTGGCCCTCCAATTTTATATATTACTCATCCAATTATTGTACTGAGAGGGCACAACTAGAAAGCATACCACAAATGGCTAACTATACACTAGATTTAGTTAAAAATGTAGAAATATACAAACCTGTTTAGGGTTAGGGTTAGGGCACCTAACCCTTTCCTTTATATCACTTTATAAGTGTTAGTGCTATGCACATGTAATCACATGATGTTGAGCGTGGTCTCTCAATAAACTCTTTCTTTCAAATGCTTTAGAGAAAGTCTGCGTCAATGGTCTAATGACACTGAACCTTTCCTCTCAAAAGGTCAATAAGGCAAGGGTGCCCTCTTGCCCCTCTTCTTTTTGCTATAGCAATTGACTCTCTAGGGTGGCTTCTAAGAGATCGAGTTGAAAGAGGATATCGATACGCATAAACACCCCTTAGGATGTCTCATATGTCTTGGAGTGTTTGGATATTCTTTTAAGTGCCTAAGGCTCTGTGATAAAACACACTAAAACATTCTACTCCACTCTCTCTGAGAAATAGCAAGCCATACTTGGGATTCATGTGTTTAGACTATTAGGGATTCCCATGGGATTTGAAGTCTCAATGAAGGATAGATGGGATTGGTTCATGGGCCAGGTATAGGGAGAAACTAGAGAGATGAAGGGGATATCAATCCAACTTGGTAGGAAGAATGAATGGTCCTCAATCACTGCATCTATCATGTTGCCATCTGTACTTATCATGCTACTGTCCTTCAACAACTGCTCTTGATAGCTTCACTAACCTATGCAGGTTCTTCCTTTGGGGTGGAAAAAATAATTCTAGAAAGATCTCCAAAGTCAAATGGGATTTTTGCAGAGGCTCAAAGATGAGGGGGACCGGGGTTGGTGGATGTGCAAGCCTCTACCCACAAGCTAGCTATAACTTGGATCATCATGGCTATTTTAAACCCAACAAGGACTGGGCATCTCTCCTCCTTAGGAACCTCCCCTCCATTAGACCCATAAGGGCTCCCAAATGGAAAGGTTACCCCAAGCTCTCTGCACTGTGTAACCTTGAGCCCTACTCAGCTAAGGGCCCCCTTTGGGTCTATGTAGAAAGCCTTTTGAGGCTATCAAGGCTAACATTGTCTTCTATGGAAAAGGAGCCTTTATGACCTTGGAATGAATATGGGTCTCTACTATAATCAAGACCCCCCTTTATCTGATCAAGATTTCCTCAAGGCTAGCATGTTATTCAATAAGGGACTTCAAAGCTGGGGTCAACATTGGGTAATAGGTGAATTTAGATGGAAAAGATGGCAAGAAATTAGAAGAGAATTTAGACTAACTAATCAAGATCAACTAGCTATGAGCAAGATTGAAAGATGGAATGGGAGACACTACTTGGAAGGGGGGCTCCACATTTGTTTATCGGTAAGAGTTCAATTGGATTAACTACTCCCATCTCCAGTCCATACCCACTCCAAAGCAGGGCTCCACCTTTGTTTATTGGAAAGAGACTAGAGTTGGATTAACTACTCCCATCTCCTGCCCATACCCACTGCAAAGAGCAGGACATTGAGGAAATACAAAGAATTTCAAATAAGAGGTCGAACACCTCTGTACTTAGCTCCAATGGAAGAAAAGATTCAAAGACATTTAGTACAAGAGAATACCTAAAAAATTATTTGTCCTCCTTTGGCTAATCCTTCACAAAGCAGTTTGAACAAGTCATATTGCATAAGCAATATTTAAGCACCACATGGTGGACTAATTATAATATTTTGATACTATTTAATGATGCAATATGAGAGTGGGTCATTACAAGCTAAGTGTGTAGAGTGTGCGACAACTTCTTGTGCCGTGGTTCTCCTATTTGCATTTAAGGAATTGATCCTAGGTGGTTGTTTGGGTCGATTCTACTCTATATCAATTCTTGTACTCCCTACTTAGCATATTTATGTGGATTAGCTTGTGCACCTATGGTTTATGATTTTAAAATGTGGCATTTAATGGAACAAAAGAGTTTGGTGAAGCTTGCATCCCCTAACCCTCACACACCCACCCCCTCACACACATCCACTCCCCCTCACACATCCCTTTAGAATCCCCATCATAGACTAATAAGAATCCCCTTTGTCTAGCCCTTGGCCCAATCAACCATGTAGATATCAAAAACCTCACTAGAGAACCCCACGCTAAAGCAAATAGCTCAATTTTTTTTTGAAAACATCAAAGTGGTATGTGGTTGAGGATAGACACTATGTAAGACAAGTATGTGAAGAGATGGGTGGGATAGAAGAGATTCATGATGACAAGGGAAAAGCACAAGTGAATCCAAAAGCATGTGCATTGAAATGAAGGGAGAACCTCCCTTATATAGAGTGGAGAGGAAGGTGTCCTAGATCATGGGCACCTCCCCTACATTTGTGGCAATCAGCCCCTACATCATAGAAACTGCCTAAATCAAAGGGGCCTCCCATGTGGGGGGGGGCCTTGTACTTACATCATCACCTGTGTCATGGTATGACACCTCATAGCACTAGGTGTGCTTCTACTACACACACACACACACACACACACACATACATGTGACTCCCCTAGATTCACACATGCACCTTAGAGCAAGCCCTTGATCACATTTATCCCAGCATACCCCCCTCTCAAGGGTTTGCCTCTTGCTATGTCAAGGATACATCTAGTCACATAGTTTCTCATGCCATCTCATAGTGGTCAAGGATAAATCTATGGCTAGGATCTCATGCTAGCAAAGGTGCGCAAGGGTCAAGGTTTACAAAAATGGGATAGACCAAACACATATCACATGGTATACATCATATGGTGACCAGAGGTGATTTACAAAAGGCAAAACACACAACATTCTTTTTGGAGTACTATTCCAGGTAGAGAACCTCATAGCACTAGGTGTGCTTCTACTACACACACACACACACACACACATGTGACTCCCCTAGATGTACACATGCACCTTAGAGCAAGCCCTTGATCACATTTATCACCAATAGTATGTACATTGAGTACATCTTGCACATGGAGTACAACAACCATCAATTCCCTTTGGTCGTCCTTTGGTTCCTCTTACATTGTAGCTGGCAAGAACAAGCTTCTATAAAATGTATAAGAACTGAATGAGGGAAAGTGGCATTGTCAAGATATTTACTACTTGTTTTTATTTTGGACAATGAAGAAGTATTTCTTTATTGAGGACTTATTTTAGGATAGACTGACAATGATGTCAGAGTACTCATAGTAAATTGTTGGTTTCTCATTTTCTTGGGCGACAAGATTTTTCATCATTGTGTGCATGAATTCATGGAAATGGTATTCACGAATGCAAACTACATAAAAATTTTCTTGATTACATGAATATGTAATACTTGGTCGTCACCTTGGTCAAAATCTACCCAAGCGATTTGTAGCAGGTGCAGTTTCTATGCACTACTCAAGCTCATGGAACCAAAGAGACCAAATCCTCAAAAGGAACCTTCCAAAATCTTCATTAGAAAATGAACCTTATAACAAAAACACCAAGTTCCTTACAAGATTAGAAAATTCAAGGGAGGGGGGAGAGAGAGAGAGAGAGAGAGAGAGAGAGACCCCTTAGAGTAAGGTTTAAGGTTTGCTCTTATGCCCTTATAGTATGATGGAATTTATACCATTCTTAAACAAGTCTGGGGATGAACTAAAAATGAAGCTAGATATGAGCAATGAAGGTGATGCAGTGATAGCTTCTAGAAAGGATGAAGATAGAGATTGTTGTAGCTACTTCTATGCATTTTCCTATCTCTTGAGCTCGTTGGCTATCATTGACACACCACTAGTCCATGCTTCATCCAATTAACAAAAAAATCATAAAACCAAGTTTGATTAAATGGATAACAAGTGCAATCCATGCAAGACAACCCTCAACACGCAAGAAGTGGAAGAAGCAAGCAAGAATACCAACAAAATGGACATGAAAAAACAATAAAACACAAAAATCATAGCCAACTAGCTTAATACAAAAACAAGGAAGAAAGAAGCCATGCTATGATACACTAAAAGACAATTAAATAATATGAAGCATAGAAAGCTTGAATCAAAACAACACAAGAGACACATAAAAATAAGCAATAAACTCACAAAAATCCACAATTGCTTGGAATACCAAAGTAGAACTCAACACAATGCCCCAAAGAGTTTGGGCTTCATTCCATTATGGGGTATATATACAAGTTGGAGAGCTTCTCTCTCTGCATGTAGGAAGTGTAACACATTCTCTCTCTACATGTCGAAGTCGTATGTAGAAGTTGTAACACATTCTCTTTCTACATGTAGAACTTGCATATAGAAGTTGTAACACATTGTCAATGTGTAAGCCATCATAGTTATAGTTGATGTTGCTTTAGCTATCACCTTGTGTGTTGTCAAATTCATTTTCTTGTTGATGTGTGGTTTTCATTCGTGCCACATTGACTTTGACTTGTTATTGGTTTGCGTTTCTTGTCATATGTGTTGAGACATGCTGTCATAGTTGCCAGTACAAGTTATTGTAATTGGATGACTTTGTTGTGCACATATTTTGAGTAGTGTTTGTTTAACTTTGCATTTATTACATTCCGAGACACAATGTGGCCGAGAATTATGCCATGCTTAACCCAAAATTGGCACTTAAGTGGGTTCATGGATATACGGTACAACCCTAGGGCACCAACTCAATATGTAATATGTTACCACCCTCGTCCAAAATCTAGGGTATGGGGGGACAAGGTCCATATATAATATGGATGGATTTCTTAAAAAATTTTCAAATATGCAAGGGAAAAATATGAAAATTTCATGTCCCCTCACCCACAAAATATAAGGTATATACCTTGAAAAATATGATCAAATTCAAGCTAGACTTCTTGTCATTCACAAGCATCAGTCTATCAAGATGCACTATAGAAGAGCAACATTTTAAGATTTCTACATGTTTTTCATAATATGTGAGGCCCAAGGGGGGGTCTTTTGGATGAGGGGGGGTAAAACAAAAAATACACTAAAATATGAAAACTCATCTCCTTTCAAATTAATGTATATTTTCATGTGTTACCCAAATTTCAAGGTGTAAAGACATATTTGAAGATCTTTTAGTGTAGAACACAACCATGTTAATTTGCATAATTTCTACTCATGTCATATTGTTAAATTCATCTCATACTTAGGATTTTGATGGGTTTTCTTACTAAATGGAGTCGATGCCCCAGGGGTACAACCGACACTTTTCCAAGACGAGTCTTAGGTATTTTAGGTCACGATCATCCCATGTCAATCTCACGCATATGTCATCCAAGAAGACTTCCACAAAGTCCCTCAAGTACTCCTTGAAGACAATGATCATCATCTGTTGGAAGGTGGCAGACGCGTTGGTCAAACCAAATATCAGTACTCTAGCCGCATACACACCCCATTGGGTTGCAAAGGCTATTTTGTGTTGATCCTACGGGGCGATGGACACTTGGTTGTGTTGAGAGAATCCATCTAGGAAGCTAAAGGCTTCCTTTTTGGCTACCCTTTCTAGGACATGTTCCATGAACGGCAAGGGGTAGTGGTCGTGCCTAGTGGCAGTGTTAACTTTTCTCAAGTCCACACATACTCGAATCTTTTAGTTCTTCTTTAGAACTATCATGATGGGTGACACCCAGTCGGTATGCTCAATCTCATAGATGAATCCCGCATCTATGAGTTTTTGGATTTCCTCCCTCACTATGAGCACGTATTTGGGATTCACAGGGTAGGGACATTGATGTACCGGCCTAGCATCATCCAGCATGGGTATCATGTGCTACACAACACACCCCTTTCATATCGGTGTATTTCCAGGCCATACAGTCCTTGTATTCTCCTAGGAGAGCTATTAGAGCATTCTCCTCATTGGGGGAGATATCATTGACAATCAACATAGGTTGGGCATCCTGCCCTTCCTCCTTGACCGCGGCTAGACCGTCATATCCTTGGGAGCACCCATCTTCCCGAGATCTCTTGGCCTGTTGGTATAAGATCTTGCAATCCTCGATCTTGTAGGCCTTGTAGTGGGCTGGTACCTATCGTAGGTCTTCCTTCTCTTCACTTTCCTTTTCTATTTCTTCAAGAGGAGTGGTCCTTTTGGCCTTAGCTGTGCTTTTGGATAACGGGGGTTTCGAACGTAAAGGGAGCTCTTTCATGGCACTTATAGAGGCAACTGAGGAGGTTACCTTGCTACCCTGGCTCCCCAACTGGAAGAGAACTCATGGTGGGCGGTAGTGGTGCCAACGTATGCTAGCCAGTAGAGGTTTGATTTGACCCTTACTATCACTTTGCTCACCTCACAAGGTTTGAGCATGTTAAACATCCTAAGGGCAAACATTGGGGTCATTTTCTCAAGCTGTGGGGTTGTAATTTGGAACCCTGTTCTCTCTGCAACATCAATGTTGGCGAGGATGCGCATCCAGTTCTGAGAAAATTCTAGCTTGGAAAGAGCTGCATACCAAAATTTATCGAACTCTTTTTCATCCTCTTCCCTCTCACAGTGTTGGAATAGCTTTAGGGATTTGTCCAAATGGTTGTGTCAGATTCCACAGGGAAAAGGTGCTCCCGACAAAGGGTGGGCCTTGTAGGTGTGCAAGTCCACTCGCATGATTTGTTGCTTGTGCGGTAGATAGATGTTATCGGTACCCCAGTAGAGTATGAGCCCGGACATTCATAAGAAGGGTCTGCCTAGGATGGCTTCATATCCCAGTTGCTGGGTGAAGTGCATGACTATGAGCCTAATGGGGTACATGAATCCAAATACTTTAATGTTAATACTAGTGAGGACTTTCAAGGGTTATGTAGTTTTGCCATCGGCCAACTTCACCACTAGATGGGTTTGCTTGAGCGCATGTTTTTCCCACTTTACCCAACATTACTTGGTATAGACAATCACTCCCGCTCCCCCATCCAAGATGGCATCAACCTTTTGGTGCGGATAGGTTATGGGGATAGCCGCATTCTTGTCATCACCTTCAAAGTATTGGCCTAGCTTATTAATGGGAACTTGGGTAAGTTCAACCCCTCCTCTGGCGATTGGTCAGCCTTAGGGCTAGCAGGGCTTGGGGTCAAGGATTTTTCGTTCATCCAATGGGATAGGTCTTTCCAAAGGATGGGATTCCCTCTCAATAGAGAGGCAATTGGCATTTTTACCTCGGTCAAAAGGAAGGCAACCAAACAGGTGCTATTACAGGCCTTCCCACTGATAGTCGCGGTCCTCAAAACGATAAAGGTCTCCTTCTTATTATAGGTTTTGCAATATCGGCTCCTCTTGGAACATTTGTTGCATTAAATCTGGAGCCTCTGACTTATCGAAGCTGAAATGTTCCTCTTCTTCCACCCTTTTTGGCACCTTGAGTGCCTTTGCTCCTTGGGGTGGATGCATGATAAGGTGGTACAAAAAGTGGTGTCCGAGAGATTGCTATGTTGGTGCTTTTAATAGTGCTCTACAGTGTACAATGTATCAAAATTTAAAATTCTAACCCATAAATGAATTCAACTGCACATCTTCTTGTATGACCTATAACGGCCTCCACGTTGTGTCTCTGCCCCCCATGACCTCCTCTCTGTCTCTATCTCTATCAGTCTCTCTCTGTCTCTCTCATGCTCCCTCCCTATATTCGAGCTCTTTTAGTTTGTCTTTCACCTACGCAAGAGGAAGGTGCTTTGAGCTCTGTGTGTGTGTGAATTTTGGTGAGCTTGTTGCTGGTCTTCTGTCCAACGTGCCCATCGAATCTTTGATATCGATTCAAAGAGTTCCAATAAATTCCTTCCACAATGTTGGTCTATTCACGTTCATGGAAAACGCACTATTTTTTGTGCTGATTCTGCAATTCTGGTAATGCTCTCTGCTCGGCCAGTTGTCTAAAGACAAAAAACATTGTTGTGTTTAGTTCTTGTCAGGTGTTTCTTGATTGATGCTCTTAAGCAAGCATAGCATGCACACACACTCTCTCTCATGCTCTTCGATTGTTTTATTTCTCTATAAACACATTGTTATACGATCTATTCAGTGATCCTCTTGCTCAATTATTGTCGTGTTGGACTGTTCAGACATACTTTCTTTAACATGGAGGGCACGCAAATGATTTCAAGAAGCCACAATGATTTGTGCAGATGCTACATCCATGCATCCTCAACGTGCACCCATTGTGCTCGACACCCAGCACACACTTATAAGGGAATATGAAGTGAGAAGAAAAAGGGAACAATGCAAAAAAGAAAGGCTTCAAGAGTCCAATCTCACTACTGATGAAAGAAAGAGGAAAAAAGTGTCACGATGTGGCAATGTTTTTTGCTCAACAAACAGCTGGAATGGACAGTGGAGCAAAGAGAGACATATTGGATAGATTACAAGCACATCTTGCTGTGAGAGTAGCTCAACTACAAGAAACAAGAGATGAATCTAGTGTTCAGGTAGCTCTCCTATGTGGTGTTCACAATACCCTCGAAACGATGAAGCGACCAAAGTCATCAGATGAACTATTTTTCAAAAGGTCTAGTTTGATGATGTTAGTGAACGATGGGACAGAAGGGGCTCCCAATCTAAACATTTCAACAACTTCTAGAGTTTTAAGCATTCATAGGAGGAATTTTTATGCAACCAAATCTAGACTCCTTTTAAAGGAGGATGAAAATCTCCCCTTGTCCACTTGCCGATGGCAAGCACATAGTAGCATCATCACCCAAGAAGTGAAGGACTTGATGTTCTCCTTTTGGTCAATGCGAACTCGCATGTCACCCAATAAGAAGGATGTATGCCGCAAACAGATAGGGAGAAAGTCTTATATAAAACACCCTATTCATATTCTTGATATTCCCTAGGTGAGTGTTGTATCAAGATCCTTATCATCTAGATCCACTCGACTGATAGTGCTTGATGGTGCCATATATTGCTTGTTCGTTCTCTTCATATGACATACTACTTGTTAGTGCCACATTTGCTTGTTAGTGGTACTTATTATGATAGAGTACTTGCTAAGTATGCTAGTTATGGCATATTCCTACTTGTTGCTACTGCTACTTAGTAGGAGACATTGCTTGTTAGTGCTACTAATTGCTTGTTGCGGTTAGTCTAGTTACTATGCCATAGTGCTTGATAGTGCTGATTAGTGCTTCAAGTACTGCTTGTTTGTTGCAACACTGTAGTTCCTATTATTGCTTAATAGTGGTTATTAGTACTTGTTAGTACTTGCTAATGCCACATATAAGTTGGTGGTGCTTGGTAGTGCTTGTTTGTGCTACATATTTCATTTTACTTCCACTTACTATCACATAGTGCTTGTTAGTACCTGTTAGTTTAGTAACCTACTAATTAGTACCTGTTAATACTTGTTGGTGCTAATTAGTGCTTGTTAGTGCCTATGAGTTCAGTAACCTGCTAATTAGTACCTGTTAATACTTGTTGGTGCTAATTAGTACTTGTTAATACTTGTTAGTGCCTTGTTAGTTCAGTAAACTGCTCCTTAGTACCTGTTAGTGTTTGTTAGTGCATGTTTATTCAATAACTTGCTAATTAATACTACTTAATGACATGCTATTTTGTGCTTGTTATTTTAATGCTATCTAGTGTTTCTTGTTTTTGCTTGTTAGTGCCTGATAATGCATGTTAGTGTTGCCTGCTACTATTGCTTGTTATTGCCCCACTTAGTGCTTTTAGTGCCTCTTAGTTCAGTAACTTGCTAATTAGTCCTACTTAATTACATGCTATTTTGTGCTTGTTAGTTTAATGCTATCTAATTTTGCTTGTTTTTTCCCGTTAGTACCTGATAATTCCTGTTAGTGCCTATTAGTGTTGCCTGCTAGTGTTGCTTGTTATTGCCCCACTTAGTGCTTGTTAGTGCCTGTTAGTTCAATAACTTGAGGATTAGTACCTATTAGTTCTTGTTAATACTTATTGATGCCTGATCCTAATCTAATCACATTTTTAGAAAAAATTTCTGATCACATTGGATGTTTTCATGTCCAGGTTGAGTTATTTATAGAGTTCCAGAAAAATTATCCAGACATCACAATGCAACAACACTCATTTGAACAATTAAAACCATCTTTTGTTTGTAAATTGAAGGACAGATATACACATTGGTGCATTCAACTTGTCCAAATGGCCTTTTTAAAAGACTCCATCAATACCATGCATCGTCCCAACATTGTTCTGCATGGAGCGCATTGTTATTGCAATTGTGAAATATGTGCAAGGGACAATACTGGAGTTGTTTGTAAAGCTTCTAATCATACATACACTGGCGTAATCTCCAATGCACCTCTCCATGGAATATCTCTCCATGTTTTATAGTTTGCTCACTTGGTGGTAAATAATGATGAAACAAACTACTTCCAAAAGCAATGCCCAATTTGGTACCACCCACGGAAGCATTTCCAGGATTAAAAACACAAGACATACCAGCCCGATGAAGAAGAAATAAAACCACAACATCCACCTAAAGACAAGAAAAGAATTAAACGTATACTTAGTGCAAGCCATTTCATTATACAAGAGCATAAATTCTTTCAACAGGTCATTGTATGACAATTGTCTCACCTTATGATCAATACCACCAACTTTGATTGTACAATATGCATCCAAGCATTGCATGTACCTTCGACATACAAACTCCAATCTACTGATCCTAGCATAACACTCAACCAAATGAAGAACATGAGGAGCACACATAACTAGGATCCAGCAAGAATCTGAAACAACTGTGGCTGCTGCTAGCAAGGAGTAGCGTACATGGTCCTCTGTAAATAAATTCCAAGATGAAGATGTGGAATCCTCTACTCCAAGAGCTTCTAGCGGGCTTCTAGCTATGTAGGCACATCAATAATGACAAAATCTGCAGCCCAAGCAACACTCTTACCATTTCTTGTTTTTCTTTCACCTCCAAGACCCACAAAGTATTCCTTCATGTCTATATAGGCTTGTGTAAAGTTTGAGACAGACAATTGCTTCCCAAACTCGACATAATCATAGCACCAAACCTTGCAATGTGAAGCATCACATGTGCCACTCTGATTCAAAGTTAGAGAGATCAATGGAATGTACAAAAAGCAGACATACCTATCTTTCCATTTACATCCTTTCAAAATTGGTGTAGACTGCAGTTCCTGCACATCTGTACCCACACCACATATGTAAAGACACAAAGTGATAACAACATATGTTACACAAATAAATAACAGCTTGAAAAAAGATCAAGAGAACTTACCATTATTAGTACCAGGATTTTTTGGTGGCCTACCACCCTTCTTTAGTTCCATACTTGAACCTTTGTCCTTTTCAGTCATCTTCTCAATTGTTTTTTGAACCTCAATGACTACATCATCCTCGTGGACTGAATTTGAACTTGATGAACCCATCTCTCCCTTTTTATGCTGTGTGTACAACTCTACCTCCTCCTTGATGCAACATCCTTTTTTCATATCGAGCCACCACAGGCAGTTCTTTCTCTCCCACTCAGAGAGCACTTGCTTCCCTTCTTTTTCTATCATGTTTGGAGAGTACATATAGAATTTTAAGTCTTGAATTTTTGTCCACACTCCACATATGGGCAACAATTTTTCAATCTTACCAACATCTTTTAAGGATTGCAAGAATCTGCATACAATAAGAGCCTTAGTACAAAACCGAAATACTTAAGGGTGGATTTTTAATTGAAAAGGAAAAAACATGTATTGCTCACCTAAATACCAATCGTTGAGATGCCCTCATCATCTCCATTTGTCCTGTTGCAACTGTAGCAACAGTCATTGAATCCTTTAAATCTTCATAAAGTTCAAGTCTGCTCATTGCTTATATTTCCCCAAAATACTCTTTCAACGTAGGATCTTGAGGAAGCACAAAGCTAGCTTGTTGACTAGCAACCAAGACCTGAGAAAGTAACCTCTCAGATTCACAAAGCAACTGATCCATCCATGCCTCTTTCGCCATCCACTTTATGAATTCTCTATCAGCTTTTGGCACCCCATAACTTGTTCTCAAATTTGAATCTGACCCTAAGATTCTGAGGGTTGCTAGTTGTGTCTCCTTTGAGACTTTTGCAATGGAGATGTTATACAACTTTTCCAATGTGACAATGGATGATTTATGATCAAATTGGAGGCTCCACAAGATATTAAACCAATCTTCACCATCAATAGACAGAATCTACATATAAACAATACATGCAATCATCACACTCAACTGTATTTTTTAATCATACAATACATGCATATCCCATATCTTGATCATTTTGTAAACAAACATCATATGACCAATCTCAAAAAACACTTGAACACTTTAAAAAGTCAACTTTATGTTAAGAATCATTAAATTAACCATACCTTGATCATTTTTTTACCATACTTGAGATTCACATCCTTTCGAATACTTTTAAGTGCTTTCTCCATATCAACAACACTCAAATTTGGCTGAAATTCCTTTAGCTTTGCCTCATAATCTTGCCTGTATAGTGGCTAAAATATATTCCAAAGAAATGAATGAGTACAATGAATTAGTTAGTTATAATTCAAAAGACATCCATGACAAATGGTATGAAACTTACTGCAAATACCATTCTCCCTAGCATCAGAGATGTCAAAGGATACCCAGTACTTGATCCTTTACTACTTTCATTTGCCCTATGCTTTTCAAGTGTCTTTTTTTCTTCCTTAGAAAACAGTGATAAGTACTTATTCTCATCACACGAACACATTGTCTTCGTGTTGTACAAATAATCCTTGAGATTTGTTTTAATAATTGCTATTTCATTAAGGCTGAAAAATAAAAAATACATAGCTTCAAACATATTAAGAATTGTTCACAAAACCCTTAAAAGCTTGAAAAAAGGTAACACATATAAGCAAGAACTCGCACTTATAGATTGAACCTTTGAAGAGCAGCTATTAGCTTCATTTCTGTTTCTTTCTCTAGAGTAATAAAACTTGCTAAAACTCGAATATGCCATGCCTTTAATGTCTTGAATTTCTCTTCAATTAGAGACATCCATGCAATAGTACGGTGATTCCCCTCCCACACAAAAAACATCTTTCGAGACAAAAATGACCATTCATCATCATCAACAATCTGTGCCTCAAATTCTGCATTTACATCCCTCCAACAAGAATCCCATGATTGTTCAATTTCATCTGTCACCTCTTGTGAAACACCATTCGGAAGTGTTGTAGATAAAATAAACATTCCTTTCTGTTGAATATATTTTTTTGCCTCTAGAGCTTGCTTTAGGCTATCCATATTAGTTCGGCTCTTGTGTTTACAACACAATGACATAAAGGGATCAAGGGAGCAATCTTTCCAGGATTGATTGCAAGAGATTCAATAACATCCTTCCCCTGGCCAATATCAAGTGTAGCAGGAAACTCTTGCTCAAACTCCTCATCCAGTTGTTTATCCTCTTTCTTTCTCTTCTTAGAAGATTCCTCCACAATTAGAGTAGTGTCTTCAAAGTCTTCAATCTCCTTATACTCTTCAACTCCAATTTCAACCTCTTTTTGAATCTCCAAATTTGGTGTAGATTCCACTTGCAAACTTCTCTTGCTACTTGTCCTTCCACCTCTCCTACCTCCTCATTCTCCTCTTCCACCTCTCCCCCTCCTCTCAGAAGTTCTTATTTTTACCATCCTGCCAACATGACAAAAATCAGTGAGAAGAACTTACGACATGATGGAGAAAGCAAGGAGAGGGAGGGAAGGAGCGAGGCAAGGGAGAGAGGGACACAAAGAGGATACAGAGGCGAGGGAGGGAGGGACACAAAGAGGGTACAGAGGCGAGGGAGGGAGGCGAGGCAGAGGGAGGGAGGGAGGCGAGCCAGGGAGGGAGCCACACAGAGGGACAAAGAGAGGGAGGGAGGGAGCGAGGGAGGAAGGCGAGGTGATGGAGGGAGCGAGGCAAAGGGACAGAGAGGGAGGAAGGAGCGAGGCGAGGGAGGGACGGACATAGAGAGGGTACAGAGGCGAGGGAGGGAGGCGAGGCAGAGGGAGGGAGGCGAGTGAGGCAGAGGGAAGGAGCTCGTGACGGTTGCTTGGTCACAAGCTCATGATTGTTGGCAGCATATCACGGCTGATGTAGGACAAGAAGATCAAATGGGAGCGGTTTCAAGGGCAAGAAACTAGTGTCAAATTTATGCACCCTTCCAAAGCCTTCTTAGAACTGCCTTTTTTGAGCTCAACATAAAATTCGC
Organism: Dipteris shenzhenensis; assembly: GCF_047967505.1. Lineage (NCBI taxonomy): Eukaryota > Viridiplantae > Streptophyta > Polypodiopsida > Gleicheniales > Dipteridaceae > Dipteris > Dipteris shenzhenensis. The sequence goes on along the minus strand of NC_141618.1, from coordinate 26,860,389 downwards.
TTTACATTACTTTCTTTTTTTAAGTGAGAATGAAAATTGTATTAGATCAAGAGTACAATTTGGAAAACCTTCGCAACCCCTTCTTTTTTCAATTATTCTCTATTGTGAAATTCTTACTTGGTTATCACGAATACCAGCAGCCCTGGAAGGTCGAACCAACAGCATCTCCAGAATAAGCTTCCATAAATGCCAACCCTCCCTCAACCCCGCAAACCTACTTCTCCATGCCCCTGCCAAATTCACAAAACCGTTTGCATCCTCTTTGTAATCCACGAAAAGCTCTACTTGCAACCATGACATCTAAAAGAAGACAGATCTGGGGGCACAACAACACGATATATTTTGCCAGGGTAGTGGTGTTCGAAGTACTCTTGTAGTGGTCTCGTGTTTGCTGCTAATGTCCTAGGAATCCCATGAATCATAAGTGTAAATGCAGCAATACAGTCTGTAGTTACCTCTCCATGAAATCATGTGGATACAAGTCTTTCATCCAAAGCTCATATACACAGATGCATCACTCCCACCACTGCAACCATGAACAAAAAATGGCCCCATAATAAGGAAGAACCCTTTCCTACATGTATAACTGTGGACCTGGTGAATTGGTCTTGAAGTGGAATTGTACCGCCATACAAATTCAAAGGAAGAAGCAAGAGCAATGCGAGCAATGCTATAGTCAGGAAGCTCGGGGGGGTCACTCATTATATGTAACCCTATCATGTGAGTTCAACAGAAGGATGTTTTTAATATCTAAATTTAACAAAAGTCAATTTACATAAGGGAGTATTTAAAACAATTTTCAAAAAAATTTACAGATTCGTATAGAAGAAGGGTACATTTTATTAATGAAAAATTTACAGATAAGGGATTTTACAAATATGCCTTGAACGCACGTGATATAGAGGGTTTATACATAGTGACCCCCCCTGAGTCAGGAAGCCTATGAAGCTAAAGCCCTCCATAGCTAGATACTGTGATGCATTTTCCCCACAGAGGCGCGCTACTTGCTGGCCTGTTGCATGGGATGGAGGCTGCACGCGGGAGGGAGGCGAGGCAAGCGAGGGAGGGAGGGAGCGAGGGAGGGAGGCGAAGTGAGGGAGGCAGAGTGAGGGAGGGAGGGAGGGAGGGACAAAGAGCCAGAGGGAAGGAGCGAGGCACGGGAGGGAGGCAACACGTGGGAGGGAGGCGAGGCGAGCGAGGGAGAGCGAGGGACGGAGGGAGCGAGGGAGGGAGGTGAGGTGAGGGAGGCAGAGCGAGGGAGAGCGAGGGAGGGAGGGAGATAATTAAACTCATGAAAATGAAAGGCCCCTAGACCCCTTTCGTCAATTGGCCTTACATTTTCATGAGTTTAATTAAGAAAATGAAAGGCCAATAGACCCCTTTCGTCGACGAAAGGGGTCTATTGGCTTTTATATTTCTTGAGGACTTTGGCTTTTATATTTCTTAAGGGCTTTGGCTTTTATATTTCTTAAGGGCTTAAAAGGCCAATAGACCCCTTTCGTCAACGAAAGGGGTTTATTGGCATTTCTTAAGGGCTTTGGCTTTTCTTAAGGGCTTTGGCATTTCTTAAGGGCTTAAAATGCCAATAGACCCCTTTTGTCGACGAAAGGGGTCTATTGGCTTTTATATTTCTTAAGGGCTTAAGGGCTCTCATGAAAATGAAAGGCCCATAGACCCCTTTCATCGACGAAAGGGGTCTATTGGCCTTTCATGAAAAAAAGGGGTCTATTGGCCTTTCATTTTCATGAAAGGCCAATAGACCCCTTTCATCGACAAAAGGGGTCTATGAGTTTAAATGAAAGGCCAATAGACCCCTTTCGTCGATGAAAGGGTTCTATGGGCCTTTCATTTTCATGAGGGCTCTTTAAACTCATGAAAAAGGGGTCTATGGGCCTTTCATTTTCATGAGGGCTCTTTATTAGCTAGCACTCCTCACCACACATGACGGGACGACATACAATCAATGCGTTTATTTTATTCACCATGACGGGATGACATACTGGCTATTGAAATGCTACTGCACTATGATGTTAATAGGAACCATGACTTATAATGATTATCATACGAATTCGATTGCTCATGAGAATGCAGCAATGATGAGTGATCATTTAATTAAACATCATTACTGTGTGAGGTTGATAATTTTTCATGATTGTTTTTTAAAATTACTGATCAACCATTTCTTGTTCACCACAATTATAATTTATATCTATCTATTAACTTTAAAATACTTATATCAAATTGTCGGAATGAATATGTAGCATTGCTAGCAAGAATGGCTTGCAATAACTCCCATACGTGTCAAAGAAAGGTTGGGGATTAAAAATTCTAAGAGTCCATGGTATTATAGTATTGTTGTTAACAAATGATGGCTAAATTTTACATCATGGTTCAATATCATTGTCACACTTGTGCCGACTTTCACAAGACCTATCTTACAAAGTTGTGAGTATAAACAATGGGCAGTGTATGCAAAGCATTTGTGAGCAACTTTTCTTGTGGCAGACTCTTGTTTCAAATGAGTTCTTGAAACGAACACTCTGCTCTTGATCTCACCCTTTAGACTTCATCTCATTGAGTTGCACAGCTTAACCATTCCGTTCTTATGGAATCTGTCACAATTCAGAATGAGGATAGATCTTTGCATATGTTTGTTCGCACTTCCGTAGGTAGAGGAGTGTTGTCAGAGATGGTGCTTGCTAGCCATTTTCAATTCACACTTGGGTCCATATTTGTCCATCAGCACTTTGGTGATAATGGGTCTGATTTGACAATGGAGCTGCAATACGAAGTCCATGACGATGGATAGAAAATGTTTCACCTTAATGCGCAGTTTGGTGATATTTTCACCATGAAGGGAGAAAGATTCAAGCTTGATGACAATGAACTTCAGAAGACTCTAGTGCACAGAAATAAAAAAGATTTCTACTCTGTTTGCAACAAAAATGTTGAGGCAAGGAAACATGATTCAGCTAGCAACATTGAGAATGACAAACAACATAGTGTCATTGAGATTATTATGCAACTAGCTATAAAGGACAGATTGCGTGAGGCCTATGAGAAGGTTGAAATGCACGTCACTATGGATGAGTTGCCTTCTACTTATGATGGTGATGTTCTCTTTGAGTTACCAGCTACTTCAGTGAAACATCGCACAAAAGGTACGGAGTCAAAATTTGATGGTCATGTTTGGAATGATCCTATTACAACAAATATAGTATTTCCTGGTGTGGTTCGTAGAAAGGAATGTGGAGGTCACCTCCGTTGTATAAATGCAAGTTGTGGTTATAAAACAAGAATTGGGATAGAGAATGAGACACAATGGGATGGGAGATTGATTAGAGTGGCCCCAGCAAATGTGTCAATTGAATCATATGGCTCCTTATCATGTATACATTGTGGTCATCCACCAATTTGCTTGGAGAGATGTTACTGTGAAATGTTACTCTGCATGCCAGAATGTAGAGATGGTGTGAATCTTACTCGTGCAGTCATACACCATGGCCATCATAATCATCCCGTTGGAGATGGTTTGACTAGGAGAACAAAGGATGCCATTAAAACCAAAGTTTCTGAAATGGTGAGGGCTGGTGGTGCTGTATGCCCTAAAGGGATACAAAATATAATTGTCCAAGACATTATTATGGAAACTTTAAGAAAGTGCAAGATGGGATTAAGATGTCGGATGTTGAGCTACAAGATTTGCTAAAACAATGTGAACCTTTGCTCGACAAAAGAAGGTAATTACCATAATATTTGTTATTGCATTGGTTTATTAAATTATGTTATTACAATGAATATTGACCAACTTTATGTCGATGTATAGATTATCAAGATGGATTGAGGAGGGTCGACGTGACTCTTGACCTTTGTCAAATGGGCTAGATGGAATTTTATACTTGAAAAGACATTGTAGATATAATTATTTCCAAAGTGTAGTGTTTCCTGGACAATTGCAACATAGTTCATTCAGCAGGTGTCATGTATTTAAAATGTCTACCCAAGGTTCTGGTTCAGGGATTGATTTGGTAAATAAAATGAGACCTGAGGAGAACTGGGTCATTGTTGGGTGTTGTTTGACTTTGTGAAGCGAATGAAAGATTGAAATACCATGGCTTGCCATGTGTTTAATCCTTTTATCCAAGAGTTGCAAACAATTGCAACTTGTGACTTCAAGGTGGAAGATACTGACGCACAAATTCTATTTTGGGATACTCTCAACAAAGTAATGGTTTCAGAAGGGTTTGACAATACAGAAAAGGGTTCATGGCAGATGAGGCCCAAGCCAACTAGAGAGCTGTATGTGCCACTTTTAATGGTGGCCCTGACAATATAATGGAAGGGAAAGAGCGTTCTTGCCTTTTCCATTGAGAGCAAAGTCTTCATTCCCATGCAAAGGCATGTATAAAAGTTGGTAGCCAAGAGGAATTTAAAATCCGATGTAGACACTGGAAGGATGCCTCTACAGAGCAAGCTGCAGAAGTCAAAATGAGAAGCCTAAGGGCATGGTGGAATGCAGGCCATGCAAGTGATTCAGGCTTGCCATGGCTTGAAACTTGGTTTGCATGGTGGCATGCTAGGATTTCCCATTGGGGCCACTACATTATAGAGGTTGGTTTTGTATTTCTCTTGAAGTTTTTTTTATCATGTTAATAATGTAATTTTGCCATTACAATATCTCTGCAATGCTTGGTTTGCAGAGTATGTTAGCTAACGAGAAGTACTTGATACCTCGAACAAATCTAGCAGAGTCTATTCATGGTAGTTGGAGGGCTGGATTGAACCATGTCAAATATGTTGGTCTCTACAATGCCTCTATTAGTGACCTCTCAAATGCAATTTTACAAAGCTCTAGATACACATCTTTTTTGAAGGGCCAGTTCATCGGAAGTGGACCGAGTCTAGAGACCTTTAAAAAAAGGTCTTCAAAATCTCGGATTGACATTAGTGCCAAAACAGTTGTTGATCTAACAAGTGATGTTGCAAAGGAAATGGGTGTTGCATCTGAAGTATCTTTTAATGATGGAGATGACAAGACTATGCGAAGGAAAAAAAGTCAATGCCTTCAAATATATGTGAGGATGATAGTCACCACCCTGAGTACAGTTATGTAAATAAGAAAAGATACTCCATGTCTCCAAAATCTAAGTTTGCAACAGAGAGTTTTGAGAATGATGATTCCAAGAGTGTACAAGAATATGAAGTGCATGATGCAAATTGGGCATTACGAAGAGTTCCTGTAACAAGCCAAGTCCGTTGCCAGGCTTGGCTTGGACAAGGAGGAAAATGTAACAAGCTTGTCAATATAAAGGATCGTGAAAATCGACGTGAAGTTGTTGCACCATCATTCTTTGGAAGGATTCAAACACCAATTGGAGTGCGCTCCCAAATGATTTGGTTTTGTGGAAATGATGTAACCCACACGTGGAAGCCATCAACTAACATTACAGGTATTCCAGGACCATCACCAAGAAGGTGGAAGGTTCAATCAGGAACATCCTTGACAAGTGTAGAGATTACCAGGTTGACAAGCACAGGGTTTGTCATATTAGGAGTGTCAACTCCGATGGCGGGTGCAAGTTGTGCTTCACCAATTCAAGCCCATGATGAAACAATAGTATTGCACGAAGATCGACCTCGGCGTCGAGATGGCAAAGCAATCAGATGGTGAAACAAAATCTCCAAAGAAATGGAAGATAGAATTCAGAGGTCATTGGTCATGAAATGCATTGTTAAGGACGCAACAGTCATGAAGGCCATGGAGCATGCTGAGTTCATTGTTTCTACAGAAGGATCAATGCAAAAAGGTATTGAATACAAGGTTGACATTTCTCCATTTCCTTCTTGCAATTGTGAAGACTTCATTGGACGATCATGCGAATTGGATGCCTATATTCCATGCAAACATATTTATTACATCTTCCTTTCATACCTTGGATTGGATAGCAGAAATAATATGTTTGTTCACCAAGCCACCCTGAGTAAAAAAGAGATAATCCAGGCATTGTCCTGCATGCCTTGAGGTTTAGTTTTTGGAGACTGCACTTTCATGATGGTCAACAGAAAATGGAAGGGCTATTATAATAATCCTTTTTCCATGAGGATATTGAACCACAAAAATAGTATTTTTTTGAAGACTGAACCTTCATGATGTTGAATACAAAATGAAAAGATATCTATAATAATCCTTTTTTCCATGAAGATTTTGAACCACAAGAACAATGTTTTTGGAGCCTTTTGCATTTCTCCTTGTGTAAATTTTTGGTTTGTTTCTCCACTTGTTGATAATTGTGGCAGGACACTTTGTAGGAAACTTATTTGAAATAACATGAACTAAACACAACTAGTAGCAAAATACCAAACTATGAGTGTAAAATATTGACTTAAAATTTGGCTATATTTGTTACATTTCCTTTTGTACCTTGGATTGGATATAAGAAATCCTTTTTTCCATAAGTAATTTGAACCACAAGGATAGTGTGCTAATTATTCTCCACTTGATAATTGTGGTAGGACATTTTGAAGGATGATTTTACATCACAAAAGTTTGAACATGTCTTCTATGTGATAAATCATGTCTTCATTTTCATTTGCATAGGTTGAAAACTTATTTGAAGATTTGTTTTTTGGTTATTGGTTGTTGTGGTTTATTAGTTTACAAGGACAACCACTTCTTTTATTGAGCAATATGGACCCTTCATTTACAAAACGGTTTCATAATCATGGCCTCATTTCATGAACTTCAAGAGTTAGAAAACTTGTTTAGTCAGAAATGAGGATATCCATTTCTTTTCTTAAGCAATACGACCCCTTTCTTTACAAAAGGGGTCCATACACTTGGATTGTTTTCATAAACTTTGACACAAAGAAACTGCATTCTGATCCAATTTGCTCAAATCCTCAAATGGCTTTGCTCAAAAATTAGAAATCCCTTAAAGAGAGGATAGATGGTTGTGGGATGGATTGTCTCATCAACTAAGATCGTATGTGATTGCATTGGTGGCAACCTTCCAACCTCAAAAATTTTGACTACTTTGTTGTCATTAACTAGTAGTAGCTCAAAGTGAAGTTGAAGTTGCTATGAAAAATGAAGAAGTGAATCATGTAGTAAGAATCGAGAAGATGATGTAGTGCGAACAAACAATGCAATATCGTTTTGCGTTATTGAGGTGGGTTGTGGTTCACATAAAAGTCTACTGAAAAAGAACCATGGAGTTTTTTCTAAGGTCCCTGACGTTGCAATTGATGAGCTCAACAAGCCGAGTAATTCTTCATACGTACTGTTTGGGACAAATTGTTGCACACACTTAATGATATCTGTGTTAAATTTATTATTATCATTAAATGCTTTTGTTTTATCGAGATCAAATTTATGTAGTTTCTTTGGAAATTGCATTATGATATGAAATTTTATTTTACACTTGCAACTTTAAAATGTTTGAAAAAAAACACGAGAAAGAATGGAGCAAAATGGACAATGCTATAAAGGGAATTTTTTTGGAAAATGAAACAATGGCACCAAAACTTGTTTATTGCAACACCAGGGCAAACACAAATAAAGTAAAAGCCTTGCAAGTATAGCAACCCAAAATGAGGGCATCAACGCCTCTCTCACTCAGTGGTAGGTAACAAGCCAAAACAAGAGAGTTGTTCTAAGTAATGTCACTCTGCATCAAAGGCTATGATATGGCTAGAACTATTTATGGTGAAAAAGCCAGTTGGCTTCAACTCCAGTAGCATTGAGCAGACACATAAAATGTTGTCATCGTATAGTCCTTTAAACGAAACCTCCAAGCAAAGCACATCGTCAACATGTGACCCTCTAACTTGCACTGCAACATCTGAGCCATCTTCAGTAAGAATTATGCCCTTAAGAGAAGGTGTGCATACAACTGTGTGTGGATAGTCACATGTGAAACAAAATGGTTTAGTCAGGTCCCTGCTAACACGACTTCCAGAGCAAATGGAACAGATGTAATCTAGTAGTTGCCCATTCAGACCACTGAAATGTAAAATACCGCGGACCTACAAAACAACGATTGTTGATTACGTTTTGGTGGATAAATTTTTAAAAGCATTTACGAAAATGCTTTTAAACTTACCCTTCTACCATATCCTAGACCAGAGACTTGGTTGATGAAAACTTGTTGTAACTCCTCCCTCTGATTGCCTTCAGGAACATCTCCCAAGATTGTGAAGTCAAAGAGACACAATGAATCATGAGCACGCATGTACGACACATTTCTGAGAGTGTGCATAGCTATGCCATTGTCATGGAATTCTTGGATAAGCTATGCTTGGACGAAGGTTAACTATTCATACAAATTGTGTTGGCAAATTGAAATTGCATCAAAATCTTGACTCTAAGAAAGAAGGTGTAAGTGTTAATGAAAAACTTCAACTTGTTCAATCAACTAACAACTGCTCTATCCTTGTTGCAAGGTCCACCGGCAATAATATTTTAATCATTCGAACTGCCCTTGGAGTCCAGCTTGACTACGACAAAGGAAATCATACCAATGACACTGGATATGTTATCGAAACCAGACTTTATAGCCGATGAAGCCCAAGGTAAACATAATGCAATAGTGGCCTCCGGAAGAAAGGCAATAGTACCCTCGAAACGATCTCCACAGATCACTGCCGTCGTGGCATTAATATGTAGGGAGTAGCTTGTTGTCCTACCCTCCCTAGTTGCCTTTGGTAGCACAGTCGCTCCCTCAATGCGATAGAAACAATCAAGCTCTAAGCGCTCCCTATATTGTTCCACAAAAGCATGAGGAACAACTAGAGTTATGGTATCGCAATTGCGGCAATCACTAAGATCAGCAGGGATGCATATTGGGTAATTTGGGTTTCGTGCTTTAAAAGTGCCATACTTGGCCAACAACTTACACTCAAAGGCAAAACGGTGTTGTATGAACTCAGACAATAGGTCTATAGATAGTATGGGAAGTGAGTTTCCTTCAGCAACAACGAAGCTCTCACCCAAAGGAACGATTAGACTAGCACTATATTGCATGACCTTTTGGATGCTAAAAATGAGCAAAAAAAATTAAAGTAAGAAGTTGTTGCGATATTTTATTAGAAAAACAATTTATTTTAAAGAACATAATGTAATAGTTAAGTACAAATTTGGAGCTTTTTATTGTTGCCTGACGAGAAAATTAAGAAGCATAGGGATTAATGACAACTAAATGCAAGAAATCATGTAGTATGGAGCACCATGCGATGGAAAATCTCTTAGCTCTTGCAAATGTACAACACACGATATATGTAAAAAACTGTGACTGTACTAGATTCTAGGGGAGATGCTATATGAAATTATGATGAACTTGATGTGGATCCGCAGCCAATTAGAATATGGTCAGAACATCCATTGTGCTTGGTGCAATAAGCGGAGGCGCGAGGATTTTTAAACAAATAGCCTGCAAGTCCATGAAGAGTGACTCGCTATATATATGCAGTTTCCAAACAACAAACAAGTATTGCATAACAGAATTTTTGGAAAGCACATAAACTATGATAAATAGCAACAAAAACCTTCTTCGTAAGCAAACTTTGCTGCGCTCTGATACGCCCGCTTCAGTGTTTTCCTGTCCTTCTTCTCGACAACTTTTGGCCGCTCAGCTCTCACATGTGTAGAACCACCACCTCCACTTAGTCGACCTCCAATGACATGCTGGCAGTCGAGGGGACGGAAATATGCAGGGGAAGCTGTCTCAAAAAATAGCAAAATGTGAACTACTGTAGAACGCGGAAGGGTGGATGGTCCTGGACCAATCAGTGGAAGGTTCAATATGCAAAGAGCAGTTACACGTAGAAAGGCGTGAAGAACATAAACAACAAAGAGGGGAGCAGGCATAAAAAATTTGCACCTCGACTGGTCTGCTTGCCACACAGAACGAAGGGCCCTCCTCCATGGGACGTTTTCCCAACCACACCTTAATATGTTGAGCGTTTCGAGAACAGGTTCACAAAACGGCGCTGCATCAAATCAAATAAAGCCACAATTGGAATTGATCGACAGCAAATAAACAGAGCAAGACCGTCACGGGCTAAACAAAAATTACTTACCACTGTCAGACGTCTCTTGCATCACCTCGCTAAAGTTATTCTTATTAGGCGTTTCACGATCGGCGACCCCAAAGTCAGAATTGTCGACCTCCTCCTTCACCTCGAATTCACTCTCTTCAACTTCCTCTTTTACTGCCACCAAGCTCCCTTCATCTGCCAAATCAGTCATACGAAAATCGCAATCCTGTACTTCCTCCTTCAATTCGACCAAACATTGTCTACCTGCACAATAAAAAAATGATTTGTTAATCAACTATGACCAAGGATTTACTAATCTGATCTTGGCACAATAATACAAGTATGGGGACTGGTACCCATGATGTCTTCAACTTCTTCTTCAACAGCCGCTATGTTACCACAGTACAAATACTTTTCCAATTCTGCAAGCAAACAAACGAAATCGTTTATGAAACTCTACACTCAGAGATATATCTGAACAAAGGAAGGAAGCGTAAGATGAAGCAGAAGGACAAAGTACCCTCTTCGAATTTCAGATTGTCACTGTCCATGGATTCTGCAGGGATAGCTGAATCGAAGGCCATTGTAAGGTTACTGGATAGATTTGTTTAGATGATAGGGGTACAATAACGCAAGTTAAGAAGTGCACAGGGAGTAGGGATGGACTCGCTTTAATAGCTCTTCTGCTGGAGACGGGCACGAAATAGCCCTTGGAAACTCCAACCGATGAATTTGATGGTCACCCACGATCCGGAGTTGCAAGGGATAACTACATACCTAGAGCGACGCTGGCAGATCCATACATCTGGCAACACATGTATTTGCATCACTTCCATTGTGCAAAGGTCGAATTTCTCCATCACCTCTGTTGCCCAAAGGTCAAGTACACATGCAGATACGTGAAACACGATTGGCGCATCGAACGAACGATCGATAGGTTTGCGAACCCTTCCCGCGCTAATTCCATGGATGACGTCTGAGCTTCAGCAAGCGTTGCCAACCTCTGCGAAGAAGAGCAGCCATAGCGTGGTCTCTGGAGGAAGAAAACGTCTACGATGCGCATGGCGTTTGGGAGTGCCTGGTTGGTTTGAGAAGCTCCGCTGCTTCTCTAATCGGCCAGAGGGCTAGTACAAGACGTGGCAACTCCCACATCACGCGTGCAAAAAGACGGACGAGGCCACATGCACAAACTCATAGAAAATGGCAAAACGTGTACGTGTGGGCCTGCTGATGTGGAGGGCCGTGTCGATGTCAGCTCGGGCTCGATTTCTCCAAGGACCTCCTCAAAATGCCTAAGTCTCCCAGAAGCCGTCGAACCACGCGGGCGAGATCTCCTCTTCGCTCGACGCGATCCTCAAGCTTGAACACCACCATCGATCTCGCCGTGTGAATCCCGGCCATCGGATGGCCGATGGGACATTTAAAATTAAAGCACCATGGAACTCAAGGTTGGGGACCCCGAGTCTGCTAGAACCCGATCTCGGTTAGCTTGCCAACATGTGGCAAAATGAGTCTCGCCACTCAACCACTGGCAGTTCGACACACGTGCCTCGAATATTCTTCTGTAGATTCATCTCGTGCGGACCTGTACATAGCCGATCGAACTCGCGACCCCCCCAATCTGCACATAGGGAGTCTATGCAACGAGCTACGATCGTATATTGACCTCTTGTGCGCGCCATATGATTATAAGGTTAAGTGAGAGCTATTAAACCACCGTGGAACTCAGGGTTCGGGACCTCAAGTCTGTTGGAACCCGATCCCAGATAGCTTGCCAACACGTGGCAAAATGAGTATCGCCACCACTGGCGGTTCGCCACGCAGGCCTCGAATATTCTGCTGTAGATTCCTCCCAGGCAGACCTGCACACAACCGATCAAACTAGCGACCTGCCGATCTGCACACAGGGAGTCTATGCAACGAGCTACGGTCATATATTGACCTCTTATGTGTGCCATATCATTATAAGGTTAACTGACAGCTTGGCCGTGAATAAACCCCTGGGATTAAAAGGTCTGCTCACGAGGTAACCCGAGTCAGGGCAACACCTTATCTGATATGAAGATTCTCTGTGCTGATTTCGGAGGGACACCCATGAGGGCGGGAGTATAGCAACCAAGGTCTGGGTGCCGTGTGGCAAGTGAAAGGTCTGGGTTCGTAATTGCGGGCAGCATGCTATCGAATCCGCAGGCTATCCAGAATAGTCTGTCAACCATCTGTTGGCAAATGCCCCACTACGCAAACAGGATTGGCCACGTGGACTTCAAAATTCCATGTAGACTTCAAAGATTCATGTATATGCAGCCAGAGACCCAAATCGAATCGAATATTGACACGCGGCCAAGATAAATATAGTAATTTATCATCTTCCCAAAAACCGACTCGTCATTATAGCCCTTCCCCCCTTTCCCCCCGGGCAGGCCAAAAATGGAATTTTTGTCATCTTTATGAAAACAAAATGGACTTGTCACTATAGCCTTTCCTCCCGAGTAGGCCTAAAGTAGCCGAAGGAACATTTCATTCGACCTGTTCACGCTCATACACTAACTAGGCTCATAACAATAGAAACTTATTAAGGTGCACAACACAGAAGTGCCGAAAGAACATTAATTGTGCCGCTCTGCCTCTCGCCTATAACGATACAACAAAAGCATTTGCAATCGATATCCACCCAAAACAGGAATTCGAAATACCAACAAAGATCGAAAGATGAAACACACAACGATGATGTGCAGGGAAGTCAGCAAAGGCCAATTACATGCTTGCTCCAAGAAACCCACATGAACTACCTTCGCCCAATCAGAAAATAAGTGAAAAAAGATGAATGACACATGTCATTCAATCGGCTTGCCAAAGATAAATGGGGAGGCAAAGGGGGGGGTTTAGGGACAAGTGGTGGAGTGAGGGAAGTTAAGAGAGAGAGAAAAAGGAAACTAGTGGTGGAGTGAGGGAAGCTAAGAGAGAGAATGGGGAGGCGAAGGGTGGGTGGGCTAGGGATGAGTGGTGGAGAGAGAGAGAGAGACCCAAAATCATTAGTTGTGCATAATTGCCCCATTTATTGAGCTGAGAGCTTTAATAAAGCCCAATGAGAAAAATCTAGAATTTATGAAATTTAAAAACTCCCCTATTTTAGCTTTGCCAAAGTAAAACCATTGCTAAGGCTACCCTCTAAGGGCAGGCCAAAAAGTATTTGCTCAAATTTCAATAATTGGATTATTTTATCTTTCCGAGATTATAGCCAATGCTAAGAAATTGCCTTTGGTTGCCTCCCCATAAGGTCTCTCTGGGAGACACTTTGGTTGTATCCCCATAAGGTCTCTGTTGGAGACACACTACTAGAGGTTATACTACATCTTGAGTCACAACACAGATGAGTCCTATGAAGAACCCATGGTGGAGCAATAAAGTGAGAGAACTCGCCGGAAATATAAGGTTTCACATTTTGGTGCCTTTGTGGATGCATACTCAAAGTTTGATCACGAATCAAGTAACCCATTAGTTGCTACCTGCATAAATGTGGAGCTTCTTTGAAAAGGAAGCGAACGAAGAAAATGGTGGAGAGCGACGCAGGATAAGCAGATGGGCGACGAGCTTTGTTAAAGCTACGTATTTGGAGCAGATTTGCCATTTTATACGCACGCGTCCGAAAGGGTGCCTAGGCACTCGAAGGATCGCCAGGTACAACCACTCAACCAAGCCACCCACCCCAATATAGCTTGGTTAGCAACCGAGCTATCATTTGATTTCCGCACATGAATTGTGGAGGGAGTGGTGCATCTCTTAAACCCGTACAAGAGCTTTAGAGGGAATAATGCAACCAATCTGTAAACGTAGGTACTCGACTGCTTCTCGAATTGTAACACAAGAAGTTATGTCACATGACATGTGATGCCTCGCGATGTCCCACCCTCTCTCCCCTTAGTTTTGTTCAGTTTACGAGTATATCAGAGCTAGTGTTGCAAGCTGTGAGCTGTTTCTGGAGGCTGTAGTTGATAAATTGGAAAAATTTTGCATTCCTCCAATCAATCGATAATGAAGAAGCTCCATCTTGTTTCTTAATTCCTTTCATCGCCATTATATATATATAGATATATATATATATATATATACATATATATATATATATATATATATAAATATCCAACCTTTAATAGTAGAGATCTGTTAAGGAGTCTTGAAAGGAGGAAAGCGGTAAGCTAGAGAAGCTTGTTTTTTAAAAGACAACATCCAGCGAGGATTTGAACACGCATTTTCAAACTGATCTTAAGAATGCTCCATTTTTGGAGAGGAATGAATGCTCTTAGACCCTATTTTACAGAACTTTAAAATTAAGGAAGAAGCTTGAATCCTTTGTTAGATGGTAAGATATAGCCCACTGATCTAACCTCTTCTCATCCTCTCAATTTAAGGTTTTCACTAACTTTAACAAGTTTTATGCAAGGATGAAAATGACTTTCCAGAGCGTTATAGCTCACGTTGCTAGTGGCTTTCAGTGAACGGACTTCAATCTGGAGAAAAAAGGTAAGAATAAGAATGTTGAGGATTCACAAAACTTTAAAATGAAGGAAGAAGTCTTTAGGTCCTTTATTAGATGGTAGTGTTCCAACCTCCTTTCATCCTCTCAATTTAAGGACTTCACAAAAAGATTTGAGGCATTTAATTGACTGGCAATAGGCTTTTAGTGTGAATTATTGGAATCTGCAAATTTTTTTAATCAAAGTATGAGTATGCCATAATCAGTCATATGAGCAACAAATATTATTGATGTGATACAACAGCACTCAGGATATATCGAATGGCTCTGGGCCTTATGAGATAGAATAACAATTTGGCTCTACCTCAAGAGAAAGATTCAGAAGTGCATTCCTTGCTTATACTACATGCATGAAAGATGCCATCAGGGGGGGTAGTACGAGCAAGTTTTGCGACGATAGATTGATGTAACGTTGTCTCAAGAACAATCATGAAATATAGCATTCTATAACTGTGATTCATTTGGCTAAACCAGTGCCCCACATGGAACACCTAGCATAGACCCTATTGGAACAGCTGGCAAAGTCAACAAATAAGCCAAACCTCCATATCAGCTTAAGGTGGTTATCCCACTACACAAACAGCATCCTGTAGTACCAAGTCTCACCTATTCATTAGATGGGAAGAGTCTACTTTCAAGAAGAAACTAACCAACAGAGGCAAAAGTCTGCCATATATTCTGACTATGGCCCTAATGTTTGGTTCTAAAGTATGCCCATTAGTATGCCCATTATATAGATTCCTTCCTAAGCTGGAGTCCCTGATGTTTGCTCTAACGCTATGCCCATTATATACCAAGGCGAAGTCCTAACGGTATGCCCATTAGGGCACAGGCCAAATATCCCATCCCCACATTGGCCTTGCCCAGCATATAACTTGATAGAAGTCAACGCTCATAAATTGATCATCCCGCTCACAGTCAGCCTGTACATGGTAAATTGGCCTCTGCTGTAAACCTGTCAACATTCTGTACAAATACCAATGCTTCTGCTCAATCAAGTGCTCACAAGTTCCACTGGAGGATGGTGCAACTTCAGAAGCATCAGTCACATGAAACCCTGCCACAAGGCCACTCTTTTTGTTATACCTCCATCCTGCTGCTTTTCCTCTAGCCTGTCCGCCAGAACATGTATTGGACACTAAGAAGCATTCGCAGAGCAAACTTTATCAGACTTTGGCAGTATTATCTGCCCCGTACATGTGTCATGTGCAGAAGATGTGTGGCTAACAAGCTATATCAGTACACCAAGCAAACTTACCAAGCTCCCTCCGCTCGAATTTCTCCAAGGAGTGTGACAAATTGCTATACAGACTCACATTATATACACTAATGCACCTCAATATTTCCTTCCCACAATGTACACCTTATTACCATAAAATCTAAAAGGATGAATAGATGAATAAAATCCACATCCATGTTCTCCACTATGCAAAGACTTGATCATTTTGTTATTTTCTTCGTTGCTCATCAATGCTAAACATCTGCAAATCCATACTGAAGCTTACATCCAACCACCAGAACTATATTAAACTGAGAGAGCATCAATTTAATCCAGACACCAATCTTTCCTTTGGTAGGATACTCTAGCAAAACATAAAAGTTGTATATCATTCACAAGTATATTTGACAGAAAATACAAAAATCAAAGCATAGGAGCAGACCCATCTTGATTCAGCCAGTCACCATTTCGCCTGTTAAAACTGAAGTTCAAAACCCTTAAAAGTTTCAAACTTAAAGCTCAGCACTAGGAAAAAACAAGGACTGAAGGAATTACATGCACTGTCTCTTTCACGACGATGAAGATTTTTTGCTCTTCTGCCCATAAAACGTCAGCAAATAATAATCTTCTAGGCCTCTACATAATACTATTAAAATTGATGACACATTCGATCCCCTTGTCAACCAGCACATGCCTTAAAAGCAACATCAGGAAGGACTCACCCCCCCAACGTGCCAATAACATGAACGTAAGCAATGACCCAAGACAAAAAGAAATCCTACACAACAATAAAAGGCATGTACAAATTCCAATAGACAGGCTTATCCAAATGAATCAAATTGAGTGAGATTTAAAATTGTAATTTAAAAAATCATCTTTGAAAATGTAATAATCAAGCAAGATTGCCTTGCAGGCTCACTGCGAACACTGTGCTAGCTGAGCTGCCCAGTGCATTAGCTTATTCCATCCACCCGAGCTGCAAATGTTATGCGACCTTGGAAAGAAAAAACAAAGAACCATATTTTCCTTTAAAGCGCTCTGCCAGTTCAAAGTCCTCCCGTATGAAAAAAATCTGCCTTTTTAACAGCATTACATGCACAGCTTGAGAGGCCTATCTGGAAAGCCATGCATTTCAATGCGTAGCAATATCTATGAAAGGGCTGTATATAGCCCCCTGCTGACCGAAGAAAATGAAGTAACCTAAAGCATCACCATACATACAAAGACCATTGGCATAGAATATCAGGGCACCTTGTCCTGATTCTTGCAATGATGCAAGATAGTCTTACCAGCTGAACCCAAAAATTGCCAGCATAACTTTCTCCCTAATGACACAAGCAACTCTTTTCCTTGCCTGGGTGTCAATTTTGCAACTTTTCTTTCAGATGATGTGTTGTTCAAAGGCCATTTTCCAGGATTCATCTCCCCAAACCTAACAGAAGGTGAAGAGACATGAGTAACTTGCAAAGTATTGCCCTTTGATTTTGTCTCAAATGGAAGAAGTACATTTTTTTGTAGTATCCTTGCATCAACTTCAGGTCTTGCATACACCATTTGTGACTCTGATTTTTGCAGAGACGAATCAATAAAAACCCCATGTAGATTTTGAACATCCTTTCTGTCCAGTTCGTTTACTCTAGAAAAGCTGTGCTCAAAAGGCAATCGCAGTGAATTATCACCAAGTATTCGACTTTTACTGTGCAGAACTGTACAGCAAAAGAAAGACGTTGAATATTAGCAGAACAGAACATCATTGAATTCCTCCTGATGCAAACATGATACAATTCTTGATTTAAAACACCACCTAAATTGCCTTAACAGCTGACAGTGTTCTGCAATCTAAACATGCAGCCATGAAGCATCCTATCATCTTTGTATAATGGAATAAGCACAGACCTGGTTCATGAAAAGTTTGCCGACTCCTACATTCAAGTATGCCCAATTCTTCTTCCCTTTCCATTTTGATTTTTGGATCAACCTTGATCTGAGTAGCCTTGCATAATCCTTCTACTGGAGTTTGAACATTTAGAAATTTAGCAAGATCATGGCTCGCCAGCATGCCACCTAACAACAATCCATTCTCCTTCTTAACAGCGAGTTTCTCCAAAACTAAATTGGGCACACTTTTTGTCTGCCATGTAGATGCTTCGGGTATCCAATCATTCACACAATCAGGTACTTTTGGCAAGACACTGGAATTCGAGGTCTTCAGGGCACTTGTACTTAGGCCAGGAGTTAAAATTGATTGATGCATGGGAGGCTCAACCCACTTTGAGGGATGCAACTGGATACTATTGTGGATGGCTGACCGTTCCTTGGACGTTGGCAAAAACTGACTGCCTTCTAAGCTTTTAACTTTGGGTTTATACCTGCTCATACGCCCAGTCTGGAGAAAACTCATCACTTCATTCTTTGACCTGAACCGGTGACCGGAAATTGGATCCTTGTAGTACTGTTTACAATCATAATCAGGTCAGATAGGCTTCTCAATTAATCGAGAAAGATTTTCCTCTTTCATGAGCAGCCACATTGATCTTTTGAGACAACTGGTAAGTTTTTTGAAAAGAAATCTGAACGAAGCATTTGCAGTAAATTGTTCAAAATGTTTGGTTTTAGGATGAGATCAACGATACCTTGTCTTTGGTACCTGCCGTACTACCAGTCTTTCGGGTCTTCAGCTCTGTTATCCACCCCACGGGTAACCAATCAGGAGATGCGATAATTTGAGAAAAAGGTTCGTGTTCATCTGCAGAAAGTGACTGAAGTTCGTCTTGTCTAACTGAGTCTGGGATATTGCCCCTGCCAATACTCTCGCTATTTCTCTGCTCACGAATTTGAAAAGTCTGCTCACAAATGGTGCGATGGTTTTCCTGCAGAGAGCAGTGCTGGGAAGCTTGCTGGCGTCTGCTGTTACTTAGGTCTTGTGCAGGAATGCCATGAAACAATATGCTGTGGTTCTCCTGCAGAGAACAGTGAGGGGAAGCTTGCTGGCATCTGCTGTTACTTAAGTCTTGTGCAGGAATGCCATGAAACATTATGCTGTGGTTCTCCTGCAGAGAACAGTGAGGGGAAGCTTGCTGGCATCTGCTGCTGTTGAACTCCTGCTCAGACATGCCAATAAATTTTTCATTCATTGTTTGGAAATGCAGGGACGAGCTCAAAATTTCTGCTAATTTCCACAAACGTAGAAATGCAATGAGAAGGTTTCTCAGATGTAAAGAAATTTGCCCAGAACTGATACGAGGAGGGATTTCTGATAATGGATAAATTGATAAAATGCAAAACTATGTTCAAGTGAGAAATCCAAATGAAAGGTTGCTCCAATTTTTGCACAAACACTGTCCTAATGAGGAATGCGAATGAAAATTTGCTCACAATTTTGCACCTGCTTAGGGATGATGCCGTGAAAGGGTGTCTGAAAAGTCTTGGGGGGCTTTGGCAGTAACATACGGTAAGGAGTTTGCGCGCTAGTTCGGCTGCGTTTGTGCTGCTGGGAAGCACGATGAATGGTCTGATCGCTAATTCTGCTGCGCTTTCTGCTTTCCCAATTGCGATCAAAACTCCGGTCAGCGACTCTGCTAGCCACTTGAGGAATGCCAAGAAAACATCCGTTGATGTGTTCCTGCCCGAACATATTGCGAAAGAGTTCCAGCCATCCCCCCGTTTTGGGTGGCCAGATGTTCATTGCCGAAGCATCATAAGCACCCATATCGGCCACCGCGAAGCCGTGCGCATCCGCAGCAACAGGTGCTCCTCCCGTGTGCACTGCTACCCCAGGCATCTCGTTCAAATCAAAGGCGTGCTTGTTCAGGTCGATGGAAGGCCTCATGGGCGATGCGACCCTCGTTGGAATGCGAAAATCCAAGCCTGTCAGAGCCATAGGGGGAGCGTCGGCGCTCGATCTTCCGTTGTTTGCTGATGATTCAACTTTCAAAAGATACAAACAAGCACCGTGCACTTGTGCTGCTCAAATTTGCAATCCCGATGCCATTTTCAAGCCAACTTCACTTTCCTGCAATTCCTCCCGAGAACATGATTATCTTTCATGTTCTTGCTCACTGATCGGGTAAAGTTCAAATCATGCAACATCTCTCTCTCTCTCTCTCTCTCTCTCTCTCTCTCTCCCCTCGCAACTCTTCACACCTCTCTTACTCTGGCTCTGCTCCTCTTCTTCATGCTTCAAGCGCTTCCTTATCCGTCCCTGCTTGATAGAACCCAAATTTACCCAACATTTCCAGCATCTGTACGCATCCCCGCCTCCTGGGCTTGTCCAATGCAGGGAAAATTTTACATCTGAGAGAGAAATCCCGTTTTGAAAGGACCCTCTCTCTCAGTCTACCGCCTTCTCTCTCTCTCTCTCTCTCTCTCTCTCTCTCAGTGGCGCTGAAGTCGAAAATTTTGAATGCCGATGACACGCCCACTACTATAAGAAAGATCGAGATCTGTCGAAAGCGAAGCTAGGCAAACAAGCTACAAATCCAGAGATTTGTTTTGGGAGTTGCATGCTGTAAAGAGCAAAAACAGAATTTCATTCCTCTTACCTGGCTTTTGCCCACAATTGGGAAAATGAAAGTGAAAGCCAAAAAACCCAAAGTACTCTTTACACTCCTTCAAGGGTGCCTCTGCCCATGTGTAAAGAGCCCTTCCCAAGACAGAAGGGAAAGAGCCCTTGAGGACAGACACTAGAATTGGTGGCTAGGGGTTGAGCTAGATGGGTGCCCTTCATGAACTCGCACAATAAAAGTTCCTTGCCATTATTCTTTTTCATTGTATAGTGACGTCCCGTCATGTCGTCCTTGTCACCCCCTTTGCAGATAGCTTGCCACTCCACCTCACCTCCGCTCTCGCTGAATAACTGTATTCCACCTACCCTTCCTAATTAGGTGGAGTGCTTGCCCATCACCCTAGACGGCATTGTGATCGAGCATAGACGCTAGATTTCTCAACTAATAAGCCACCTCCTCAGCTACCTTGGAGCAATTCAAAGGGGAGGTTCACCAAGAGTAAAAGTCCAATTTGATGACTCTCCTACTACTCCGTTTTTTACATAAATTTATGGCTAGTTTGTGTTTAAGATCCTAGTTGGAGTTGAACATAGATGTGCATCCTTGCCTACTACCTATTATGCCCATTCTTGTAAGCCCTCCTTGCTCATGGTGAAATTTGATCGAAACTACCTTTATTTTTGGCATCCTTGTCAATGGAAGCTTCATTGTATAATTGGTTATTCTCCTAATGTTGGGTTTTCACACATTTTAAAGGAGGAGGAAATGAGGCGCTCCCCATATCTTGAATCAAGAAAATGTGCATTCTTAAGTTATCTATTGATATACATATATCAAGCAATAATGGTCAAAATAAAAGGTGTGATAGGTTAGAAGGAAATGTGTTAGACAACCTCATAACCAAGTATAGTGCAACTTCATGCCATTATTATGCACCACACATTGTTGTGTGATCGTATTCACCCAAGAAGGCCAAATAGTACAAACCAGAACATATGACATATGACTACTATAAAAGGATGTACAATCTAGTATGTACCGTAAAGAGCCACATTTACCCTTCTATGTACAAAGTAAGCATGAACGGATTACATTAAGGGCCATGGCAAAGTGATAAAGGTCACTCTTAATAGGGCCATCCTATACCTCAATGGTGTCATAATCATTGCCTTATAGCATAAGGACAATAATCAATCTTATTATTGTGTCTTTAGGTGATACTATTCTTAGAGTAAACCATAATTACTATTGGTTGACTTAAGGAGGTCTCAGGACAAAGAAAGAGGAGTCCCCAAACTCCCTTTTATATAGATACATATTTAAAAGTTCTCTCTATAAATTCCAAGGCCCCCTTTTGTAAGGATTTTGGGGATTTTGTTTTCCATCTCCCCTCAGAATATTACGCTAAGGATGAACCCATAGCTATGCTTTTTATGATAATATGCTACTAACATCATATTGTGTATGACTATCACTAAACATTCCTATGTGATGTTTGTCTCATAGAGTTTTTGAAAGTTGAAATTAAAAAGCTAGCAATTACATTTCTACGAGTACCACAAAGTTCAAGTATGTGATGATGTTTTTAACCATTGTTATCTCGTGACTTTTACATAAGCATTGAAGTAGATGCAAAGCAAAATTCATAGCTTCCCTCTTCTGCCCACTCTCTCCTTGGTGTGCACTTCCAAGTGCCAAATGTGGCTAATTCTTGGTCTAAGTTGGTTTCTTTTTCTTTGGCTTATTTTGTGTTGCAATGATGTCACGCATATAACAACAACTCACAAGCTTAAAACATTAAAATTTGATGTAATATCAACTTTACATCAAGAATAGGCAATGCATAAAAGACAAGTTGAGCACAAGATTTATCAATGAAAGGAACACATAATGGAATTAAAAGAATCTCAATATGTGGGGAAAAGAATGCCATAATGCGGCATGTTATATAAAAGGGAAAAATGTGTGTACAAAACATGTCTGTAATTAAAAGTAACAAAGATGAGGTACAGAGCATCTCATAAAGCATTCTTAGGTGCTACACAGTCATGGGTCTCATTAGTCATCATCCTCACTTTGGAGGCTATTTGGCAACCATCAAGTGTAGTCTTATCTAAAGGTGGGGACTTCTCAATGTCATCTATGTTTTATGATTTGTGGCCTACAAAATGCACATGTATTAGTTCACCATATACAAAATTGAAGACAAAAGAAATGGACTTTGAAGTACACATTCAAATATACAAAAGAATAATCACACAAAAATGCACTCAGGATTTGGCCATGTGGATTAATATCAGATGATCATAACTCACCCCAAAACTATGATTCTTATGTTATTCAATTCAAACACAACATTAACACACAATAAGAAATAATTATTGAGAACCTTACTTTGAGTAGATTGAAACCAGCTGAGTGGAAAGATGATGAAAACCATACTTGCTCATTTGAGAGTCGACATGTGTGTGAGATGGCAAGAAATGGACAAAGCCTTCATGCCATTTTTGATTATATTTAAGCTGCTCTTGTATTGGGGGTTGGCCATATGCTATTTTTTTAGATACAAGCACATTATCCACATTCAAACTCCTATTGTCTGAGGGGGTTGCCATATGCTATAGTTTGATTATATTTAAGCTACTCTTGTATTGGGGGCTCGCCATATGCTATTTTTTGAGATAAAGCACATTGTTATGCTATTGCATATTCAAACTCCTATTGTGTGAGGGGGTTGCCATATGCTGTGGTTTGAGATGCAATCACAATTTTATGCTATTGCATTTAGAATGAATGACAAAATAGATTTTGTGATGCAAGTATAATAGGTTGATAAATTTTGTGATATAGATGTTATTTTGATTGAAAAGACCATTTCAAATGAATAACAATAGTATCTTTTGCACTGCATAGTTCATGATCATAACCATCAACATGCAATCTTGTTATAATAGAGCACATTCCATTTGCAATATTGATATGATTAAATACTTATTAAAAGGGCTAAATCATGATTGGGTGTAGCTGTTTTTTGTGAGGTTCAATGAATATATTGTATACGGATTGCAAGGGTTGCTTATTAGCTAGCCAACCAATCTACCTAGCTTGTTTGCCATCCAAGAATTGATTTCGACTAGATTGGAAACTAGGCCAGCATTTTGAACAACAAGCTTCATGGCCCTATCTAGACCACCCAATGATTTGGGAACTAGCTGGTTCAACCAATAGCTTGCTTTTTAGCTATTGTACTAAACTATCCCATCTTGATGGTTATCATAGTAAGCTAGTTGTGAACCAATCCAACTAGTTCATTCTCATCAAACCAATAGCCTGGCTAGTTTACAAACCAGCTCAATGGTTGAAATATCATGCTTCCTAGCCTTGTCTAACTAGAGCAATGGTTAAAATGGCAAACTAGCTGGCACTAGCAACCTAGTTAGGTTGCTAGTCAAGTAGATTATGTAGGTTCATGTATATATTTTTCCTATACTAGGTTAGTGTTAATGTTCTTAGTGTGTTCGAATTTCATTTCCCTCAAGAGTCCACCTAATTTGAATATTGCTGGTTAAGTAAGAACATTCTTTATAATGTAGTTTTACATTTTATTATGGATGAGTAGACATAGCTCTATTGGAGGATCGGGGGGAGAGAGAGTATGTTGTATTCTGAAGAAAGTGAAATATGTACATGCTCACCTCGGAGGATTACGATTAGGGTTTGTCCTTATACTCTATCTCTATGGTGCAAGTTATACCATTCTCAACACCCTCTCTTAAATTGCACTAGATAAATAGAGGGTTCTTGTACAAAATCTTGTTATATTTTTTGATGCATTTGATAGCAACCAAAAATTTAAAAACAAAATTGAAAAGTGTTAGAGTGGTATGTGCATGTGTGATGACAGTGACTATGGAGTGGAAGTTTGGATTACATTGAGCATAGCTTAGATCCTATACATAACTTTGATTTTCATTTCTCCCTCTTAATTATATTTAAACCATCCTTTTCCTTCGGGAATAAAGCTTAAAACATATGTGGTAGGGATGAGGAAAATATGCATTTTTGTAAAAAGTCCTCTTGGCTCAAAAACTATTTGATTTCATATATACATAGTCAATGGCTGCATGCCACATATTGGAACCAAAGCTGAACATGTCACAAGTTGATATGGATTGTTAAGCTGATGTGAAGAAGAATCTAGAAGTTTAGGTGATTGATACAGCTAAAAAATGTAATCCGATAGGAGCATTGTATAAGACAAGTGGAAGCATAATAAGATCCATGAAATGATGCTTGATGATAGAAAACTACATACTCATTCTCAAGAGAGGGATCCATGGACTGCATAACATTGGGAATTGGAGGGTCAAGTATGGCACGTGCAGATAAGAAACTTTTCTCTATAAAATTGTCCCATAAACCTAAAAATATATGAATGCTAAGGCATATTCTACAAGAAAGTCTTAATAATTTGAATGACCTGAATGTTCTCAATGTCTTGAATGCTCAAGGAATGTGATCTAAAGGTAATCTAGAGTGGGAGTGTATGAAGATCAATCAAAATCAGATGTAGATATATTTGTTGAGCTGCACGTAAGAAGGCCTAGCAGACGTGATCGCAAAAGAGAATGCATAAGATGTCCTAGAATCACATGAGCTACTAATGCTAAAATTAAATAGAAAAAAGCTTTCTTGACAACTAAGAATGCTCTCTTTCACTCTCCAACGTCCCTAGAAGATCTTTTTTTTTTTTTACTGCATGGATATCAGGTTGCAAAGGAGGAATATAGTTTGCACCTCACCTCACAATAAAAATAATGAAATATGCATGCATCATGCATGGACAAAAAAAGGAAATACCCATGGCCGACCATGCAAGCAACATCTAATCCATATTAAATTTCCTTGAATTAAGGCCTCTACACAATTTCATATCCATCAGACACATACACATATGGTGGGATATTTCTTCACACATACATGCAACTTGATCAAAGTAATGCCTTTGCAAAGTATCATATGCATCATACATACACATATGGTGAAAATTCCATGATGCATGCCATCTATCTCCCGCTTGGGAACACCTACTTGATACATGACTCGCAAGTCCTCTACATTGTCCTACTCTAAGGATGATCTCTTTGACTTTCCAACATGCCTAGAATATACCTTAAATATTTGTGACTACATGGCTATATTAGGTTGCAAAGGGAGGAATTTATTTTGCATATTTCTCACCTTGCAATAAAAATAAGGAAATATGCATGTATCATGCATGGACAAAAAAAGGAAACATGCATGGCCAACCATGCCAGTGACATCTAACCCACATGAAACATTAAGGCTTCTACAAAGTGTCAAACACAAACACATATGGTAAAATCCCACCCAATACATATGTCTTCCACATGCATGATGGATGAGTAAAAACAATGAATTGCACATGCCCAATGATGCATCAAAATTGACCCACATGAAACATTTCAAGCACTTGAAACTCGATCAAATTAATGCCTTTGCAGATTATACCTGTCATACACACACATATGGTAATAGACCATTGGTGCATATTTCTTTAGCTTATGCATCACGTATAGCTAAAAACAAGACAATATGCATGCCCAACTATTCAAATGACATATGATGCACATAAAACTTTGCAATAACGTGAAAATTTGTCAAATTAATACCTTGAAAAGTAGCATACTCATTGGATGTGCTACGTGAACATATGGTAGAAGCCATTGATGCATATTTCTTGATGCCCAATGATGTAAATGACATGATCCATATGAAATTTTTTTACCACATGAAAATCAATGAACTGCAGTACAAAGTTACATTATGGACGCAAAAATAGTGGTCAATTGTAGTACAAGGTTTTGCAGGACATGAGAATTTGCCCTCAATTTGCAAGCATATTAAAGTTACTCAAATTAAGGCCTTTGGAAAGTATATACCCATCAAGCACACATAGATATAGTAGAAGCCCATGGATGCCCATTTCTTTACACATGCATCGTGCATGCATGCTCAACCATACAAACAACATCAAAACCATATGGAGCTTTGCAAGGATATGATATTTACTTAAATTAGGGCATTTTCAAAGTCTAATATCCAACCAACACACACATATATGGTCAAAGTGCACAAATGGACATTTTTCAACATGGGAAAATCACTCGTTCAAACCACTCATTCACTCATTGATTGATCACCATCTAGAATTCAAAATAATACTTCCTCTAATCTTGAGCATGCTAGAAGATAAAATGATTCTCACATCGTCTTGCACCTTATGCATGAATGAGAAATACTCTATGAAGCTCCCATGCACTAGCTTTGACCTAATGATGAGGAACTCTATCCAGCCATCTATATACATCCATACATGTCGAATATGTCAACCTTTGAGAAAAATGCACAAAACAATTAAGTAAAGCCCATATTATGGTTTGTATTGTTTTTTATGGTATAGTTGCTGATATATTCATACGAAGCATCCATAGGTATATCGATGACTATACCGATGCTTTTTAAAAATATGTCAATATTTTTCAAGTAGCCATTCCTTCCTCTCCGTCTATTCTTTTTCTTACCTAACTTTTTTTCTATGCATTTTTTTCTTCGTTTTCAATTGTTTTGGTGTTCAAACATTGGGTTTCTTTAGATTCAGGAAGAAGCAAGCATGGTTTTTTCAAAATGGAGAATGTTGAATTTCTAAGGGAGATTATATCCACTTTTTTGTATTCCTTGTCCCATCTAGATCTCCTCAACATTAAGTTGATATAAGTTTCATTCCAATACAACTTGAAAGAGAGATGGAAAGAAAAGGTAAGAAGGTAGATGGAGAACAAGAAGGCACAGAGAAAAAATGTAGCGTACCTCTTGTGTGCTTCCTCTTCTCCATTTTTCTTTTCTTTCATAAGTCTTAACCTCACTTTGCTTGTATTTATAGCCAATTATCTCACTACTAGAATCACATCACATCCATACTTAGTCTAGACTCCATTGTTAAGGTAAATGCATGTCTCTATCAAGCATGACATGTTCACTTATTTTTCTAGACTCCATTGTTAAGGTAACTCCATGTCTCTATCAACCATGCCATGTTCATTTATTTTTCTATTTTTTGTACTTGTGGACAAGCTAATTAATAAAGGGTCTTGTTTTTCTATTTTCATGTGTAGTTATGTTGACTAATAGATCCTCACCCTTTGCATTTGAGTTGAGTGCTCAGTCCCTAGAGTCACAAATATCACACATGAGCCTAGATGAGGTTGCAAGCCTTATCTCTCACCTTTTGCCAAAATAGCTAGTTGTAGCATAAAGCTACCATGTACATCTAGCCAAGTGTCCCTACTTGGTGTCATTAGGTTTTGATTCTTCCTCCTTTGATTATTGATCCCATCATTGGATATAGTTACCTAATAATGAGTCTATTTAGTAGAATTGCACATAGGATGAGAGGACAATGAGGACTCATGGAGAGGCTAACAATGGCATAGGGAACAATGATGTGGTCTCTCTAATGCATGAGTTTGGAGCTAGCTCCCAAGACATATCTAGCTAGTGAAGTGGCTAGCCCTTTCATTTCCAGCAAGATGGGAATACCTTAAATGACCCGATTCGCCACACCACAAGTGAACTATAACTCATGTTTGGGCACCATCTTGTTAGGGTTTTCCATATGATGTGGATTACATGATACATATCATATAGGATGATTGAAGAATTTATGTTGTTTCATGCATGCAATAAATTTCTTTGAAAACATTAGCATCACCAGCCTTTGGATATAAAAAAGACTATGTCATAGAGTGATTGCAGAGGGAGCTTTCTATGCTTGATGGCCTACAATTTGATTGTATTTATATGCTCCATCTAGGAAGCTAGGTCATGATATGAGTAAATGCAGAAAACACATTGCATCTGAAAAGTAGAAGAAAGAGTCTAGGCTTGCTATCTCAGATGCTCCTCCTCATAATGATGGCCTTGAATTGGCCAACTTTGCCTCTTAGAATTGGGCTTGTGTTAATATGCTCCTTCTATACATGATTCTTGTTTAACGATATTAGAGGCTTAGTCTACTTGGTTTTTTGACAGTGGTGCTTCTATGCACATAGTACTTGTGTCACTTGGTACACATTGTACTTTTAGGACACCCTGTCCTAGGGTACACTACATAGTTTACTTTGTACTTGTTTTCTTTCATTCTTGCATAGCATCGTTGAGATCTTTCCTCTTGTTTCATCTTTTGATGTGCCCTCCATTTTCTTCCATGATCCAACAACTGATGGATCCAAATATGCAATTAGGATTGTCTCATGAGATTGTCATATGCCACCAAGTGAACATAAGAAGGACAACCTAGATGCCTTTGCTAGTAGCAATTAAATGACGTAGAAATTAATTACACCACCATGGAAAGGGAAGCCTTAGAAATGGTCTAAGACGTAAATAAATTTTGACATTACTTATTGGGAAAGGAATTTGTATTTTACATTGATCTTCAAGCCTTACTATACTTGGATAATTGGCCCTATTAAATAGGAAGGATAACAAAATGGACTAGATTAGTACTTAGTTAATTGGCCATACTAAATAGAAAGGACCTTTTATGTTACATTGACCTTCAAGCCTTACTATACTTGACTAATTGGACCTATTATATAGGAAGGATAACACGATGGACTAGATTAGTAGAAATGGTCTAAAGTGTAAATAAATTTTGACATTACTTGAGCATTACTTATTGGGAAAGGACTTTGTATTTTACATTAACTTCAAGCCTTACTATACTTGGTCAATTGGTCCTATTAAATTGAAATGATAATGCAATGGACTAGATTAGTAGCTAATGAAAGCCACAAGAATAGTAAAATTGTGAAAAAATTGTAGGATTGGAGGAAAGTTAGAGTAAACTAAATAAAACTAAATTGGAACATAAGAATAGTTATGCACATTCTAGTGGTTAACAAGACAAGTTTTTCACAAGCCTATTGGTTTAGGACCACACCACTAGCCACGATTATTGGACTTGAATGACCCACATTTTCATATCATGAGTAAGGCTCTACTTAATTATGGCTAGTGGTTTAAATGACACTACCAGTAGCTAAAATTAATGAACTCAAATGGCCCATCATTCATATCATGAGGAAGGATATGCTTAAGTGTCCATTTGATTTGGAAAGTTATTAAGAATAGAAGTATCATAGTACCCATAGAGCACACCCTTTAACTAGTCAAAATTGCAACACCTTTATAAGTGCAAGAATTGGTTTTGAACAAACCATTGCACATAGATCAACAACAAAAAAGATAAATTAAGGCAAGTGTAAAGGCTTCTTCCATTATCTTAAAGGCTATATAAATAAGGTATTAATCTACATGGAATCAAACCATTGAACAATCAAGAATAGGTGTATTAACTCTAGGTGCATGCTATATGATGTATTGCATATGAGATGAGAAGGCAAAATATCTTTGTGGTAATTTACAAGACTGCTCACAAATCCTTGACATAATGTGGATAGTAAGATTGCAAAGTGTATCAGGAGGGAAGTTAGAAAGTGTATGGTGCACTTTAATTTGAGTCCATGCCAAATATTGGGGGCCATGGGGAAAACAAGGACCCTTCAAACTAGACAAAGGGTCAAGGAACTCACACAATCAAGGTAGACCATGATAAGTCAAGGGGCAAAGGCTTTTCTAGAGGCATGAAGGTCTAGATAGTTAGATGGACATGGGAAGAGTGACATTTGGGTAGCTAGAAGCAGAGTGCGGTACTTGACCTTTCTAAGGTGGGGAAGTTGTTTAATAGAAGATGGTTGCCAAGTAGAGGGCTATGAAAAGGAGAGAGGACAAAGAAGTGGATAGATGACTATTGAGATGAGAGGGGAATTATTTTGCTCAGGGGGGTCACTATGTATAAACTCTCTATATCATGTGCGTTCAAGACCTATTTGTAAAATCCCTTATTCGTAATTTTTCCATTAATAAAATGTACCCTTTTTCTATACTAATCTGTACACTTTTTTCAAAATCATTTTAAAAACTCCCTTATGTAAATTAATTTTTGTAAATTTTAGATATTAAAAATATCCTTTTGTTAAACTCACATGATAGGGTTACATATGATGACTGACCCCCCCAAGTTATTTTGACTATGAGGAGGCAAGCAAGCTAAAGCATTGATATGAGATCTAAACTATCGTTAAAGTTTTTGCTTAATAAAGTGTCTTTTGAATATTATGCCACAACATTAGACAAGAAAATTGTAAGCTTTCAATACAATGAATTGACTATTTTCCTCCATTGAATTGCTTATCTTATTATCTTTTGAAGCATGCATAAATC
The DNA here is from genome assembly GCF_047967505.1 of Dipteris shenzhenensis. Lineage (NCBI taxonomy): Eukaryota > Viridiplantae > Streptophyta > Polypodiopsida > Gleicheniales > Dipteridaceae > Dipteris > Dipteris shenzhenensis. The sequence goes on along the minus strand of NC_141618.1, from coordinate 26,829,728 downwards.
CTTTCAATAAGTTGAAGCTATGTAGTTTCATAGCAATTACCTTCAATGCAAGAACTCCCTTTACCCTTCATAGTAATCCCAAAATCCAATTGTCTTAAAGGATTTATTTTCATAGCATGTTCTAAAGAACCTTTAAACTAGAAATGTTCATGTGCCTTTGGGTGCTAATTGTGATCCAATACTAAAGCACAAACACTGATATACTTTGAATCTTGAACCCAAAATATCAAGAGGATTGCTAGTCAAGGATCAAAGGAGACTTCAAAATTTGCAAGGTAGTTTCCTTAGGAAAATAACATACTTTCCATTCTATTTAGCATCTATGTACCTCAGACATATCACCTTAAACTTAACTTTAGTGGCATCGACACCTTTATTAATACCAATAGAATCTACCATAGTAACCATTTACATGAATCCTTATTGTCAAGTGGGTTAAAAGCATCAATAGATGGAGGGAGGGGGGAAAGAGAAAATGGGAGGGGATTAGGGAAATGGGATGGAGAAATAGGAGAAGGGATGGGGGAAAGAGAAAATGGGAGATGGGATGAGGGAAATGGGAAAGTTGGAATGGGAGGGGATCAGAGGAGATGGAGGAAAGGGGAAATAGGAAATGGGAGGGATGAGGGAAAGGGGTTGGCAAGGGATGAGTGAAAGGGGCTAATGGAATGTAATGCTCAGTCCTTCTTCAATTCCCCAGAATCATCATCTTGAGGGAAGGCCTACTTCATGATGTTGATGTTGAGGGAAGATGTTGAGAGACCACCATGCTCAACATCATGTGATTACATGTGCATAGCACTAACACATATAGATTGCTATAAAGGAAAGGGTTAGGTGCCCTAACCCTAACCCTAAATGGGTTTGTATATATTCTACATTTTCAACTAAATCTAGTGTATAGTTAGTCATTTGTGGTGTGCTCTCTAGCTGTGCCCTCTCTCCTCATCTCCACTCTTCTCCTCTCCCCTCTTCATATTTTGTCATGGTATCAAAGCTCCCTTACCTTCCACTGAGGCATCAAGATCATCATGTGAGAGTGAGATTGATTGAGAGCGAGTGATTGTTCTTTCATTCTGATGATGAAAGGTTTGCGTTGAGTTATAGAGAAAATTCCATCATATGTGAGAGATTTTTGTGAGAGTTCACTTGTGATTGAGAAAGATTTCTATCCATTTTTCTTGAGATATTTCCATTAATCTCATTCCATCTTTGTGAAGGTTTCTGTTCACTTCATGAGGAGTTCTTTGGAGGTTATTTGTGAGGAAGTGAGAGATTTTCTTTGTATGAGAATTTGTGAGAAAGTTAGGGAGAGTTCTTCATTGAGAGAAAATCCATTGAGAGAGTGAGTCTCCAAGCTCACGAGCTCCTTATAACATCTCCAACAAAGAATTCTAATTTGTTCTCTTCTTTGAAGAGTTGGTGAGAGAAGTTCTGCGAATAGGTAAACAATAGCAACTCATCAAAGGCTCCAACTATTTGGAGCCTACGGTCTTCAATAGCCCATGGTTCAGCCCACAGTTCGGCTCCATCTGTGCTACAAATGACTAAACGACTTATCTCCAATGACAATAAGACTCTCTACCAACAAGGTCCTTCAAGCAGTCCTGAATCTGGAGGCATCTGCTAAGCTAGACAACTCCAATTATGGCACATGGAAATATCGAATGGACACCATTCTTGTACTTCAGGACAAATGGGACTATGTCAATGGATCTACACCTAGACCATTGGACGATCCAGCTAGTAGTAGCTCTACTCCACCTGTTGTCATGGCATGAGTAGCACAATGAGATCTACATCGGGATCTACAACTACACAAACAGTTTCCACACCTGCAATAGATCCTACCATTGCCCAAGCACAGGCAGAAGGGAATAAGAAAGACAAGTATGTATATCATCTAATCAAGCAGAATGTGCAAGATGTCATGCTAAGACATCTCAACACCATCAAGACATCAAAAGAAGCATGGGGTATGTTTAGAGATCTGTACAAGTCCAAGAACACTTCCAGGATTCTCACACTGACAAACCAGATCAAACAGAGTTTCCACAACAGCACAATGAAACTGGTCATGCTTACGTACATAGGATCAAAGAGTACAACAATCAACTTGCAAGAGTGAGAGAGACCATGAATCCAACAAAAATGGTTCAAGTCATCCTAAATGAACTAGGAGAGGGATACAAGAATCTAGTCTAGAATATTGCCATCTAACGGAAAATTCCAACATTGGAAGAACTTCAGTCAGTTTTACTTGGTGAAAAACTCAGGACTTAGGCCATTCATGCACATACAATGTATCTAGACACTGATTACAATTCAAAAGAGGAACTTAGCTATCAAGTCGATCAAGCAGATCAGGATCCTTGGTACATCAACAATGGTGTATCATATCATATGACAAAGCATTTAGAATGTTTCAAAGACATGAAACCATTAGAAGGTCAGAAGAATGTCATCTACACGGCAGATAATACATCAAGTCTAGTTCAAGGGACAGGCATTATCCCTATGAACAATTTCACCAGTACAAAAGGATCGGTGAAAGATGTACTCTATGTTCCGAAGCTTAGCAAGAACTTCTTGTCAGTAGGTCAAATGATGGAACACAACTACCGATTCATCTTCAATTGAGATGAATGCAATATCAGAGACAACAAATCCATAGGATTTCAGCTAGTAGGAAAGGATTCAAGCAAGGACGCTTGTTCAGAATGCTAGCAATAATACCATATTTGCATGCCATGTCAGCTCAACTATAATAGATGCCACAAGAGATATGGACATGTCAATTTCAAAAGCTTGATAGAGCTCAGGAATCAGAATATGGCAATTGGGATTCCTAAGCTATAGTTTCGTGGAAAAGTTTGCGAAGCATGCTGCTGTGGCAAACAAAAGCGAATCAACTTCGGTAAAGGCACCTCTCAAGCATGATGTAGTCTTGATTTGATTCACACAAATGTATGGGACCCAGACCTGCAGCATTAATGGTTCACTTTACTAGATTTTCATCGATGACTACAATAGATGTTGGGTCTACTTTCTGAAAGAGAAATCTGAAGTGTTTTCCATATTTTAAGAATTCAAAGCCATGGTAGAAAATGAGACATGCAGAAAGATCAAAGTCATGAGATCAGATAGAGGAGGTGAATACATGTCTTTAGCATTCATGAACTTTTGTAGAAGTTATTAAATTACACGGTGCAAAAGAACAGAAACTGAACAAAGAATAGAGAGTACACAGTAACTGGAGACGAACAAAATTTTCCTTCAATACTGATTTAGTATAGATGATGGCTCTGTCCACTTGTACACTCCCACAATGGAGCTTAGATGGCGATCTAGATAGATACTAGTGAAGAGCTACGAATGGAAGATAAGATCTGACCTAATCTGATTTAATATAATGGACTAGGAAGGTCACCTCTTTATAGCTAATAGGGCGGTAGTCAGATCAATCTAGTCGATGGAGCTAGCTAGTCAACCTAGTCGGTGGAACCGACTAGTTGTCCATGGAATATTCAGAGAATATTCCCTATACCATCGCCTCAAGGGCTCTCACCCTCGAACTCCCACCAGGGGGGCCGTTGGCCCCCCTGGGACCCCCCAATTGGCCAACTGGCCCTTAGATCCCAGCGAGAGCAAGCGGCTCCCACACAATCACCTCTCTACCATCAACGGTCTCATTGATAGATCTCATCTCACATGCAAGTCAGGATCCATCTAGTGTCTCGGGCTCACACATGGCTTCTCCTCATATGGGGGCCTTACAACTTGAGCACCTTGGATCACTGGTGGTTACCAGGAGGGTGGGGCATTGAGCATATCTAACAGAAGTCATGTCATTCAAAGACAATTCACTTGTGTAGATACTCCCATGGAAGAGAGTTTGAAACTTACAAAAGATTCATAAAAGCCTATAGTCGATGATAGGTACTACAAGCAGCTCATTGGATCTCTTATATATCTATCACACGGCCATATATTTGTTATGTAGTAAGTTCACTAGCACAGTTAATGGCAAATCCAAAACAGTCTCACTGGAATGCAACCAAAAGAGTCTTTAGATACATAAGAGGTACAAGATAGTTTGGAATAGAATACAAAGGAAGTCAGCCACGGTTGCATAGATACTATGATAGTGACTATCATGAGACCAGGAGATCCACATAGGGATATGCATTTTTCCTTGTTCAAGGTGCTATATCATAGTTGTCAACTGTTTCTTTATCTTTGATTGAAGAAGAATATAGGGCACTCACTACAGGTGCATGTGGGGCTATATGGCTCATAAGAACATTGTCAGAAATAGACTACTTTGATGAATCAAAGCCAACAACAATATACTATGATAATCAATTAGCTCAAGCATTGGCCAATAATCCAGTATATTACTCCAGGACAAAGCACACTGATGTCATAGAGTACTTCATTAGAGAAAGAGTGTTACTTGGTGACATCACACTGTAGCATTGTGATAGCAAAGAGAATGTTGCAGACATTTTTACCAAACCGCTCGGTAAAGATCTTTCTAAGAAACACCATCAAGCTCTTGGTCTGACACAGAGGAAGGACATTCCCATTAAAGGGGTGTGATGGAATGTAATGCTCAGTCCTTCTTCAATTCCCCAGAATCATCATCTTGAGGGAAGGCCTACTTCATAATGTTGATCTTGAGGGAAGGTGTTGAGAGACCACGCTCAACATCATGTGATTACATGTGCATAGCACTAACACATATAGAGAGCTATAAAGGAAAGGGTTAGATTTCCTAACCCTAACCCTAAATGGGTTTTTATATAGTCTACATTTTCAACTAAATCTACTGAACAGTTTGTCATTTGTGGTGTGCTCTCTAGCTGTGCCCTCTCTCCTTATCTAGTCTTCTCCTCTCCCCTCTTCATAATGTTTATCTTAAGGGAAGGTGTTGAGAGACCACACTCAACATCATGTGATTACATGTGCATAGCACTAACACATATAGAGTGCTATAAAGGAAAGGGTTAGATGCCCTAACCCTAACCCTAAATGGGTTTGTATATATTCTACTTTTTCAACTAAATCTAATGTACAGTTAGTCATTTGTGGTGTGCTCTCTGGCTATGACCTCTCTCCTTATCTCCACTCTTCTCCTCTCCCCTCTTCATATTTTGTCAAGGACTAGGATGGTATGGAAGGAAAAAGTGGGAAAAGGGAAACGGGTGAGGATGTATCTCTATTTCAAACTCTATTTTACGAAAAAGGCCCATGAAGTGGGAAAATTTCCAATTTCTTAGAAAAATCAAAGGAAAGAAGAGGGCCCCCAATGCAACTTTGAATGACAATAGACTCACATGATTATAAATCTTTCACTTATTTATTACAAAACATTCCTCAATACAAGGTCAAAAAATGTTTCTTAATCACGTCAACACTTGAAGCTCATGTTTTGAACATATCGCCCTCAAGAAAAAAAGTGTTAAAACTCCATCCCCTTATTATGGCCCTCCTCAATGAAACATTTGGAAGGCATAAAGATAACACAAACAATGTTACCTTTCTTTATTACCCTTGACTACTATTCCCACCTATGGAAGGTCCCCTTTTAGCCTTGTACTAGCTTGCCATGTAAGCATTTTTCCTACAACTTTCCAAGCATCAATGATACCATTGTCATCATCCCATTGTTAGTATTTTTGGGTTTAACCTTGATTAGCAACTTAGAAAAGACCTTGTTATACCACTGAATCTTTTCCATTATCCCTTTGCTTACCCTAAGATTGCTCTAGCCACCATTAAAATATCCCAATCCATGGGATTGACTCATCAAATAATCTTCTAAAGTAGGTTTCAAGGGGAAAACAATGTTTAATCTCATAAATTGGACCTTAGTACAAAAATCTCAAGATGAATTTATTTTCTCTTCTAGCTAGCAACTCAACTTTAGAAGATAACTTGGTGCATATTACATCTATGTTCTTCTATGAAAATATCATCTACTAATATGGGTGTCTAATTGAGTTTGCTAATGAAAAAGGATAAGATATGTGAGAGAACATAGAAAGAAGTCTAAAGTCGAGACACACATCTGACCAAGAGTGTCATCCAAGATAGGACCAACAAAGAGAGTCCAAAGTCAAGAGGTGTATCTGACCACAAGTTTTGTGCAAGACAAGACCAAGAAAGAAAAAGTTGGAAGTCTAGATGCGCATGTGACAAAGATCACTGTGCAAGACAAGACAATCAAAGACAAAGTCTGGAGTCCAGACACACACTTGACTAGGAGTGCAAGCATGTAAGATAGAACCAAAGGCCTAATCCAAAGTGAGAGCATGCCTTAGGTTCTAACTTGCAAGCATGCAAGATAAAACCAAAGGCACAATCCAAAGCATGGGCATAACTGAGATCCCAAGAAGCCTAAGACATGAGAGCCCCTAGTCAAGAAGCCTCTAAAGACATTAGAGGATAGCACCCCCAAAGACTAGAGGGCATAAAGATGGAGAAACCATGAGCACCCCGAGTCCAAGGCACACAAGATGGAGTCTCCACCCATCAAGATGAAGTTCTAGGACTTCAAAGGAGTAGAAGATGATGAACCCCACAATCATTCTCAAAGTTTCCTTTGAGTAGATGCCATCAACGGGTGCATGATAGAATAACACATGAACTACTTCCCTTGCAAATGGCAAGGCTAGTGCACAGGAGGTTCAACTAATATCATTGGCTACTTATAGGATTTGTATCAAGTTACAAAAGCCTTCTTGAGATATTTTTTCTAGGAAGTAAATAAGAGAAGTACAAAAGATACACAATAATCTTAATCAAAAGAAGGGAGAGTTAATATAGGACCTAAAAGCTATGAACAAAAGCACTAATATATTAGTTGAGTAGGTTTCCTAACAACAAGGCAACACATACTTGGTTGAGAAGGCTACTAATAGATCTCATTTCAATAATGTGTGTTCAGTGTAGGGGTTGATCTGATAGCATATACATGGCCAAAATAGTATTTGAACAAAATCTAGACATACTTCCAAAATCATGTTCTAAGTGAGAAAGCATGCTCTTTAATAAGAAAAAGAAGGGATACCTCTCTAATTGGACTCCATATTCACCCTCATTCAATGGAGCACAAATTTTTGCATTACACCAAAACTACCTATAATGATCTTGAAATCAATAAAAAATCAGCCCTAGAATTTATTCAATGTCAAAAAATCATTATAACTTGGATAAACCCTAGAATTTGAGTTTTACTTGAGTTCAAGCAGCTTCAAAAGTGAAGTATCGCTCACTACACCAAAAGTAAACTATCCCTAACTACACCACTAGGTACCCACCATGACTCCTCCAATCTCATGTATTGTGCTTAAAAAAGAAACACCCATCTCTTGTTTGACAAGATTGCTAACAAAAAGAGTAAATAATAGAAAATATATACTTGTACACTTGAGTTCATTTAAGATCAAGTTCAAATTGATTTTTTAAAATGGCTACAAAAGCCATTTGGTCCTTGCAAAATGGTCAAACATGTCCTTGGATTCCCTCATCCACTTGCACCTTGAGCCTAGATTTCCTCAACTAGACATTTTGCCCTACCATCATGTCAACAACTCTCAACTACCATGTTTTGTGGTGTTTGTTAGTCCTTTGCACCACACCTATCAATTCATTACCTCCTCAGGATACCCACCTTCTTGGCCCTTCTGCTTCACTTGTTGGTTCTATGGGCTTTGCCTTTATTGATCATTTCTATCCTTGCCCATTTATTTTGCCTGCCTTTGTTCTTTTTCCTTCATCTTTTGTCTTTTGCAACTGGAGTTTTGCTGTTCCTTCTTGGCCAGTTCACCTTTGGCCAGATGCTTCATTCATTGATATTCTTTTCCTTTCCCCTAGTCCTTGGACTTTGTCATCGATGTTAATGCTACTTTCCTTTGGTGTTAACAATTTGCACTAGTGCAACTACTCTCATACGACACAAATTACACATAGAGCCATTCAAATTCATGAATCTCACACTTTTGACTCAAATCCCCTCTATTGATGAACTCAAGTAAAGAGTAAGGAAAATGCACTCAAATCAATTACCAAGAGTAACCCATGCCCTAGTGTGTGCGTATGCATCCTATAGAGATTGTTCTAGCCTAGATTCAAAATTAGGGGTCATGAGGAACTCCCATGGGAGTGGTCTTCATGGGTCTAATATGCCATAATTGTGACTATCATAAGATTTGCCTACATTGAGCAAGACTCAATGAGTGTGATCGCCAAAAGCTTTTAGATCTTCTTGAAGAGGTGGGTGAAGTAGTCAAGTAGCATCTCTGTTGTAGGCTTCTCCAAAGCCACAATATGCTCCATGATGATGTGCCTCTCTCCCCCATCCTTAGCCCTCTCCTTTTGCAACATATTCCTTGTGTTTGGATATCAATCGTATGATCGTATAGCCTCACAATGTCAAGCAAATACTCTAGCAACAAGCTTACCTAGGTAGATGATTGGTGGTATTCAAATAGTGAAGTGATCCTAGCTATTTTGGTAGGCAAAGTCATATACTTTATTTCTAAACTATCCTTCCCAAGATAGCTCTTCATCCTTCTTTGAGAGGGCTATGGATTTGGGCAACAAAACATCTAATGATACAAGTAGAGGCTCAACCTCATGAACAAAATTGGCTACTAGAGAATAGAGATTTGACCAGCTTTGCTTGGTTTTGGCTGGTGGTTCGGAGGCCATAGGCCTTTTACGCTTAGCATGGGATGAGGCACTATAGACTTAAAGTCATTTCCCAAGATAATGATTGTGGAGGGGGAGTCATATGTTGCAAGGGAAGAAGGTTCCTTTACTTGGATTCAAAGGGAGCCTGTTTGTAGGAGCTAGTTAATGATTGGGTTTACTTTTGTGTTGTAGAAGGGCTCACCAAGTTTGATATGGCAAACGAGCCCTGGGAGCAAGTACCTTCATTTGGGTGCTCGAGGTCATGTCAGCATGGCAATCTTGGAGGGTGCTAGTCTAGGAGGTAGAGTGATCTCATTAGTAAGTCCTAAATCTGGATAGCCTTTGAGCCTTCTCATCCCCTTGCACTTAGTATCCTCCAGTTTTCCCTTAGTGAGTCATGCTCTTAAGTGAGAGCCATGACATCTTGTGCTTTGACCCTTTATTGTTTTTATTTCATGTGCTTTTTTTTTTTTTTTTGTGCCTTACATTTTGTTCTATAGCACGTGATATTTTCTTCTAGTTGACATTGGGACTACATTTCCATGTGGATTATTTGCCTTTTTGAAGCTTTTTCTCCCTTGGCCATGGCAATGTTGGATTTGCACTCTACATGTAGGGCATTGAGCTTCTCATGGCCTCCTCTTAAAGGTTCATATTCCTCTTGGAGTGTGTTTAGCTTGCTTGATGTGTGCTTGAAACTTAATTTGTAAAGTTCTACTTTGTCTAGAAACATTCATCATGGGTTCACAGTCATGAGTAACTATCAATGCATAATCCATCTTGTCATTCCCAATATTCAATATTGCTTAGAAGGCCTTAAATCACAAAGATGGGCGTCATATCAACATTCGATGGTGGGTTGAATAGGGATAAGTGCTTAACTGGAGGGTCAACTCTCAGCATGTTTAGAACTCTTTGAGTTGGTTGTCATATCAATATTCCCATGGGGGTTTGGGATAGGTGCTTATATAAAGGCTTCACTCTTTGAATGCATAGAACTCCTTCACCATCCTTAGTACTTGGAAGTCACAAAAAGTGACAACCCATGACACTTTCAATTTTTTATCATCCTTAAGTCCTCCTATTCGAGCTAATCCCATGGCCCTAATATTTGCTCTACAAGAGTGGTATCAGGTTGAAGTAGAACAATCTAACTATCTCAGGAGACAATGTGAGTGGATTGGATGGCTCATGGGAGGAAAGTGGGTTCTTGGGCCAATTTTATTTTATCCTCCTCCTCAAGGGCTAGCTCACTTGGGAACTAGGGGGTGCCAAATCACATCTTGTCGAGGTAAGGTATCATTTGCAAGTGACAACGTCTTTCATATCAAATCCCCTCCCTATCTCACCATAAAAATAGGGCTTATAGTATTATTAATTTAAAATTTCAATTCATCATTGGATAGATCATGAGAAATTGCATATTTAACTTTTTATAGTTCATTGATTTGGTGTATGGTTTGAGAATTTATGACACCTTTTGTACTAACTCCAATTCATCAATGGGTAGAGCATGAAATGCGATTTTTTCTTTTAATAGTCTCTCCCTAGTCCTTTCTTGTTTTGGACCATTCATATTTGCTAGTCCATTTTTGTTTAGGCTAATATAAATTTGGGCCCATGAAATGGCTTTTTTTTTAAAGTACATATTTTTTATGAGGCCATTTAAACAAGTATGGTGATATGAAATATTTATATTGATTTTGAAGTTGTCTATGATTATTTGTTTCATTTCCTTCAGGAAAGAGAGAGAGAGAGAGAGAGAGAGAGAGAGAGAGAGAGAGAGAGAGGGAGAGAGAGAGAGGGGGAGGGGGAGAGGGAGAGCGAGAGAGGGAGCGAGAGAGAGAGAGAGAGAGAGAGAGAGAGAGAGAGAGAGAGAGAAGTGAAAGTAGGTACATTGAAAGTGGTTCTTTCTTGTAGACCAAGGAAGTAAGGTAAGGGGGCCAGCACACAAATAGTCAAAATAGAAACATCATAATTTGTCTTTGAAATGAGGTAGGTGGCAATTGTATGGTGATAGTAGATAAATTGTCGAAAATAGAAACACCATAAGAGTTACTTTTAAATGAGGTAGGTGGCATGTATAAAGTCATAAACATGTTGTCTATGCCCACCTAGAAGCATTGAGAAGGCTTTGATTGATGTGTGGTGATCTGTAAAGGTTTTTTTTCATGGTTGTCTTGTAGATATTTGAATAGATTCACGCACCTAAACAAGTTTGAGCACTACTAGGAAAGCAGAAGCCACAATGCAGTGGTAGGACATCTCCCTATGAGTGCCGCTTTCAAGCCTAGGACCATGGGTGGGTGGGTGTTTTATATAAAAAAATGCTATTAGATAAAGATGTTTGAGAACTACTAGGAAATCAAGAAAACATCGTGAGTTTTGTCCCTTTGTCCAAGCTTAATATCCACAACTTTGAAATGAAGTCCATGAGTATGCTCTTGTTCATTGAAGACTCTATAGCTCATATCTTATAGAGGAACCTATCTTAGAAATGAGAGAACTTCTATTTTTTCCTTAATTTTGTTCAGGTATAAAGAAAATATTAGGCCACTCATACCTCCCTGTTTGAGAGCCCATTCAGGTTAAATTTGATATTGATTGGTGCACCACTTTCCTTTAGCAAGGCAAGTGGATTTCCATGGCCGAGACGTGGTGGTGGATGGTAAGAGGCCATGCATCCAATCTTTGCAAGGTGTTATCAAATGGTGGGGAGCTGGTGTTTTGATGGAGGGAAGGTGTCCCCATGCCCAGTTTGCCAAAACCGTTTCACACTTGATTGATGGCCCTTTTAGCCCCCTTCACTGCAAGCAACAAATCCTTTGCTCCTTGGCCCCACTCGGGTTTACATCTAATGTAGGAGGTCAAGGGAGGGGGGGGGGGGTACCTTGAGGCACATCTCAAGTTGTATTTTGAAGCTGGGGTGGTGCTGGTGTGGCGCCGGGTGCAGGGCCGCATGAAGAATGGTCTGACGTGATTGAATCCGGAGACACGGGCAAGGGCACGAGGCCGTGCCTTACCAGATAATGACATGTGTCACCTGAGTGAGATGCCACGAGGCAAGGCCCTTAGTCCGTGGAGGCCGATCTTATGACTTTCAAAAGCAAGCATGTTTCTTGCCTGAAAGCTGTCGTCGTTCTTAGATCTTCAATTTCTTCAGACTGCCAGTGAGCTTGTTTCTCATGCATACCTCGCTTGCTTCTCTTTCAGCTGCATCTGTGGAAAAGAAATATCGCCCACTACCTGCGATGCATCCTCAGGCGCAGCTGCTCCTGCTTCTCCTCGTCGTTTCCATCACCTTTTTGCCCATCTCTGCCACTCTTCTTGACGACCCTTCCGTCTACCAGGTTCTTGAGAGCTATGGGTTCCCGCCAGGTCTTCTTCCCGGCACCGTCTCAGATTCGGGGAGAGATTACACACTCGACAGCAATGGACGTTTCGTCGTGCATCTGGACGGAGCTTGTAGGTTCACCATTCCGGGCAGTTACGAGATTAGATACTCGTCAACAATTACCGGCACTATAACGGACGATCGTATCCAGAACCTCCGTGGTATTTCTGTCCATGTATTGTTCATCTGGTGGCGTATTGATTCGATATCTGTGAGCGGCACTGATCTAGTATTCCGAGTTGGGCCTGTCTCTGCTAGTTTTCCAGCGGATCGCTTCAGTGAGAATCCTTTCTGCGTAGCTCGTGTGGTGGACAATCCGATCGTATTGGAATAGTTCTATATCCTCTCACCTAGACGATTGGGACTGCAAAGTATATCCATCGTGCAATCTTTTGCTTGATAAAACCGTTCTGCTTATAAAACCGTTCTCCTTTGTTTGTTGCGTTAAGTCCTCAAGTCTTATCTTTTTTGTGGCCTGATGAACTTGCTACTTTATTTGGCCCTCCTTTGGTCATTAATGCTACCCTTAAGACAATGACGATGGAAACATTTCATTAAGGCCATCCTTAAGTACTCCACTTCTACCATGTATGGTCAAATACCTTTGTTTATTGGTTCCACGTCTTTGAAGCTCTATCCCCATACATGGTCAAACAAGTTTGTTTGTTGGTTCCAAACCTTTTAAGAGAGCTCTGAAGGCTTGAGATTTTTTTTGAGATTAAGAGGATAAATCTATTGCAATGGAGATAAGATTGTGCACTTTAAGTTTGTTACAATTTCAATCTAAGCCTTTAGTTATTTAGCTAGGAGAGCAAGGTTTTGGTATTTGCTTTGAAATGATCTGCATGGTATTTATAATCTTATTAGAGGCAATTAGAACGTCGTGGAGCTTATGAAGACCAAATGTGGAGAATAAGCGTACAATTGCTTCAAAAGAGAAGTTGATAGGTGGCAAGATCTTAACTATTGTCTACAACTTTGTGATTGCCATGTACTTCAAATTTTAGGTTGGTTGAGCCTCTTTATGTGGAGTAATAGCAAGTCAAGTACTAAGAAAAACGTGCTAGGCTTAACAAGTTTTATGCCAAATGTAGTGGATGGTTTAATGTAGCCTTCAATGCAAGGTAAAATGCTAACCACTACCACCATTAGTGACCACTATTTAATTTTGTGGAGGTTTATCTATCCTATTTCTTTGTATAAGCTAGATTTTGTATTATTTAAGTTGAAAGAGTCTTGTTTGGCGAAAGAATTTTTTAATTGCCTCTATTGTGAGTTCACAACATGCCATTACAAAAGGGAGGGAAATTTTTAATTGCAACTACTAAGAGTTGCTGAGATTCCACCAAGCAAGGTCATACTGCAAGGGATAGATGGTATAATGCCAAATGAAATGTGTTGCTTCATAGTTTGAGGGGCATCAAGTTTGTAGGAGGAAAATGGAGTAAGGCTACCTTTCCAATCATAGGAAAGATTTATTCGTTGGTTGGACGACCGATGTGATGACATATTGCTTTTTTTGTTGAGGATGTAGGTGGAGCACTTATGTAAGATGCGATGCAGTCAGAGGATGAGATCAATACTAGTGGACGATGGCCATTTAAGTATATTTTTCAATCACTCAACAAAAAGAAAGTCGTGGAAAATGTTGATAGAATTTATTGTGAGTTTGGTTTTGTGGATCACCCCAAAGTAGCAACCCTTTTGGCATTGTTGAGCTATTTTGGATAGAGTTATCAAGTGTAAATAGAGGCTAAATGATCCATGATGCAAATTGGAAATTAATACGTGATGCAATGTAATGCTTGTCCTCTTAGATAAGTGTATAATCCTCATGAATGGGAAGATGTATTGGAAATACGTTTTAGTAAGGAGGAACTATTTAGGCCCTTTTTAAGATTGCAAAAAGGATGAAGAAAATGAAATCATCAAGGCCCATTATTCTACCCATTGAATTCATGCAAATAAGTATTCTAGCCCCTGGATATGGAGTTTTAGGTCTTCTCCGTGGACTTTATAGAAGTTTGAAAAAAGGGAAAGACTAGTCCCTCAATAGTGGACTTTGTAAAATTTTGAAAAAAGGGAAAGACTAGTTCCTCAATAGTGGAAAATCACCCATCGGTGACACAATCAAAATCCTAGGATTTTGGCCATAGATAACAATGAGAGTTGAGGCTCAAGAGTTAATGGCTAAGACTACCTGTGGATCTAGACCTTGCATAAAACGTTTGAATTCAATCCTTAAGTTTTCTATCCAGTAAGATTGGTAGGTGGATGTGGGTTGAAGGTCAAGAGTCCATGGTTATCATTGCCTATAGATCCATATCTCTAATAGTAATTCTAACAAGACCTCAATTTTGAGACTATTGTGATCCACTCCTAGACAAGGAAAAAGTTGTGAATGTGCTCCTTTGGAAGTGTCTCACAATGTAGACACGACATTCATTCTGGCCCCTTATTGACCTGGATAGTCTTTCAATGACCTAGACTCTATGTTTGAATCCATGGATTACACAAAGAACATGTAGGGACTGATTCAGGATTGGAATGGAGTCTAATCAGAGGATAGCCTTCCAAGATGTTTGGTTACCTAATGTAAATGACGAAGGTTTACATAACTTTAGAATGGCTTGTTAAGGCAATATAGCTAGTGTTAAGGTAGGAAAAAGGAGACTCACACAAATCTTGCAAATCCCCTCCTTCGATCTCTAACAATGTTGAAAGCAAAGTCCCCATTTCCGTTCAATGGAGATGCATGATGAATGCTATAGGAGGCATCTCATGATTTTGTTTGTTTGCATTAAATTCTCTCTCTCTCTCTCTCTCTCTCTCTCTCTCTCTCTCTCTCTCTTTCTCTCTCTCTCTCAATGAATAGATGCAATCGTTTCTCAACTTTGCCTCTGGTGACCAAACCCTTTGCAACTTGGCTGTAGGAAATCTTGCTAGATAGATCCCTTGTGGCATCCCTACATTCCTTCTTTGGTATCTAGCTTTGATCGTGGAGGTGAAAATCCCTTAGCCACTCTCAATTCTTGAATGCAAAACTTTTCTTTCTTCCTATGGTGGTAGCTCTTCCTTCGATCTCCTCTTAAGGAATTTTGTGTCTCTATGCAAAGCATATGGCAAGAATTTCCTCTATCTAGATTAATTTTCCAGTGTGTCTAGATCCTTTCCATAGTGTGTTTTGGCTATACCTATCGTATTATATTTATCACATATTCTCTCATGCTCAAATTATTATAAGTGGATCCTTGTTTCTACTCCACACACACACACACACACACACACACACTCATGGAACTTATGGATTGCACTTGACTCTACTATTGACCCCTTTGTTAACATAAGGTTAATGAATCCGTCGAATCGATTTGATTACTAGTCCTTAGGTAACACGTGCTTGAGTTGGAAGTTATTTACACCTGAGTTATAGCTTGTGCTTTCCATGGAGTTCTTTTGATAGTTAGAATCAAGTTGGTCCACAATTCATCTTAACTTTTTCTGGAAGGTGGTCATTGCTAATTGGGTCGTCCTTGCTTCTAAACTACATTGGATTCCCATTGGGTTACCTTTTTTTTATATCAAATGTTGTTGAAGAAGCTTCTACTAAATTTAGTTGTGGAAAGACTTATCTTTGTTATTGATTGCCTCCAAAGTTCCTCCTATCTTACGACCGCAATAAAGTGAGTTGCATCTTTGTATTGGGTCTCTGATGTGGCACTTCACGTTGTATAATTTATCTTGAGTGGTGATGTAGATGGAATTGAGAGCTTGAGGATGCTCAAGAGAGTGAGCATTGAATGAGGGATGAATTGGATTGAATCCATGGGAACACATTGGACCTAGTGGAGTTGTCCATAGGCAAAAAGGCTATTGGGACAAATTGGATATACAAAGTGAAGAAATTCGGTTGTAACATTGATAGGTACAAGACAAATCTAGGTACAAAGGATATCCTTTACAAAAGGTAATTAATTATGATGAAAATTTTGCACCCATTTCTAAGATGACCGTTATTAGGTGTATTGTTTCGCTAATTACTCATTATGGGGGTGGAAAGTACCACATAAATAGATTTTTTGAATGGAAACTTCTAAGAGGACACTTACAAGTGGATAGAAACAACAAAGCTTGAAAGCTATTATTGCATGTCTGCCCTAGGCTACGGCAGACTAGCACATTTCTACTAGTCCAATAAACATGTCTTCTATAATAGTTGAACTTGATCTTTTGGAACTAGAATTACATTAACTAAATGTCCACATTGCCATGCAATTGGAAGCCTATGACAAAGATAAGTTTCATTTACATTCCAAGACATGGCCAAGTACTCGGGGCATTCACCTCACAAAATTTTAGTGTACCATGTGCATTCAAAAGGAGGGGTATTTTAATTCAACTGAGATTCAACTTTTGGAAAAAAATTAACAAGATTAAAATGACAAGAGGGGTTTTTTAATTCAATTTTGAAAAAAAATACATTAGTTCATAAGTAAAGAAGGGTGGCTTTATTGGGGAAAATCTTTTAGTTGAGGGGTTTTTTTAATGCCCCTTGAACACACATGATACATAGGGTTTCTTAGTAGTGCATCCCCTGAGGCCAAGTACCTCACATGTTCCCAATTCAAAAAATATATGACACAACTTGATGCTATTATATTGATGTTTTTTGTATCGTAAGCTATGACACAACACAACAACAACAACAACAACAACATTGCGTTCTATCATAACTAGATGCACAACTTGATATTGTTATCGAGATTGGTCATAATGCATAACATAGCTTGATAAATAGCACTAAGTTTTGTCATGATTCATTACACAACTCGATGTTGTTACCGAGTTATGTCATAAGATTTTTAGTAAAAAGATTGATTTTTAAATATTTTTTAGGGGCAATTAAGAAAAGAAGATATGATGCAATTTGATGCTAATAGCAAGATGTCATACGAAAGATTCTCAAATTCCCTAGCTTTGAAATAAATTTGCATATGACCAAGAATAATAAAATGCAAGGTAATTTATGGCTATAAAATATTTCTTGTAATCCAATAGAACAAAACGATCTTTGGCATGTGTTTTGAAGACGGTAGTCATGTGTAAAAATTAGCTATCTATATTTAGTCCACTTTTAAATTTGAATTGTATAAATTGCACTCCTTCGTAGAAATAAATATTTTTGGAGATAGACCCATCAAAAATATTTTCTTACCATCAATGACGATGGAATCGTACGGCAATCTTGTGATGTAAAATATCTCTTGTAATTCAATGAATTTGGCATGACAAAATCATGTGTGGTTAAGTATGAAAACTTAAATATATGTGTTTATTCTACTTTGAAAAGTTTCATTAAAATTTGTGCTCTTTTCTAGGATCAATTATTTTTGGAGATAGACCTATGAAAAAATAAACTGCTTTAAAAAAGTAGCCAATAGTCCTAAGAATTTTGAATGGAATCTTTTTTGGAGAACCCATCTAATTTAATGGATTAAATATCAATTTTACTGTTGAGTTCATATAGAGCATGTGCATAAGCTAGAGAGCCAAAGACACTCAAATGATTAACTGAGGGCTATCCTATGAATGTGTCTTCTAGTGTTTTTTAAATAATAAATTATGGTGTAACATGAGTTCTTTTCATCAAGTTGAGTATTGTTTCATAATCTTCTACCCACAATATGGCCTTGGAATTTTCTTTTGATCAAGCGTACATCGAGCTGATTGCACAATGACTCTATATTCCCTTCCTACTACATTCCATTCTACTTTGTAAAGTAGATGTGAATCGTCTCTTATTCCAAAAGTATCTACGAAATTCATTAAACTCATTGGATTTGTATTAGTCCATCTTTCTAGTTATTTTCTGTGACAAGAAGATCCAAAATTTATAGTGGAAATGTTTGGTCTATCATTGATAACTATAATAGTTGTAGTGTCCAAAATTTCTTGCATTTTTTAATTGCCTTTTCTTTGTAATGTCACTATGGAGTAAGCATTATTTAATGGTCCTAGCAAGGTAAGTCTTTGAATTATTGGATGTCATGATGGAGTAGGTATAGTGGATATTGTAGACTAACTAAAGAGTATGATGGTGTTTCATTAGTAATGGCATATCTAGAGATAATCAACATTATTTTGATTGGTTCATGCACTCTCTAAGGGGCCACGTTACTATGAAACTCTATGTATAATTTGTGTTCAAGGGGTATTTTAGAAATCCCTTATCTATAAACTTTCCATGATAATGTGACCCCTTTAATTGTATAAACTTGTAGGTTTTCTGTAAATTTGCCTTAAATCTTTGAATTAACCCTTGACTTGAACTCAAATGGTAAATTACATATTTAAGGGGCGAAGCCCCTAAGTGTAGTTTGTATGCTTTGTAATCTTCTATATATCTTAGGAAGACAAGATTGTTCTTAAGTTCATAAGGAACATGTGCATAAGTTAGGGATCCAAATACTCTCAAATGATTAACTGAAAGCTTAATTCGTCATCTGTACCAAATCACATTATAAGAACTAAACCATAGAGTGCAGCATTTGGAACTCACCAGCCAACTAAAGAGCAATGTACTCACCCCTAAGCACTAGATGTTATGGGAAGACACAGAACCCCACCACACTCACTAGACCTCCATCTTCCATACCAACTTAAGTCCATCTATCATGAGTGCTGCATTGACATAGTTTGTCAGGTATTTCCATGTCTCTAGTATAAATCATTGTCCAAATATTGATCAATCTCTCTAATATTGAGCTCGCTATGCCAATATAGTCACAATCCATGGCTATAATTAGCATACAACCCTATTCCCTTGGCTAGACTTTTTGACTATATAGCACAAGACTAAAGCACAAACTTATAGCACAATAGCACAAGAAAAAAAAAACAAAGAATTTATGTATATATAAGTAAAATTTAAATATAAAAGTTTGTTCATGTCATGATGAGAAAGCATGACACTAATTCAAGGAACTAAAGGTTTTATGTGTCATTTTTGCAAGTAGTTGGCATTTGTTCATATTATAAAAAATCCTAACCCTCCTTTTCCTCCATCCCGCACATAGGCGGAATTTGTATCTCCTAGACTATATTATTCCTCATGCTCCATCTTGAACACAAACCAACGTGCATGCTAGACTTTGTCAGCTCCTTTGGATCCATTCAATTCACATCCCTGACTCTATTATTTGCTTCGATCTAAAGGTATTGGGTCATGTCACCACTATGGTGCAAGGCCACAAGAAATATATCTCTTGTGTAGGTGCCTAAATAGAAGAAGTTTTGTAGGTATGACCATGAGTTTAGTGATGAGTATGATTTAAACATCTTCAAATTAGATCCCATGGAATTGAGACCAAGGTCAAGAACTATCAATATGCAAGACTTGGACTATGTTCTCGCTTGTCCTAAACCAACTGCAGGAAAGAAGAAAGTGAAGACCTACCATGTTTGAGATGAGTTCACCGATTAGGTTGTTTATCAACATTATAGTGTTTATCAAGAGGGGCCGCCCACAATTACATGGGCTCCATTCTCAAAGAGTGCAATGGAGTACACAGAGACTAGAGGACATATAGTAGATAGCAAAGAATTATAGGTGGGAAAACAACATGAAATAGCAGTAATGCCCATAAAGACTAAAAATTAAACCTCAATACATGGCATGATGAATATTGTAGCTAAGAAAAGACTAGTGCTGTTGTGTTCGATTCTACTCAAGAATGGTTCTTGAAATTTTGAGACTAGGACACCTCGAGTTTGTTGTGGATGAGGCCCATCAAGTACTCAAGAATGGTTCTTGAATTTTTATGGGGTAGAGGGGAAGGGATCAGGTAGCACTTGGATAGATAACTTGTGCTATTCTATGTAATATCAAGTATGCTAGTGATCTATAACTTGTGCTATTCCATGGTATATAACATTGCTAACATGTGATGTATCTAGGCTATAACATAATTAGCACATAACTTGAGATGAATATCACACAATGGTTGGTATATATCACATCAATTGTGCCATTCTATGTTAGTCTCCACTATATACCCAAAATAACATAATGAGCACATTACTTGTGATGAATATCACACAATGGTTGGTATATATCACATCAATTGTGCCATTCTACGTTAGGCTACACTATTCTACATTACCCAAAATATATCAATGGTTGGTATACATCACATCAATTGTGCCATTCTACATTACCCAAAATAAATTCATAGATCACCTGTGATGTTCTTTGGTATTATGTGCTATTCTATGCTATATAACATGGATAATGTGCTTGTAGCATAGGTTATATGGTGATATATACATAGATTACGTGTTATATAAGGTAATTGGTGCCACATATCCCAAATTATGCTATATATTCCATTATCTTTGCTACATAGCACCTCATCTTTACCATAGTGTAGTTAGACACAATAAGAGCACATAATGTTTGGTGTGTAGTGTGCTATATGACATGGATAATGTGCTATGTAGCATAGGTTATGTGGGGGTTAAAGGTCGCTGTGCCTTCACCCCGATTATGTACAATACTCAAACACATATATAAATGAATGAAAAAGAAGATTAGGGTGGTTCTGCACCCACCAAAACTTGTGTGGCTCTCTATTTCTCTCTCTCCCTCTTCCGTTCTTGCTTTTGTTGAGAGCACTCTCAAGTGGTATCAGAGTCCGGGTGATCTAGCTGAGCATGCGTGAATGCTTGGAAGCTCATCAGCTTTGTGGGAGGAAGGAGAAGCTCTGTGGGAAGCTATGTGGGTGACTTTACTTGCATTCGAGTGTGCAGAGACCTTGGAGGAACCTTTGGAAAAGTCACTTTGGCTTTGCGAAGTGGTTTTGAGAGCCTGTTAAGTGTTTTAAAAAAAAAAGTCGTTTTTTAAGCTTTTCCCTGTTTCATTCGACGATAGAGACTCCGCATTGACTTGTAAAGGCATCTATTGCTTGCTTTTGGTTTCCATTTCACTTCAGGAGCTTGGAAACACCTTCATTCTTGAATCTAGGATCATTTCATTGTGTCAATTCTTGGGTGTTGGAACTCAAGTTTGGAGCAACCATTTGCAGATCTGTCAGTTTCGGTGGACTCAGGAGGTCCTAAAACTTATTTGTTGCTCATCATTTGCACTCTAGTGGAGTTTACAAATAGTTCTGTTTCCAATAACGGTTTTCAGTCTGTGTGTTGGACCCAGTGATTAAGACCACAGTTTTCAAAACCGTCTGTCCCATTGTGTTCGAAACGCCCAAAAAACCCTATCTGTTAGTTCTTGCGTGATTCGGTGGAGTATTTTCAAAGTTATAGATCTCTATGTATTGGATTTCATCTCTCTGTTATGCATTTTTCATTCTAAGGTTTTGAAACCTTAGATTTATGCCACATCGTTGTGGATAAGTAATGACTCCCATTTCTCATTCATTGGTTGGGATTTTGGAGTTCCGGTAGAAGAGAGATATTTGTAGATTTTCTTGTTGAGTCTGATTATGCAATGGCACCTATATTTTGAGGCAAAGTTAGGTTCCATTTTCAGTAGCGGTCATTGCCGTGGGACCATGATTTCTTGAGCATACCTTATGCTAATCACTCTGAATGTAGTCTGAGCCATGTGCGCTCATTTGTGGTGTGCATTGGGTTGCAGTGGATGATTTATAGGCCATTTGGATGCATTGCGATCCTTATTGGATGTGCTGGTAGGCCCAAATTGCCTTGTGGGATGCTATTTTTTATGGACGCTTTGCACATGGATGCTATTTTATGCTGAGGAACAACTTTGACACATTGCAAGTGATGCACTGATAGTGTTATGCTCTCTTGGATGAGATATTGGTAATGCATATGCCCATGGACAGTATTTATGCTTGAGCCATTTGGCACTTATTGGCATTTTGGATTGCCATTGCAGTTGGCATTTTCTTTTGGGCCAGATTTTCTCATATGGATGCATAGTATATGCACATGAGTCATATGCATCTTTTGATGCTTTGAGCTTTGAGTTTTGGTGATATTTCACTCTATTGTGGCATACACATTTGCGTACACCTAGTATTTGGTGTGATTCTCTTTTGCAGGCACTAGCATTTGGGATTTTGCTTTATTTGCATCATGGCATCCTCTTCCATGTCTAAAAAAGAGGTTTTCAACATTAAAAAGTTTGATGGGACAAACTATTCTTTGTGAAAAGAATAGAGAAGGGATGTGCTCATTCAAAAGAAGCAGATTAAACCCTTGGCAGGGATTGAAGCTAAGCCTGCAAATATGTCTGAGGATGATTGGAATGAGTTGGATGCATTAGCAAAGTCTACTATTAGACTTCATCTTGTAGAGTCAGTTTATTTCACAGTAGTAAATGAGCAGACTACGGAAGATTTGTGGAAGAAAC
The DNA here is from genome assembly GCF_047967505.1 of Dipteris shenzhenensis. NCBI lineage: Eukaryota > Viridiplantae > Streptophyta > Polypodiopsida > Gleicheniales > Dipteridaceae > Dipteris > Dipteris shenzhenensis. The sequence goes on along the minus strand of NC_141618.1, from coordinate 26,807,241 downwards.
TGTGTGCCACATATGAGAAGGAAACTGCCTCTAATAAAGTTTACCTCATGAAGAGGTTGTTTGAGCTGTAGATGAAGGAAGGGGTCTCCATTACTTCTCACTTGAATGAATTCAATATTATTTTTAGCCAGCTTCAGGCTCAGAAGATGAATTTTGATGCGGAGACTAAGGCAATATTTCTCTTATGTTCATTGCCATCCTCATGGGATACCTTCCGTACAGCTATCAGAAACTCTGCACCTGGTGGAGTACTAAAATTTGATGATGTTGTGGGTAGCTTGTTGGCCGAGGAGATTAGACGGAAGTCTATGGACAGCAACAAGCAAGATGTAGCCTTAAATGTGCAAAGGGGCAGATCACAATTCAGGGGGAAGTCCCAAGAAAGAGGGAAGTCTCGTAGCAAATCCAGGGCACGGAACATTGAGTGTTACCACTGTGGCAAGAAGGCCATATGAAAAAGGATTGCTACAAGCTGAAAAGAGAGCAAAAGGATAAGAAAAAGAATGCAAATTGGGGTGCAAATCAAAAGGAAGAGAGTCCAAGGGAGGACAAAGGAAAAGTGAAGATCGAGGAGATCAATGCAGTCACACATGATAGTGACAATGACGTTCTCTTCATGTCTAGTTTATCTGCAGAGTTGCTTACCACTTCAGATGATGCATATTCCAAAGATTGGATTTTGGATTCTAGTGCTTCATTCCATGTTACTCCCCATGGGGAATGGTTCTCCACTTATGACAGTGGAAAGACAGGTTGTGTGCATCTTGGAAATGACTATGCATGTGACATAGTGGGAGTAGGTGACATAAAGTTTTCTTTTGCAAATGGGTCTACATTTATTTTGAAACATGTGACATGTGCCTAAGTTGACCAAGAGTCTTATTTCAGTGGGTTAGCTAGATGATGCTGGTTTTTACACCACTTTTGGCTTTTAGAGTTGGAAAATTCAAAAGGGCTCTATGCTTTTGGCCAGGGGTGCCAAGTGTGGGACTTTGTATCCCTTACATGTATCAGGGGTATTTGATCATGTTGTTGCAATAACTGAGCAGCCAAACACTTCTTTGTGGCATTGCAGGTTGGGGCACATGAGCCAAAATGGAATGAAACTCTTATGCTGTTTGGGTTATGTGCCGTATTTGAGTTTCTTTGATTTTGAATTTTGTGAGCATTGTCTCTATGGGAAGCAGACTAAATCAGCCCATAAAAGAAGGGGAAAGAAAGTGTTTGAAAAGCTTGATTTGGTGCATTCAGACATATGTGGTCCCATGCCTACACGGTCATTAGGCGAGGCTGAATACTATGTGACATTCATTGATGATGCAACTAGGAAAGTGTGGGCTTATGCTATAGCTCGGAAGAGTGATGTGTTCCAGGTATTTCAAAAATGGCTGGCCTTGGTTGAGAATCAGTCAGGTAGAACGCTTAAATGCCTATGGACTGACAATGGTGGAGAGTATCTCGCTCATGACTTTCAGCATTTCTGTGATACACGTGGGATTAAGAGGGAGTTCACATCCCCTCATACTCCAGAGCAAAATCCAGCTACAGAAAAGATGAACCATACCATTCAAGAAAGGTTGCAATGCATGCTTTCCAATGCAAGTCTTTCTAGTGGTTTTTGGGCTGAGGCAATGAAGACTGCAGTCCATGTGATCAATAGATCACCTAGTAAGAGTTTGGATGGTGGTATTCCTGAAGAGGCATGGAGTGGCAAGAAGCCCTCTTAGTCTCATTTGCGTATATTTGGGTGTGAGGCATATGCACATGTGCCAAAAGAGCTTTGAAAGAAGCTAGATCCTAAGTCTAGGAAATGCATCTTTTCGGGTTATGGTCAAAGTGGAGAGATGGGCTATCATCTCTGGGATCCAGAAGCAAAGAAGATCATACGCAGCCATGATGTAGTCTTCCAATGAGAAGAAGATGCATAAGGCACCCATGAGGGATGTTGAAATGAGGAGAATCACTTTCCAGGATGTAAATCCACCTGCATATGTTGATAGACAGCAAGTTGTCCATGCACCAAATGTGCAAGAAATGGTACTACCAAATACTCCCACAGGTATACAATCAAGGGTAGATGATGGATCATCTATTGGTGGAAATTGTTGGGATATCTCAAGGTGTATGCCTTAGGCACACGTTGGTTTCTATGTGTGAGTACTAGAGGCACAGTTAGGTGCCCATAAGCACAGTTAGGTGGTGGAAAGACACATAGGATGATTGAGAGAATCTAGGAGCAGACTGAGGAGATGATTGTGGAGCTCTGAAGTCATCAGTGATGTTAGTGAGCATGTAAGAGGTGCCTACATAAGGACCTCACCCTTCTTCATTCCATAATGCAAGTATTCTGAGTTTGTGTTCACTCTACTCTTTCCTTTCAGTTTACCAACATGGTATCAGAGCCATTTGATCCCCCTTGATCCCATTTCTGCCACATCATCATCTTCTTCTCCATCTTCTTCTTCACCATCTCTTCCACCTAGTATGGGTGGTAGTGATAGAGCCTGTTGTTCTCTGTACTAGCCTGGACTAGCCAAAGGGGCACCTTGTGGGCTTATAGGATTAGGTGGGGCTGTCAGGGCTCATGTGGGTCTCTCTTGATACATAGGTTGGGGCAAGGACCTCAGAAATTGGAACTGGTAGGTATCGTGGTTCCCCCATCTATGACAGTGTGCACAGTAGAGGGTTGGCCTTGCCCTAAGGTGGGGACACTCATTAGAGGGATGGTTGCCATTACATATCCCGCATGAGATGTTTTTCCGTGGGAACAAGTGGGGGTTGCTTGGCACCTCCTTAGAGGTCCCTGACCTCCACTATTGGCCCAACGGATTCAACAAATTTGAAGCTACATCGCTCACATCCAAGCCCTTGGGCTCATTGATATCCTTCTTGGTCATCTCCACACTGGAAGATGTGATCGATGGTGATATTATCACCTATAAGGATAGCTACCTTGTCCATCATATTCTCACTTATAAGGATAGCTACCTTGCTGCATAGTTCAAAGGAGGTAGGATTCATAACCATCAGGTGGTCATGCAACTTCGGGTCTGCCAATCTGATGAGAAAGTGGGGCCAATATGGTTCGCAAGAGGAATTGATATGCTTGATTCTAGCTATGTAATCCCAAAGAGATTCCTTGTCATTCTATTTTACCTCATATAACTGATTAAAGGGCTCCATTTATGTCCACTAGGGGCGAACCCTACAATGAAGGCTTTTCTCAACGTTTTTCAGTTGACTTTTTCTTTCAGGGTGAGAGCCCTCTATGATTGGCCTGCCTTGGCATCTAGATTGAGACCAAACACATTAGCCATTTCTAGATCTCCAGGAGCTCCAAACGCTTCACATATCTGCTCAAATCACTCCATGTGGGAGATCGGGTATCCTTCCCCAAGAAATTTGGTCATCAACTTAGAGATGGCTATGGGTCGACTCCTTGAGGGATTCGTGCTCCCTCCTTGTGGGCCCCTTTCCTAGTGCATCGCCTCATTTGATAGCACCATTTGTGATGCTAATGGAGGCCATTGTGGGCCTAATGGGATGTTGGGGTGTAGCCCCGGTGGTGGCATCCATTGAGTTGCTGGTACCGACATTGGGGCGGACACACCAAGGCCTCCAATCATTGGAGAAGCAATTGCCAGTGGGAACGGTTGGACTCCTGGAGGGGGTGGGTCATGGGGCATTAGCACAGAGGTTCCTTGCATTGGGCGATAGGGTGGAACTTGTGGTGCCACATGTTCAACGTAGGTTGGGGGTACCTAGAAGGTTGGGAGTTCATAAGACGCCCCTCCTTGGGAGCCTCTCCCATGCCTAGGGTCTTCTCCTCATCCATGGCTCTTCATCCTCCATGTACCAAGACCCTTCAATGGCTTCTGAAGTCCAATTGCTTTACATGCCCACCGGAAAGAGATATGTAAACCTCCGCCGTAGACAATACCACTTGCTTCCTTCTTATTAGACCAATACACACAATGAGCATTCACCATAGATGTATCTTGAAATAGACTTGCATTCTCCTGGACTTGACTGTTCCTGCTGCCACCATCACCACCCTGCCTAGCCTCCCCTCTGCCTCCTTGTTGCCTCACCCCTGCCCTTGCCGTTTTGCCTTGCCTCCCCTCCACCTAGTCTACCGCTTCGCCTCCGCCTAGGTCGCCTCGCTGCCCTGTTGCCTCTTTGCTCCCCTCCCGATGCCTCTCCCACCTTGCCATCCCTCCCCGCCTGTGCCTCCCCTTCTGCCCTCCGCTTCCTCGCTCCTCGTCGCCTTCTCTGCCTGTGCCCTTCCGCCCTTCGCTCCCCGCTCAACTCTGCCTTCTCTCCCCTGCTTTCTTTTCTTCACCCTCCCGCCTCTCCACTCCTTCACCCCCTGCCTCCTCCCCCTTTTTTCACCCCCTCCCACCTCCTCTCCACCCCCCCCCCCCCATGCTTTCTTCCCCTTCCACCTCTCTTTCACCCTCTTCCTAACCCCCCACTGTTCATCCCCCCCCCCGCTTCTCCCTTTCTTCCACCTTCTTTGCCTCCACCCTCCTGCATTGTCCATCCCTGCCCCCCCCCCTCACCCCAACTCCCCCTTTCCCTCCTTTCTTCACCAGCAGCAGGAGCATTCGTGTTTGTCAGAAGGAAGAGGATCTTGGTGGCGACCTTTGGTCTGGCTAGAGGGGCTCTATGGTAGCACCCTCGAATCCCAGAGCCATTAAGGTCATTCTTTCTCCAACCGACAAACAACAGGTTTAGCAAGCAGTCCAGTACCTTCAGGACAAGGCAATTGTGGGTAGAATTGTGAGCCTCACACCCACAAGGTGACAGGTTGCGAGAGTGGATCCAGGCAAGCTTGGCACTAGAGGGAAACCACATTCAAGAGGTCACCATCTATGGGAGAGGCATTTTTCTTATGCAGCTAAACTCCCCCAATACAGCCTTGACACTGGTGGAGCAGAGCCCCATCCTACTTGGCCCGCATCTAGTGTACCTCTTTGCATGGTATCATGGCTTTACAGTGGAGGACATGGACACGACACACCATGTTCCCCGCTTCTCGGTTACGCTCTGCTTCCTAGGGCTCCCAAAGGAGTACAGAGCCATCCTCCCCTCCATTGGTCGGGCATTTGGCACAGTGCTTGAGTCTCCGCCAGATTCGGCCATAGCGGTGGTAGCAGATGACGGGGTCCCTAGGATCAGATTGGTGCTTCAAAGCCCAGAGTCCCTCCCAAAGTTGATTCTTCTAGATACCCTTGAAGGGGGTACACTTCGCCAACGAGTGGAAATTTTTGGGTTACCAGGCCAGTGTCTCCATTGCAGAATGATGGATCACCTTACCAGAGAGTTGCCCCCGTGGCCATGGTCAAGTGCCTCCCCCCCAACCCCCGCAAAGCAGGCAGAGTCAGCAAGCCCGAGTCTAGCGCCCTCTCAGGCAAGAGCAACAGGAGTCTCAGACCCCATGGGTTACCCCCTCAGAAGGGGACTGGACCCAGGTTAAAAAGAAAAAGAAACCAAGCAAGTAGACCTGTAAGTGCCGCAGGCAAAGGGCTAATCGCAAGGAAAGGGACATGGTTGACCAAGAGGCCTCGAAGGAGGAATAGTAGGAGGAACCTCCCCTAGCGACAAGGGCCACCGCCCATCCAGATGATCCTCCTGCTTCCAACGTTTTAGCCTCCACACTCACCATTGCAGCAGCAACGAGCCCCGGGAGCTCCAGATGCGGCACTGGTGAAAGTCGTGGATGTTAGCCCGACAATGACTACTGCAAAGGAGTGGATCTAGAGCCCCAGCGAGCCTGATCAGCAAGGGAGGCTTGCAGTCTTCCTTATCCCTCCTCCTCCCCCTCCCCCTCCCCCTCCCCCTCTAGACCCCTCCTCCTCTTCCTCTCCCCCTCCCCCTCCCCCTCCAGGGCTCCCCCTGCCCCCCCCCCCCCCAAGCCCCCCCTGCTATGATCACTCTCACCACCTGCCCCTCCCTCTGCCCCCCGCATCCCTACCCCCCCTCCCTTGCCACCCCCCTCTCCACCTCCACAGCCGGTTCTTCCGCCTTGACACCCCTGCCAACAGGCAAGGGAAAGATGATGCCCCCTTCTGCTTCCTCATCACAGCAGCCGGTCCATTTAGGGAGAGATCTTGAGAGATGAGGCTCGACCTCCTGGTGGTTAGCAATTACCAACCTCTAACCTAGGTGTTCCTTACCGCAGGACTTCTAGAGGTTAGGACCCTAAAACTATCTGGAGATTCTGGACTCATATCCTCTACCACTGGAGGCAACGCTCATGGTCCTGCAGCCCCAGAAGGGGGGTTTGATCAGTGCAGTGGGATCTCATACACATCTCGTTTGGAGGTTCCAATTTGCCTCCACAGGGTTGGAGAAGTGGTCCCCAGAGGTGTTCGATGCTATTATGGGAGATCAAATATCATGCATGATGGACGAGTGGATGGGGCCACAAGGACGAGACCGTTGGCACACCCATGGCGTGGAGGTGAACTTTCAGCTGTGCTTCATGCGTGAGGAGCCGATGTGTGGTTTGGCGATAGGAGTTATGAGATTGCCGTGGGAGGCAAAGGTGGAGCAGATATACTTCTGGCCCCTCCATAAGTGTGCAGAGTTGTTTGGGGTGGAAGTCTCCTTCATGATGAAGTGGGCATGAAAGATCTATATCGAGCCGTATCCACCCTGGAACGTTGCTGCACAGACACATACTATTTGCCCTCCAAACCTCGACAAAGTCACACAAGGCAGTCTTTCTAGAACAGGCACCCACTCACAGGAGATCCTTGTTCTCGACACCCCCATCCTCATGAGCTAGACCATTGTGAGTTGGAACGTGCACGGGCTCCACGACTGTGTTTGTAGCTAGCCGCAGTACCTAGTACTCTGGTAGGAGTTGCAAAGGGCAGTGGTAGGGCGGGCAGTGGACATCCTTTGATTCAGAAGCACATGTTTTCAGCCTCAGCCATAAGACGATGCCATCACCTTCTCCGAGGGAGAGGTCCAGAGGAGTGGTCCCCCGCAGTAGGACAGCGGAGCAGAGGGTTTTGCATCTTAGTCTCACAGTCTTTGTTTCCAGAGGTTTACGATCAGGGCGAGATCATTCTGGGATGGGGTAGTTTGGATGGGACTTCAGACAGGAGAGTCCAGGACTGGGATCCTAAACGTGTATGCCCCAACGTGCAAATAGCACCGCCTAGCCTTTTGGAGGAGGCTATCAGAGTGTCTTCCGGATGTAGACTCCTAGATTGTTGCAAGTGACTTCAACAACCTGGAGTTTGGGGAAGACAAGCAGGGCGACGCCTCTTTCTCTGAGATGTCAGTAGTAGAGAGTAGCACCTGGGAGCAGTTCATTTTCATGATCAGTGGCAAAGACCCGTGGTGAGAGCCAGATTTCAGCAAGACACCTACTAGCCTTTTCTTCTCCTTTGGACAAAGGAGACATGATGGATTGCTTGAGAGACTAGACTGTTTCGATGTTGGGGACTGGGGACTACATAGAGGCGGCTCTATCGGGATTCTGGTAGGTACCACGATCTCAGACCACTCTCCAGTAGTACTTCACTTGCATCCCCCACCGAGGTCTCCCCTAGAAGGGACTCCGCATTCCACAGGACCTCCTGCAGGAGGACAAGGAGATCCAACAGGTCATGGCAAGGATTTGGGAGCAGTCAGAGATGACGCCATGCTAGGGTTGGGCTACATGGATGGCTGATGCGATTCAGAGGAGCAGTGAGGAGTTGCAGGCTCACGCCCTTAGGTGGAGGACCCTTCAGGAGTGTGAGCGGACTTTGAGGAGAGACCTCGCTTCCATCGAGTGGCTCAGGGAGAAAGACCCACGTTCTCAGTGGCTTAGTGACAGATTCGAGAGCGCTCACCTTGAGCTTTAGGACATGGAGATTCAGCAGGTTGAGTTCTCCTACCACTCCTCCCGGCCCCGGTGGGTGCAGTAGGGGCACGATGATGAAGCAATTCTTTCAAATCACTGGGCCCCGATCAGCAGGCACACAACTGCAGCGTCTCCGGGATTCGCAAGGCATCATGCACACTCACCCGCAAGAGATTCTAGACCTGACCACCCGTTTTTAAGCCAGCTCTTTCTGATGGAGAGGATGACCCCAGCTGGTCTTGTGGCGTGGGATGTAGTCTGGGATCACGTTCTGATAGTAGTCTCGTCGGATTTATGCAGCAGACTTGAGGAGCCTTTCACAGATGAGGAGCTCTGGGAAGCCCTCAAGGCTCTCCCAACCCAGAAGTGCCCGGGTGAGGATGGCTTGACTCTAGCCTTCTTTCGGAACATCTGGGAGATTATCTCCACCCCTTTCCATTTAGCTTGCTAGTAGATATTTCACACAGGCTTTCTCCCTCAGTCCTTGAGCAGGGGGTGGATTTGTTTGATCCCGAAAGGGGGAGATAGGTCAGACATCCAACAGTGGAGACCGATCACTCTGCTTGATACTGCATACAAGATCCTCGCCAAGGTCTTGAGTTTGCGGTTACAACCCCATCTTACCAACATCATCCACGACACACAGACTGGGTTCGTCTAGGAGCACAACATCCTGGACAACATCTTCACGTTCTAAAAGGCACTGGATTGTGGTCCAAGGAGGAGTCACAGCTGCTGGCCATCCTTCTCTTGGACTTAAAGTAGGCCTACGACAGGGTGGAGTGGTCCTTCCTTGAGGGCACTATGCGGAGATTGGGTTTCTTAGACAAATGGGTCAGAGGAGTTTCAACGCTATATGCAGGGAGCTCTAGTCAGATACTTATCAGAGGACACACGGGCGAGGCCTTTCCTCTCTCTTGCTCAGTCCGCCAAGGTTGCCCACTCGCTCCCTTCCTCTTCAGTGGAGGCTTTGGGCTACTACTTGAGATCATAGGTGGTGGGTCTCACAGGGTTGAGGCTCCCAATCAGACAACAGAAGCTACTTGACTTGGAGTTTGCAGATGACATGGCCTCGTATGTTGAGGGCACCACCACGAGTCTGGAGAGAGTCAGGGGCGCCCTGGCTATTTACTATGAGGCCTCGGGTGCACGGATCAACTGGACAAAATCCATAGGTTTCTTCACAGGCCTTGAGGAGACACAGGAGATTTGTGAGTGGGGGAGTGACTTTGGCTTCACATGGATACCACACAGCCAGACAGCGAGATATCTCAGATGCGAGGTTGGTATTTACATTACAGTAGAGCAGCAGATTGCCTCGGTCCTTGAGAGTGTTCGGCGCAAGCTTCTCTATTGGAGCTCGACCAAACTCTCGCTAGCAGGTTGCGCCTTCGTGACAAACCAGGTCCTTCTTGCCACAGCCTGGTATATCGCCTCCTGCTGGTGCCTTTCACAGAGGTTGCATTGGGCAGCTCCGACAGTTGGTACGGAACTTCCTTTGGGCAAGTTCAAACGGTACGAGGAACACTAGAGCCCGAGTAGCTTGGCAGACGGTGATCATGCCGTAGGCACTGGGAGGCTTGGGTATCATTGATCCAGAGATGTAGAGCAGAGCCCTTCTAGGCAAGTTGGTGGTTCATGGCCTTACCCTAGGTGCAGAGCCTTGGAAGCTCCTCTTACAGCGAGGGCTTCTAAGGAACACCCCACGCACTGGGGGACAGTGGCAGCCTTCGCATATATGGATCTTCTTAGAGACCCCCCTTACGAGGAACGGTTCCCCCTTGATGAAGAGCCTTCACAAGGTCTGGCAGAGACTGACAGGGGGTCTCATCCGTGCTCCGCCCAGATGTAGAGAGGAGTTTGATTGCCAGCCCCTCATGTGGCACCCAGAGATCAGAGATCAGGAGGGACGTATGCTAGGACAACAGACTCACATTGGTTGGGCATAGTGGGACAGTGGTCCAGCAAGGTCATTTGGCCGTTGGAGCAGATTACCCATGGAGGCAGAGGCGAGGCTTGATGCCCTAGCACATCTGCGAGGGGCAGGGTAGCGGATGGGTGAGATTGACTTAGCTATTCCAGATTCCTGGTGGGAAGGACTTCGTGTTTGGAGAGATAGCAAATGGTTGGGGTAGTTTTCCCGTAGTGGTGTTCCCTTGAGGATATTGATGCAGCGAGGCAGCACACACCCCGGCTTCTTCCGTGTAGGACCTGGAGGCCTACTCACTGAGAGAGACCCCAAGATGGATGGGAGTCTTGATGGGATTCACTGGCAGATGATCAGAGTGGTGGGACGTTTGGGGAAGGAGTGGCACATTGACCCTCCTAGTAGCTCAGAGCAAGACGCCCCTAGATGGCGCCTTTGGATGTGGGAGGGTAGACCCCTGAGGGAGGTCCAGTGGGATCCGAGAGAGTGGTTCTGGCCCTCCAGGGGTGGCCTAGCTGAGCAGGTGGATGAGGTGCCCTTCTTTTCCTACACCACATGGATTGGCAAGAGGCTTCAGATGGACTCGTCGAGGTGGACCCCCTCGAGGGAGAGGCATTGGGTGACCCAGAGAGTGCCTCAGGATATTCGCTCCGAGTTTTGGACGCAGTTGTGGTCCAGTTTGCGGCCGAGGAAGATTTCATACTTCTTCTAGCTGGCCGCCCACGGAGGCTTGCCCATCGGACTGTGGTTGGAGTAGATGCGAGTGGAGGGGCAGTGCCATTGTTGCCCCGATGATGTCCTGGAGACTATATCCCGCACTGCATGTGGAGCTATCATAGCGCAGTGAGGATTTGGATGGGAGCCCTCAGGATCATGATACATATGCAGAGTCTTCAGAGAGACTACACCTGGGGGATGGTGGCTTGGTTGACAGAGGGAGGACACACGTTTCAGATTGATGAGATCTCCCCAGCCTATAGGATACAGGGTCAGAGCATCCAGAGGATAGCACTCCACGAGGAGTCCCTCCTGATAGTCTAGCTCCTCCTCCTAGGGAGGATAGTGTTTGGGAGGTGGTAGCCATCATCACGGCTTGGAACATTTGGGTGGCTCGTTGCAATCTTGTGATGGGTGAGCACCCGGTTTCACCCTCGGCTACCCTGGTTGCCATTTGGCAGGATATCATTTACACTCGACGGTCCACTTGGGAGCGTGGGACTCCAAGCTCCAAGGCGACTATCGAAAGGCGTGCACGTTTTTGCAAGGCTTGGCCTTCAAGAGTTTTCTACACATTCACTCCGAGAGGGAGTCGCTAGTTGTGTAGTCCCCCTACTTGGCTGTTAGCCCCTGTACCAGAGATTCCCTAGGCAGTGAGCTAGGTTTCTCTGGAATAGGCTGGTTTCTTCTTTTAGCCTTTTCCGGTTTTTTTTCATAACACCTTCGGGGCTGCTCTTCTTTCAGCCTTTTCCAGTTTTTTTCCATACTCAGCACCTTCAGGGCTGCTGTTTTGTATGAGGTTTTCTTTAAAGCTTTAATAGAAGGTTCCTTTCTTTGGGAAAAAAAAAAGATATAGACTTGCATTTGGGACCTCCTCACCAATCTGCATTACAAAACCCGTCAAGCTTTGGTTTTGCATGTGAGCTCTCTTTTAGATACGCTAGCCTAGTCAAATGTCTCCCCACAAAACAATACATATACCAAACTAAAGTTCTTTTTCCCAAAAGGAAATGAGATTGTCACCTTTGAGCAAGGGGTCTTCACTTAGTTTTATTCATGCAAGAAATGCATCTTTTATACAACATATGCATTGTAAGTCGCTCAAGAAATACCATCTTTTACAAGAAATGCAAAGGGTCTTGCCAATGTGTTTATGGCAAATGGAGAAGCCTTTAACAACCATTCTTGTGCACCAATCATATTTCCTTGTTGCTTCCACTAGAATTAAACTTACTGGTTTTTCTTTCGAATGTGACTTTCTCACTATGCTGAAATTTGAGCTTGTAGATATGCTTTATGAGAATCTAGGAGCCTGAAAACCCTTTAGGCAGAGTTTTAAAAGTTGGGAAAGAGTGTGATTGTATCTACCAAGAGACGTGGCAAAGCGAGACTCGAATGTTGCAAATCAACCAACAGAGGGTACGCACAACGGAAGACACAGAATTTCCCAAGAGCTCACACTGTGGTGTGTGGTGTGGAATGACTAAAACATATGTGCATTGTTATAGGTGCACAAACTCATCAACAGACAATGAACCAGCCAAATATAGAAGACACCAAAATAATATATTTCCGTCCAAAGACATGGACACAATACAAAAGAGATAGATCCAGAGTCCCACCAATCGCGTGTGTGGTCCTCTGATCTTACCACAAGGTCCTTCTCCTGTCTGCCAGCTATCTCTAGACTCGAGCTCGTGTGCTCCACCTCGAGCAAATGTAGACTTTCCGTCCAAAATGTTCTCAACCTTGCTGCCATGAATGTCAGCCTAAGTAGGCATCCCTCTGTGAGCTAAGTCTGCAGCTCCTCAGCACAGTTCACCTCCTGGTCAAAGGCCCAACTGGTGCTGCTCTGCTGCTCCTTCCTGCTCCCTGAAGTGCTGCTCCAGATGAGATATGAGGGCATAAAGGCCCTCTTTATATAGGGCACAAGGCCCTCCAGAACCAACCCACCAGCCAGCCCTAATTGGGCCGACTGGCTGGTCTGTAGCAGCCCTAACCAACCGACCAGATGGTTGGCTGGTTGGCTGCCTATCCAACCCTATTTAGGGCCCTTTGCTGGCCCTTTGTTCCATGCAGGGCCCAGCCCCTTTGGACTGCTTACCCTGCCACCTGCCAGCCCTGTCTGCAGGCCATAGACCTGCCCAATACCTGCTGCAACAGTGCGACTCCATGCTGCTACTGATCCACCTCTGTTCAGGACCCTGGCGCACCCTGCACACCTCCGTACACTGCCCTGCAGCAGCCCGTACTGATCCGTACAGTGGCTGTACCCTTGCTGATGTCACCCGCCATGTGTCGCCATGTCCAGGCTACTGTGTGCTGCCCACATGGCAGCCCTTCTGCCTTTTTTCTTGTGAGGTGCTGCCCATGACAGCCAAGATGCTGTCCATGTGGCAGGCCATTCCATCTCTGTTCCACCCCCCCGATGCACTCCTCATTTGGGGGCTCACAGATGGGGAGGTGACCATTCCAACATTGAAGGCATATGTAAGTTAGGCAAAACTTACCAATAGTCCCCCCCATGAACACCCTCCATCCTTCACATGATGGAAGCATAAGCCTCCCCTAACAACAATTTCCCGAGCATAGATCTTGGATATGAACTTTGTAGCCGAGTGACAGTCAGTGCACACCCTAACGTTCTTTGTAACAAGAAGAGTTGTGCTAATAAGACCGAATGCAACTGCTGGCATCTCACTATGACTGTCGAGAATATACTCATTTTCACCAGGCCACATGGCAGGAGGTCTGCATTAGGTGCACACCGTGCATCATTTAGCTGTCTTCTTATACTCTGCAGCCCAGCATATACTGTGAAGGAACCTGATCATCTGCAAAAAATTCATATACCTTACCATCCACCTCAATATCGCTACATCCCGGGGCCTTCTTCAGGCCTTTCTCTTTCATCACCTTTATGATCAATGCTGCCTCTTCCATCTGGCCAGTTGCAGCATAAATGTTCGCTAGCATCACATATGGAGCAGTATTAAGTGGATCTAATTCAAAAACAACGCTTGCAGCATGTTTTCCCCGCTCTAGATCAACCTGATATCTACAAGCACCAAGCAATGCCATCCATGAAACCACTGTAGGTTTAAATGGCATGTTATTGATCAAGCTTTCAGCCTCATCCAGACGCCCAAGCCTACCAAGTAAATCAATCATACTGTTGTAATGGTCTACAACTGGTGTTATGCCATAATCTTGATACATTGATGTAAGGTGCTTCCAACCATCATCCATCAAACCACCATGGCTACATGCAGAAAGAACACACACAAAAGTGACCTTGTTTGGCGAAATTGTCTGCTGCCGCATCTGCAGAAACAAAAGGAGAGCATCTTTACCTTGTCCATTCTGAGCATATGCTGCAATCATCACATTCCAAGATATCACATCCTTCTTAGACATGTTCTCAAAAGTTCTCCGAGCAATCTCTAGGCTGCCACACTTTCCATACATATTGATGACAGCATTCCCTGCAACAACATCAATGTTCATTCCACTACCTAAGATGCGAGTATGTATCTGCTTGCCTTGGGCTAGAGCTGCATGGTTGGCACATGCAGAAGATATGCTAACAAAGGTGACTCTGTCTGGCATAAACCCTTCTAACTGCATTTGCTCAAAAAGTTGGAGGGCAATTTCACCATGCCCATGTTGGGCATAAGTTGCCATAACTGCAGTCCAACTCACTGTATCATGTTCAGGCATCATGTCAAACAACGTTTGTGCATCCTCTATGCTGCCATATTTGCCATACGTGTTGATAAGAGCATTTCCTACAACAGTATCTGATTCAAATCCATGGGCTACAATTGAAGCATGAATGCGCATGCCCTCAGTTAGGTTTCCTTGACTAGCACATGCACATAGAGCACTTGCAAAAACAAATTTGTCTGGCATCACCCCCTCCCAGATCATCTGTTCAAACAGGTCCAAGGCAGTTTTACCCTGTCCACTCTGAGCATATGCTGCAATCATGGCATTCCATAGAACAACATTTCGTGCAGGTAATCTGTCGAATATCTTCTGAGCAATATTAAGGCCACCAGATTTGTCACATGCATTGACAAGGGCATTCCCAACAACATCATCTAACAGGTGTCCACCTGCTACAGGGGTACTGTGCATCTGCGACAGCTGGCTTGTGCATGCACAAACGATACTTACCAAAGCAACTTTGTCTAGAGTAATTCCTTGCAGCTGCGATTCCTTGAAGAGCTCGAAAGCACTCATGCTCTGACCGTTCTCAGCATATGCTACGATGATTGCAGTCCAGGAGACAACATCCCTTTCAGGCATTCGGTCAAACACCATCTGTGCATTCTTTGGACTGCCACACTTGGCATACAGAGTGACAAGAGCATTTCCCACTGCAACATTGGTCTCGAACCCACCCTCCACAACACAAGAATGTAGTAACATACCTTCCCTTAGATCAGCTTGGCTGGCACATGCTGAAAGCATGCTCAGGAAGGTGACCCTGTTTGGCTTCACATTTTCATTCTGCATATGTTCAAATAGGTGAATTGCATTTTTACTTTGCCCATTTTGAGTATAAGCTGCAATCATGGCATTCCAAGAGATAACATTCCTCTCTGACATCTTATTGAAGACTACCCTAGCATCTCTTGGGATGCCAGCCTTGCCATACATGCTCACAAGAGCATTGCTCACGTTGATGTCCCCTTCGAATTCGCTGCCAACAATGCGAGCATGCATCTGCCTGCCTTCATCAAAGGCTCCCATGCAAACACAGGCAGAAAGAGTGCTGATAAATGTCACCTTGTCAGGTATCAATCCTTCCTGATGCATTTCATAAAAAAGATGAAGAGCACAATTTTCCTGCCCATGCTGGACATGTGTAGCCATCATCACATTATACAAGAACACATCTCTATGTAACAGTTTTAAAAAGGTCCTCTGAGCATCTTCTGGGCTTTTGCACCTCCTGTACATATTAACAAGGGAAGTTCCAACGATAATTTCTGACTTAAACCCATTGTTCAAAATGTGAGTATGGAGCATCTTGCATTCATAAAGGGTTGTTTCGCTGGCACATGCAGACAGGATGCTGAGATAAACAAACTTATCTGGTATCATGCCTTCTCCCTGCATTTGTCCAAAGAGTCGGAAGGCCTCATTAACCTGACCCTGCTCAGCATAGACTCTAATAATGAAGGTCCATGAGAACACATTTCGCTGAAGCATTTTGTCAAACAAAACCCTTGCATCTTTCAGAGCCCCACAATTGCCATACATTTGTAAAAGAAGGTTTTCCACAAAGAAATTTTGCTCGAGCCCATTTTTAATTATATGGTAAAAAACAAGCTTGCCGTCGGACAGAGTTTTCGTATCTCTGCACGAACGCAACCGAGAAGTATAAGTAGCCAACCCCTCGATGTCTTGTGGGTGCAATTGATGTAGGTCGTCTTTCCATGATCTCTCCTCGGACAGTACGTCAACTGTCTGCGGCGTAAGTGCCCCAGAATGAGTCCTCCGTTGTGCAAACGCTGGAAGAAACACGGTTTCGATTTTACCATTGCATGCTTTAGGCCGCCCACTAGCTAGCCCGGTGGTTCGCACCAGCCATAGAGACCCCCGCCCGACCTGCACCGTTTTCGCAAAACGAAGCAAATGGCATGCGTGGCCGTAGTAAAAGATGCTGCGTCGCTCAGCTCGGGGAAGTTGCCATGGCAGCTTAAGCACCATGCTAAGCAGCTCAAAACAGTCATTTTTGGACGTCTATGGGGGTCACAGTGGGAACATTCTCTTCTGATGAGCAAAAACTATTAGCTATTTCTGATTATTCCCTGTCTAAAGAAGGAAAAAAGTTTCAATGGTTTTGATTTGAGTTCAGAGGCACTTACAACTCCTGGAGAACTTGCTTACACACCAAACTCCCCCCAAGGTTGGGCAGCGCTTGGACCAATAGAAAGCCACGTGTTACACATACGGCGCCCAAGCTTAGACAGTCCACGTCATGCCCTGACAAAGACCTTCAAGCTTGGCTGCCCACCGATGGGCAGCCAATCACCATCATGATTTGGGTCCAGCTGCACACCCATCCGGGCCCTCATTTTTACAAAAGGGGATTGTACTTGGGCGGTGTGTAAAAGGAGTGCCCATCCAGCTGCACACCCATCCGGGCCCTCATTTTTACAAAAGGGGATTGTACTTGGGCGGTGTGTAAAAGGAGTGCCCATCCGTGGGCACCTCTCTTTTAATGATCTCTCAATGGGCGGCTAGTGTGTAACGAGGGATGTCTATTCCACCCGCCCTGAATGTTTTTGGGTGCCCACACTTAGGGCATCCTTTGGCAGTGTGTAAATAGCCTCTTTCCCCCCACCTTATGTATTCTGTGCCACCTCAACTAGGGACTCCCTGCTCCGTAACTAATCAGAGAGCGGAGAAGATACCACGGCTTGCCAAGGGGGAATCCTAGAGAGGCGTGGTGAGTAAAGGTAAATTGTAGTTGAATGGTTAGACAAATAGCGGTCACTTAAGAGTCTTCTACCTATCTATCTATTATCTATCTTTAACCTATTAGCCAAGCTTGCCACATGTCACAAAGAAAGAGCTCCTAGATGGAGGCTTTGAGAGGCGGGAGGAGATGGAAAGACAAGAGGCAAACTTTGAGTGAGGAGGAGGTGGAAAGACAAGAGGCAACTTTGGGAGGAAGGAGGATATGGAAGGTCAAGGAGGATATGCATTTGTTTCAACCTTGGCCATTTCTAAATTAATTTTTTAATGATCCATTTCTTGGATTCCAGCAAAGCAAACAAACAAGAGCTCCATTTGGATCTAGATAAAGGAAGCAAGGGGAGAAGAGGGAAGATCCATGGGGAGGAGATGGAGCTCGGAAGGTCAAAGGTTGATGGGGAGATGGATCCCTGATGTTTCAGTTCTTACCTCTGATGTTACGTGTACCTCAAGTCCCCTGCTCCCTTTACCATCAGGATGGGCGTTCGACAAAGTAGGGAGGAGTAGAATGAAGATCATCCCCCCAAAAGCCCAGGTGAATCTTCAACACCGTACAACAAACGAGATTTCTGAAAATTCACATGAAGGCCAGCAGTATTGGAGGAGAGCATCTTGCACTTGCTTCCTTTTAACCTCTGCCTCTTCCTCTACCTGCTTGTTTGCTTATTCCTCTTTCCTTTTTTTGGGTGACGGCTTGGTAGGAGTTGTCCTTCTAGCTGATGCCAAGAGTAATGCACAATCTTTAGCAACATCCTCGTACCCTTTTGGAATTGCATCATTGGAAAGAAAATGGATTATGGGAATAATGAACATGGGGATGCCAATCTTGTCCCTAGAATGTGTGGACACATTGATGATCTCCCTATATATATATATATATATATATATAAGTGATCTACCTAATTAGGCTCCTCTAGCATATAAAGATGCGCCAACATATTTGAGAGTATCACATTGTGATGCTCAATGTTTGGATTTGTGCGAGGAGGGTGACCACCCAAGCTGTTTTCGCCAAGGTCGCATTATAAATTAAGTTGATGCTTGGAAACCATCCCTCTAAATTTTAGTGTTATACTCGATTAGGCCTTCAAGCCGCTTGTCCATGCCTTGTAGTGTTGCGTAAGGCTTATTGACATGGGGTGGCCCATAAGGTTGGTGGATTGTCTCTATAGTAAACTACTAGGAATGATACTCGGCATTTGAAGGGATCCAACTAGTGGTTCCTGAGGAGTTGTTGAACTTGTCGACCAAATCTACCACTTGCCATAGGTTCATGTGGTAGGGAAACATGTCTACGATATCTAAGCCCATGGCTTAGATGTGTGGGACGAGCTCCAGGTCCTGTAGTGCTTGGTATGCCTCTACATTGTGGTAGTAGAGCTTGAATTCCTTGGCATTGCACTTGAATTGTGCGTGGATAACCACTTCATGTATTCTTTCCAAGCATTTGGCTCTCAGTGGTGGGGAGAACCATGTCATTGGCATGCCATGTTCAAAGTAGTTTTGCATGTCCTTTGTATCGGTTATTCTTCCCTTTCTCAATGGCCGGGTGGTGGATTGTTGGATAGATTCTCAATAGATGGTCCAGGATCATTGGGAGCCTATTATGCAGAGGACTCATGTTCCATTTGAGAGGGGAGAGGAATAGAGAGAGTTCAGGAAGATGAGGGAGTGGTAGAAGGTGGAAGGCTAAAGAAGCTTTGCTGTTGGGATTGAGCTTGAGCTTGTTGGCAGAAAAAGGTCTTGGGCACTAAGAGGACATGAAGAAGAGGCCAACATGAAGCGAGTACAAAAGTTGGGTTGATTTTGGGGTTGTCTGAATGATTTGAAATTTTAGAGAAAATTTTGATAGAGTCCAAGTACACTGCCAAGTGAGAATTTGCAGAATGAGGCTACCCTCTCATATAGTTGACCTAATAACGCAGCAGGTCACCATTAGCATTAATGTAGTGACTGGCATTATTAGCATAGTGATGACTGACATTAGCAGCTTTATTCGTAGCATAACAATGATTGGCATTAGCATCATTATTAACGACTGGTGTTATATAGTAGTGGGTCAGCATTAATAGTGCTTTAGGTCAGGAGTCATTGCATTAGACTCATCGCAGGCGAGACTGAAGCAATCATTGACAAAGTTTTTCTCTGTAACATAAGCACTTGGGGGTAGGAGGGAGTTGCTCATGGTTTTTTTTTGGAGGGAGGATAGAAAATTTTTTTGGTATTATATATTCACAAGATATTTATGCATTGAAGATCATCAGATCATTATAGCAAAACACTCCACAACTTTTGACTTGAGTAATAGCACCTGGAGACAATTGTTGTAGCCCATAGGTG
The DNA here is from genome assembly GCF_047967505.1 of Dipteris shenzhenensis. NCBI lineage: Eukaryota > Viridiplantae > Streptophyta > Polypodiopsida > Gleicheniales > Dipteridaceae > Dipteris > Dipteris shenzhenensis. The sequence continues at coordinate 26,787,901 of NC_141618.1, read as the reverse complement.
TGAAGACACACACATCCAGGTATGTTCATATAAGTGTTCGAATTGGAAACCCATCAAAAGGTAGGTCCAACTATTGAGATATCGAGCTCCACTCATGATATGCCAAGGTGACCATTGTGCATTCATGTCACCGACTTGTTAGCTGCAGATGCGGTTGGTACACCGCCCATGAATAATAGCTGGATGACAGCTATCTTATGTACTCTAGTTAATGGCTCAGTTAGTATGCCACCTTAGTTAGCTGAGTTTGGTTTGAGACCCACATATAGGGTTCACCTATTCTTTTGTACTTAGAGTTCTTTTGGCTTTCACAACTAAGAAGAGGAAAACAGTTTTCAGCCTCCACCTTTGTGTATATTCCCCCATTGTGTATGTGAGAAAGCTGCAAGTAAGACTCCTTCCTTCTCTTCCACTCTCTTCACATGGTATCAGAGCTCGGTTCGTGGTAAGGAGCTCAAGAAAGCAAACCAACTTCATGGTGTCCTAGTAAGAAAATCAGTGTTGCTTTCCTTTTTTTTCGAGTTTGGGAGCAAATCTCTGCAAGTAGCACAGCCGGACACTGCAAGAGTGCATTGTTTCAGATTGGGATGCCCTTTGCAGTGTGGTGAGAGGGCAGTATATGCTACATTTCAGCGCCCTTTGATTTGAGGCCATTTCGGGGCCCATTTTGGTGGCAAAAGGTTTCCGTAGGCACTCAGGAAAGTACCCTGTTTTTGCTGTGCGACCACTATTCTGCAGGTCAGTGAAATGTTATTGTAGAAATTACATCATATGCCTGTGCACAGAGATATTGGGAGTGACAGAATCATTCTTATTGCCTATTGATGCATATCGTCACTAGGAAGTGACTGTGTCACCAAATACCACTCTCGTTAGTTTTGCAGATTTGCTCTTGTGAGGTAGAAGTTGTGTTTTTTTGCAATGACAGAATATTTTGCAGTGTTCTATAATAGCGTCTGATGCTCTTTCACAGATTATCACTGAATAGCTTGATAAGAACAACTTCCAAGCATGGAAGTTTAGAATGACGAATTTCCTTAAGGGAAAAGGCTATTGAGAGTTCATTACTGGAGCTGAACAAGAACCAGTTATTCCTAATGTTCCCAATCAACAGGAGTCGAAGGCATTTTAAGGCTGGCATGAGAGAGCCAGAAAAGTTATGTACTAGCTGTCTATCAATATTTCAGATTCTATGATTGTGCATATTTCGGAATACAAGCACGCCGAAGGAGGCATGGGATATTTTGACAAAAATGTATAGCACAAATACGTAAGCCAGGAAAATGTAGCTCAAGCAAGAGTTGCATAATGTGTAGAGAGAAAATATGAGCATCAATGACTACCACATGAAAGTGAAGAAGATTGTAGATGCACTTGCTTCTATTGGGTCACTAGTGGAAGATGATGATTTAGTTTCTGTGACCTTGAATGGTCTAGGAAAGGATTGTGCACAATTCTGGACATCCATTGCCGTCTGTGAGAATTTTCCTGATTTTGAGGAGTTGATTGCTCTTCTAATTTCTGAAGAGCAGAGAAATGGTGGTGCATCTTATTCAGGAGGAACTTCAAAAGAAGCTGTCTTCTACTCAAATGCTGGAAGAGGTAGAGGTAGAGGTAGAGTAGAGGTAGAGGTAGAGGTAGAGGTAGAGTAGGCCGATTTGAAGGCCATGGCAGAAATCAAAATATGCAGCAAATTCAAGAAAACCAATCCTATGGAGGAGGACGTGGTAACTTTAGAGGCAGGGGGAGCCAAAGAGGTCATGGTGGATGGTAGAGAGGCCAAAAGGCAAACAACAATGTTGAATGCTACTATTGTGGTAAAATGGGTCATATGGTTAAAGACTGCTATAAAAAGCAGAATGACATCATGATTGGAAAATTGTAGCAAGGCAATTATGCATCCTCTAGTAGACAGGGTGATGACAGAAATGAGCATCTGTTGATGGTGCAACACATGACCAATTCTGTGACAAGTGCAGAAGAAAGCAATGATGTGTGGTATATTGACTCACGTGCATCAAACCACATGATAGGTCATGCAGAATGGATGCAAGATGCAAGGAAAATGGAAAGACTAGGATTTGTGGAGACTGGTGATGATAATGCACATCCTATTGTGCAGATTGGTAAAATTCCTTTGTCTATGTAGGATGGAAAAAAGAAATACCTGTCTGATGTATTTCATGTCTCGAATATCACCAAGAACTTGGTTTCTATTGGTCAAATGCTTGAGCAAGGGCTTGCAAGTCAGATTTAATCCTCATGGATTCTCTGTTGAGGATGTGAAAAATAAAGATCGCTTGATAGCGAAAGGGAAGAAGAAGGGCAGGATGTTTATGTTGGATGCGGACATGCCTGAATTGAGTGCAATAATGTTTGCACATGGGACCGATGTAGTTGTAGATATTGATATCTGGCATAGACGCATTGGTCATGTTAATGTAAAGCGACTTAAATTAATGCAGGCCCAAAATATTGTTGCAGTATTGCCTAAGTTCAAGGTTGCAGAAATGCATAAGGTATGTGAAGCCTGTCAATTTGGAAAATAGGCAAGGAAACCATTTCCTAGACATGTTCAAGAGAGTAAGAGGCCATTGGAATTAATCCACTACTATGCAAACTTGCATGCACGTCGTTCAGAGGCTTGCTACATGAGTCACTGGAGGGGTGTCACTGGAGCATCTTGGCTGGCTGCTCAAAGTGGAGACTTGGCCTTGTCATCTACTACTGGGTCGTGGCCTTTGTTGAGATTGGTCGTGCTTTTGTTGGAGAAGCTTGTTGTGTGAGGCTTGTCGATTTATGGAGGAGTTGTTGTGCCACTAAACTAATGCCTTGGAGGTGGCACTCGTAGTGCTGTTGGAGCAGCCCAAGTTTGCCTTACTAGAGTCGAGGGATTGACATAAGGATTCAGCTGCTGGCTAGCACAGAGTCGCATAAGGAGCCCATGGTAGGAGCATCACTCTTGTAGTAGCCGCTTGCCTGAGGATAGTTGTTGTAGTTCGTTATGGAGCTTGCCCATTGTGGGAGCCTCATTTGGAGTTGGTAGCTATAGCTATTAGTGGAGTGCATGAGCATAGGCACTATGGTCTACAAGTCATCCAAGCCCTGTTTGTTGGAGTAGAAGGAGCTGAGAAGCATGTTCGGAAGGACTCATTGTGAGTCTTTGAAGCATGGAGTCTTTGAATTGGAGAAGCTCAAGAATGGAGGTTAGCTACATTCCCATGGGCTTTGAAGCTTAGATACATGGATCGAAGCTCTGCCGCAGCACAAGTCATGGGTGCTCCTTCCCTTCTTTTATCTTCATCTCAGAATTCCACTCTGATGTAGTAGCTACAGCCGGCCCAGGCCAATTGCCCAAGAGAAACAACAGACCTGAATCTTTCTCTCAAGAGAACCTTAGCAATCTCTCCAAACAGTTCATCTATGTTTCTCATAGAAGAAACCTCAACATGAAAATGACCATATCTCTCTCTCCATAGCTCAAAATGATGAGCTTTCTAAACCGAATCCTAGAGGAGAAAGAGCTCTACGATGAGAGCTAGAGATAGAATGAAATTGCCTCAAGGAGAGGGCTTGTTCCTTGACTGAGCAAGGGCTTGCATGATGAAGAAAGAGCTTGACTCTCTCTCGATGGAAAACTCTCTCAACATAAGATGCCTCACGGTGTTGAGATATCAAGCTGTTCCACTCGTGATATGCCAGGGTGACCGTTGTGCATTTATGTCACCGACTTGTTAGCCACTGATGCAGTTGGTACACTGCCCATGAATCATAGCTGGATGATAGCTATCTTTATGTACTCTAGTTAGTGGCTCAGTTAGTATGCCACCTAGGTTAGCTGAGTTTGGTTTGAGACCCACATATAGGGTTCACCTATTCCTTTTGTACTAAGAGAGATTCTTTTGGCTTTTACAACTAAGAAGAGGAAAAGTGTTTTCAGCCTCCACCTTTGTGTGTGTTCCCCCATTGTGTATGTGAGAAAGCTACAAGTGAGACTCCTTACTTCCCTCCCACTCTCTTCACATGGTATTAGAGCTTGGTTTATTGTAAGGAGCTCAAGAAAGCAAACCAAGTTCATGGTGTCTTGGTAAGAGGATCAGTGTTGCTTTCCTTTTTTGAGTTTGGGAGCCAATCTCTACAGGTAGCACAGCCGGAAAGTGCAAGAGTGCACTGTCTCAGATTGGGACACCCTTTGCGGTGTGGCGAGAGAGTAGTGTATGCCATTTCTGGGCCCATTTTGATGGCGGAAGTTTTTTGTAGGCACTCAAAAAAGTGCCCTATTTTTTGATGTGCGACCACTGTTCCGCAAGTCGATGAAAAGTTGCCAAAGAAATTGCATCATATGCCTGTGCGCAGAGATATTAGGAGTGATAGAATCATTTTTATTACCTGTTGATGCAAAATCGTCACTAGGAAGTGACTGTGTGTTCAAATACCACTTTTGTCAATTTTGCAGATTTGCCCTTGTGAGGCAAAAGTTGTGTTTTTTGCAGTCACATAATATTTTTGCAGTGTTCTGTAATGGCATCTGGTGCTCTCTTTCATAGATAGTCACTGAAAAGCTTGACAAGAACAACTTCCAAGCATGGAAGTTTAGAATGACGAATTTCCTTAAGGGAAAAGGCTACTGGGAGTTCATTACTAGAGTTGAATAAGAACCGGTTATTCCTAATGTTCCCAATCAATAGGAGTTGTAGGAATTTAAAGGTGAGAGTGCTCTCAACGGAAGTAAGAATGGAAGAGGGAGAGAGAGAAACAGAGAGCTACACAAGTTTTGGTTGGTGCAGAACCACCCTAATCTTCTTTTTCATTCATTTATATATGTGTTTGAGTATTGTACATAACCGGAGTAAAGGCACAGTGACCTTTAACCCCCACAACCTCCCACTTAAAGGACAATGTGCCTTTAAGGGAGAACAACCAGTGAGCATATTATCCAATGTCCATCAATACATGACAATACTCAAACCGCTGACTAGGTAGACTCTTCGTCATCATATTTGCAGGGTTATCATCCGTATGAACCTTGACAAGCTCTACGCGCTTGTCCTCAAGTACCTCCCTGATGAAATGGTACTTGACCTCAATGTGTTTGGTCTTTGCATGAAAGACCGGATTCCGTGCTAGCTGAATAGCACTCATGGAATCACTATGCAATGTCGGTACACCTATATGAATCCCCAAATCTCCCACTAGCTGATCAAGCCATATAGCCTCCTTGCAGCCCTCTATGGCTGCAACATACTCAGCCTCTGTGGTAGACAAAGCAATGCACTTCTGTGGACAAAACATCCACGACATTGCACTACTTGCAAAGGTGAACATATAACCAGAAGTGGATCTCCTACTATCCACATGCCTTGCATAGTCTGAATCTGTGTACCCAAGTACACGCATGTCTCCTTTACCAAAGCAGATGCACATCTCCTTGGTACCCTTCATGTACCTCATGATGCACTTAACTGCCTCCCAATGCCTCTTTCCTGGATTAGCCATATACCGGCTAACAACTCCCACTGCAAATGCAATGTCTGGTCTAGTAGCTATCATAGCATACATAAAACTCCCAACCGCTGATGCATAAGGATCCTTTGCCATCATGGGCCTTTCCTCATCTGATTTGGGACTATCTGTATGACTCAGTTTCACATATGGAGGCAATGGAGTACTCACTGACTTCCCCCCCTCCATATTGAAATGCTGCAATACTTTTCTAACATACTCCTTTTGTGAAAGCCAAAGGAGTTTCCTACTCCGATCACGCGTGATGGGCATACCAAGAATATGACGTGTAAGTCCCAAATCCTTCATATCAAAGGCCTCATGCAACTTGGCCTTTAAGGCATCTAGCTCATAAGTATTCTTGTTAGCCAATAGCATATCATCCACATATAGTGCTAGGATTATCAGGCTATTATCCTTAGCCCTTTTGGTGTAGGGGCAGTGATCAATTTCACTCCTTCTAAAACCAAAAGCATCAGATGTCTGATACCATTCTCTAGGTTCTTGCTCAAGACCATAGAGACTCTTCTTCAGCTTGCAAACTAAATGCTCTTTGCCCTTTTCCCTTTTCTTCAAAGCCTTCCGGCTGCACCATGTAAATTTCCTCATGCAAATCCCCATGCAAGAAAGCTGTCTTGACATCCATCTGCATAAGCTCCATATCCTCTGATGCCACTAGTCCAAGCATGCATCTAAGTGTGGTCATCTTTACAATGGAGACAAAGTCCACACCCTTCTCTTGCTTGAACCCTTTAGCGACCAAACAGGCCTTGTATCTAGGCACATCATCATCTATGACCTTCATTTTGTAGACCCATTTACATGGCAATGCTTTCTTTCCATGTGGCAAAGAAACCAAGTCCCAAGTCTTATTCTTCATAAGTGAACTCATCTCTGATTGCATAGCATACTCCCACTTGTGTTGATCCTCACGCATCATAGCCTCTCTGTAGCAAGAAGGCTCCTTGCAATCAGTAAGCATTACATAGTCTACTCCTGGAACAAACCTATCAGGCGGCCTAGACACTCTAGATGATTTTGCTCAAGAGCATTTTAGTTTACTGTCCCACCTGCATATCAGCCACATTTGGCTCATCATTTCCACAATAGATGATCCATCATTTACCCTTGATAGTATACCTATGGGAGTACTTGTTGGTACCATTTCTTGCACATTTGGTGCATGGACAGCTTGTTGTCTATCAACATATGCAGGTGGATTCACGTCCTGGAAAGTGATTCTCCTCATTTCCACATCCCTCATGCGTGTCTTATGCATCTTCTTTTCATTGAAGACTACATCATGGCTGTGTATGATCTTCTTTGCTTCTGGATCCCAGAGATGATAGCCCATCTCTCCACTTTCACCATAACCCAGAAAGATGCATTTCCTAGACTTAGGATCTAGCTTCTTTCGAAGCTCTTTCGGCACATGTGCATATGCCTCACACCCAAATATACGCAAATGAGAGTAAGAAGGCTTCTTGCCACTCCATGCCTCTTCAGGAATACCACCATCCAAACTCTTACTAGGTGATCTATTGATCACATGCACTACAGTCTTCATTGCCTCAGCCCAAAAACCACCAAAAAGACTTGCAAGCATGCATTACAACCTTTCTTGAATGGTACGATTCATCTTTTCTGCAACTCGATTTTGCTCTGGAGTACGAGGGGATGTGAGCTCCCTCTTAATCCCATGTGTATCATAGAAATGCTGTAAGTCATGAGAGAGATACTCTCCACCATTGTCAATCCATAGGCATTTAAGCGTTCTACCTGACACTAAAAATTAAAATATCATGAATATACACAAAGATGAATTCTCTGTATGGCTTAAAAATGGTGTCCATTTTGAGCAAAAATTATGATGGAGCTTTTTTGATCCCCCAAAAGGGAGGACCTTCCTCTAGTATTGTCCCACTGGGAGGACCTTCCACTGGTGCATGTAGAGTTTTATCGGAAGATGGTCCAACATTTGCAGAGCAGAGCCTCTACAACTCTGTAGCCTCCTCTACCATGCTCAACAAGCCACTAGGATTCCAATCCCTTTGATAGTTTATGGTTCTTGTGTTGGCCACGATGATGAGGTATAGGGTGTTTGCATGCTAACATGCAAACACCCGTACCCTATTTTGCTTTGCATAGTTATGCACCATCGAGCAAGAGTGTGTGCATCCGGGTTGTGGACAATGAATAATTGATCTTGCACATCAACCACCACATAACTACATGCTTTAATCATCCTTGGAGGTAAGTTTTCACCAACACTACCTTGGCCATTGTTTAGAGCTCTAGCATAGCACTTATAGTATTTATTACAGTAGTAGCACACCATTATTAGAGAAATAACATGTACTGGAACTCTTAAGAAGTTCTAGCTTAGCTTTGACTAGTAGTAATTGTGCACTAACAAGCACTATTACAGTAGTGCCAAGCACTGGGACTATATCAAGTTTTGGGATAGCCTTGGAGAACACTATTAAAACACTATTATAGCACTATTAGAGGACTAACATGTACTTGAACTCTTGAGAAGTTCTAGTGTGACTCTAGCATAGCCTTGGAGAACACTATTAGAGCACTATTAGAGGACTAACATGTACTTGAACCCTTGAGAAGTTCTAGTGTAGCTCTGACCAACACTAATAGTGCACTAACAAGCACTAATAGATCACTATTAGAGCACTATTATAGTAGTACCAAGCACTTGGACTATATCAAGTTATAGCATAGCCATGGAGAATACTATTACAACACTATTAGAGCACTATTATAGGACTAACATATAGTTGAACTCTTGAGAAGTTCTAGTGTAGCTTTGACCAACACTAAGTCACTACTACACATGGATCCTATTGCAATGTTTAATTACCGATGTTTAGCATGTGCGGGGTGCTAATCATCGGTATGAAGAGGACCTCAGCAATTTCCTCCCCTACACCGATGGTTGGACCTACTATCCAGCCGCCCCGTCATGCCCCTTCGACCAAGGGGTCATCACCTATGCATGCCTCTCGTAAGGGAAGGAAGAGTAGGAGGGGTCGCTTATGTTGTGCTGACTCGGGAGATGTAGACGAGTCAGCACACTCACATCCCTACAGGCCTCCACTTGGTCTGGAGACACAGTATCAGTCAAGTCACTTGCTCTCTCCTACTCCCACTACTACTCCTCGCTCCGGAAGTGCTCGGACAGCTTCCACTCACTCTGACTCTGCCACTACCATCAGTCCTCCTTACCCATACGAGGACCTCTCCTATCAAATCACGGCTGTTGGAGAGATAATAGAAGATAGAAAGGACAAAGCAGTGATGGCCACCATGAGGCGGTTGATGAGCCATCACTTCAAGAGTAGCATTGCTACCGATTGGAGGTATCAAGATGACCAAAAGAAGCAGGCCGTCATCGATGAATCAAAACAAACATACCCTAACCTGCCAAATTGGGAGTTTAATGAGAATTATATGCGAGAGCGCATGGGTTTGGTCTTGAAGCATCGTAGATCAACCTTGCATACTTCCATCGCAAAGGGGATGGCTAAACCCAGCTGGGCAGACAAAGCTGATTGGAAGTTCTTCAAGAAGCAGAATAGGGACCATCTTGAAATGTTTGAGGGTCAGAGGAGGGCTGTGAAGAGACGGCTAGAAATCGTAGGTACTTCGCACTTTGGTGCAGGTGGAGATTGGCATTCGAGGCAACCGTGGTAAGTCTACTTCTTCTCATTTAATGTATTGTTCTATTTGTTTTACTACATATTACATGCACTTTATCTAACTCTAACTCTCGTAAATTGGATCCACAGTAAGCTACGATGGGTCGTCTTCCTACAGATGCAGAGAAGTGATGCGCGTTTCGCATAGGAACAAAGCCATGGTTTATTGAGCAAGAGGCAATGGGAGTGACGGTCGATTAGGCTAAGGTGGCTGCTCGCATGGTATAAGTCTACTCCTACTTGTAATCTCACTTTTTAAATTGTTTTATTCTTTAAGTTCCAATCTAATTTTCAATTTATATGGTTCACTCTTAGGGTCAAAGCTCGAGTGTCCCATCACTGGAGGTGAGCGATCAGTAGGGCCAGGGATCAGACACACGGACGAGGATCAGGGAGAAGGCACAACTCATGAGGACCAAGGATCAGGCAAACAAGATGAGGATGAGGACAAGGACAATGAGGATGATTCGAATCAGTAGTAGTAGTAGTAGTAGTAGCAGTTTGCATATACTTCGCCATGTATGTCATTTTGTATATCTGCTCATTTGAGCGATTTTGTATCACCCTTTTTGAAAGGGTAATTTTGTAACAAACAATGTTGTATATGTTCAACATGTATATGCTTTTGTTGCTCGATCATTTCATTTGACCGACTTTGTATCACCCTTTTCGCAAGGGAAATTTTGTAATTAAAATCTTTTTTTTGTATTTATAAAAATAAAAGCATTAGTGGGGCAAAACAGGGCTTGCTATGGCCTTGTTTAGCCCCACTAATGATTTTTTTAAAGTTCTATTAATCGTCACTATATAGCAACGATTCTCAGTGTCACTATATAGTGACGATTATCAACGTCACTATATAGCGACGCTTTATAGCGACCGTTCTTTTTCGACGCTTTTAACGACTCGAATAACAACATCTGCGCTCGTAAATTTTTTTTTAAAATGTAAAAAGCATCGATATTTTTGTCAGAAAAGGGCCTATGCCTTGTAGTGAGTGCACTAACAAGCACTATTATAGCACTATTAGAGCACTAATATAGTAGTACTAGGCACTTGGACTATATCAAGTTATAACATAGCCTTGGAGGACACTATTACAACACTATTAGAGCACTATTAGAGGACTAACATGTACTTGAACTCTTAAGAAGTTCTAGCATAGCTCTAATAAACACTAATAGTGCACTAACAAGCACTATTATAGCACTATTAGAGCACTAATAGAGTAGTACTAGGCACTTGGACTATATCAAGTTATAGCATAGCCTTGGAGGACACTATTACAACACTATTATAGCACTATTAGAGGACTAACAGGTATTGGAACTCTAGTAAGTTCTAGCATAGATCAGACCAATTATAAGTGCACTAAGAAGAACTATTAGAGCACTATTAGATCACTAACAAGCACTATTTCACCACTATTAGAGGACTAATAGGTACTGGGACTCTAGTAAGTACTAATTGAGCACTGTTAGAGTACTAAAATGTAGAAAGCTCTATTAGAGCACTATGATACACTAATTGAATACTAACTTGCGCTAAAAAGCATAATTACAACATGAAGTAGGACTAGTCGAGCACTATTAGACCTCAAACAAGAGTTGCAAATAACATAAACACTCTTAGAGACTATTTCATGCATTTAAGTCTTGTTAACATTCAGTCACTTGACTATTGTTACTTTTAGGGCAACAAATGTCTCACGCAAGTTTGTCATAGAACGGTCTGAGTGTGACCATTTGTCTCTGCTTGACTCCTTCATAGGGAAGAAGGATGTCACTGAAATGCACAGTAGTGGAAAGGGGAATTCCCCTCCAGTTGAATAGAAAGAGAAAGACAAATTCCCTATAGGGGAGGATGAACCTTCAGAGCAGGATGTCTCTATAGAGGAGGATGACCTATTGCTATAGAGTTTTGTTGGTAAAAGAGCATAGAAATGAAAGATAGACAGATTGGAGAAAAGTGAGATAGTTTTGGCTTTTCAGTAATTTTAGAGTCGAAAGATGAACATGTGCCTAAAATTTATAGTCTGTGACTTCACATCTCTTAAGGTGTAGAAGAACCCCAGAGACCAAGAGTGGAGCCGCTATGTGGATAAAAATGGAAAAATATTTTTCACTTGTTGCATGTTGCTGGGTGAATGCATAGCTATGTACATAGCTAGTTGGTTGTGGAAATGAGATGTGGACACCCTCATGACGGAATCCACATTAATGATATACTTTTGAGATGGAATACGCTTCTACAGGGACTCTGGGAGATAATGAAGTGCAGTGAAGGAGCACCAAGCTAATCCAGAGCATGGCCAGAGTGTGACAAGGTTTTGTTGTGGGATGACATGCACTCCTTCATAGTTGTCCAGAATCCTTTCTGTCGATGGGCGAGGAGGTGTGTGAGGGAAGGGCATGAGCATTTTTTTTTTATGGTTGTCTTGAAAATCCATTATGTTGGAATGGTGCTCACCATATGTGGCAGCATGGGCAATATGGTGCTAAGTGCTTCTAGCATGCATTGGTGTGTTAAAGAATGGGATTTTGGGCATCCATGACCTTGGTGCAAAGTTTGAAGGGAAGGGGGAGAGTGGTGAAAAAGCAAAAGGTGACGTGGCTATAATCAAAAAAGCATGCATGCAGGTGGCTACATGAGGAGGAAGAGGAAGCTTCTCGACGACGATGCTGGCATGCTATGTGAAGGACTACTTTAGAAGGAGTTCATGGACAACAGAGGGGGCTCTCGCTGGAGTAGAGGAGGCTCTTCTCGATGGGAGAGACAAGAAGGAGAGCTCTGAAGGGGATAGCTTCTAAAGTTCGGGGGTCGACATGAGCTGCTAAGCAGGGAAGGGTTGCGCAGGAGAAGCCAGATGATGGCTGGACAGAGGTAATCAAGGTGGTAAGCTTTCGAGAATAGAAGGGCTATGAGACATTCGAGAGTCTATGAGCGACAGGGAGCAGACGGGGAAGAATACGTGCGTGACGGAGGGGTGAATCTCCGATTACATGCCTTGGCGCAGCTGATCTCTGGGTGCTCTGTGAGGACAAATGAAGCCACGGTGCTGGTAGCTTCATGTGAAGGATAGGAAGGAGGTACGTAAGGTGTGGGAGAAGGAACTAGTAGGGGAGCGCATTGCTACTATAGGGGGTGTGCTCCGTGGAGGTAGGGAGGCTCGTAGCATGCAGGGAGTCGCCAATATACGGGCTGAGGGACCTTGGAAACGGAGAGGCTCAGAGAAAGAGTGATAGTGTAGGCACAGGGGGACCAGAGGCAATGGGAGCTTCGTGAGCTCTGGAGCAAGGGAGAGGGTAGCTGTGGCGATGCGATTGCAGACTACAGAGTCTGGAGGGAAGCCAAGAATGTGCACGGGGGAAGGAGCTACTACTTGGGTGAAGGATTCGTGACAAGAGGGGATCTTTGAGGGGCGGAGGAGATCGTGGGCTGGAGTGCAGTGAAGGAGTGTGGGAGGACCACAGATGAGGCGAATTTCGTGAGAGAAAGGGTTACACACGGTTGTAGGGAGTCCTTGCATAGAGGCAGAGCAGGTAATTTAAGAGCATAGACTATGGTTTTGAAGATGGCTATGGAGTATTGAGGCTTGGCGAGATGGACAAGCATGGCTATGGCGTCGTTACTGTGTAGCAGGGTGAACATTGGGCGATGGGATTCTAATAGGAGGCTCGTGGAGGCTTCTGTCGATGGGCGAGGAGGTGTGTGAGGGAAGGGCAAGAAGGGAAGCTCGGTTGTTCAATGAACTCGCAAAGGAGCTGGAAGCTTGAGTTATTAGAGGCGACTCGCTTGAAGGAACATCACGATTGTTTAGAAGTGGTCGGAGGTTCTGTGAGTTGGGGTCGTGACCACTCACAACGAGAGGTGAGTGATGGAGGAGAGGAGCGCGGTGATCCAGAAAGGAGCATTGTGAGCTCACAGGAAGGTTACACGAAGAGGAGACCATGGAGCTTGGTTGTCAGAGTAAGAGAAGCTGCCTCGATATGATTTTAAATTTTGAGAGAGGAAGAGGACTACTATAGGAACACCTTGGTAGGATTTTGGAAGAGGTCATCTTTTTCTTGATGGAATTGCATGAAGAAGGTGCCGGGAGTGTTGTAAAGAGAGCATGGGATTGCATTAGATGCAGGTTGAAAGCAGAGAGACCTTGCCAGGCGGAATATCAAGATTGCCAAGGGTGCTGAGCTGTGATATGGGAGCGTAGTGCATGTAAGATTTCCTTTAGTTCATAAGGAGCTTCTAGATGGATGTATGATGAATTGTGGGATTGGATGCAGTAAGAATCTGAATGTTTTGTGAGCTTGAGCTCAATCAGTTGGAGAGCTTGACTTGAGCTGTATAGCCCAGTGGTTTTGTTTGAAGTTGTGTGGCTTCTCGAAGAATGTAACCAGAGTCTGAGTTGTGTTTAGAAGTGTGTAGAGAGAAGGATGTTGAATGAATGCCTTTGGCCTTGTGATAGTGTTGTTCGGGTGTTTTAAACATGGATGAGGGTGGCTGTGAAGGCAGGTTAGGCTCTACTGCTTTTGTCCATCCACCGCCAGTAGGGAGCCAAAGGAAAAAAGTCATGTAGTTGCTACAAGCTCCAGTGCCAAGCCTGTAGATGTCCTGATAGAAAAGCAGAGCACACCGATGCCTCTAAGAGGTAGTGCTACTGGTCCAAAAGCAAAAACAACTTCCTCACATGGTTCCCACTTAAAGCTCAGAGCTTGCAAGAAGTTGTAGCCCTAGATGGCAGATGTCCCGGTAGAAAAGTAGAGCACATCAATGCCTCCACAAGGTAGTGCTACTAGTCCAAATGCAAAAACAACTCCCTCACATGGTCCCCACTTAAAGCCCAGAGCTTGCAAGAAGTTGTAGCCCTAAATGGCCCTATGGGCGGTGAAGACTTATAGCTTACATTGTATCTATTATTGGGCATGCTCAATATCAAGAGCTTTGACAAAATCTCAGTATTCTCAGACTTGTATGGATCTATGCAAAGTTTATCAATTTGAAGCATTTTGCAATTCTATCACTGGAAGTTGTATGATTTTTTGGTTACACAATTGAAATTCTATCTCTGCTTTACATGTGCTTTCAATTGAGAGTGTTAGCACACTGTAGTGGATTTATTTGTCATTGAGCTTGTCTTGTATGTAGTAAGAGTTGAACTAGCTCACCATCAATGTCAATTTCAATGATTTGAGTTGTTCAAGTGTCCTTCAATCTAAAATTCCCAAATTTGAATGATTCCAGAATAGTTAGAATAGGTATTTCAACATGTATTCTTAAATTTGTATTTAAAATATATCTTAAATTTTGGACTTAAACCTGTATTTAATTTTTGTCTAGATATACTATTTATGAAAACTGTATTTAAAATGTGATTGACTATTGGAATCTTGTACTTAAACCTATCATTTTATCTATCTAGATGTATTTTAGCTAGAAAATATGGTCCAAGATTTGATGTATGTGGTAGAAAGGGAAGCAATCTTGTAGTTGGCCATCCACATCAGCAGCTACCATGAAAAGAAAGCACGCCAAAAACATATCGCCAGGAGGTAGAAGAGGCAACAGAGGAGGGAAGAAAAAAAAAGGGATTGGATTCAGAAGAGGTGTCTGGACATATTGGAAAGACTGAAGCCAAAGCCTTCGGGACCTGTAGAAATCCCTTTGATGGATCACCTGTAGCTCCTATCCCTACCTCCACCTCTAGTGATTCCATTGATAGTGGTACCAGTGCCTCTCATAAAAAAAGAAGAGTTGTAATCTTAGATTTGAATGGCCTACTAGTGAAGGTTGTTGAGTCATATCATGGCGATGTACCCCCATCCTATGCACACTTGATGGAAAGCCATGGTGGGTGCATGGGACAGACCGTGTTTATTCATCATAAAGATGCTGCTGCCTTCTTGGAATTTTGTTTGGCATGGTTCGACTTTTTTATTTGGAGCACAACTAGAAGAACAAAAGTAACCAACATCCTAAGCACATGCTTTGCCGAACTATTTTGAAAGATAACAATCCTGGCATAGGAAGATTGTCACAATGCTGGATTCTAAAGGAAAATTGTTGACTCTGAAGCCTGTTCTATTCAAGGACTTGCCGACCATCTCGAACAACTTCACTCACTTGTCGGCAACCAATACTATTATTTTGGATGACTCCTTGTACAAAATTTTGTTGACCATCTGGAACAACTTCACTCACTTGTTAGCAGCCAATACTATTATTTTGGATGACTCCTTGTATTTGTAGAAACCCAGCTGGAACCTAGAGAGTGCTTCCAAAGTTTGAGATGCAAAGTGATGAAGAAATGTGCTCCTATTTGATGGACAATGTCATGCCATGGTTGTTTGTGTGGCTATCGCCAGTCCTACATGGCACATTTTGAGCATGACCACTTCCATGATGAGGAGTCCATTGACATTATGGAGTACATGATAAGACACAATTGCTAGAAAGAGTATTGAAGATGGAAGCAGATGCATGTAGTGGGATACTGTGATGCCAAAAGATATTTTTTAATTTGGAATTGGTATTGTTTTTCTCTATGTTTGACAAGAGTTTGAGTATCAAGTGATAGCCTAGCGACTCTCGCTTATTTCTATTTTCTAAGATATTGTATGGGATTGAAAGAATGAGTGGAATGTATCATTGTAAATACCATGTGTATGAATGATAAATACCTTGGTATGGGGTGAGAGTTATTTGTATGGGATATTATGGAGTTTTTTTAGAAAATAGGAAGAGTGAGTCATATAAAAAGGTGGGCTCATATCCATGTGTTCCAATAATATAAGAGAGGCCACATGCCAAGCATGTGGAAGGCATGTGGAGGAGTGTGGAGTCAAAAGGAATGCTTCTAGAATTCCTATGTGGAATAAGGAGGATGTGGACATATGGAAAAGAGAGGGTACGTATGTGCTCCATGTGGGGAGACTCTTGACTTTCTCAATATTTTAAGAGTCTTGATCATATTTTGATGGGAAACATGGCAAGAGTAGTTGAAAAGGACATGGATGGTGACATACGGGCCTATGTGATTGATGGGGAAAGGAATCTATAGGTAGCAATTGTAAATGGGTGAAGGAGGGTGACAAAATCTCTATAAAAGGAGCCCTCCTCTCCCTTGTTCATCATCTCTTCCACCATTAGGCCTCATGTTGCTTTAGCTCTAGTCTCCTCAAGCCTCTTCCATGTCGTCTCTCCCTCTTGTAGATATTCTCTTATGTAGACTCTTGAGTCCATCTCTCTCTACTTCATTCTCTCTCTATGAGTAGTCTTGGAGCTTTCGCTCCCTCTTGTACATATGAAACCTCTTCTTCTCCCTTGTGTTTATAGTATTTTGAGTTGCATTGGAGTGGAGTCTCACTCTATTGACAATGGAGATCACTTCGTATTCCCTCTCTTGAGTCTCTCTTTGCTTTTCTTTCTTTCAAAGCCTTAAAAGTTCTTTCTATTCGGCTGCTCATTGCACACACATGGTCCATCCATTTCTTGAGCCACCAAGGGAGTTACTTACCCTCTTCTAGGCAAAATCTATGAATGGTTGATCGTTGATGAAGGTGGAGTCTTGAGGGAGCGTCCTACTTAGGCAAAATTAGCATGGGTGGAGGGTAGTTTTTATGACAGTATGACCCCCTATCAGTGTTTTGCTCATAAATTTTTGCCCGGTAGTCCGATTTTGATGAAACTTATACTCAACTTATATCAGATCAAAGCTCTCTTCAAGGAGCATCATTTATGTTTTTAGTTATTGTATTAGATGTCAAACCTGAAATCTATGACTCTCTGTGTGTGATTGTTTCTTTTTCGGATAGTTTTTACCCCCATCCAGTAAACTGCCCATATCTTTTTGACCGCTTCTCTATTTCTTATGAAATTATATCAAAGCGAAGCCCATTTCAAGGCGCCTCTTAATATGTGTTTGAATATTTGATATCATGTCTTTGCTGAAAGTTATGGGTCTCTATGTCTTATGATATTTTCGAGAGTGTTTTGAGCTAATTGTAAAGGTATCTATGAAGGAGGTGCAATGTTTCCCCGGAACCTACCCATCTGACCCAATCATCCCCATCAAACTCCTTGATATATATCAGTTCATGTCATGTTAAGCCACAAGATCTTCTTTCACTAACGTATTGCTCTTCTCTTTAGTATAGACCAACTTATTGAGATTATGGCCTCTGCTGATCCTTTCCTTCTCCCTATGCTTGAGTACAACATCACTTGGGATGTTACCATATTCATTCTCATCCAAGGGAGAAAAGTATGGTGTGGTCTCTTGGTATAAAAGCTTATTTTTAATGTCCCTTTCCTAGTGATAAATATATCTATCACTCAGTTCAAAAGCAATAGGAAGTGAAGAGGTTCATGAAGTTTATTACCCCCAACTTTGGTGGAGATGCTGGGTACGTTTGGTATTGGATTCATCCCACCTTACTAAATAGTCTCAGGTGTACTTGATTGCATTTTATGCCTAGTATAGGCATGCTTTTTTTAATGTGAAGATGTCTGGAAGAACTCCATTAGAAGTGATTGCAGCCCATTTAAGAGAACTAGAAGATTGTGAAGGTGATGCTCAAGCTATTCGCACGGTCATCATGATCATATCCTTTATGTTTGCACTCTTGAATATGTTGGTGAATCAACAATGCTGTCAGCAAGCACAATGATAGATTGGGGATTGTTCCATGCACTGGCAACTTGATGTGAAGAAGAATTGAGTCTTTGGGTAGTTTTTGACTATAACAATGGAGTGGTGATTCTCAATCCTTTCAACTTCTTTTGCTATGCAAATGATGAAGAATACAATATCTTGAGGCTGTTATGTGCACTTCCAATTGTGACAAGCGTGATTCTTGAATGCATGTATACACAATGTTTTCATGTTGCTGGTTGGTCACTTATTTTTGAAGATTTTGTTGAGGATCACATTGTGGAGGATTTTCAACAAGTGGTTATGCACAATAAGTTGGTCTTGGTATACTAAGGCTTTGTGGGATCTTCTTTGGATCTTCTTTGGGATATTATTTGGATCTTGGTATACTAAGGCTCTGTGGGATCTTATTTGGATCTTGTGTGGGATATTATTTGGATCTTGGTGTTTCCTTTTTGTGTTTCATCATGGTGAAGATTCTAGTGTTTCGATTTCGATGGACCCAAGGGGAAGACCCGGAGTCTTATCTTTGGGATTTTGTTCGAGGATGCCAGCTTTTTGGGTGGTCCATGAAGGATCGGGTGGAGATTTTGCCTGATTTTCTTAAAGGTGTAGCCTTGAGTTGGCATGAAACCTAGCCGGACTCTACCAAGGAGGATTGAGACCAAGTGGTGGCTAGAATGAAGTAGAGATTTGGGGCAGTGGAGTCGCCAAATGCTTTGATGTTGTAGTTGGACCGGTTCTATCAAGGAGAGGGTGAGATGGTCTCTGCATTGGCAATCTGATATGAAACTTTATGGACACAGTATGAAAGGGCAGCTTTGTGAGCATCATTGGCACCTCAAAGTCTCGTAGGGATGGAGCACTTAAAGATGAGCAAATTTGTTATGGCTTTGGGGCCTCGTCTTTGCTCGAAAGTAATGAGTAAAGATCCAACAACATACGTGGAGGGACTTTGCATTGCAACCAAAAAAGAAGCTTCTCTAAAGATCGAATCCTCTTTTGTGTCTTCAACAGCTTCAACTTCTAAGGTGGAGGTAATGGGCACTCCTCAGGTACCAAAGTCCTCTGACTTAGATCATAATATCTCCCAATTGATGATAGAGCTTGCTGATTTGAAATTGCATTTGGTTAATGGATGACAACCTAGAGCACCAAAGAGTGAGGATAAGCCTCAAGATAAGAGTGGGGTCACTTACTATGAATGTAATGAAAAAGGTCACTATAGCCCTGAGTGTCCTAGATTGAGAAAGAAAGAAGAAAAACAACTATCCTTGTTAGACGCTTCTTCAAGTGATGAGGAAAGAGAGGTAATGATGGCTAAACAGGGGCATGGTAAAGCAAAAGAAGAAGAAGAAAGCAAGAAAGAAGTAGATGAGGAACATCAGGAAGAGGAATGCTGTAGTAAGAAAAAGAAGGCATCTAGAAGGAGAATTAGTTAGTTAGACTTTCCTTTAAGACAAAGCATTGGAAGCTATGACTTGTTGTCAGACCTTGAAGAAAAGGAAGCTCATATCACCTTTGGTCAATTACTTGCTTTGTCTCCAAAACCATTAGGGGAGAATTGGGGTCTCGAAAGGGCCTCATAAGGAATGGATTAGGGAATTCTTAGTGGGCTAATGCAAGGGGCTTGGAGGGTCCCAAAGAGGCCTAACTAGTAGCCCAACCTAGGTGGGTTAAGCCCACATTTGAGCCCACCTCTCCCCCCATCAATGAGGGGAGGGGGCCACTTTTTGAAATTTTAATTTCAAATTTCGAATCTCCCTTCGTCCCTCTCTCTCTCTCTCTTTCTCCCTCCCTCCCACTCTCTCCCTCCCTCCCTCCCTCCCTCCCTCCTCCTCCTCCCTCTCCCTCTCCCTCTCCCACCCTCCCCCTTCCTCCTCCTCTCCCCTCCTCCGTCTTGCTCCTCCTCCTCCCTCCTCCCTCTCCCCTCCTCCTCTTTCTGGCTCCTCCTCCTTCTTCTGGCTCCTCCTCCCTCCTTCCTCTCCCCTCCTTCTCGAGCCACCCAAGATCCCTCTCCTCTGCTCCTCCCTCCTGCAAAATCCCTCCCCTCCTCCTCCCTTCTACAACATCTCCTTGCCTCCCTTCTACACCTGTCGCCCTACTCTTCTCCTCCTCTTCCTCTTGCCCTCATCTGCTTCTCCTCCTCCCTCTTCCTTGCTACTCTCTCCCTCTCACTGCTCCATCTTTGCCAGCTCTCCCCTACATTTTAGCCTGCATCACTGATACCTCTCTTTAAGTACTCATGGCACCATTTGAGGACATATCTAACAAGTACCATGTGAACCTACAAGTGGAGGCAGAATATGCAAGCACATGTTTTTTGGGATATAGTGAAACTCCTCAAAGTGTGCTCGATTGCAAGGGAAGAAGCATCTTGACCTTTGGGTGGATGGAAACTTCTATCCTTTAGACCCTGCCACCCAAAAGAGTCCTCCTTTTCATATAGTGCATGATGTTGTTTGGTTTGTTGGCAAGGGACATGCTAGATTGCTCAGTTATTGCAATCGATTGGACCATTCTTAGACATTGGCTATGCAAGCAAGCGAGATGCAGAGAGCCCAAGTAGAAGAACTTGCACAATTGGGAAATATTACTATTGTGGCAATGCATAATAGTATGCAAGATCTCCAATTGCAAAACAAAGAACTCAATGACAAAGCACATTCACTAGACTTGGAGCGACATGAATTGGAAGAATCAATCTAGAAGCTTGCTGAAAGCAAGCAAGATTTGGAAAGATCTATCTATGGCCAAGTTCAACGTGCTGTGGAGAAGGAACGAGAGAAGTTGATAGAACGAGTACAAAAGTTGAAGGGAACACCTTTGGGACTGAAGGAGAGGAAAAGACAATAGCAATCTATGGATGCATTGTCAACCGATAGTGGTGCTTGAAAGAGGAGAATACATGCTGCAAGGTTAGTTCCCTAAATTTTCAATGAAATCTCTTACCCCAAAATATTTGTGGTGTTGCATTCTTTCCACTAAGACTCATTTGTACTCTACTTTAGGAATTTCATGGAGGACGTGATGGGAACAATGGAAATGGATGATAGTGATCCTTCATATGTTGTAAGAAGTTTAATAAAGCCAAGTGATGTCATGGAAGTGTTGAAGGACCCTAGACAAAAAGGGCTACGTAAACAAGTTGCTAGAGAGGTAATGAAGGATTTCAAGGTCCTCGTCCAAGCAAAGGAGGTGCTTGGAGCTTGTGATGCTGCTAGTGTAAGTCGTGAAGCTTACCACTCTATTTTCAAAATTTTCAAGTCTGCTATGGAGGAAAAGTATAAGATATCTATAATGCCATTGCCAACACCATGGTCTATAAGGCTTGCACATCAAGAAACAAACCAATGTGCTAGAGAAAAGCTTGGAGGATACCATTGTGTAAGTGGCACAATGTGTTGGAAGAGTAAAAAGAAATCTAGCATCCAAATGTTTGAGATGAATGCTTTCAATAATGTTTATGTGGATCTAGAGAATTTGCAGAGAGCCATGGTCAAATTCTATGGGCTGAGAGAAGAAGGTAAGAGAAACTTCCTCTTCACATTCAACTTTATTTCTTCTGATTTCTATATCCTTATTGAATTTCTCTTTCATTGTACAGATGGCAAGCTAGTATTTGTTATAAAAATGGATGAAGCTCAGTTGGTAAAAGAGCACAAGCTAGAGAGGGTGAGCATTTGTATTATGAATGAAACCTTGCATTTTGCTCAAGGGGATGAGGAAGTTGAGCAAGGTTTCTTAGTCCCAATCTGAGAAGGACATATGGTGGCTTGCAGCCTTTGAGACCCCAAAGGAGTGCCACGAGACACTGAAGTGGATTTTGGAGAGAACCGGCGTCCTGTCGATTATTCGAAGACAAGAGGTAGGGCAAACATTAATTGTGGATGGCCATGGAACGTTTCAAGTTGAATGGCATCTAGCTGGTGATTTGAAGACCCTCAAGTGCTTGTATGGTTGTGATACAGCTGCAGATGCAAAATGGACATGCTTGTATTGCACCCACTCTCAGAAGATGCAAAAGGGAAGCCTAGAGTGGGAAAATGGCATCCTTTCTTGCAACCAAAGTGCAGCCCCTGATTGTCACAAAAAGGATCCTAAGTGGGACCCCATTCTACCAATTCCATTGGAGCGGGTACATGTGTGTACTCTGCATGCTGAACTACATATACTTGATAAGTTACTCTATCTCCATCTAGTTTATGGTTGGAATTTGAGGCCACAACAAGTATCTGCACAATGCAGTGCAAAAGCTGAAGAACTACTCTCACTAATGGGACTTCATGGAGGCAATGTGAAGCTTAAGCAGGACGAAACAATCATGAAAGACACAAAATCTTCCTGCTAAGTGTCCATGGGTGGAGGAAAGGCAAGGAGGTTCTTGTCCAACGACAATGCTAATAAACATACATTGGCTCAAAGCACCCTAGGTTGGGAGTACTGGAAAGATTTGTGTGAGTGCAATACAAATCAAGCTTCACATCCACGAATTGCTACTTTGAGAGCAAAACTGTGGACAAAGCTTGATGCATTTATAAAGTTGCTTAGACAAGGTCAAACAAATGAGCTTTATTATGAGAGATTCAGGACAGCATTGGGAGAATTCATATCATTGATGGTAGAAGCATTGGGGGAGTCACATATTACACATTACATGGTAATCCTCCTTAGATTGAAATTTTATGCTTTAAACTTGAGTCAGTTTATGTTTTTTATAGCATATTCTTTATGTACATGCACCATGGTTTGCGGAGCAATGGGGCCCTCTGTCCATTTGGAATACTCAAGCAATCGAGAAATCACACTATAGAGCAAAGGCAGCATACTTCAAGAATACAAGGCATGGGGGTGGTATCACACGAAGCAATGCACTTTACGAAATGTTCGATTGGTTTTATAGATGTCTAGAGGCTAGGACTCTCAAGCACGATAAGGTAGAGGTCTCAAGTCTTGCAAAAGCAGTTCAACGTGTCAAGAAGACAAGGAGATGTGCTGCTTGGAAGTCCTCAATAGGGAGCCAAGGGGTTGCACTTTGGTTGCAACGTAGAGTCGGTAGACAGGGGAGGCGTTGGGTTTTAAGAGAGCCCCAAATGTAAAATGTTTGATGAATAAAGTTAACACTATTTTGAGTCAATTATAGATTCCAAAATTCACAAATTTGTTTGGAAATCATAGAATTGCATGTGTGACATGGCAGGACAGAGGGGTGAGTGGGTTGGGAGGGAGGGTGGTGAACATTAAGTATTACTGAACTGGCGACAAAAGACTAGGGGGGGAGGAGGTGCACTCAAAAAACACTAATTTAAAAGAAAAACCCTAAAGTGCTTTAAAAAAGATTATATAAAGCACTTCAAAACCCTAAAATCCCTCATTGCTATGGCATGAATTAAACAAATTACTAGACCCACTGGATGCCGTTTAGATGCTACCCGTTGTCCTCCTCACAATGCCATGGCCTCCGAACACACTGCAAGCCCCAGTGGCCAAGAGGGCAATGATCACCAAGGATTTGAAGGCAGTTCTCATCATTAGGAGCCCAAGCAACACGAGTCCCCTCCATCCGACTCTCATGGGGGATCCTAGAGATCTCAGCACCATGAGGAATCCCAGCACGATAAAGGATCCAAGCACGATGAGGGGTCGTCTCAATCCTTCCACACAACTAATCGTGGAAGTAGAACGGTCTCTCAAGAGGGGCAAAATAGTCCAGTCAATCCTGATCAACTACCCCTCCCTCCTCTATGGGGTAGGTCCTAGCATGGAGCATCTAGATCAACAAGGGGAGCAAGAAAGGAAAAGAGAGAAGATGGAGAGATTACAGGGACCACAACAAGAGGAAGTATTTGGCGGGCTCAAAGATATAATGAACCTTGGCCCTAATCCTCCAACCAAGTAGACCGCACGGAAGAGCACCATCAACCCTCTATGCCTCGAGATGATCAGATATGAGGAGCCTCTAGTACGAGCTTAGCAAGAGCCTCAGCCTGTTGTCTCACAACATCATGAAAAGGAAAAGAGACCAAGGACAAAGCATTCCCTTAGGCATGAGAGGCCACCTCGAATGACCCAACAGACACAGGAAGAGGAGCCTAAAGAGGTGGTTGCAAGGGAGGAGAGGCGAAAGAAGTTCAAAGCAGATAAGCGGCCATGGAGCCGTGTCCAAAGGCTAGTGTAGGGTCCCTCAAAGATTGAGGCGCAAAAAATCAGGAGTGAAGGCACTTCAGGAGATCTGCAAGTTCCAAACCACTATGGACAATCTCATTCCCCAAGCACCCTTCCAACATGTTGTACATGAAATAGCACAGCATTACAAGAGTGATGTACGTTTCACTTCAGGCACTATGGGAGCAATTTAGGAGGCAACAGAGCAGATGATAGTAGGTCTTTTTGAAGATGTGAACTTATGTGCTATCCATGCCAAAAGAGTACCAGTGATGGACAAGGACCTTGCACTCGCCAAGCGCATCCGCTCCGATCCCTCCCTTAGGCCCTAGATGTTGTTTGGGTTCATTTGGTGTAACCTCAATCATTTTGTAAATCTTTGCCCTTTGAGGCCAATGAATAAAAGATATTTTTATGTTCTATTACTGTTCCCATGTTATTATACATGTTACGTGATGCTTTCCATCAGTTTATGGAAGTTCAGTGTGAATTTGAGTGGTCAAATGATGTTTTTTCACCATGTAGTAGAAAGCAAATGTGTTCGGCATTGCACGGATCAAACAGGCCCCATATGCACCATAGTGGGTTTTGCCATTTTTGGGCTCCCCGCGCGATGCCGAACACATTTGCCTTCTGCCGCACGGTGAGATTCTTACTAGATTGTTCAGAAATGACCATTATAGTGCAAATATTTATCTAATCGCATTCTTTTGAACAGAATAGTGAATGAAAATATTAATGCCAACAACAATTAAAGTTACAAAATACAATGATATTATAAAATAAATTTTGTAAAAGAACACAAAATGGGGCACTGTATAAAAAGTATAGCTATATTCATATAAAATAAAATTTCTATACAATAAGGCTTCAGAGCCTTTCTCTCTTCTCTAATACACTAAGAACATTGGGCTTTAAATTCCCAAATACACTCCTAGCTCTAAACCTAGTCGATAGAGAGTCATTGCTATTGTCATTGCTAGCCAGGGACATGGTTGCTGCCATCAATGCCATACCTTGAAAATCGGTTCCAAAGGCATTGAGGGCAGCCATGCGGTTCACCAAAATGACCTTGTCAGCATTGCAATTGATGTCAGCATGACCAATCACTCTTGACAAGGCCTTGTACTTCAAGAGGTCATTAGTGCCATGTGGAGAAAACTTTTTGTGGATAACCACAAAGCGCCCTTTTGCTTGGCCAAGGTAATGTGCCAGTGAGTGATCTCGGCCGAAGCTACTATGAATAAGGCATTGCTGAGATGAGAATAGGTCAACCTCAAATGCCTCCTACAATAGTCCAACATTACATTAGAATTCCATTAAAGCAAAAGTATACCAAGAGAGAAGAAATTCAAAGCTCATAGTTTCTCACCACTATGGAGTCATCATGCTCAATCACTTCCTCTTTATCAATGAGGATGGATCCAAAGGCGTCCTGCTGTCTGGAGTGAGATGTGGAGGCTTCTTCTGGAACATCAGGTAGGTCGGAGTAGATTGATGTCTTTGCATCTTTGATTTGGGCCAGTGTTAAAGCAAGAACCTCTTCTATTGAATCATCTGCTCCCAAAAACCCAGGTTCTTGCATAGTCATGTCCACCTCGTATCCACACAGGATACCAAGAGCTTCATCCTCCTGGAGACCAAACATAACCTCTATGTCATGGAGAAAGAGGTAGTGTTATCCATCGATAAGAAGGGGAGCAAGAAACCATATCATTATTGCAGGGTCAACAGAGGTGGTGCCCAAGGTGGATGGAATTTGAGAAGTAGAATGGGGTTCAAAAGGTCGCTGGAGCACTTCGAGGGCCAATGTAACTTCCCGCTCGTCAGCTTCTTCATCTATGGGCTCTTCATTGTAGATGTTGGGCTCATCTACAGAAATAAGAGGATCGGAAAGGGCAGGGGCAGGGGCAGGGCTTGAGGTCGAGGCCTCCTCTTCCATTTGTCCCTCCTGGAGAAGGAAAATAAAGGTCATTGCCCAGGATAGGAACCTTTTCCCTGTGTTTTTGATGACTCCACATGCTAGGAGGTCATCAGTGTCCACCTCCCTAAACCCTAGGGGTGTGAGCTCAGCTCGAAAGTGACCTAAACGCTTCACAAACCTAGGTTCTTGATTGAACAAGTACTTCAAATAATCAATTGGGACCCATCTTTTTGTAGACTCATCAAGTTGATATGCAAAACTCACAATGTAGTCTTGCATGTACTTGACGAGGTCTTCAAAATCATTTCGGGCTCCCAAGTAGGTCCCTAGGACATCTATGCTCTTATCAAATATTGGAAATAACTCCTCCTCTCTATCAATTAATGGAGTATGGGAGATGAAATCATGGAAGGCAGACCTAGCAGAATGTATGGTATTTTGGTAGCTAGGAGAACTATGGCTATGATAGTGAAACTTTGAAACTAAAGTAACTTTATAACCTATATATACCCAACCTTACCCATTTAGAGCCAAATGTAAACTTCATGGCCATGCCCATATCCTTTGCAATCTTTTCCTTGTATGATTGCATTGTTCGTGTCCACCATGCTGCAATCCATGTCTTCAAGTTATGGTGTTGTAATGCATTAAAGATGGCCATAGCCTAATGCCATCCTTGGAGTAATGTACTTGGCATTATACCAATAGATATTTCTCTATTTCAAAGCAGAGGACTTCTCTCTAGCATGCATTTGCCTTCCTAAATCCTCATGAATGGTAGTAAACTTATCTAAGAAGCACTCAACTGGTTCCCACTCCTCAAAGTCTGAAGGAAGTACATCTACTATGCACAAGTGCTATTTCAAAATACAATTTCAAACTGACTCATTACATTGGTTCTATTTGAAAATACAATTTCAAGCTGACACATTACACTTCAAAATCTTACACAAAATGCAAACTTACAATGTGATGTTATTGTCGATTGATTGCTTGATAGAGGAAGGTGCATGTCCTTCCCCATGTAGATGTGTTGCACCTTTGCAAGCAATCCTTTCTTCCCAAGCTTGAACTTCATGATGCGGCCCTTCCATTCATGCAAAAGATCACCTCTTTTGCTCTTGGGAAGCTTATGTGGACCCTTAGCAGATCCTCTCATGACTATCCAATCATTCAAGCTGTAGGTGCAAGGCACCCATTCGCCCAGTGCATTTTTGCTCATGTGGGACACAGATTACATGTATGGTCTCCTCACCATGCTTGTACAAATGTCACAATAGCAATAGTGGACTAGAAAGTGCATCTTGGAGGGCGAGAGAAGCTCCGATAGAGGGAGAGAGAGGGAGAAGGTATAGAGGGTACAACTGAAGCTTGAGAGAAGCTCCAAGAGGTGCTGTAGCTAGGAATGGAGGGAGAAAGAGTAGAGGGGGATGAGCAGCTACTCCAGGAGGTGTTGTAGCTAGGAATGGAGGGAGAAAGAGCAGAGGGGGATGAGCACCCACTACAGGAGGTACTATAGCTAGGAATGGAGGAAGAAAGAGCAGAGGGGGATGAGCAGCTGCTGTTGTAGGAGGTGTTGTAGCTAGGAGTCGAGAGAGAATGAGCACCTACTACAGGAGGTGCTAGAGAGGGAGAAACACAGTGGACAAGAGCAAGAGGGGGCAGAGAAGATGCCAAATGCATTCCCACATTTGAAAAATGGAGGGAGAATGGAGCTACCAGAGAAGAGGAGGGGGCAAGCCTATAACAAGCTGAGAGGGGGGGAAAATTTGCCCAGAAGGGCCCACCACCTCTTGAATGACTTGTAGGTTTGTTTGGGGGAGGTGCATATGGGAGAAGGGTCAAGCATCGGTTGAGGAGGGGGGGATGGTTTGATGTGATCCCCGATGTAAGAGAAGTAGCCAATAGGGGCTGTTTGCAGGTCTACCCACCCTCCACCTCAACATGGCATTGCTCCACAAAAAGGAGCACTCCCATTGGTACACCTCAAATACCTCACTAATACCTTAAAATTAGGAAACACTAATTGGGGGCCCTTTGGAGACCCCAATTCTCCCCTAATGTACGAAAGGAATGGGGAAAGCTAGCAAGCACAAGAGTGTCAAAGAAGAAAAAGAAAAAAAGTGCCATTCCTATTGTTCAAAAGGTAGATATAGATGCTGGTGATGATGTATCTGTGGTTGATGTGATCATTGATGGTCAAGTGATTTCTAATGTGTACATTGATGGAGGTGCATTGATTAATGTCATGAGTGAGAAGACCATGATAGATGCTGATTTAAAATACTCTAGTACTACCTCTCCTTATCGCATCAAAGTTGCTAACAACACTAGGGTAAAGACCTTGGGAGTTGTGAAGAATCTAAAAGTGGATGTATGTGGAATTTATGTGCCGGCTACTTTACAAGTGATCCCTACCAAGCCAGATTCATGTGCCTATCCATTGATTTTGGGAAGGCCTTGGCTACCCAAGGTGAAGGCTATTCAAAAGTGGGATAGTGGAGAATTGATTTTGCAGAGAAATGATAAGAAGGTGTGCTACAACATCAAAAGTCACAAAAAGGAAGTTGTCAATGAGGAGTCTTCAACATCAGATAGTTTGAGCTCTGACTTAACCGATGAAGAAGAAGAGACAGGGTGTGTTGCTAAGCTGAAAGGAAAGCAAAGAGTGGACACAAACTCAGAATACTTGCATTATGGAATGAAGAAGAGTGAGGTCCTTAAGTAGGCACCTTATACATGCTCACTGACATCACTGATGACTTCAGAGCTCCACAATCATCTCCTCAATCTGCTCCTAGATTCTCTCAATCATCGTATGTGGCTCCCCACCACCTAACTGTGCTTGTGGGCACCTAACTGTGCCTCTAGCACTCACACATAGAAACCAAGGTGTGCTTGAGGCATACACCTTGAGGTATCCCATCAAACCCCCCCTCAAGGGAATGCCTCAGGCTATGTCAAGGATCCATCTAGTCTCATAGTTTCTCATGCCATCTCATGGTGGTCAAGGATAAATCTATGGCTAGGTTCTCATGCTAGCAAGGGTTCCCATGGGTGTAAGGTAAACAAAAGGGATACAAAAAGACCTTCCAATGGTTATCTCCCCTGCATGTACATGCACACAATGTCTACATGAGGTACCATGGAACAAAACTTACACATGGCCTACATCATAAGGTGACCAGAGGTGTTTACAAAAACACACAAAACACAATAGTTTATTTCATTCATTTTGGAGGACTATCTAGGCTGAGTACCTTGACATAAAAAGAGAGATCTGGAGCATACATAGAGATGATTTAAAATGCATAATCTTCATGGGATGCCTCATCTTATGGAGGCAAAATATCCATGTCAAGGCAAGGTCTTACCACATGGACAGTGTCTAGTGCCTTATAAGATGGTACTATGATAGAACAAGTGGATCTGAAAATCATATCCTTCAAGAGAACAATTATCTTGTCATCTCCATAGTTGTGTAGAGAAGCATATCTTAGGTATCTGACCTTCATCTTTTTCTTGTACTTGGAGTCAAATGAAGGTGCCATGAGAGGGTAGATCTCTGGCTTTGTAGTTGCTTCCTTTTTGGCAACCATTGTTTTGGCAATCTTCAACAAGGAAGTCAGGTTGGCATTTTCTTCCTTTGTAGCATAACAAGACATTGCTTTATGTTTAGGCTTTTCACATATTTTGCATAAGCAAGCCATGAGAGGGTCTAACCCAAGTATTGGGCAGTGTCTTCCCTCTTACAGGGCTTAGAATAACAACTGAAATGCTTCAAAATATAAGCATTTAATGTAGCAAAGTCTTGTGTCCAAATTTTAATCAATGATGCTTTCACTTATATGCTTCACAGAGGTGGCTAAATGAAAGCTTTCCAATCAAAACCAGGTCTAGCAATTCAAAGAAAAACTGAAGCCACACTTGTACTGATGCTATTGAAAACTTCAAAAACTCAGAAGTGCTAGAGTAGCATTTTATGTAGCATCATCTTCAAAAACTTGTCAAAACTGTCAAAACCAAAACGCCAAACTTGGAGGGCTTATAGCTTACTCTTTAGAGCAAAGGAAAAGGGGGTTTTTAAGGCAAAAGAGAGCTGTTATACCACAGAAGATCCTCTGGGAAGAAAAGGCACAAAAAGGCATCAGAACTCCATAGCTTGCCTTTCCAATTTCGACTGGTTTTTCTCTATTTTCAGCTTGAATAAGCAACCATTGCTGCTCAGATTTCAGCATAGGATAGCTCTAGGATGGAGAATCTACCCCTGAAAGGAATTAGAGGAAGATGAAGTGTGCTGAGAGAAAATGCAGAAGAAGAAATCGACGATTTTTGTGTAATGGCGACGAAACGGGCGCGGCTTTCTTTGATTCCTCTCAGCCAAGGATTTGCCCCTTTGAGGTGGATCTCCAGCAGGAAGGACGTGGGAAATGGCTGAGAACCAGAGGAGAACAAGCTTAAGCAAACTTTCGGAAGAAGAGGGAGAGATAATGAAGAAAAAGATGAAGAAGAAGATGATGATGTGGTAGAAATGGGCTCAAGGGGGATCAAAGGGCTCTGATACCATGTTGGTAAGCTGAAAGGAAAGCAAAGAGTGGACACAAACTCAGAATACTTGCATTATGGAATGAAGAAGAGTGAGGTCCTTAAGTAGGCACCTCATACATGCTCACTGACATCACTGATGACTTTAGAGCTCCACAATCATCTCCTCAATCTGCTCCTAGATTCTCTCAATCATTCTATGTGGCTCTCCACCACCTAACTGTGCTTGTGAGCACCTAACTGTGCCTCTAGCACTCACACATAGAAACCAAGGTGTGCCTGAGGCATACACCTTGAGATATCCCATCAGGGTGTAGCTCTGAGGAGTCCAACTCAGAGAGTGAGGTGGAAGGAGTGGCTTTTGGTCTTTGTCTTGGTGCTGATCGGGATGAGTCAAGAGAAAACAAGGTGGTGGTACAAGAAGATCCTATAGAGACAATTCATGTGGAGGATGTGGAGCACACTAAACGATGCCAACACAATGAAGAGCTTCTTGGTGATTCTCTATCAGGTAGTGAGAAGCTCCAGTACTTGGATATGTTAGATGATTTCCCATATCTCTTTAGAACAAGCTATTCATAGGTTCGACCAGTCTCTCTTGTGGAGCACAAGATTGAGTTGAAACCAGAAAGCAAGCCAGTTGTGCAACGCTTAAGGCGATTGGGGGTGATCCAAGCTGAGGCACTAAAGAAAGAGGTAACACAACTACTTAAGGTGGGATTCATCTTTCCTGTTGATGATTCAGAATGGATATCTCCTGTAGTTGTCACACCAAAGAAAGGAAATAAGTGGCAAGTTTGTGTGAATTTTCGTCCTTTGAATGCATGCACTAACAGGGATCATTTTCCGTTGCCATTCCAAGATGAAATATGAGACCAAGTAGTAGGCCATGAGATGTATTTTGTATGTGATGGGTATTCTGGGTACTTTTAAATTTGTATTCGGGATAAAGATCAAAAGAAAACATCATTTGTCACACCTTGGTGAGTTTTTTCTTATAGAGTGATGCCTTTTGGGTTGACCAATGCACCAGCTATGGTTCATGAGTCAAGTGCTTGAGCCTTACTTGAGAAAGTTCATAAGGATGTTTTTGGATGATTTTTGCACATAGATCACAAGGAGAAGTTAAATATGGCCTTAGCTAGGATTGATGAAGCAAAAGGGTATCTAAATCCTAGCAAGTGTCATTTGGCTCAAACAAGAGTAGTCTTGTTGGGACATATTGTGTCTGAAGAAGGCCTGCAAATGGATCCTGACAAGGTTCAAGCAATCATGGCATTGCCAAGTCTTGAGAGTGTCACTGATGTTCGTAGAATTCTAGGAAAAAGCAAGTATTATCAACTCTTTTGTGATGATTTCATAGAGATAGTGCATCCCATGAACTTGTTGACAAGAAAAGGGGTTTCTTTCCAATGGGCTATGGAGCAACAAGAGTCTTTTCAGCAACTTAAGGAGACCATGAGTAAGGGCCCAATATTAAAGCCCCCTGATTGTGGTCTCAAGACTTTTATGTAAATCCAAGTGTATCTTTGCATTTAGTTGGTGTTGTATTGCTACAAAAAGGAGAGGTAGGTAGAATGAAACCCATCTGTTATGCCAGCTGACAACTTACAAAGGTGGAAGCAAGGTATGAAGAAATGGAGCAGCAAGCTCTCTCTTTGGTGTTTTTAGTCAAAAAATTTCGCTCCCATTTATTACATCAACCATTTTTCTTCCTTACCTCTCAATCTATATTAGCATATCTAGTTTGCAAGCCTAATCCTAGGGGGAGATTTGCAAAATGGTTGTCAGAGCTTCAAGAGTTCTCTTTCTCTTTTGTCACTGAAAATACCACTAGGTCCACTATGGCAAATTTGCTTACAAGATGGCAGGTTCTAAGAGAAGAAAAGAAATATAAGGAGGACATTAATGATGAAAGGCAGACACCACCAATAGCTTTTGTCTTGTATTTTGATGGGGTTTCTAGTCCTTCATGCCAACAAGGAGCCGGGGGGATGGTCTTGATGAATTCTGAAGATCAAGAAGTATGGGCTAGAAGACAAGAGCTTCCAGGTATCACAACTAACAATGCAGCTAAGTATAATGCTTTGATTCTTGGTTTGGATGGTTGTCTTCAAAGTCAAGTTAAAGAATTGGAAGTAAGAGTAGATTCTCAGCTTATTATAAAGCAAATGCAAGGGCATTACAAGTCAAGAAGTCCTCATTTGAAGGAGCTTAATCAAAAGGCTATGGCACTACGTAGTCAGTTTGATTTTTGCAAGTTTGTTCATATAAATAGAAAGAAAATCAAAGGGCAGATGAGTTGGCTACTCAAGCAATTGTAGTATAAGACCGAGGGGTGGTTTCTTTGGTAGACACTGGATGGCAAATAGCATGTTTCCTCGAGGGTTAAATCCATAACAACAGAAGCAGAGATTGGTAAGGAAGACTTGTCCCTATACTATTGTTGATGACATTCTTTATAAATGGGGAAAAGATAAGGTGCTCCATTGGGTGGTCCATCCCATGGAGACTAGGAGAATCCTAGAAATGTGTCATGAATGCTCCGGTCATTTTGCTTCAGCGAGCACAACTAGGAGAATTCTTAACGCAGGTTACTTTTGGCCATGCCTCCATAATGATATATATGAATGGTGTCGAAGTTGTAAAGTATGCCAAAAGTTTGGAAGGCAATAGTTGATTCCTGGGCCCTTGAAACCTATTCTAGCATATGGACCATTTGAGAGGTGGGGTTGGACTTTGTGGGACCACTCCCTAGCTCATATCAAGGAAAGCATTATTTATTGGTGGCCACATATTATGTGACTCGGTGGGCAGAGGTCAAGGCACGGTGATACCTAGATGCACCAATGAGTATTGCCTTAAATTATTCTATGCTCGACCACCTTGCGGGCTTAAGGGATTTCTAATTTTTGAGCAAAACCATCCCTCTCTTTACAAGAACTAAGAAAAGGAAGTATGTGTTATGGACAACCGAGGACCAACAACAACTAAGGCATATAGTGCACACTTTCACAGATAGTTCAGGAAGGGACATAGCAAACAAGTTCATATCGATGTCTTAATCACCAAGCCATGTGCTTGCACAATAATAATAATGAATAAAGTGTACAGGCTTAAAGGCACTGGCACAACTATGTGCTCAAATGTTCTGGAGGCAGAACATAGACCAACTAAAGAAAAAATGCTATGGTAGTAGCTCAACAAAACAAAAAAACAAAGCAATTCCTTCCACAAGGTAGAGTAACTCCAAAGAAAGGGAGGAGATGATGCTCTGCAACAAGGGTAAATTAAGAGCATTAACAATTAGTAAGAGAGAATTCCTACAAGCACAACAAATATTCTCATCTAACTCCAACAATACACGAACATTACTTATGTCAATTTTTTAGCAGGCAAATTAGAAGGCAAAAGGTTCCAACATTTAATAGTACAAGCATGACTATGTCCACACACACACATTATATCTCATTATTAAACAACATCAAGGATCGCCTTATATCAACAATCTGGATTCCATTCTCCCAAATATGAGAGCTATCATATTAGGGGAAATATGGTTTGCGGGGGAGCATTGTAAATGTATTCATAGACGTGGACAGGGCACAAACAGTACTGCCTCATTTCATTGATGACAATGCAACAACGATGGTTTCCTTAAAGACAAAGCTAGAGTATAATTACAACTACTTGTGCGGTCTTGTGCGCCCGTCACATTAACAATGCATGCACTAAAGGAGCTACTACAATGTCCAATGTATAAGAAAAACAACTTAAAGCTTGGTTGCAACACACCATTGAACATAACACGTGCAAAAATTAATAAAAATATCAACTGATCCAAAGTCCACAGCAGGACCACTCCCAAATACAACTTAAGGAACTTAGATATATTAGATGGAATAGTTGCTCAGGGAACTTAGATATATTAGATGGAATAGTAAATAGAGCAGATGGAATTTTCATGGGATTGTTGAAATTTGCTCAGGGAACTTGGATATATTAGATGGAATAGTAAATGGACCAGATGGAATTTTCATGGGATATACTAACCAAAATAACAAGCCTCTCATTTGGATTCTCTTTAGAGATGAGAAAATAAGAAGAAGAACATGGTATAAGAACAAAGACGCCTATGACAAAAACACACCAACAACATGGATGCCAATCACAAAAATACAAAGAGAGCTTCAAGTAGGGAAAAACCAATTAAACGATGTGACAAGAACATAATTTCCAATCCAATCAGCATCTACTAGAACAATACATCGATCACAAGGCCTACCATTAGATTCCCTCACATTTGATCTGACTAATATAAGAACACATGGTTTAGTATATACTGCATTGTCAAGAGTATGAGACCTAGATAACTTATACTCACTAAACAAAATTGAACCAAAACACAACAAAATTGACGCTCACATACTACCGTAGAAATTGAAAGACTACAGAAACATTCAACATGGAAATTTTAACAAATATATTGGCAAACATTTGAACATAATAAAGTCAATATCCAATCACTAAACACCACATCATTCATAACCCATAATAAAAATATATTGGCAACAAATAGTCTCATGGTAGCAAGCATAATATGCTTTCAAGAAACACATGCAACAAAAAACAACATACCACTCACGTACTACAAGAAATGGAAAGACTACAGAAGCATTCAACATGGCAATTTCAACAAATAGATTGGCAAACATTTGAACATAACAAAGTCAATATCCAATCAGTAAACACCATGTCATTCACAACCCATAAGAAAAATATATTGGCAACAAACACGCTCATGGCAGTAGACATAATATGCTTTCAAGAAACACATGCAACAAAAAAAAACTACAATTAGGATTTCAACATATTCAAAGAGAACAAGGACATGGAATAGCGACATATTACCAAAAAAAATGGAAATAAAAGAAAGCCATTACAGAATAAAAGAAGGAGCTGAGTGCTTACTCATAATTTTTGAAACAAAAAAAGCAACAAAATTAGAATATTTAATGTCTACCAAAACCCACAAACGTAGACAGGAAAAATAATTCAATGCTTGCAAGACTTATATAAAATACAAAAAGAAGACACAATAAATTACATCCTTGGAGACTTCGACATCGACTATTACAAGCAAACAACTCATTAAAAAAAACAACAACAATTTATGCATCAAATACATATGACCCAATTAATAACTTCACCAACAACTATATATTGTTGGGATATCTCAAGGTGTATGCCTCAAGCACACCTTGGTTTCTATGTGTGAGTGCTAGAGGCATAGTTAGGTGGTGGAGAGCCACATAGGATGATTGAGAGAATCTAGGAGCAGATTGAGGAGATGATTGTGGAGCTCTGAAGTCATCAGTGATGTCAGTGAGCATGTAAGAGGTGCCTATATAAGGACCTCACTCTTCTTCATTCCATAATGCAAGTATTTTGAGTTTGTGTCCACTCTACTCTTTCCTTTCAGTTTACCAACATGGTATCAGATCCCTTTGATCCTCCTTGATCCCATTTCTGCCACATCATCTTCTTCTTCTTCTTCTTCATCTTCACCATTTCTCCTCTTTCTTCTTGCTAAAGCCTGTTCTCCCTCAGTTCTTCACCATTCTACAAGCCCTTCCTGCTGGAGATACGCCTTGTTTGGGCGAACCTCCACCTGCAAGCAATTGAAAAAAAAACGTCTCTGCTGGCTGCCATTCTCCAAACAGCGCATTTTTTCATCATTGTTCTGTTGCAAAATACTCCCTGCTTGTTATGCCATTGTTCGAGCCCTCTTAGGAGTAGATGGGCGACCTCAAGACAAACATTTTGAGTCATTTTTCAGCTCATTTGGTTTAGTAACGAAGGAGAAATTGTCAAAACTCAGGTTCAGCCTACAGCAACTTCCCCAGGAAAAACGACACGCCATTTTGCCCAACCTCTATGCTGGATCTTCTCTAGTATATGAGCTTTCTTTTGCTTTAAACAGCCCTCTTTTCCTTGCTTTGAAGAGTGAGATATAAGCCCTCCAAGTTCAGTCTTTTGATTTTGACAGTTTTGACAAGTTTTTGAAGATGATGCTACATAAAATGCTACTCTAGCATTTCTGAGTTTTTTGAAGTTTTCAATAACATCAGTACAACTGTGCCTTCATCTTTGCCTTGAGTTGCTATACGTGGTTTTGATTGGAAATCTTTCATTTTAGCCACCTCTATGAAGCATGTAAGAAAAAGCATCATTGATTGAATTTTGGTCACTAGTCTTTGCTACATTAAAAGCTTATATTTGGAAGCCTTTCAATTGTTATTCTAGCCTTGTAAGAGAGAAGACACTGCCCAATACCTAGGTTAAACCCTCTCATGGCTACCATATTGAATATAGATAAGTTCAATGGAAAGTGCTTCCACACATGGTAGATGAAGGTGAAATTCGCATTGATGAGGGAAAACCTCTGGGGACTTGTCAAACCGACTTCAACTTCTTCTTCTATAGCCTCCAATGCTGGAGAATCCTCAGCTCCGACATGCCCAGCAAGGGATCCCACTAGAGAGGAGAAGGCATATGGTATCATTGCTCTTGCTTTAGGAGATGATTATATTCATCATATCTCTGACTTAGAGTCTCCTTCAGAAGCTTGGCAGAAGCTTGACATGATTTTTGGTGCTAGCTCTCACATCTCTAAATTATCACTTAAAATCTCTTTCTTTGAATTGAAGATGGTTAGTGGCACTCCTTTGGCAGCACATGTCAATTACATGCGGAGTCTTATGACTCAACTTGCTTCTATTAACTCTCCTATCACTACAGATGATGCTATGGCAGTGTTACTTAAGAGTATGCCTGAATATTATGA
The DNA here is from genome assembly GCF_047967505.1 of Dipteris shenzhenensis. NCBI lineage: Eukaryota > Viridiplantae > Streptophyta > Polypodiopsida > Gleicheniales > Dipteridaceae > Dipteris > Dipteris shenzhenensis. The sequence goes on along the minus strand of NC_141618.1, from coordinate 26,750,555 downwards.
TCATATTGTTACCACTTTGAAAAATCTTCCTAATCCTAATCTTGAAGGTATTATCTTTGCTCTCCAAGTCATTGTCTCTTCCACCATTAGGCCTCATGTTGTTGTAGCTTTAGTCTCCTCAAGCCTCTTCCATGAGTCTTCTCTCCCTCTTGTAGATATTCTCTTATGTAGACTCTTGAGTCCATCTCTCTCTAGTTTATTCTCTCTCTATGCGTAGCCTTAGAGCTTCTTCTTCCTCTTGTATGTATATAACCTCTTCTTCTCCCTTGTGTTTGTAGTATTTTGAGTTGCATTAGAGTGGAGTCTCACTCTATTGGTAATGAAGGTCACTTCAGGTTCTCTCTCTTGAGTGTCTCTTCCCTTTTTCCATTGCTTTCTCTTCCAAAGTGATCAGAAGTGTTGTCTATTCAACTGCTCATTGCGCATACATGGTTTATCTATTTCTCAAGCCACAAAGGGAGCTCTTCCTTCCCTCCTAGGTGACGTCTATAAGACTTGGATCATTGATGAGGTCTAAGCATGGATGTAGTATTCTCCCAAGTCGGCACCAGTAGAAGGAGTAGGTGTTTTTCATGAAAGTTTGACCCCTTTTTAGTATTTTGCTCATAACTTTTTGCTCGATGGTCTGATTTGGACAAAACTTATATCAGCATGAAGCTCTCTTCAAGGAGAATCATCCTATGTCTTCAGTTATTGTATTAAATATCAAACCAAAAATCTATGACTCTGTGTGTGACTGTTTCTTTTTCAGACACATTTTACCCCCGTCTAATAAACTGCCATATCTTTTCGACTGCTTCTTTGTTTCTTACTAAACTTATATCAAAGCGAAGCCCATTTCAAGGCACATATCAATATGTGATTGAATATTTTATATCATGTCTCTCTTGGAAGTTATGGGTCTCTGTGTCTTATGACAATTTGGAGAGTGTTTTGATCTAAGTGTAAAGGTGTCTATGAAGGAGGTGCAATGTTTCCTTGGAACCTACCTATCCAACCCAATCAGCCCCTTTAAACTCCTTGATATATATCAGTTCATGTCATGTTGAGCCGCAAGATCTTCTTTCAACAACATATTACTCTTCTTTTTGGTGTAGACTGGCTTGCTGAGATTATGGCCTCTATTGATCCTTTCCTTCACCCTATGCTTGAAGTACGACATCACTTGGGATGTTACCATCTTCATTCTCATATAAGAGAGGAAAGTATGGTGTGGTCTCTTGGTATAAAAGCTTCTTTTTAATGTCCCTTTTCTAGTGATAAATATCTCTATCACTCAGTTCAAAAGCAGTAGGAAGTGAAGAGGTGCGTGAAGTTTATTAACCCCAACTTCATGTCACATCTTTTGGTGGAGACGCCGAGTATGTTTGGTATTGGATTCATCCCACCTTACTAAAAGGTCTCGGGTGTACTTGATTGCATGTTATGCTCAGTATAGGCATGTGTTTTCTGATGTGATAAAGAAGATGCCTAGAAGAACTCCATTAGAAGAGATTAGAGCCCATTTAAGAGAACTAGAAGATTGTGAAGGTGATGCTCAAGCTATTCACACGATCATCATGATCGTATCCTTTATGTTTGCACTCTTGAATATGTTGGTGAATGGACATCACTGTCTGTAGGGACAATGATAGATTGGGGATTGTTTCATGCACTGGCAGCTTGGTGTGAAGAAGAGTTGAGGCTTTGGGTAGTTTTTGACTATAACAATGGAGTGGTGATTCTCAATGCATTCAACTTGTTTTGCTATGCAAATGATGAAGAGTACAATATCTTGAAGCTTTTATGTGCACTTCCAATTGTGACAAGGGTGATTCTTGAATATAATGGAAATTGATGAAGACAAGATAGAGGATGTATACACAATGTTTTCATGGTGCTGGTTGGTCACTTATTTTTTAAGATTTTGTTGAGAATCACATTGTGGAGGATTTTCAACAAGTGGTTATGCATAATAAGTTGGTCTTGGTATACTAAGGCTCTGTGGGATCTTGTTTGGGATATTATTTGGATCTCGGTGTTTCCTTTTTGTGTTTCATCATGGTGAAGATTCCAGTGTTTCATCATGGTGTTTCCTTCTACGTGCTTTTGGGAAAGTGTGTTATGTGAGAAGCCTTCAGGAAGCATGTACCATCTCTTGGAATGCCTTATGGGAGAATGTACTAGTTGTGGGCCAAAACAATTTTTGGCCTGCCCATAAGAGAAGGCTGGCTCTACCCACCATGTTTCCATTAAGGTTTTTGAGGATATAGATGTAACTAATGGAAACCGGGGGAGAGAAAAATAAGAAAGGTGCTCACATTCAAGAGAATGGCTTGCAGTGCCTTATTACAGATGTCTTAGGATTGCATGAAAAAGTTCATTAAGCACAACTTCATATACAAGTGGCAAGGTGAACAATTTAAAGAGTGTCTACAAAGGTTTCCTAAAGATGTTGTGTCTGTGGTGGATTTTGGAAAACATTACACCTTTAAGGAACAAAATGAGATATAATCTATGCACTGGCACTCAGACCAAGTCACTATTCTTGTTCAAATAACATATGTTTGGACAAGAGGTGAGGTTCAAAAAACCATCCATTTCTACATATCTGATGACAAGGTGCATGATACTCTGTTTGTTTAGCATTGTTTTATGCTACATCACAATTGGTTGGCAAGACAAGATTTAGCACTAAAGTAGCATTGGGTTTGGTCAGATGGTGCAGCTTCCTAGTTTAAAGCGAGACGGCCTGCTTTCTTTGTTGTTGCAAGGTATCCTTTCTTAACCAAGCTGAAGATGACATGGAATTTCTTTGGCTCTGGACATGGAAAGGGTAACCACAATGGAGTAGGAGTTGTTGTGAAAACAACCTTGACACATGAGCAATTGAAGGAAAATTCAGAGAAGCTTACTTGTGCTGCTGATGTGGTGAGTTTTTTGCATTCATATCTCTCAAATGGAGCTCAAGCCTCCTATCCATCAAAAGAAAGGAATATAAGAAGGTTGTTCTTGGAGGTGAAGGTAGGAGAAGTGGATAGATCAGTAGCATGGGACTGTGCTCCTATTCCCTTGGTGTGATCGATGCACTCAGTCTCTGGATTCTCAGAGTAAAAATGCACAAAGCTCAAAACGCGAAATTTGTCATGCTATTGTTGTGCTTGCATTTTGGGTTCTTGGAATATGTGTTGCAATAAAGTGTATATGACAGGTTGGGAATATCAACTTATTGTCCCTAGAGAGGACATGGAAGTGAAGAAAACCCTTATGATGATCCTGCATAGGAAGGACATAATGATACACTGAGTGATGCTCTCTATGTTGGAGACAATTTTGCAGTTAATGCAGAGGGAAAAAATGATGAGGGTGTAGATTTCTCTATCCTACTATGCACTACCAAGAAGGAGCTTGCAAATCAAAATTTGAAGGATGGAGGTGGAAACATCATTTCATCTGGTGGTTTTGTAGTGAAGGGGCTGTACTATGGAAAGAAGGCAGATAACTATTACTACCTTCTTGAGAATGAACTCAAAGTTTTTTTGTATTCTCACCTTGTCAGAGCTATAAAGTTAACCATGGTGGAACTTATGGATGGTGACAAGTTGTTCTTCATGTCGGATGAGGTGCATGAAGCCATATACAATAGCATGCCATTTGAGATGTAAACATCATAGTTCTAACGTCTTCTCATACTTTCATGAATGATTGGGAACATCACTTTATTATCCCTGCAATAGTGTGCATTGCTATACTTTGAATGGCTACCACCCTTTCATTCCACGTATACAGTGATTGGCTTATATGAGTGGTTATTGCTGGTAGTTGGTGCTACTAGTGCTACTAGTTGGTGCTACATAACTATCCTACTAGTGCTACTACATAGTGCTACTAAAAAGTGGTGTATATTGTGCTGTTAGTCTAGCCCAGTGATGCTTCTAATTAGTAATGTTGCTTCTACTAATTAGTGATGCTATAAATTGCTTTTACTAGTGCTGTTACAAATTGTTGCTACTAAAAAGTGGTGTATATAGTGTTGCTAGTCTTGCCTAGTGATGCTACTAATTAGTAATGCTGCTACTACTAATTAGTGCTACTAGTGCTGTTACAAATTGGTAAGGCTACTAAGTAGTATTGCTACTGCCATTAATTAGTGCTGCTATAAGTGGTTGGTGCTATTGTAGTGCTAATAAGTGCTGCTAGTAGTGGTACTCAGTGCTTGTGGTTAGAGCTGGTAGTTGGTGCTACTAGTGCTACTAGTTGGTGTTGCTACTACATAGTGCTACTAAAAGGTAGTGTACATAGTGCTACTAGTCCTGCCCAATGATGCTACTATAGTGCTATAGCTGTTAGTTGTTAGTGCTATTGCAAGTCGTTGGTGTTGTTGCAATGCTAGTAAGTGCTGCTAGTAGTGGTACTCAATGCTTGGCTTAGATTAGTGGTTAGAGTTGGTAGTTGGTGCTACTAGTGCTACTACTACATAATGCTACTAAAAAGTGCTATATATAGTGGTGCTAGTCTTGCCCAGTGATGCTACTATAGTGTTGCAGCTGCTATAGTTGTTAGTGCTGCTACAAGTGGTTGGGGTTATTGCAGTGCCAGTAGTGCTGCTAGTAGTGGTACTCAGTGCTCAATATGGTTAGTGTCTTCCATCACATTGCAAAAAGGATTTTAATGCTATGTACCTCCCAAGGACATTCTATTAATTTTAAGCACATTACATTATAAAAACACAAAGCTGGAGTTGAAATAAGAACAATATGAATGAGTCTTTGTTTCAACTAGAAAAGGAATCCAATTAGTCTTCCACCTCCAAAAAGGCAACATACAGGCAAAAATGAATTATTTTTATAAAAGTTATTAATGATGTACAAAAAAGGTTGGTATCCCACTACATGCATCTGCTTCCATCTTCAATACTCTTTCCAACAGTTGTGTCTTATCATATACTCCATAATGTCAATGGACTCCTCATCATGAAGAGGTCACGCTCAAAATGTGCCATGTAGGACTGGCGATCCTCCATTTGCAGCCACACAAACAACCATGGCATGATGTTTTCCATCAAATAGGAGCACATTCCTTCATCACTTTGCATCTCAAACTTTGGAATCACTCTCCAGGTTCCAGTTGGGTTTCTATAAATCTTGTATAAGGAGTCATCCAAAATAATAGTATTGGCTATCGACAAGTGAGTGAAGTTGTTCCAAATGGTCAGCAAGTCCTTGAATAGAACGGGCTTCGGACTCAACAATTTTCCTTTAGAATCCATCATGAATCCAGCATTGTGACAGTCTTCCTGTGCCAGGATTGTTATCTTTCGAAATAGTTTGGCAAATCATGTGCTTAGGATGTTGGTTACTTTTGTTCTTCTAGTTGTGCTCCAAATAAAAACTTCAAACCATGACAAACAAAATTCCAAGAAGGCAGCAACATCTTTATGAATAAACACAGTCCGTCCCATGCGCCCACCATTGCTTTCCATCAAGTGTGCATAGGATGGGGGTGCATCGCCATGATATGATGCAATGACCTTCACTAGTAGGCCGTTCAAATCTAAGATTACATCTCTTCTTTCTTGATGGAGAGGCATTGGTCTCACTATCAGTGGAATCACTGGAGGTGGAGGCAGGGACAGGAGCTATGGGTGATCCATCAAAGGGATGTCTATAGGTCCTGAAGGCTTTGGCTTTAGTCTTTCCAATATGTCCAAACACCTCTTATGAATCCGATCCCATTTTATTTCTTCCCTCCACTATTGCCTCTTCTACCTCCTAGCGATACCTTTTTGGTGTGCTTTCTTTTCATGGTAGCTGCTAATGTGGATGGCCAACTGCAAGCCTGCTTCCCTTTTTGCCACATACATCGAATCTTGGACCACATTGTCTAGCTGAAATACATTTGGATAGATAAACATGATAGGTTTAAGTACAGGATTCCAATAGTTAATCACATTTTAAATACAGTATTTAGAAACAATATATGTGGAAAAAAATTAAATACATGTTTAAGTCCAAAATTTAAAATAGATTTTAAATACAAATGATAAATAAAATTTAAGAACACATGTTAAAATACCTATTTTAACTATTCTAGAATCATTCAAATCTGGGCATTTTAGTTTGAAGGACACTTGAACAACTCAAATCATCCAGATTGACATTGATGGTGATAGTAGTTCAAATCTTACTACATACAAGACAAGCTCAATGACAAATAAATCCACTGCAGTGTGCTAACACTTAATTGAAAGCACATGTAAAGCAGAGACGGAAGTTCAATTGTGTAACCACAAAATCATACAACTCCTAGTGATGGAATCACAAAATGCTTTAAATTGATAAACTTTGCATAGATCCATACAAGTCTCAGGATACTGAGTTTTTGTCAAAGCTCTTGATACTAAGCATGCCCAATAACAGATGCAATGTAAGCTATAGGTCTTCACTGCCCATAGGGCCATCTAGGGCTACAACTTCTTACAGGCTTTGGGCTTTAAGTGGGGATAGTGTGAGGGAGTTGTTTTTGCTTTTGGACCAGTAGCACTACCTCCAGGAGGCATCGGTGTGCTTTGCTTTTCTACCAAGACATCTGCAGGCTTGGCACTGGAGCTTGTAGCAATTGCAGGACTTTTTTCCTTTTGCTCCCTACTGGCGGCTCCTGCTCCTGGTCTCCAGGGTTCTTCTACACCATGAGACATGTCAAGGCACAGACTGTAATATTTAGGCACATTTTCATCTTTCGACTCTAAAATTACTGAAAAGCCAAAACTATCTCACCTTTCTCCAATCCGTCTATCTTTCATTTCTTTGCCATTTTAACAATAAGACTCAAAGAAGCATCCTACCCTGAAGGTTCATCCTCCTCTGTAGGGGATTTCTCTTTCTCTTTCTATTCAACTAGAGGGTAATTCCCCTTTCCACTACTATGCATTTCACTTACATCCTCCTTCCCTATGAAGGAGTCAAATGGAGACAAACGGTCACACTCAGACCGCTTCTGTGATGAACCTGCTTTAAACATTTTCTGCCTTACAAGTAACAACAGTCAAGTGACTCAAAGTTAACAAGACTTAAATGCAAGAAATAGTCTCTAATAGTGCTTACATTATTTGCAACTCTTGTTTGAGCTCTAATAGCTCTCTACTAGTCCTACTTCATGCTATAATTATGCTTTTTAGTGCAAGTTACTATTCAATTAGTGCTATAATAGTGCTTTAATAGAGATATCTACATTTTGGTACTCTAACAATGCTCAATTAGTACTTACTAGAGTCCCAGTACGTGTTAGTCCTCTAATAGTGCTGAAATAGTGCTTGTTAGTGATCTAATAGTGCTCTAATAGTGCTTCTTAGTGCACTGATAGTGGGTTTGATCTATGCTAGAACTTACTAGAGTTATAGTACCTGTTAGTCCTCTAATAGTGCTATAGTAGTGTTGTAATAGTGTCCTCCAAGGCTATGCTATAACTTGATATAGTCCAAGTGCCTAGTACTACTCTATTAGTGCTCTAATAGTGCTATAATAGTGCTTGTTAGTGCACTATTAGTGTTGGTCAGAGCTATGCTAGAACATCTTAAGAGTTGAAGTACATGTTAGTCCTCTAATAGTGCTCTAAAGTGTTGTAACAGTGTCCTCCAAGGCTATGCTGTAACTTGATATAGTGCAAGTGCTTAGTACTATGCTATTAGTGCTCTAATAGTGCTATATTAGTGCTTGTTAGTGCACTTAGTGTTGGTCAAAGCTATAGTGGAACTTCTCAAGAGTTCAAGTACATGTTAGTCTTGTAATAGTGCTCTAATAGTGTTGTAATGGTTGAGAAAGTGAGGGATCAAGAGGATCGTAACACCATGAGAGAAACATAAGGTAGATAACAATCGATCTATTGCAATCTCTATCTTCAACAATACATAATAGGCTTCTTATATAGAGAGAGTCTTTAGAATAGTCAAACCATGTGGGATCCTCTCATCCACATCTCTCCTTGTGAATACCCTCAATCCACATCTCCACATCATGTAGTCCACATCCTAGGGTGGCTACTTTAATACATTCCTTATCACATACCTTTGCCCTTTAATCTATGTGCTCATGGCACCATATCTCAACACCTCCCCTTGGTGCCATGATCCTTTGGCTACTACAAGGTGGTCAGATGTGAGTTACATTCCATCACCTCCCCTTAGTGCATGCATTGCTACTTAAGGTGGTCTAGTGTGGTATTTACATGTCAATACCTCCCCTGGGTGCTTTCATAGCTACTGTCAGGTGGTCAATGTTGTTTTACAAAATATAGGCAAGGTTAATACATTCCATTGATGTTACCATTTGGCTCATGGCTTGATGATGATGCTATGTAGTTGACCTGCTAGTTCTTCAATCTGCAATCTTTGTCCTTGTGTCCCAGCTTCTTGCAATGGTGACACTTTGGTTTGTTCTTCAGTCTACAGTCACTTTGATAGTGACCCATCGTTCCACAATGGTAGCACTTCGTTGATGTTTTATTGAATAGTGTTTGTTCTTTATTATAGCTATTGCATGTAGATGTCGATCTCGATGTCGATGTCTTCAACTCTCTTTCTTTTTCAAGAAGAGAGGATACACATTCCTCAAACTTTGGATCTAGCAAATTCTTCAAAGGGGTTGTCAATGCACTGTACTCTGCATGCATGCTTTTAAGGAGAATTGCAAGTGCATCTTTCTCCCCTACTTTTGCATTTATGCCTTCTACTTGGGTCATAATGCTTTTAATTTTGTTGACAATTGTGCCATGGATTCATTGAATCCCATGTGCATTCCTTTTTGGAGCATGTGCAAATTCCTCTTGGATTGGAAGTTACGGCTTGTCAAAAATTCCGTGAAGAAAAGAAGGCCTTTGCTAATGTGGCACAGGGATTCACATGCACAATTCCATACTGTGCTTAGCAAGGGTTACTGTGTGCCTAGGTGGCATGATGATGTGGCTTTAACTAAACCATAAGCCTTAACTATGGCTTAACTTAACCACAGTTAGTTTGACCAACTGATCTACCATGTGGCAAACGATTAACCCAATCCCAAACCCAAGGTTAACTAACCTAACTCGGGTATGATTCTATCTTGCCACATGTCCTTACCAAAGGCTAAGGTTAGACGTTAGAGGAAATGAGAGGAGAGCTTTGAAGATCTGGACGACGTGGTGAAGGCGACACAGTTGCAGGTTGTTGGAGTCGATTGGAGATAGAGCGCGCTGTTCATTTGAGGAGTTGGTGCAATGCAAGAGGATCTTCTATTGCAGCGTGCTTCTTGTGAGATAGGAGCAGGGATAGGTGTCCTGATGGATTGGAGTAGCCATTCGTTGGAGAATTCGTCGGTGGACTTGTTGCAGGGCATATGGATATGCAGAGCTTGTCGTGAGCATCGCTCATTTTGAGGCTTGTAGATGGAGGCTTTCAAAGCGCTGGGGTGCTGTTGTAGAAGATGGATGAGGCTGTTGCTACTAGTGGATGGGCTTGCAACCAATGGGAGATTCATCGTCAGGTGGTGAGCTTCATGGGAGCCTTTGGGAGCCCATCTGTGCTATTGGATGTGGGGCTGTAGAAGGAGGTCTATTGTAGCGGCTTGCAGTTGCCCTCAGGTGCAGTGATTGCTGATAGGCACTGCTGTGGAGAAGAGACTAGTGGGATCCATAGGAACTGAGGCAGTCATTTCTGTCGGTTGGCTAGTTGTTGAAGAGTCGCAGGAGCTATTGTTTCAGAGACGAAGGATTGCAAAAGGGGAAGTGGGCAAGCGCGGACAAGGATGAGCCTTCCAACTAAGATTTGGATGTTGAACAAGGCTGGGCTAGCAGCACCAAGCAAAGCTGATGAGCATGCAGAGAGATGTTAAGATGGTGGGCGAGGCCAAAAGGTTTGTAGAGGCTAATTGAAGGTGGGTGTAGATAGCTACTGTAGAGTTCAGTGGGCTTGTAATAAGGATAGGACTTTGAAGATAGTCTACCTCTCTCTCTCTCTAAGAATACTCTCACAAGACAGCATGAAGGGAATGAAGAGCTCAAGTGAAGATCACTCTTTCTCTACATCTAAGGGGAAAAAAAACATGAGCACCTAAGGTGTACCTACAACTAATCTAGGAGAGCTAGACCTAAGCTTTGATACCATGAGAAAGTGAGGGATCAAGGAGGATCGTAACACCATGAGAGAGACATAAGGTAGATAACAATCGATCTATTGCAATCTCTATCTTCAACAATACATAATAGGCTTCTTATATAGAGAGACCCTTTAGAATAGTCAAACCATGTGGGATCCTCTCATCCACATCTCTCCTTGTGGATATCCTCAATCCACATCTCCACATCATGTAGTCCACATCCTAGGGTGGCTACTTTAATACATTCCTTATCACATACCTTTGCCCTATAATCTATGTGCTCATGGCACCATATCTCAACAATAGTATTCTCCATGGCTATGCTATAACTTGATATAGTCCAAGTGCTTGGTTCTAGTGTAATAGTTCTCTCATAGTGATCTATGAGTGCTTGTTAGTGCACTATTAGTGTTTGTCAGAGTACACTAGAACTTCTCAAGGGTTCAAGTACATGTTAGTCCTTTAACAGTGCTCTAATAGTATTCTAATAGTGTTCTCCAAGGCTATGCTAGAGCCACACTAGAACTTCTCAAGAGTTCAAGTACATGTTAGTCCGCTAATAGTGCTATAATAGTGTTATAATAGTGTTCTCCAGGGCTATCCCAAAACTTGATATAGTCCTAGTGCTTGGCACTACTGTAATAGTGCTCTAATAGTGCTTGTTAGTGGATAATTAGTGCTAGTCAAAGCTAAGCTAGAACTTCTTAAGAGTTCCAGTACATGTCATTCCTCTAATAATGGTTTACTAGTGCTACAATAGTGCCTGTTAGTGCAGTAACACTACAAGTCAATGGTGTGCTGGTACTTGTTATGTGCCCCAATGGTGCAAGTCAAAGATGTGCTACTACTGTAATAAATATTGTAAGTGCTATGCTAGAGCTCTAAACAATGGCCAAGGTAGTGTTGGTCAAAACTTACCTCCAAAGCCAATTGAAGCATGTAGTTTTGTGTCCTCATGTAGTGGTTGATGTGCACGTAGCACCAATGACCCGATAGCATCGGTTATTCATTATTCACAATTCAGATGCATGCACTCTTGCTCAATGGCACATAACTGTGGGAAGCAAAATAGATGGTATGGGTGTTTGCATGGTAGCATGCAAACACCCTATACCTCATCATCATGGTGGCCAAGGCTGCACAGCACTAGAACCATAAACTATCAAAGGGATTGGAATCCTAGCGTCTTGCTACCAGCATGGCACAGGAGGCTGCAGAGTCGTAGAGGCTCTACTCTGCCCATGTTGGACCATCTTCCAAGCAAACTCTACATGCACCTCCCATTCCCTCAGATCCACTTCCCGTCAGTGCGCTTCTTCCTGCAAACACATGAATAACTGAAAAACCATCTCCCAGGTGTTTGAAAAATCAAAGTCTTGCGAGCACGAAAATTTGCACAAGTGAGACCAACATACCTCTGCAGAATCCACGGTAACCTGAACATTGCCGAAGCTATCGACCTCCATGTAGGCAAGAATGGAGTTTAGAGTTTCTATTCTGAGATGCAAATTCTATTTTTCCATTTTTATTGTAGTCTCATATGCCTCCATGGCATTGGCCATATTATTCTTCACCTTCTGGGCTGCTAACCTAACACCTCGAGTTTCATGCAGCTAGCATTTTGCCTTCTCAAGAGACTCCACTGCCTTTTTGTATTCCTCCCTCACCATGGCTAACATCTTTTCTCCATCTTGCAACAATACCACTACAAATTTGAAATTCTCTGACCTGGCATCTTTTGCGCCTAGGGTTGGCCACCTTGGCTGCTCCCATCAAAACAAACACTTTCGCCAACAAAAGCTTGGGAAGCTAGAGGAGTTCCATATTTCCTCTAGCTGTCATTCTTCTTATTCCTACTCAGCCACTTGTCGAACTTTTATCAGAGCTTGTCTTGATGTTGGACCAAGGAGATTATGATCTCAGCAAAATCTACCCAAGCAATCAACCCTGTGTTGTACGACCATCCTATCCATACTCATAAGCAAATCCTCTCACAAATGAGAGGGACAACTCTAGGTTGATCGGAGGTTGTTGATAGACCTTCAAATGAAATTCAAAAAGCTGGGAGTACACCTCAGGCCTGAAAAACTGGAACGTTATTTTTTCTTTCCCCTACGAAAGGTGGGAAAAAATAGTCAACCAAAACTTGTTGTTTGGAACATCAAGTTCTATGAGTTGGCATGGGCTCAGGCCCACCAAGCTCAAGTCATTCTCTGTGGAATTCCTTGTTGGTCTTGCAAAACACCTTTTGGCATGGAGTGTTAATGTGGGGTGCTTTAAACCTTGACATTACCCCAAAAAGTGAACTGAATACTGATACTGCAAATTTCAAATACAGACACAGTTAGACAAACATCTGATATGGACTGTAAAAAAGGAATGAGATATACTATTAAATTAGATATAGATTGTGTTACACACTTGCAAAAATAGACAGACAGAGAAACACACTTATAGAATCAGGTAGACAGATAGATTGTGTTACACACTCACAGAAACAGACAGACAAAAAACACTTACAGAAATAGACAGACATAGAAACATTTATTATAGATATAGATATATTGAAAAATACTTTAATAGGAGGCCTCTGATAGGAGGTTCAAGAAGAGGACTATCAATAGTATAGTTTAGCATCTATATACTAGAATTTGTTAGTGCAACTCGCTGGGATTCTATACAATTCTCTCGATTCATAGTGTAAGTTAAGAAACAGTAAAGCTAATTTGTTGCTGCATGACATTTGACAAGACAACATCTATGCTAAAAGAGGATTTAAAAAGGCAAGACAGAGAAGCTTCATCACTAACCAAGCTCTTCTATGAAGTATTTATCTAATAGCATCCTATCTTTGCAGCTCATTTTCATGCATGCGCAAGCTGAACATGCATTTGTATCGATAAAAATCTCTTCCTTTCATTATTATAGAGGCCCTGACCATTAGTTTCACAATGGAGGGCTCTGAGCTTGTTTAAAAGAAACAATAGTCCCACATTTCAAAGCTTCATAAAGGATGCTATAAACAAGTAAGGAGCTCATCTTTATGAATAGTCCTACATTTGGAAGCTTCACAATTGATAACTACTTCTGGACAAGCAAGGAGCTTGTTTCAAAAAAAGAATAGTCTTGGAGCTATGTCATCTCACCTGGTCTACCTACTCATGCAAGAAGGATGTCGCTAGGTTTCATTTGCAGCTCGCTCCATCTAGTGAAATGAAAACAATTTTGGTAATGGAAACAAAAGAGAAGACTGCTATGAGACATTATAAAATACTGAGAGGAGCATAATTTGGCAAAAGACTTATAGAATGCATGACTATATAGACAAGTTCTACTTTAATAAGTCATCACACAAGCATCACTTTTACTAGAGAGGAGAGTCTTCATACCTATCACCATCCCAACAAGAAAAATCATAAGAACTATATTTTAACTTAGTTGGGAAGACAGGTGTCATAAACACCCCTCCCTTGTTATTGGGATCACAATAAAAATAGTTTCTCACCTATAGACTTATAAAGCTATTTTTTGATATTATGCTTTAAGTGTAAAAATACTTGGGGTGAGTTTAAAGAAAAGTAATTAAATGGTTATGTAAGGGAAATAAATTTAGCGTATTTAGGTGTGTCAACGTAACAAAGAAGGAGGAGGGGAGAAATTAAGAATTAGAGCAATAAATGTAATTTTAAGATTTCGAGCATAAGGGAAGGAGAATTTATAAGAAAGAGGAGTTAAAGGAATTTCAAAGGTATTTAGAGAAAAAAATTTAAGAATTTTAAAAAAGAAGAAAATTAAAGTCAAGAAATCTAAAGAAAGAATTTTAAGGAAGGAATGAGGAAAAATACGAAGCAATATGGAGAATAGAGAACAAATAGAGGAAAATAGGATAATAGGATAAGAATTAAAGAAAAAGGGGTGGAAATTGGGAGAATAGCCCCAAAAAAACAATCTAGAAGAAATTAGAGAAAAAAAGGAAAAAATACAAAGAAATAGGGGCAAATAGGGAACAATTAGGGGAAAGTAGGAAATTAGGGGAAATAATAAAAGAAATTAGGAAAAAAAGGAGGAAAAGCAAAACTTAGGAAAAAATAGGGAGAGAGAGGAAAAATAGGGAGAGAAGAAGTTTGAGAGACTTGAACTTAGGGAATTTAGGAAAATGAGAGAGGAGTGATTAGTGAGATGAGAAAATAAGTAAATTCGAAGAACTAAGGGGAAGTTGAGAGAGAGAGAGAGAGAGAGAGCCACTTTCGGAGGTTCCTATGATGTAGGAGTTCTCCTTTGATGTAGGAGAGGTGCCTATGATTTAGGCCACCCTTGTTGAGAGGTATGCTCAACATCATGTTATCATATGTGCATAGCACTAACCCAATAGAGTGCTATAAAGGAATGGGTTAGATGCCCTAAACCTAACCCTAAATGGGTTTATATATATTCTACATTTTCAACTAAATATAGTGTACAGTTAGTCATTTTTGGTGTGCTCCGTGCCCTCTCTCCTCATCTCCACTCTTCTCCTCTCCCCTCTTCATATTTTTCATGGTATCAGAGCTCCCTTGCCTTCCGCTAAGGCATTGCGATCCGTATGAGAGAGTGTGATTGATTGACAAATTGAGAGATTTAGAGTTCTTGAGTTTCTTCTTCCATGAGAGAATCAATCCATTCATTGAGATTTCTTTGAGAGAATTTCTGTCAAATTGTACTCATTCTGTCATTGAGAGTTTTGTAGTTGTGAGAGAGAGGTTCATCTCTTTGCCAACTAAGAGAGAAAAGATCTCAGCTCTTACAAGATCTTGTGTGAGAGAGATTGTAGGTCAATTAAGAGAAATAGAGCTACTTATGAGATTTTGAGGGAGAGAGAGAGATCCATAGTTTATAAGGAAAGCCTATCTACCTTGCAAGTACACCAACTATCTGTTCAACTCCCTCGATCAAGCTCCTCGCGAACGAATTGTCTAAGTCTGAAGCGACAGAGAAGTTCATCACCAGGGTGAAGAATTTGCGCGATCAGATGACTGTGATTGGCATCACCATCACCAGCAAGAATCTACCTTTGATCATTGACAGTGGTGCATCGTGCCACATGACCAATCGGAAGGATTGGTATACCTCTCTATAGCCGATAGGGAATGACATCATGGTAGCAGTCAGCAATGATGCAAAATGTCCAACAAAAGGAAAAGGTACGATTGCTCTTAAGTCAGATGGAGTTGTAAAACAGTTGTCCGATGTTCTTTATGTGCCAGATATCAAGAGGAACTTGTTGTCCGTTTCTGTGATCACAGATTGGGACCTCAAAGTTCAATTTGATAAGAATGGTGCACAGATCCTGGATCTTCAAGGGAAGGTCATTGGTAAAGGTACATGGCGCAACAACATTTACAAACTCTCAACTTTCAGTGCTCGAGCAGATGTGAAGGACACTAAGCTGTGGCATGAGAGGTTTGGTAGTTCTTTGAAGGAGATGCATAAAAGTGAAATGATTGCAGATCTACCAGAAATTTCAGATCTACTCGATGTATTTGAAGCTTGCATGATGGGCAAGCAACATCGGCAGCCCTTTCCTAAAGAGGCTAGCAGGGCAAAGGCTCCTCTAGAGCTCGTTCACACGAACCTCTGCGAAAAGATGGAGACGGAAGCTTTGGGTGGTTCCTACTACTTCATGGCGCTGATCGACGACTACATTAGAAGGATATGGATATACTTCCTGAAGATGAAAGACGAGGCTTTCATTAGGTTCAAGGAATGGCATCTAATGGTCGAGAAAGAATCGGGGAGGAAGGTGAAGAAGTTGAGATCAGACAAAGGTGGAGAGTTCACATCGATTGAATTCGAAAGTTACTGCAAAGTCACGAGATCAACAGGTAGAAACCCCCGCCACATACATCACAGCAAAATGGAGTAGTAGAACGCAAGATGCGTGTCATCTGTGAAATGGGCCGGAGTATCATGAAAGGGAAAGATTTGCCAAAGGCTTTATGGGCTGAAGCATGTAACACGACAGTTTACATCCTGAATCGTAGCTACACGAAGGCTATGAATGGGATGACTACACTACAAGCCTTTTCTGGTAAGAAACCTTCAGCTGCACATTTCAGAGTTTTTGGATGTGACTGTTTTGTGCATGCCCCTGATGCTACCAGGACCAAATGGGAACCGAAGAGCCGGAAGTGTATTTTCTTGGGCTACAGTGAAGAGGCGAAGGGTTACCATCTCTATAACCCTGTTACCAAGAAGGTAATTGTAAGTCGCGATGTGGTCTTCTCAAAACAGCCGCATTAATTGGAGGAGGATGCTTCCTTCCCAGACAACCAGGACCAGGATATCCATCCAGTACCGCCACCAACAGCAGACCGAACTCCCCCAACGATGCGTGGGAGGATTTAAGACAAAGAAGATGAAGAAGAGCCTGCATAACCACAACAGCAACGGCTATTCCGAAAGTGGGTGAAGCAGCTTTTGGATGACAGAGAACCTCCAGCCATTGAGGAGGAACCATCCGAACACCGCCAGTCCAAGAGATTAGAGGAGCAAAGAAGGGCGCAGGAACACTTGGTCAACTATGCTTTGATGACAAAAGTGATCCGTGCTGATGAACCCAAGTGTCTTGAAGAGGCACAGGGCGATGATAGGTGGATGGAGGCTATGCAGTCAGAGTATGGCTCCATAATGTAGAACAACACTTGGGACCTTGTGGATCGACCACCAAAATGCAAGGTAATCGGAACCAAGTGGGTGTACAAGATGAAGTACAAGTCCGACGGCACATTGGATAAGTACAAGGCTCGGCTCGTGGCAAGAGGATTTGCACAGGTACATGGTTTTGATTATCAAGATACTTTTGCTCCCACAGCTCGACTAACCACAATTCGCAGTGTTTTGTCTTTAGCTGCCCAGGGAAGTTGGCCCGTGTTTCAGATGGATGTGAAATCCACCTTTCTGAATGGAGATCTCAAGGAGGAGGTATACGTGGAAAAACCACTAGGTTTTGAGATCCTCGGTTCAAAAGGTAAAGTCTGCAAACTGAAGAAGGCACTTTACGGGCTGAAACAGGCCCCACAAGCGTGGTACCAGTGAATTGATGCCTACTTTCTATAAAATGGGTTCAGGAGGAGCCCATCTGATGCAAATTTGTATATCTTTAGAGAAGGATGCAGGTGTATGATCGTGGTCCTTTATGTGGATGACCTTGTCATAATAGGGAACCATGAAGAGAAGATCTCGCAGATGAAGCATTTGCTAGGAAGAGAGTTTGAAATGACAGACCTCAGACTGATCCATTTCTGTTTGGGGATTGAAGTTTGGCAGGAGCCGAAACAAATCTTCATTTCACAGCTGAAGTATGCTGGAGAGATACTGAAGGCATTTGGCATGGCTGAGTGCAAGACAATGGGTACCCCTATGGAGGTTGACGTGAAGCTCTCAAATGAGGATTCATCACCATTGGTGGACGAAGTGAAGTATAGAAGGCTTGTGGGCAGCTTGATTTACTTGTGTAACACACGGCCGACCATCAGTTTTGCGACTTGTATACTAAGCAGGTTTTCCAATAAGCCCCGGGAGAACCATTGGAGGGCAGGGATGTGGGTGCTGAAATACATCAAAGGCACACTTGACTATGGCATCATCTATACCAAGGGTAACATCTTGACCGAATTCTGTGACTCGGATTGAGCAGGAGACATGGACAGTAGGAGATCAGTGATAGGGTATTGTTTCTCACTTGGATCTGGAGTTTGTGTCATGGGTCAGCAAGAAGCAACCCACAGTTGCTCTTTCTTCTACCGAGGCCGAGTACAAATTTGCATGCTTTGCTTCTTGCGAGGCAGTGTGGTTGAGGATTTTGGGGGACATGGATGCAGTGCAGAAGAAGCCTATGCAGTTATCATGTGACAATCAGAGTTGCATGGCGATTGCAAAGAACCCGGTGTTCCACGCTCGCACAAAACACATTGAGATTCAATATCACTTTGTATGCGACTCATCATGGATGGAGAGGTTGACTTGGTGTACTGTCTGACTACAAAGAATGCTGCGGACATCTTCACAAAGGCTCTTGGAAGAGACTTGCTGGAGAGGCATCTTCATCGACTTGGCATTGGGCCGAAAAAGTAAGTTCACTTACGGGTGGACATTGAGGGGGGGTGTTAGATATCAATGCTCCACTCTCGTGTAACTATGCGGGAACCAGCTAACTCTACTTATAAGCCCCCCATATGAGGAGAAGGCATTTGAGTAGCTCGGTTATCCGGTAGGTCCTGGTTTGGACACAAATGGGGGCCATGTGTGGCCTGATGGCTAGACCACTTCAGATAGAGTTGGCACACCACCAACTAGGCTACATGCAAGTGTGGGAAGGCATCCCTTGACTGACCGCACTGAGGGTAGATGGAGCGTTTCCCAGGGCAGCCCAGTCTCGGGTTGCGGGGCCCCCGTTTGGAGCCTCAGATGATCCCGGATGGCTCTGGGCCGAACGAGGACCGTAGGCTAGTTGCTCTATTTTTCGCACCGGTACTATCATATGGTTGGTGGCCTATTTCGACCCCCAGTCGACTGTTTTGGGCGGACTAGGTCGGTCACCCAATTGAGCCTAACCGACTACGACTGGTGGCTATATAAGAGAAAGCCCGTGAAGCCCATTTCATCACTGGCTACAGCAACCCTGATTCCTTAGCATCCAGCCTCTGTCTTCTACAATTTCCAGCATGCCATCGAAGCTTCTTTCACAGGAGCGCACGGTTGGGAGGCAATGCTATTTATTGTATCAGTTCTACAGTAATCAAATTTTTGATTCTCCATACTATCTTGTTTTCTCTCTTGCGTACGTGATCCTGTTATCTGTTGAGCACAAACGTTGTATTATTTTCTTACAGATACAAGAGGTGAGCGTGAAAGAGGGGCAACTAGTCTGTCAAGGTCAGAAGATTACCATCAATGAAAGCATGATTGAAAATGCTCTAGGAATTTATGGAGGCAGTTCGCAAGTACACTTTTTCAAGAAGCATTGGAAGAGACAGGATATTCTAGACGTATACCCCAACGCTCACATTAGTAAAGATTGTGGAGTCAAGATTTTGAGCTTTCCAATAGAGCTCCAAGATGTGCTAAAGAAGACCATTCACTTATTTCGTGATATGAGAGAAACCTGCAAGTTCTGGCAGGTTCAAGCAGTAGTACATCAATTCAAAGGACGTGATGTATCTTTCTCAAGGGCGATCTCCAAGAGCGTGTTAGCCAACCTGAAGATTTGTGTGGATGGCAAATCCCAATTGTCATCTCAATTCACTAGAGTTGCAATGCACCTAATAGCATCTACCCTCAAAGGGATTTTTGAGCAATACGATAAGCAGATGTCTCAAAAGGTGACTTTTCTACAAGAGAAAGCCACTGATGCAGCAAAGGCAGCGCAACTTGAGAAAAATCTCAGGGAAATTATGGAATCCAAGGTAGAGGAGGCACAAGTGAGGGCCTTGCAAGCACAAGAGCAAGATGAGGCAGCTACAAAATTGGTCAACATGGAAAGGCATAGAAGAGAAGAAGTAGATAAGTGCATGAAGGAGCTCCGAGATAGGCTCGAAGAAGTGACAAATGATGGGGACATGGCGAACAAGGAGCTAGAAAAGATGTGAAAGGGTCTTGAAGATCAAAGAGCCAAAAAGGAGGGTCTTTACAAACAACTGTGCAACATTTAGAACACATTGAACATTGAAAAAGACCAGATGACAGAGGAGTTGAAAAGGGAGAATCCAAAAACCAGAAAGGTGATGCAAGAAATGTGAGAGAACTTCAAGGCCAAGAAGGATGGGGTAGAGAGCAACCGGGGTGGAGAAGACAACGAGGCAGCTCCCCAAGCCACGAAGGATGTAGAGAGCAACCATGGTGGAGCAAGTTACAGCCACCGCGGTGGAGCAAGTTCCAGCAGCCAATGATGAGGGTTGTTTTTTGGAAACACTATTGGAAGTCCAAAGAGCAACCTAGAAGACCCTGCAAGAAGATTAGGATAGATGTTTGCGCGAGCTTGTCATGGCTTTCGACAATTATAAAAAGTAGTCCGTCATCATGAGAGATTTCCAAACTAGAGTAGAAGTCTTGGAAACATCCCATGAAGATGTTTTTTAAAAATTTATGTAGCTTCAACAAATGAAGTTGTTGCACAGAGTGAGCAAAAAGTGGAGGAGATGAAGGAGAACATCCATAGCCTTAGGATGAGGGAGGAAGGAATCAAGAAGCAACTTCGTCATGTATAGAGCAAGACTGTGGTATTGACACCGGCAATAGTTAAATCGGATGCCTATCTTGCTATGCAACAGGGTCCGAAATACATGGTCTACCATAGCCCCATCATAGATGACTGTTGCATCCGATGGCCTGCGTGCTACCACCCTGTGCACGTTTTTTTCTTTGGAGTGTTTGTGCATAATACATTTCCATAGATGGCATGTATTACCACTACAATTTAGAATTAGGCATTATCATTACCACCATAAAGATAATTAATTTGTTGTGAATATCATGTTTTTACTTTCAACAAAAAAAGACCTACATATGCATATTAGAATAGCATGCTTCAATGTTCATCTAGAAAGATATAACACATGCTACATGAATTGACCTTCCCATTCCACCAAGTGTGACTAACAAACTAGGATATAAAAGTTAATCTTCATCTAGTCAAGATCTCAAAGAATCAAGGGATGAGAGAGAATATTTCAAGCACACTAACCCTTCATTCCACTCATCAAACCATAAGAATGGGTTTCCATTTTAAAGAAAGTTTCTCATGGGGCTTGTAATCAGAACATAGTTAATTAGTAGCCTACATGTCCAACCAAATATTCCGCATGCACTTGTCTTTGGTGTTAAAAGTTTTGATCACAATCACTTAGCAAGATCTATATGGGTGCCATCCTTTTGGGGAAATATACCCAAGAGCATCTCTTTAGTGGTGCCAATCATACACTTTTGGAACTTTGAAGGTGGGTGGGGCATTGTTGAATTCACATGGCATGAGTCAAAATGCAACAGTATCTATTGTATGTTACAAGACGTCTTTAAGATGCCTTCTTTGGTAATTTGGATCTAATAGAGGTCTCACTAGCCTTTTCAAGAGCTATTATCTTTTAACTGCTCACATTTGTAAGTGTGGTCTTAGAATGGTAAAGAGAAGTGGTTGCGTTTGTATTATCATTTAACCTCTTGTATCAAATGAGAATCCTCCCCATGCCATTTCTTTTGGGAATGACACCATGGATGAACCATTCATTGCTATAAAGAGGGATAATGAAGTGAGACATGATGAATTTCTCAATATCAATTATGAGTACTTTTCCCAAAGGCTGGAATATCTACAAGTGATAGCTTTTGCATCCCTCCTTCCTCAATATTATGCTCAAATCTTGTGACTTTCTATAAATGTAATATTTTGAAACATTTGGAAATTCCATCAACATGCTCAAATAATCAATTTTAAGCAAGGGTGAGATTCGAAGATCCCATGAGATGTCACATCAATTCTTATAATCTAATGGCAAATATAATTGAAAGTTAGGATTCGATTTAGCTTAACACCGCAACACAAGCAAGAAAACATTTATCTCAAGTTGGTAAGATGGTTAAGTAATATAATTGACCATTATTTTGAGGACAATACAATGTACAAACGTCTATTTACATATATGAGAGAGAGAGAGAGAGGATTGTATATACATGCATGCATGTATGTATGTATGTATGTATTATGCTACCAAATGGAGAGAGACAAAGAGAGGGGGGGGGGGGGGAGGAGTATACATATGTATAATTTATATTAATTTATAAATAATTTATAATAATAATAATAATCGTGTGTATGTGTATGTGTGTGTGAGGGGAGAGTTAAATGCTACTTACACAATGTTGACACGTGGAGAGAGAAAGAGGGAGGGGAGGAGTATACATATATATAGTTTATATTAATTTATCAATAATTAATTGTAATAATAATAATATGTGTCTATGTGAGGGAGGGAAGTAAATGCAATTGACACAATGTCGACACATGGAGAGAGAGAGAGAGAGAGAGAGAGAGAGAGAGAGAGGACTGTATAAATATAAATACAAATATGTATATATATATTTAAAGGGAAAATTTTATATATATATAGACGCACGTGAGTGTGTGTGTGGGGGGGGGGGACCCCCACCAAATGGGGGCTATTAATTAGTTTTGGGGGGGGGGGCAGGGGTGGCATGTGGCCGTGCATGGAGACCCGGAGCTGATGGTGCATGAGGCCACATGTCGATGCTGCATGGATATCTAGAGGCTAATTAGCTAATAGAAGATGTACTTTAACCTTTTAGGAAGCAATGTAATAAAAATGCAAGCAACTTTTATAACCTAGCTCAATGTGAATGTCTACTGATTCTGCCACGAATAATTAAGTGATTAAATTAGCATGACAGTAAGTTGATTAAAATTTGACTGTTAATATAATTATTAAACTCTTAATCAATGTTGAATATATGTTTTAAGCTTACGTTAATATATCCCCCAAATACGAGATTAGGAACCAATTAATTGATTAGGAGCCCCGATTAGGCATGAGGGGGGAATAGATGCGGCTGGCTAGGGGGTGTAACTTACTGCAGCTGACACAAGAGAGAGAGAGAGAGAGAGAGAGAGAGATTTCCTTCAAATTTCTCAATCCTTGAAATTTGTATATTTTGTTCCTAGAAACCAAAGGTAGTCTATGATCCCAACTTTGAGACCTGACTTTGAGACCAGGCTGAGCGAGGCTGTAACCCGATTATTCGTATAATTATTAAACTGTTGAATATATGTTTTAAGCTTAGGACCCAAAATTAGGTATGAGGGGGGAGTAGATGCAGGTAATTACTAAACTCTTAATCAATATACCCTTGTAAGACTAGAATAAGTCCAATCATACAAATTTAGATTTTTTGTTTGTTCTAAAGATCTAAAATCTACACCAAAAATAAAAGAGAATATGAAAGAGAAGAAAAAAGAGGTAAACAAAAACTTGTACATGCACAAAAAGCCTTTCAAAGCATCCTCGAACTGAGTTAACATGCAGACAGTTTAAACACAGGATTTTCAAAGCACTTTTTGTACTAACATTGCATTCAGTCTGCTAGTGTGCAATATGCACGGTGCCTCACAGTGAGAGCAAAATTACAATGCACAATGGCTCCCAAAAACCAAGTCAGGGTCAGCAACCCTAAACACAAGTAACACAGCAGAAGGCCAAAGGATGAGTCTAAAGGTCAAATTGTGAGCTGACAAGAAAATGGGATCACAGAAGTTTCAAGTATATTGCTTTTCCATACATGACCTCTATTTACAAGTTCTAAATGGCTCTTTTCCAGCTTTTATCTTTTACAGGCCCTATTCATCTGTAAAGACTTCGTAGTTACCCAAGGGACCCCTATTACACAATGACCAGACTCTCATGGACTTCATTCAGCTGCACAAATGGGCAACGCCAGACATTCGTTTCTTAAATAATAGAGGCCAGCTAGCACAAAGCACTCAATGCATAATTACAAAACCAAGTTTTGCTCTGTAAACCCAACGAATGCTTCAAAACCCAATGAAGTCTTTGAAAAGTTTACACGAAACATGTTCACATCAAGTAGACCTTCACTATCGTCCCAAAAATTACAATTAATAATTTGACATCTACTGGATGGTTCACAAAATCAACTGTGTTTTGCCACACGTGCAGAAAAAGAGAATTGTCCACAAGTGAGCATGTAACCCACTTGCAGGAGAAAATAGATTGCAAAACATAAACGACTTTCAGAGAGGATGAAAACAGCATAGATCCAAGCTTATGCAGGCACAGCCCTTCAATGCAAAATGTATCTTCCTTGGATGAAATTAAGATATGTTTCCAGCTCTCATTACAAAAATTTCCAGCTCTCATTACAAAAAAACACCTGGTTTAAAGAAACTACTTCAGTGGAATGAACCTAGAAGAGTGAGTAGCTCCAATTCCAGGTCTTCCATGCTTCACTGGCTTATAAGAGATAGAGAACTCCCCAAGATAGTGCCCGATCATTTCAGGCTGCAAGCAGACATCAATTCAATAAAACCAGCCAGCACAAGTTGCACAATCTTCCCTACATTGGGAAATACTAACACCTTACCTTGATTTCCACCTGGTTGAATGTCTTCCCATTGTACACACCAATAACGCTGCCAATCATCTCAGGAACAATGATCATGTTCCGAAGATGTGTTCTAACAGGTTCAGGCTTCTCCCCAGCTGGGGCTTCCCTTTTCTGTACAGATATCAAAAGGTGGTGAATCATGAGAGACATCTAAAAACTTGACACATTCCAAAAAAGACCCACACTAAAAGGTCACAGCAAGCTATTCAGCCTACGTAAAAAATTGCTTACAGCCTTGCGCAGCTTCTTGATGAGGGCCATCGGCTTCCTTTTCAAGCCCCTCTGAAACCTGCACATCTAGCATTTGCCTTGATCAAGGCCCACGACTACGAGCTCAACACTAAACACAGGGAGGAATACTGAGGGCAGTGTAATCCAGCCACAGCAAGGGCAACAATGTATAGCAACAAAAGACAGCAAATAGCAAGTCAAGCAGGCACAGCCCGAACTCAACGATGCCTACAACTTCTACAGCTACCAAACTGACTGACTGATACGGAAGCTTCAGACACAGACAAGCAACGAGAAGCAAGCAAAGCAGACAGGCAGCAGGAACACGATGGTAGCAACACAATGCGCAGTCTTCATTGCCTCCACAGAGATCTCCTCCTATTGCATGCACGGAAATACTAACAGAATCTCCTCCTATATCCTTAAACATATTACATACCTACGGCGTGCACGGGCATGGAAAAGCTCCACGAGCTCATCTGAACTCATATCGAGGAGGGCATCGAGATCAACCCCTCTGAAGGAAAACTTCTTAAACGTTCTCTTCTTAGGCTGAGCTGGTCCGGACGCAGCAGCGTCTTCCATATCCGCCTGTTGTAGCAACGAACAAGAGATTCAAGAGCAAGAAAAAACCCAAAACGCCAATTGAGAACAAGAGGACTATAATTCACGTCGATACCTCAGTCTTCTCCCTCTCATGATGTATCTCAATAAGAGCTCCGCTGCCTCCTCTCTCTCTCTCTCTCTCTCTCTCTCTCTCTCTCTCTCTCTCTCTCTCTTCTCATTCCGTTGACGAATTCAGAGATCATATTACTTCTGCGTATGGACTCACTTAACGGTTTGTTTCCAACCCTCTACAAAGTACACCGACAAATGACTGTTATATCATCGTGCGACGAGACCTGTGAACGTCTATTCTACGATTCTATCCGTGATCTTCTGCAGAATTTATGCCATTTCCTCTCAAGCCAATCTCATCATCCTTCTCCATTCCTGCTGCATCCCATTCATCGCACCCTCCGTTCCCCTCCTTTCGAAAACGAAGAAACAATAAATCATGAGAAGCAAATTCCTGGGCGAGATTGAAGGGAACATACCATGGATGCGAAGAGCAAGGCTGCAGAGAATTCCGAGGAAGCTACAAGAGCTCTGGCTATGGCGTGATGAAGAGAACTGTTGCTGAAAGGGCTGAAGGTGTGTAAATGGGCGGCCTTTGTATCTGTGGCCGATTTTAGGGTTGGATCTAGGTCACCTCTCGCCTGTTGGTTTAGGGTGGGTTCACACCGCTACGCGTGGGTTCAGACCACCTGCCGCCCGATGGCCACCAAGCACTCGGTCATCAGGCTGCTAATTTATTTTACCAACCTGTGACTAGCGGTTGGTCGAGATGGAATGGGCCATTCATGTAGCAGTTGGATGAGCCGGCCAATGCAGTGGGTGGCCTTCATGGATCATACACAAAGTCAATGTCTGGACTCGTCCCTCCTACTAGGCCAACTGAGACTACTACCCGTCACACCACCTTTGGGAGGATGGTGGGCGGGTGGTGTGAACCCAGCCTAATTTTCATGTTACCTATGTATGATGGAATGGGCTAATCATGTACCCATACACAAACCTTTTGTGTCAGTGTTCAAGCCAACTAGGACATCAAGATGGCCACCACCAAGTGGTGTGAACCCAGCCTTACCCACCTAATGAAACTGCAAGATGTCATGTCTTAAGGGATAGTCATGCATACCCTCAAATTCGCAAATCGACCGAATCAATTCTGTAAAAAAGGTCGAATCGTTTTGGTTGTCAGAGGGAAGTATAGCAGGGCTACTGATTTGAATCTGCTTCCCTCAGTTTGAGCCAATAAGATGATGCAAAGTAGGCCTTCTAGGATAAAGCAGCTAGTAAAAAGGGGGGGGGGCTTGAAAAAGCTAGCATCCCCCCACACTTGAATGAAATGATGGCAATAGCTGAGAGCAAAAGACATTATGAACTTAATGTATACTATTGTGTTGTTTTCCCATAGATTTGAGCCTCTAATATATGTTATCTGCATACCTAAGACTTAGCATATCAACTATTCTAACCCCTAAAACCTACATACCTTAATAAGAACTATCCTTGCAACCCTAAAAACCTTTACATACCCCCTTCTACAGAACCCATCTACTGCATGCCCCCCTACATGATCTCTTTGCTTAAGATAAGCATAGTGTGGAAATTTCATCCTTTTATATATGACTTGTGGCTACTATGACACATCAGGACACATCCTAATATTAACAATGAGCTCAAAAGATGTAACATTGATCCATATCTAGATATTTAGTAGCATTAAGCACTAGCTACACTAAGGCATAGTCCATATGAGTATAGGTGTTATGTTACTTTGTTAGGCAAAACATGTGTGAAAGGTTAATTCAACTGTTTTGTATCTATCTAAATAACATATTGAAAGATAAGTATCAATGAAATATAAAATTGGTACAAGTTATTGTAGAGAGTTGGTATTTTAACATGCATGAGAGGTGAGATATTATAGGTGTTAATTGACATCTAGAAGTTGCTTCTTGATTGACCCTCAATTATCTACTTATTCAATGGTTCTAGTCATTTGCGATGCGCACTTGCTTGTTGGTTATAGATTCCTTTCTCCACATTTTAAATTTTCTACCTTCTTTGATGTAGTTTAACCTTGAGGATGCAAGTCACTAGCATCTTCTCCAATCTTTAAGTCAAGGTATCATTGCCCTTTTATGGTTCTAATTTCCTCTAATCACAACTCTTTGATGTAGTTTTATCTTTCCTAAATGTTCTCCTATATTGTCTCGTGCAACCTTTTTTTTTCAACAGGAAAGAACTTTTTATTAATCCTTGAGAAACCAACCATACAAATCCGTGATCCAAAGGGCACTGATTATAGAGGAAATGAGTACAAAGACCTTTGTATAAATGGATGTCAAGTATGTGTGGTTGCTTTCTTCATTGGATTAGCTTTGCCACATAAAACACTTCAATTTATAATCCACCAAAACAATCCAACATGGAGAGGAAAATTGGGTGTCAAAAAACCTAGCCTATTTCTAGCGAACCTGGCTCGATGCCTAGGGATGTAAATAGAGAATGCTCCCCAATTCCAAGGGAAGCACTCTGGGGGGCTTCTGAGAAGGAGACATTCTTTGATGTAGACCCCCCAATGACAGGATTCCAAAGTACCCTACCACCACTGGTCTCGCAATAGTTCTGTAGAGTTCCTTTAGCCTCGATGAAAGTTATCCCATCCACTTCTCCTCCTCCCCCCCCCCCCCGCTCCTCTCCCATCATATCTTCCCTCTCCCTCATTGGTTCTCCCCCCCACACCCCCACTCCAACCCTCACCCCCTGCCTCCCTCCTCCGCCCTCTTTCTTTGACTTTAACAAGCCATGGTCTCGTTCCAAAACCCTCTAATGTTCTAGTGGCCTAGCCTTTGGGCAAGGGGGAGGCCAAGGCTAACTCTAGGCTAACTCTAGGCTAAGGCTTCCTCCTCTCCTTTGGGCAAGGGGGAGGCCAAGGCTAACTCTAGGCTAACTCTAGGCTAAGGCTTCCTCCTCTCACTCGTAGCCTAGTTCTCCCCATGACACAACCTCTTCAAAGGCTCAAGGAAGAGGGGTTTGTTCTCCCAACTTCCAAATCTGAGGCCCCACTGAGGGCAACCCTTGCTGAGTGAGTTTTAGAGGCTTAGACCCTAGAACTATTTTGTAGGTTCCAGATGCATACCCCTTCGTGGAGCAATGGATCTCATCTCTGTTTAATTGTATGATGGAAGAGAAGAAGTACCACATGATGGAGAAATGGATGGGCCCATAAGGGATAGACATGTGGCTTAGCTATGGTGCTTTATCTACCTATCAGCTTGGCTTTACTATAGGATGACTGGGTGTAGGCTTCGTAGTAGTGATCCATTTGGCACCAGAGGTGGAGCTCACGCACTCGACTTGTTGGATGCTATAGCAATGCATTGACAAGTTAGGGGAAAAAGTATACTTCATGATGCAATGGGCATGGAAGGTTGGCATAGAGGCTATCATGCCCTTGGTACAACAAACTACTCTTCTTCCAAGCCCCCTTCTATGTCACAGAAGTCCTGGTCATGTTACAAGCTCCCACTCAAAGGTGAGCCATGTTCTCTCTATCCTCCTTCCCATCAGTTGGACCATGGTGAGTTGCAATGTGCATAGGCTTCATGATCGTGCAATAGTCAGCCATAGGATCTGATCGTCAAGATTTGCAAAGGGTAGTGGTAAGATGGGAAATGTATTTTCTCTTGATTCAGGATCTGCATATCTTCTCATTGTCGGACATCAATCGTCATCACCACTTGGTCCTAGGATGAGGCCTAGAGGTGTGGTCCACCATGGTAGGCTAGAGTGGAGGCGTTTGCGTTTCAATTTCCCAATTAGTGCCTCCAGAGGTCTTTGATCGGGATGAGCTAATCACAGAAGTTTGGATGGGCCTTCAAGTGGGTGCGTCTAGGATTGGGATCTTCAACATGTATGCACTTGCTTGTAGATAGCATTGCCGTGCTTTTTGGAGGCGATTGATCGAGTGCTTCTAGATATTGACTCTTGGGTTGTTGGAGGCAACTTCAACATCTTGGAGTTCGTAGAGGACAAGAAGGGAGATGCTTCCTTTTCTTAAATTCCTGTTATGGAGAGGCATACTTGGGAGCAGTTCATCTTCATGAGATCAGTGGTCATAGACACCCTTGGAGAGAGGCACAATTCAGTCTCCTCGACAATCTTATTTTTCCTTTTTGATAGAGGAGGCATGACGAGCAACTCATATAGGCTCTATGCTGGGAATTAGACTATTGCACAGGGCTCTATGGGTATTATAGTAGGCACTACAATGTTAGATCAATTTCTTATTGTGCTTCATCTAGAGCAACCCTACTGTGACTCCCCCAAAAAGGGGGTTCGCATCTGAGAGTATCTTCTTTAGAATGAGGAGGTGCAGCAAAAAATAGTTGAGATTTGGTAGTAGCCAAGGGGTGGGACCAGAGATGGGTTGGCTTCTTGAGTGGTAGATACGATACAAAGGAGCAGTGAGGGGAGCTATAGTCCTAGGCCCTTAGATGGAGACACGCTCTGTAGGAGCAAGGGAGAGCTTTGAGACAAGCCTTAGCTTCCATAGAGAGGCTTAGAGAATAGGATTTAGGCTCTTAGTGGCTCAATGATTGGTGCGAGAGTGCAAGGATTAACCTTCAAGCCAGGGAGGTCCAGTGAGTTGCATTCTTGTACCATGCCCCCCAAGCCAGATGGGTTCAACAGGGAGACAAGATGACCAAACAGTCTTCCAGACTATTGGGCCACATCTTCAACAATTGTGAGATGTATAGGGAAAGATGCAATGAACTCTTAGGAGATTCTGGGGATGGCCACAAACTTCTATCAGTAGTTGTTCCAATCCTAGGGGGAGTCTCCCTTAGTTCTTGTAGCCCAAGAGGTAGTGTGGGATCAAGTTCTCTGACAGTAGTCCCACCGAGCTTGAGGAAGTAGTTAGAGGCACTATTCTCACTGATGAGGAACTTTGGGAGGCACTCAAAGCCCCCCACTTTAGAAGTACCCAAGGGAGGATGGCTTGAATCTAGCCTTATTTCAAATCTTTTGGGAGCTTATTCTCATTCCACTATGGCTAGTTTGTCAAGAGCTCTTTGACTCACAGGCTCTGACTCAGGCTCAACTCAGGCTCATTGCCTTAGTCCTTGAGCCAGGGTTGGATTTTCTTGATCCTAAAGGGTGGGACAGGTCAAATATTTATTGATGAAGACCAATCACCTCACTGGATACCGCATACAAGATCTTACCCAAGGTCTTGAGCTTTCATTTATTGAGACTCCACCTTTCAGACATCATTCATGACATGCAGACAGGCTTCATTCAAGAGCACAACATGTTGGACAACATCTTCACCTTTTGGGAGGCAGTGGATTGGAATCAAGGGGAGTCATAGCCTCTAGCTATCTTTCTCTTAGATTTTGAAAAGCTCTACAACAATAGGGTGGAGTGGTTCTATCTAGAAGGCACTATGCATATATTTGGCTTCTCAAACAGATAAATCAAAGGGGTCTCAGCTTTGCATGTAGCGAGTTTTTGTCAAGTGCTTAGTGGCAGCCACACGAGAGAGGCCTTTTCTCTTTCTCATTTGGAATGACATGGTTGCCCCCCACCTCTTTCTGTTCCTTTCTATAGTTGAGGCATGGGGACATTTTTTGCACTCTTAGGTTATAGGCTTGATCGGGATGAGGGTGGTGGGTATTGATATTTGTACAAAGCAGTAGATTGCCCCAAGTCTAGAGAATGTTTGGTGCAAGATTTTGTTTTGGAGCTCAACTAGACTCTCCCTAGCAGCAGAAAGCCCTTTAGTGGCCAATTAGTTCCTTCTTGCCCAAGGCCCGATACATAGGCTCCTGCTAGTGCTCATCATAGGGGTGCATGGGATAGCTCAGGCACTTGGTGCACTTCTTTTTGTGGGCTAGATTAGATGAAAGATGGAATACCAGTAGAACCAGAGTGGCATGGCAGATAGTGATCATGCCACATGTGCAAGGAGGGCCCTAAGTCATGGTGAAAGCACATTAGAATTGGGAAAATAGTATT
Source organism: Dipteris shenzhenensis (assembly GCF_047967505.1). Taxonomy (NCBI): domain Eukaryota; kingdom Viridiplantae; phylum Streptophyta; class Polypodiopsida; order Gleicheniales; family Dipteridaceae; genus Dipteris; species Dipteris shenzhenensis. The sequence continues at coordinate 26,719,416 of NC_141618.1, read as the reverse complement.
AACTAAGTGGTTGAGTTAGAGACTTGGATATTGGCCTCATGGAATAGAATTGTACATAAGAGAGTGTAAATAGTGTGAGAGAGACACTAGGTTATGCAGCAGGTGCCACAAGAGGTCATATATAGATTCTAGATTAGATTTTGCTCCAGCCTATAGCCACAGAATATCTCTTATCTCTTTTGGTTGGTTTCCCATGGGGGCGTACCCATAGGCTCTTGTCTGGCACAGATACGAGTGGATGGATGATGCCATCACTGCACGAATGGAGTTTTGGAGATGATCCCACACTTCTTATGGAGGATTTGGTTGGGATCCCTTCGAATTGTTGCATGACTATCAGAGGATCTAGTGGGACTTCATGTGGGGCATGGTAGCTTGATTGACAGAGGGGGGCCATGCCTTCCATGTTGATGAGGTCTCCCCAACCTACATGGACAAATCGTTCACAGGAGATTCACAGACTTGAGCTACATGCAGTGATCCCACCTGCTCAGCATCATCCTCTTTCCTCTCCAAAGGATGGTGTGTGGGAGGTAGTGGCTAGCATTACAGTGTGGAACATCTAGGTTGCATGGTGTGGGAGTCCTATTGATTAAAATGTGCATTTTAGTATGCATTGCTTCAACCCAATAATGCAAAGGCATGTTCATCTTATTCAGGAGTGCTCTAGCCACATTGACAATCACTCTATTTTTCCTTTTAGCAACTGGATTTTGTTGTGGTATATAGCTCCATGTAAATTGTCTAAGTATGCCATTGTCTTTCAAATCGTCATCAAACTCTGTAAATATGTACTCCTCATGATTATCAAACCCATAAACACTTCGCATAAAAGCCAAATTCTTTCTCTACGATGCTACAAAACTTAAAGAATCTATCCAAAGCTTCATTCTTATGATTGAGAAAATAACGTCGGTCATGTGAGTATGGTCAATCAGAGAAAGTGATGTAAAATCCCGCTCCACCAAGTGACATGGTTTGGCATGGACCCCATATATATGTGTGCACAAGTGTTTGTTGCTCTCTACTTTGTTACTCTTCAATTTAAAAGGATGGTTCTTTTTGGACATATGTGGAACATAGAACTTTTTTTTTTTTCCATGAAAAAGACTTCTATTAAGTAAGAACAAAAACCCGCGAGAGCAAGCTCAAAGCGGAATACATCATGAAATCATGAGGATAATAAAAAACCCCCTCAGAGTGAGGTGGAAAGAAACCAAGGCTGAGGCTGAAAGTGCCATCTCAACCCTGTAGTAGATTCAGAGAAGAAAGGAGAATCCTTCCATTCCCTGAAGAAAGAAGCCCTCCTAGCTGAGGCTGCACGGGAGTCCCCCTGCATACCCGTCCATACGGCCATCAGAGTGTGTACGATGTCTGTCCAGATACTAGCCAATGTGTGCGAGGGATGAACCTGAGTACCCTCCATAGCCTCTGTGCATCTGGATCTCCAGATATGCCAGGCTGCTATGCTCGCTATAATCTCCCAAGAAGTATCCACAGAGGCATGTACAGCTGTAAAATTACGGTGTGTAACCACATCCAACGAGCAGAGCTCAACCCGATGATGTCGAACCGAAATGGCCCGGGAGGAGTCAAGTCCCTCATAGAAAACCTGAGGTCCTGTAAGAGAAAGCCAAGCCACCGAGCCCCAAGTCATAAAGAGTGGGGAATGGGCAAAGTGACTGAAGATCCTGGCTATCCCCATCCAAATCAATCTCGCCTGTCTGCAATCCCATAAGCAATGCTGAATAGACTCCGAAGCAGAAAGGCAACGAGGGCAAGTAGGGTCGGCTCCGAATCTGGACCTCCAAAGGTTCACTGCAATCCTTCCATGAATAGAAAGCCAAAAGAAGATAGTGATCTCTCTATTCCTGTGGGATTTCCAGAGCCTCCTCCAGAAGTACCTCTGCTGATCCGCAGTAATACCAAAAGTCTCCCAATGAGGAACTCTGGAGGGTCTCCAACCTCTACTACTGAGCTGAAATCTCCTGGCATTACTGACCGTGTAACGAAAGAAGGGGATGGTCTTCTCTCGATGCCCCGCGTCAATCCACTCCCACTCTCCGGGGTCCCACTGTAAACACCTGATGGGAACTCCTCCATAGAGCCAAAGTCTCCAAGACCCGGTGGAGAGTAACTGGGGGTCAGGGTCTAAGAACCACTCTGAATCTGATCCCTGCATCAAAAGGCCTACGACCCTGATAGGCTGAAAAGCAGACTCAAGCAATATATCATCTATAGATCTGAGCAATCTGCCACCATCCTAGACACTGAAAACCAAAGCATCCTCCTGTGCACCTCGGAAGGCTAAGACCTGAAGTGGAACCCCGCCTCTCGAGAAAGTACCTGCCCAAGTGGAGGTAGTGAGAGGCATATCATCTGTGTCTATCCAAGCCTCTGGAAGGGCTGACTCAATCTGCAAGATCCTCCCTGCACTCCCTCTGAGATGTCCTGTCAACCCTGACTTGGTTTCCTCTGGAAGCCTACGGAAGGCTTTCCAAGATCCCAAAGAAGAAGCAGGTCCCCTCTCCCACCTGGCCCACTGCATGTAGAGTGAGGCACCCAGTGGTCTGCCACGATCATCTAAAATACTGTCGTTCCACATGATGGGCTGCCTATCAATCTCTTCCCGGGAGGAAGGAGGAATCCTCCGAAGAGAGCTTTTGAAACTAGCCCAAGCTTTCAGAATGGCAACCATGAGAGGGGATGAAGGTGATCTGAGGTGTGCTGAGGTGAAAATCCATCTAACACTGCTCATCCAGTCTCCTCCTGAGGAAGGTGTGCACCTCTGTATGCTGCTGATAAGAAAGTCCTTCCACGGTTCCTGTCCTGGCATAAGTCCTCGCACCACTATCTTGCAAAGTAAGGCTCTGCACTGTAAATCTGGATCAATAATATTGAGACCCCCATCCTGTGTAGGGAGGATGAGGGTCTCCCAAGCCACTCTGGCTAAGGCATCTGCTGTGCCATCAAGCCCACTCCAGAGAAAGTTCCTGATCGGTCTTCTGAGCTGAATGATGCAGTCCCTAGAACGGCACCAACATGAACAAATAAACCAGGCCGTGGCCAAGAGGACCTGGTTGACCACCACAACTCTAGAGGCAAGATCCAGCTTGGCTGAGCTCCAATAGAGAAGCTTCCTTCTGATGCTCTCCAACACGGGAGCAAACTGCTGCGTGGTAGAAATACCCAAGCCGACCTGGCAGCCCAAATACCTGATAGGCACACCCCTCTGAACCCAAGTGAACCCTATGTCAAGTCCCCAAACTGGAGTGTCCTCATCACTGATCCAAAAGCCATTGGATTTATGCCAATTTATCTGCGCCCCTGCCGCCAAGCAAAATAAATCCAATGCTGTCCTGAAAGAAGTCAATGTCTGTGGAGAGGCATCCAAATAAATCGCTGTGTCATCAGCCAACTCACTGTCAAGCAGCTCCTCTTCTCTTCTGATAGGAAGTCTCAGCCCAAAGATGTCAGCTTGAGATCTAACATAGATGCTCATAGCTTCGGCCACGAATAAAAAAAGGAAAGGAGCAAGGGGGCATCCCTGACGGACTGATCTCGAAATCTGAAATCTCTCACCCCTTACCCCACCAATAAGTACCTGGCTATGGGCTGATCTGTACAAAGAGGAAACACCTCTGATCCAAACATCAGTGAATCCAAAGCGTAGAAGGGTGCCCTCCAAAAAACTCCAATCTACTCTGTCATAAGCTTTTTCAAAATCCAACAGTAGAATGGCAAGATTCTGGCCACTCTGCACGGCCCACTCTGAAGCTTCCCAGAAAGAAAAAATGTTATCAAAAATACTTCTGCCATGCACAAATCCCGTCTGAGTGTCGTGGATAAGATCAGGGAGAAGTGGCTGCAATCGGAGGCTGATAGCCTTGGCCAGAATCTTGTAACAAGTTCCCATAAGTGTGATAGGCCTCCACTGGGACAATAAATTTCTGCTACCTCCTTTTGGGATAAGGTGGATGAGGCCCTCTGTAAGCGATTCAGGCATCTCGCCAGAGTCCCAAATGGCCTGCATGGCTGAAGTAATATAGTCTCCAATCATATCCCAAAATGCAATGAAAAAAGACGGAGTGAGGCCATCTAAACCTAGGCACTTGCCCTTGTGAAGGGCTGAAAGTGTAGTCCTGAACTCTGTGTTGGTGAAAGGTGCGTCAAGTAGAACATGCATATCCGGATTCACCAACACTGGGATACTCTGCCAAATAGCCTGTCTAGCATCCTCTATATCGTGTGTCTCAGGATCAGCAGTAAGGAGGGTGGCATAGAAATCTGAAGCTATGTGTAAGACGTCATCTGGCTCTGTCTGTAAAACCCCATGTGAGTCAATAAGCTGAGATACACTCTCTCTACTATGTCTAGGGCCAAGAGTAGAGAAGAAGTGTTTATTGACTCTACCACCCATCTGAATCCAGAAGGACTCCCGTGCATGAAAGGCATACTCTGCTCTCTGATCAAGCACTCTGATCAAGCAATAACTGCAGGTGAGCCCTCGCTGCAGCAAGGCGCTCCTGAATCCAAGCATCTGAAGGCCGTTTCTGCTCTTCCCTCTGCAAAGCTGCTAACTGCTGGCGAACACCAATCTCACGTCTGAGAATATCTCGTCTCCTGGTAGAAGCAACTGAGCAGTAAAAGTCGCTAATACCAGAGAGGGCAGCAGCTAAATGTGAAGGATGTGGCTGCCCTCCCTGGACATGAGCAAACCATACCCGTAGGGCTGCCTCTGTAAGGTCCTCCTCTGTGTAAAAGGCATCTGGGATCTTGATGCTGGCAGATCGGCCTCTCAAGTGAGGCTCTGAGATAGCCAGAACAACAGGGAAATGGTCTGAGGTGGAAACCCCCGCAGCAATGCATACCGATCCCCCTCTGTCTAGTGCCCAGTCATCTACATAAAATCTGTCAATGCGTGCATGAATAGGCATCTATTGCCTCCTGTTCGACCAAGAGAACAGGAGGGACTGTGGCTGAATAAGAAAGGCATCATCACACCAAGTATCTCTGCCACAGAAATGGAAAAGGAAGGCATCCCAAGCTGCTCTCTCCAAAGAGTGAAGTCCGCCTTCTCTACCCCCTTTTTTGTCTGAAGGTAACTCGACCATGTTAAAGTCACCTCCAATCACCCAAGAATCCACAATGGGGGCCCAGGAGAGCAAAGTCTTCCACATAAGGACACGTTCCCCTCTAATGTTGGAGGCATATAGGTTGAGGAAGCCAACCTTACGCCCTCCAATCAAGAGAATAATCCACTGAGCTCTAGAGGGGATAATGACTCCGTGCCCAACAACTAAGGGGAGAACCGACTGCGAAACTGAAATAGAAGTGCCTCCCCTAGTGCCCAATGTAGGCGACCAAAAAGTATGTCCTGAAAGCAACTTGCCTGACTTGGCACAATCTCTATAATCCAGCTTGTGCTCTTGAATAAATAATATATCAATGGGACCCCTAGTAACACCTGGATGAATCTGATCCCGGATCAGCTGTCTGCGGCGGCGATGTGGGATGCCACCTAGGCCCTGTATGTTCCAACTGATAATCCTCATCGACGGGAGGATGTAGAGTGGAACACCTTACCCGACCTAGTGGCGGAAACAAACCCCTCAACAGGGGAAGACCTCCTGGATGGAGGGAAGGAACCCAGTGGAGGAAAGTCAATAGGGGAAAGAATCCTGGCACCTGAAGAAGAAGCCCTGTCAATAGGAAATCCAACCACTGGCTCCCCAAAAGTAGCGGGCACAAACTCCTCCTCTGGGAAATCTGAACTCTCTGCCAAGGCTGAAAACGAGTTCCTGTGGAGCAATCCAGACACCGGAGTACGAAGGATCCCTTGTGAGGGAAGAGGATCAACAGTGTAAGCTATCCCCTTCCCCCTGTCCAAGGGAGGGAGTGAGGAAGGCTCTCTACCCGGTGTCTGCCCAGCCGCGGAAACCTCTCCGTCCTCAAGAGGAACATCTGGCAGTGCTGGATCTAAGGAAGAAGCTGCAACTGGGGAGGAGGTCGAAGCTTCAGCGTCTCGGACTGTGCAAGGTGAGACAGGAAGGACAGCTCGAGGTGAAGCAGAGTCTACTAAGGTACCCTCGTGAACTGAAGGAGGGACCTGCACACGTACTGGAACCCACTGTAAAGCGTCGCGTGTGCCTGAGGGAGGTGGGGGTCGAGGAGCAGGACCTGTACCACCCCCCTGATGAGGCCGAGGAATAGGTACTAGACCTGTACCACCACCTGACTGAGCAGGACCGCCACGTGAAGAATGAGGAGCAGGAGCTGGACCTGTACCACCCCTCTGTCGAGGTCGAGGGGCAAGTGCCGGGTCTAATCCCCCCCCCTGTCCCCCCTATCGATGCCCTGAGGCGGTAGCTATACCAGAGGTCTTCTTAGGCCTTTTCTTCTTCCTGGGACAATCCCTGGCAAAGTGTCCCGAGGTCCTGCAAATCCTGCACTGGTCCTGCCTGCCTGAAATCTCCACTCTCTGGCGAAAAAAGGAACCATCCGGGCGCTGTATCATGACGTGGTCCATCTCGAGGTTAGGATCCTTGCAAAGGACCCTAACTCTAGGAACCCCATCAGCCTTGGTTGCCTCTGCTGCAGTCAATGGCAACCCAGGGAGGGGTGGGATCTCAGCAACTACGCCAAAATGCTCCCCAATAACAGAAAGAAGTCGATGGTAAACCTGGGGAAGCCCGGGGAACCTGATGAAGAGCGAGAAGAATTTCTTATCTGCCTCAACTGGGTTGAAACCAAGGTGAAAGGCTTCAAAGAAGATCTTCCTGTGTCCCAGGTGTAAAAGCTCGGCCTTGAGCACAGTGCTCGCAGCCTCTGGAGTGTCAAAAACAACCTGGAAAAAACCTCGTCCCAGAAGGCGAACATCTACCAATCGAGGAGCTAGGTCTGGGGGGAGAGCCGCAAGCATCCAGTCTCTGGCTTGGGATCTGGAAGGGTGAGACCCGAAGATGCGTGCTAACAAAGTGGTAGAGCACTCAATCTCTACATCCTTCCTGAGCTGCTGCAACTCGTCTTTAGAGAAAGTGATAGTTTTCGTGACCGGTGGAGATGGAATAGGATTGGCTGACGGGGAATCCATCACCAATCAAGGTGAGGAGGCCGACTCGAACAGAAAAAAAGGCTCCTTCCGTTCCAAAAAAACTGCGAGGGGCAAGGGAGGGGAAAGGAGGCTAGGAGGAAGCCGGGGGGAAGGGGAGGAAAGGAGGAGAGGGGCTAAGGCTGAGAGGGGAGAGGGGCAAGGAGGGAGGGGAAAGGAGAGGAGAAGAAAGGGAGGAGTGAGAGGAAGAGAGGGGGCGGGAGAGCAAGCAGGGAGGGGGCAGGACAGCAGGGGAGGGGGCGGGATAGCAAGGAGGAGGGGGCGGAGGCAGGGAGAGGGAGCGGAGCAGCAGGGGGGAAGGGGCGGAGGCAGGGGGAGAGGGGGAGCAGCAGGGGGGAGGGGGCGGAGGCAGGGAGAGGGGGCGGAGCAGCAGGGGGGAGGGGACGGAGGCAGGGAGAGGGGGCGGGACAGCAGGGGGCAGGGGGGAGCAGCAGGGGGGAGGGGCGGAGGTAGGGAGAGGGGGCGGAGCAGTAGGGGGGAGGGGACGGAGGCAGGGAGAGGGGGCGGGACAGCAAGGGGGAGGGGGCAGAAGCAGGGAACAGAGGGAGGGAGCGAGGGACAGGCAGGGGGAGGGGGCGGAGCAGCAGGGGGGGAGGGGGGGGAGCAGCAGGGAGGGGCTAGGGACAGGCTGAGGGAGGGGGAGCAGCAGGGGAACGGGGAGGAGCAGCAGCTCTCGGACTCAGACTATAGAGCTTTGAATAAGATCACCATCAAAAATAGGTTTCCCATACCTCGAATAGATGACACACTGGATAGATTAGATGTTTCTACCATTTAAGTCGCATAGATCTCAAAAGTGGTTATCACAAGTATGGTTAGTACCTGAGGATGTACACAAGATAGCATCGCAAACAACCTTTGGGTTGTATGAATATTTTGTAGTTCCATTTGGGCTTATAAATGCTCCCACCACCTTCAATAGAATGATGTAAAAATGTTTTAGTGATGATCGAATGACTTTGTTGGAACATTATTTGATCATATCCTAGTCAATAGGAAGAGCATAGAAGAGCACTATCAGCACTTAGATAATATATTTCAAAAACTTGAGAAACATCAATTACATATCAATGGAAAGAAAGGTGAGATATTTTTGGAGGAAATTTTGTACTTACGGCTTATTATTCTAAAGGTCAGGTGAAGATGGGATGATAAACTCAAAACTATCAAGTATAGAAATCATTCACCAAGTCAAATCTTTCCTTAGTCTATGTTCCTATTATAAGAGATTCATTAAACTTTTGCTAGAATGGTTGCTCCTTTACATAATCCCACAAAAAAAAAACGTTTCTTTTCAATTTTTTCTTAGACAACAATAGGGTTTCCAAATGCTTAAGGATGCATTCACTCATGGGCTTGTATTGGGGATACCCAATTTGCAAAAGCCTTTCAGAGTAGTTCTAAGTAGAGGCTATGGTGGGAAATGTATTGGCGTTGTCTTATCTCAAGAAGGGCCCACATATGAAATGGGACCATTTCCTTTCTATGTTCCATTTACAAAAATTATATGTACTCTAGGAAAATACAATATTGCTGCCAATGCCTTATCTCAACATCCTCGTATTTCTCATATTAGTTGAATATCATGAGGGTCTATATTATATGATTAGTTCGTATTCCACTGAAGGATGGATATTTGCTCATGGATAACTGCCTTTTTGCCACTATAGCACTTTAGAACAAGGTCATGATGGAATTCAATGCTCCTCCATTTTCAGGGCATTATGGAAAAGGGTACCTTGGCAACATTGGAAAAATATTTCTTATTGGACCAGCAGTTGAGAAAAGATGTTTAAAAATGTGTGAAACAATATGAACCTATTAGAATTTTGATCAAGGTAAAACTCTAGGTCTTTTGCAACCCTTACCAACTCTTGACAAACTGTGGAAGTTAATTACTATGGATTTCATCTCTGAAATTCCTCAATCTTTCCAAGGGAATGATTAAACTTGGGTGATTGTGGATAGATTCAACAAGTAGGCTCACTTTATCCCTTGTTTACAAACTTTGAAAGCCCTAGTGGATGCAATCTTGTTTATTAAGTATATTTTGTTCATCATGGTATACCTAGTGAGATTATCTCGGATCATGATCCTAAATTCACTAGTAAATTTTGGTAGGCTCTATTTGAAAATTTGGTTACAACTTTGACTTTCTGTCATCCTCAAATAGATGGACAAACTGAAATTGCAAATCTTACTTTATTGGATATGTTAAAATGCTGTGTTAGTGAGCATTAGCTTGCTTGGGAGAGATTTGTTCCCTTGATGGAATTCGCTTATAACAATACTACTTACTCTTCTGCAAGAAAACCTCCAAATGAAATAGTTCAAGGCCGCCTTCTTCCTACTCCTATTATGAAAGGTAAAGAGAGAGTTTTAGCAATAGATGAGTTTGTGAATGATATGGATTTGGTTTATAGGTAGGTTAAGGAAAAGATTCAAAAATTTTTGGTGGCTAAATGGGAGCACTGGTAAGTACAGTCATGTTCATAGGTAAAAGGAAATGAACTTGGGTTCTTCTCCACTTCCATAAATCCTGATTGATGTAGTAAAGAGGCAAAAAGACAGTGTGTTACAAGTTTTGGCCTAGGTTTTATTGTCCTTTTAAGATTATTTACATCATTAATGATGTCATCATTAGCCTCATTGGCAGATAGGTAATGCCCTTCATGTAAGTTTATTAAAACGGCTCTTTGCAATAGTTCCCATAGAACCTATCATTGAGGATCCATTAAAAATTGAGGATACATAACAAGTTCTCAATTGTGTTCCACAATGATAAGCAAACCAAGTGAAGCCTAGTCTCTCAAAAGTATTTGCTCAAGTTCAAGGACTATCCACCATCACATGGTTTAGGGGTTGATGAATAGTTCTTTCATGAATATCAAAGCATTTTGCAAACATATCTCAATGCTCTTCAGCTAAGGGTAGCTAAATTTTAAAGGGGGGGATGTAATAAGCATGAATAAAAATTTATATCCTTTTGTTCGTTAAAATATTTTTCTTTTGTTAAAGTTTTTCTTACAATTTAGATAATGTTATCAAGGTTATGAATGGTATTAGTGGTTGTGGATTTGAAATTGAATATTCAATGGTAGATTATAAATGTAAATTATGGAATGAGAAATGTTATGTGACTGGTGGCTCTATGGATCAATGGCTAGCTTTGATGCAAATTTTAGTGACTAGGAGAACTTAGGCCCTGACATATGTCTTTGCCAAGCAGTAGTGATCATTCTCATATGTGGTATGAGTTGAACATGGGTGCAGGTCTTTGTGACCAGCCCTGATTAGCAAGTATGAACACATGATCTTTGTGTGACTAGCCATGTCTTGAATGGAAGATCACATTTTTTGTGCCATGATGTGGTGGGTGGTTTCATGGGATAACCAATACAATCATGAAGGTGGTAAGATTGAGGCCTATAATCAAGTCACTAGGGGATATAGGCCTTCCAAGGATAAGTCTAGACATGAATTTCTATGTTATTAGGTCATGCATTTTTAAGAATGTAAGTATTCAAAGCCTGGCCTTTATAATTCTCCACCTTAGGTCCTAACATTGAATAGTTCAATGGATAATGCAGAATGATCTTGTGTGATGAATTTAGTAGTTTTCCATGGTAAAATAAAGGAACTTTTGTATCTTGCCAATGGAGTGTCTGATGCAACATGCAATGCTAGACTTGGAATTAGGATATCGAAATTAGCTTAAGGGACTCATTTCTTAAAAATGTGGAATGGGCCGATTTCTGACTTTTGGTCAAACCTCAATGCTATCTTGTTGTCTCATTTGGTCTAGTGGAGTCATTATAGTGTCAAATAGTGTGTGTGCATGAGTCTAGCTAAAAAAAGCAACTTTAAATTTACTTTATTGATTTCTTTTAGCACATGCAACGATACTTTGTGATTGCATCAGTTATGAGCCACCACTTTCCACTATAAAGAATGGATGAGGTTTAGTGCAACTAAAAAGCAAAGCGACTTTGATAAAAGAATCTCAACCATTTCTTTTCCTGGAAGGTGGGAAAAAAGTAACTCAAGGGGCCATGCATGTCACTCATCCATGAATGGCTACTAGCAAATGCATACCTCCCACCCTCATCTATATAAATAGAGGGCTACTAACTCCTCCCTCATCAGAATTTCAAAATTGCATGCCCATTGCATGTTGCTACCCTCTCCCAAGATGAATGACTAGCTTTATTGCCATCATCTCATGCTCAAACTCTACTTGGATCCTATCATAAACAACTCCTTCCTAGCTACCTATTCTTCCATTCTTGAGATAACCTCTACAAATGTGGGATGTTTTGAAGAAAAGTGTCACCCCTGAAGCACAAATTTGAGCTGCCTTGGAGCTGAATACTGGGCAATTTCACTTCTTGGAGCACCACTATTTTTCAACCCAATTAGAGCAACACAATGGGTTGCCCACTTCTTGATAACTTTCCAATATGGTCTCGCATCCAATAGGTGGTTGTCTTAGTGTGCTATTCTTTAATTCTATTGTTGTAAATCGTTTTTAGATTTAGTTTCCTTTCATCTCTTTCCCAATTGGATCGATTATCTCTCCTTCCCATGCGAAGGGAACTATTGGATAGAAAATTCAGAAGTGATACTGGTTGTGTTTCCTTTCCAATTGAAGGTACTCTTAGTTGTGCCATGGTATATGATGTGATTGTGCTTCTTTGCAAAAGGGGTTCTCTCTATTGTTAGAGTTTATCTTGCTTTTGAAGCTACTTTCACTGTGGGTTTTGCTGAGCATCTCTCTACAATGGTTTTGAACTTGAGAATCTCATCTATGTTCACGTGAGTAGTAAATTATCATACCTACTTGATATTTCTTTCAAATGCATCACATTGATGGATTTACAAGGTCTTGGAGATAATGGCAGTTCAAAAATTGATTAGAGGTTAAGCGTCAATTATAAGCTCAATAAGGCCTCTCCATTAAGCCTAATGGCATCCCATGTTAACTCTGTGCCAACATGAACTTATGAAGAAAGAGAAGGTGTTACAACTTTGTGTTACAACTTCTAGACACAACTTTATGTTACGACTTTGTGTAACAACTTTGTGTTGCAAGTTTGTGCTACAAGTTTATGTTACGACTTTGTGTAACAACTTTGTGTAACAACTTTGTGTTACATCTTCTACATGAAGAGAGAGAATGTGTTACGACTTTGTGACACAACTTTGTGTTACAACTTTGTGATACAACTTTGTGTTACAACTTTGTGATACAACTTTGTGTTACAACTTTGTGATACGACTTTGTGTTACATGCAGAGAGAGAAGCTCTCCAACTTGTATAAATACCCCATAATGGAATGAAGCCCACACTCTTGGGGCATTGTGTTGAGTCTACATTGGTATTCCAAGCATTTGTCTCAAGTGTCCATGCTTCCTTGCATTGCACGTCCAAAAGCATGTCCTAACCTTGCAACCCTTCTCCCCTCTCCTCCAACCCTGCAACCCACCCTCTCCCTCTCCTCCTCCCTCCTCCCTCCTCCTCCTCCTCCTCCTCCTCCCTCCTCCTCCTCCTCCTCCTCCTCCCTCCTCCTCCTCCTCCTCTCTCCTCCCTCTCCCTCCTCCTCTTCCCTCCTCCTCCTTCCTCCTCTCTCTCTTCCTTCACCCATGCTCTTACACCTTCTTCCTCTCCCACTCCTATGCTTTCCTAAACCCTTAAACTCCATGATCTACGAGGGAGACGAGTTCTCCACCATGTACTCTACTCTGAACCTTGGACCCTCCTTCTAACCCTAGACTCCTTCTAAACCTTGGAACCTCCTTCTAAACCCTGGAACTCTTTCTAACCCTGAACTCTTTCTAAACCCTGGATCCTCCTTCTGAACCCTTGAACTCTTTCTAAACCCTGGAACCTCCTTCTGAACCCTTAAACTCCTCCTAAACCCTACAACCCCCAATGAAGGCGAAAGCCTTCATTACCCCAACAACAATGGTTTACGTGCCTTTTACACATGCTTACACTTTGTTTGCTTACCACACTTAAGCCTACGTCTCTCACCGGAACACGACTCGAGGTCCTAAGCTACACATATACTACAACGACAATCCCAATATATCTATAGGTGACAAAAAGCCTCGGAACCCTGCAACATAGAATACCCAGCTCTTCCTATGAAAGCAGTAGGAAAGAGTCAACATTTGGTGCCGTTGCCGGGGAGACTAGCGTCTCAAGTAGCGAGTAAACATGCGTAGGTAGGTGTAAAAGCCACATGATGTACAATTAGGCTAGGTAGTGGACACGGTTGTGTAGAGCTTTCAATTACGATCATTTTACCATTTTACAAAAAGGCAAACCGAGCTCTCCATAAAGAGTTATGGCTCGGGAAGAGTTTAGGGTTAAACCCTAAACCTAAACCCTAAACCTAAAATCCAAACCTATAAAAACCTACTCCACCCCCCCTCATTCTTCATCTTTCACTTTTTGCCTCCATTCTCTTCCTCCTTCCGAGCCCCACGCAAGACACTCCTCCCTCTCCATCGACTGCCCCCCTTACTCCTATCCTCGCCATGTAAGTGACATCGAGCCCTTCTCGCAGCGATGACCTAGCCTTCCACCCACCGTCCATTGTTCCACGACAATCCCGTTACATCGAGAAAGACTTGGAGAGCGATCAGGTGATCACCTCTCCCTGCTTTTCGATTTCAGTCTTTCAAGTTTTTTTTCCCCTCTTTCTTCCCCCTTCCCCCTCCATCTCCACCTCCCCCTCCCCCCTCCCCCTTCATCTCCACCACCACCTCCCCCCTCCATCACCATTTCCCCCCTTCCCCCCATCTCCACCACCATCTCCCCCCTCCCCCTCCATCTCCCCCTCCCCCTCCCCCCTCCATCACCACCTCCCCCCTCCCCCTCTCCCCCTCCACCACCATCTTCCCCCCCTCCCCCTCTCCCCCTCCCCCTCCACCTCCTCCCCCCTCCCCCTCTCCCCCTCCACCACCATCTTCCCCCCCTCCCCCTCTCCCCCTCCCCCTCCCCCTCCTCCCCCCTCCCCCTCTCCCCCTCCACCACCATCTTTCCCCCCTCCCCCTCTCCCCCTCCCCCTCCACCTCCTCCCCCCTCCCCCTCTCTCTCCACCCCCTCGTTCTCTCCCCCACCCCCTCTCTCACTCCCTCTCTCCTCTCTCCCCCTCGTTCCCTCCCCCACCCCCTCTCTCACTCCCTCTCTCCTCTCTCACCCTCGCTCCCTCTCCACCCCCTCGTTCTCCCTCTCCACCACCACCTCCCCCCTCCCCCTCCATCTCCACCTCCAACCTCCCCCTCCCCCTCTACCACCACCTCCCCTCTCCCCCTCCCCCTCCACCACCACCTCTCCCCTTTCCCCCTCCCCCTCCCCCATCCCCCTCTCTCACCTTTCTCTCTCCTCTCTCCACCCTCCCCCTCCCCCTCCACCACCACCCCCCCTCTCCCCCTCCCCCTCCACCACCACCACCACCTCCCCCTCCACCACCTCCCCCCTCCCCCTCCCCCTCCACCACCTCCCCTCTCCCCCTCCCCCTCTACCACCACCTCCCCTCTCCCCCTCCCTCTCCACCCCCTCGTTCTCTCCCCCACCCCCTCTCTCACTCCCTCTCTCCTCTCTCCCCCTCGCTCCCTCTCCACCCCCTCGTTCTCTCCCCCACCCCCTCTCTCACTCCCTCTCTCCTCTCTCCCCCTCGTTCCCTCCCCCACCCCCTCTCTCACTCCCTCTCTCCCTCTCTCCCCTTTCTCTCTCCCACCCCCTCTCTCACTCCCTCTCTCCTCTCTCCCCCTCGTTCTCACCCCGCCCCCTCTCCTCTCTCTCCCGCTTACCCCCTCCCCCTTACCCCCCTCTCCCCTCTCTGTAAACCCCCCTGCGACCCCCCACCCCCCCGTGGCGGTGCACGCAGTGCCGCCCGCCCAGCGACCCTGCAACCCCCGCCACCCGCACCCCGCCCCGCCCCGCCTCGCCCGCCGCTCCCCGCTCCCCGCCCCCGCTCGCCGCGCTCGCTGCTCCTCGCCCCCGCTCGCCACTCGCCGCTCCCCGCCCACTGCCACCCGCACCCCGCCCCGCCCCGCCCCGCCCGCCGCTCCCCGCCCCCGCTCGCCGCTCGCCGCTCCCCGCCCGCCGCCCCCGCTCCCCGCTCCCCGCTCCCCGCCCCCGCTCGCCGCTCCCCGCTCCCCGCCCGCCGCTCCCCGCTCCCCGCCCCCTGCTCATCGCCCCGCCCGCCGCTGCCCGCGCCTCGCCCCGCCCCGCCCCGCCCCGCCCACCGCTCGCCCACCCGCCCCGAACCCCCTCCCCTTACCCCCCGCTCTCCACCCCCGCCCTGCGCCCCGGCCACACAGCGCCGCCCCCCTTCCTCCTCCCCTGTGCACCCCCCCCGTTGCGAAACCCCCCCCCCCCCCGGGTGCCGCCGTCGGGAAGCCCCCCACCTCGAAAAAAAAAAAAAAACCCTAACCTAAACTAACCTCAGGTTAGTTGCTAACTGTAGTTAGGTTAGTGGTTAACCTAGGTTAGGTTAGGTTAGGTCGGTTAACCCTAGACTAGTTAGTCTTAACCACAGTTAGGTTAGGCCAACTAGGTTAGTTAAGTTGCCCTCAGTTAGATTAGCTACGTAGGTTTGGTTAGTCGTAACTGAGGTTAGGTTAGTTTAGTTACCCTCAGTTAGGTTAGACTAACTCTTCAGTTAGTATCTAACTACAGTTAGTTAAACCTCCTAGTTACAGGAACTGGGAGGATCTAGGTTAGTTTCCCTAACTAGAGTCACTTGGTTTCAACCCCTCGGTTGGACTTAAAGTCCATTCACACCACCATTAGGGCCCCCCAAAACGCCAAATTTAGCCCTCCTTTAACCCCTCGAAACTCATCCGTTTGGGACCCAAATTGAACCCCGTTTGAACCTAGATTTCACACACGGAAACACCACGTTACGGGGTATTTTTCCAGCCCATTGCACACCATTTCGGCATCCCTAGCACACGTTCATTCGCGCCCCCGTGTGGGCCTTATTTTGCATTAATTCACTCGTATTTTCACGCCGCGACCTCTGATTAACGATCCGTCTGCACCGGCACATTTCCCTACACACGTAGGACAATCCTAGGCACATTATTAACACGACGGTCCCTACACAAACTAACATCACTCTAACTCTCCTAACGACACCACCTCCACGCCCGCCCTTGGGGTAGGGATCCCCTTAGCAATCACGCACCATCTGCATGCAGTTACGTTCCGGCCAACGACTTCGACTCCAATGCTCGCCCAATCCGCAACTTACTCCACTGCAACAACCGCCCCCGCCAATCCTCTACCCCGAATCCCCCCTTGAGGTTCAACAACTTCCTTTAACTCCTCCACGCCCCAACATGGCTGGACGTCGTCCTGAGCATGATGGGGACATCGAGCTCGATGCCGAGGCTGACAACTTCTTCAATCGACGAAATCACAACAATCACGGCCGACGCCCCTTGGGAAAACTAGAACTTCCCAAATATAATGGTAGGGGAGACCCTGCTCGCTTCCTCCAACATTTTGATGCCGCATGTCGAGCAGGTGGTGATCAATCCCATGAAACTAAGGTGGCTTGGTTTCCAATGGCCTTAACTGATGAGGCGTCAGAATGGTACCTCGACCTTCTTGTGGAAGAACGTGCTACATGGGACCTACTTCAAACCGAATTCAAACGTCGCTTTCAAACGGAGAGGCTACAAGATGATCCCGCTCTCCAACTCAGCAAGATCGAACAAGGCCAGAGGGAAGATGTACGCACATACCTGGGAAAGATGAAGAGATTGATCGCCAAATGTGACCCACGCCCAGATGCAAAGTACCTCACGGCATGGTTCATAGCAGGTCTAAGAAAGAAAATCCGCAAGGATATGAAAAAGATAAGTAGCTATGAAACATTCAGTGCTGCTCATGCGGCAGCCATTGACATCGAAGATGGCATGACAGATTCAGACAATAGCAGTGATGATGCCAGATCAAATACATGAGATAAGCGCTCGAAAAAAGGTAAATCAAAGGACACGGCCGAAACATCCAATGAAGATCGCCTCGAGGCCATGACCTTGAAGCTGAAAGAAGATATGATGCAGGCCATGGATCAAAAACTTCACTTGTCTCAGCCGCCAACTCAAACATATCCACGGCGAGAAAATGTCTGGTGCCCACACTGCTTGGCCAATCATACAGCAAATCAATGCCCAGTCCTAAGAGCAAGAATCAATGCACAAGCAAATCCACCGCCATAGTTGTGGTGCCATATCTGTGTCGTCGGCGGCCATGATGAGACCAGTTGCATCTTCAACTTGCGCAACAATCCGCCTCGACCACCACAATACCAAGCGGCACCCATGCCAGTATACAGGCAACCGGCACTTGCACAAGCACCCCCAGCTCCGAGACTAAATCCTGTTCCCGTTCGGACACAAGTCCCACAACTACTCAGGAATCCGAATCCACGACCGTATCCAAGAGCACCAAATCCAGCTCCTCAGGCAGTTCCCATACATCAATTACAAGCCGAAGAAGTAGACTCACTATTTGAGTATGAAGCAGAGTACCCAGTGTACTATGTAGAAGGTGCAGAGGGTCTAATACCAGTCTATGCAAATCAAGTGTGACCCAACACATTTCGTGCACCAATCAAGTGTTACGGCTGTGGAGAAAATCATAGAATCGCAGAGTGCCCTCATCGCGGTAGCCTAGCCACTTTCCAACCACTCTGCAGAGATTGTGGCATAGGACATGCCTGTATGGATTGTCCCATGAAAAATAAGGTCCCAAAACAAACAGAGGTTAAGCCTGACGTCCCCATCGGCATCATTGGGGTGGACCATCAAAGTCTGGGTCCGGCAAGTCTAAGGTCACAACCTATCAATGTAATTACACGCCAACAGAAAGAGGCCACGAAGGACCCTATCATTCCAATCCAACTGAAGCGACTTCTGAAAAAGAAAGCACAAGTGCCTCCACCTCCGCCAAGCAATGAGCAGCCGAGTTCATCCACATCAACTTCCGAGCCTCGAATAAAAGAAGCTCCATTCCCGAATGCAGAGGTGGAGAAGGCTCGTTTTCAGGCACTTCAGCAATGGGTCCAAAATGAACAAGCTCAATTTGAGACTCAGAAACAAGCTCAAGACCCACTCCATGACTTGGCCCCACAAAGTATTGATACTGTACACGAGCCTTTGTTCCAACAACAGACTCCACAACAGAATGTACCGCCACGTCAACTTGAAGGAGCTGCACTCTCTAGCATCCTGAGTTGCCCTGTGTCCATTCCCATCGGAATCCTCTTACGAAATTGTCCCAATCTCTGGGAGAGTTTCAAAGGATGGATTGAACTCGCAACTCCCCCTCCACCTATGACGACATTGATGATATCCCTGTGCGGATGGGTGAGAAAGATGACATACGCAACATCACTGTGCCTTTGATCCACAAGGCATATAATGAAATCCAAGCCATAGTGGATGGTGGAGCAGGTGTCAATGTCCTATCAAAGGAGCTCTACAAAGAATGGGGTCTCCCACCAATGCAAAAGGCTAATTTCAACATACGCCTTGCCGATGATTCACGGGCTAAACCCTTGGGAGTAGTGAATGGCGTGTCCACAAAGATCGCAGGAGTCCGCTTTTCCCTTCAATTCACAATCTTGGATCTCCCCAAAAAATCCTATCAAATCTTACTGGGACGTCCTTGGTTACGGGAAGCATCAGTCCTCCATGACTGGGGAACGGATAGATTGACAATCCAGAATCGAGACACTGCAGTCAGGGTGAATGTGGGGACAGGAGTTATTAAACCAATTGTTCCTAGAGCATTGGATGACACATCTTCCACGACAATCTCGAGCAAATCAGATCCCTTGCAACAGCATGCCATAGCAGGTGACTCACAAAGCAATGTCAATAACTGGATACAAACATTGGCAACCATCGACAACTGCCATTCATTAGACCCCATCTTCTCACAGATAGATGTTAACGCACTACAGGTCGATCCTCCACCGACGCATGAAGAACCAATCGATCTAGAGATGCCTTTCTTTATGGCTGACCTCGAATGGGATAATGAACCTGAAGAAGGTACCCCTACCAATAATGACTCAGATTTTCCTTGGGACCTTGAAACAGAGGCTGCGAATGCTGCAATTGAAGATCAAATCTTTGATAATGACCTAGCCATTCTGCATGCCCTAATGGCAGTTGAGCTCCCAAAAGTTGAACCTCCATAGTTGCATAACAGCAGACGATCCCACAAGAAAGCTGCAGGAGGCAATCGCAGAAGAGCCAAGGCCGAGCACTTCAATGAATTCGAACGAGTCCAAACACGGATTGTGGAATTGTATCTTGCAAAGGCAATCCCCTCAAAGTCAAAACCACCACCTCTTGAATGGTCCCCTGAGGGACTGGAAGGAGTATGTGCAGCACATGAACCCTTACTTGGAAACACCTTACCAGTGGAAAAGTTACCCCACAGTTCCCAACGTAAGAAGTTTCAGAAATATAAGCCACATGTGCGGATGAAGCTCGATCAAGAGACTTCAGAAAAAGAAAGGAAAGAAGAGCCTAACAAATTGCAACTATGCCACCCAGTACTCATGACACATCTCAGGCTAGTTCAACCCCATCAGAGGCCGATCTTCGAGCAGTGCCGGAATACTTTAAGAATTATACAAGTGGCAGTGCACCAATAGCAATGCCAAGACCAATCAGAGAATCTGAAGTTCAAGAAACCGATAGCATTGGAGAAACTCCAATCTATGAGGGACCGGCAAAAACACGCACAATAAACCTCGCCCTTGAAGGGGAGGAAGAAAAATTGGTTTTCATTGGGAAACAGCTCCGTCAAGCAGATGAAGGCAAACTCAAAGACCTCCTAATGGAATACCGTGACTGCCTAGCATGGTCATACAAAGAGATGAAAGGAATTTCACCAGAAGTGGCAGTTCACACGATCCCTATAAGGGAAGGTGCTCGCCCTAAGGTATGTGGACCTTATCGCACAAATCCTAAATATGGCACCATGGTTTATGACGAGCTGGAAAAACTCCTAGATGCCGGATTCATAGAGCACACTGATTGGGTTTCACCTATTGTCATTGTGCCTAAACGCAACAAGAAGCTCAGAATATGCGTAAACTTGAAAAATGTGAATGCCGCCACAATTAGGGATCACTACCCCTACCCTTAACAGAAACAGTGTTGGAAAAGGTGGCAGGATCCGAAATATACAGCTTCTTGGATGGCTTCAGTGGCTATAACCATGTACAAATTGCTCCTCAAGACCAATCAAAAACAGCATTTGCTACAGAATGGGGTATTTTTGCATATAGAGTCATGCCATTCGGCCTTTGTAATGCCCCAGCCACATTCCAGCGAGTCATGTTCATAGCTTTCAAGTCATTCTTGAATAAGTTTTTACAAGTGTTCTTGGATGATTTGTGCATCCATTCAACCAAACAGGACCACTTCAAATGTCTAGAAGAAGTACTAATCAAATGCAGGGAGTATGGCATCTCCCTAAATCCAACAAAATGCCAGTTCATGGTCACCCACGGAGTTGTTTTGGGACACATAGTCTCTCAACATGGGATTGCAACTGACATGGACAAAATCAAAATCATCATGGAATTGCCTCCTCCTACAAATTCCAAAGGTGTACAGGTCTTTATGGGACATGCCGGCTATTATAGAAGATTTATATTGCGGTATGCCATGATAGCTTGACCACTTTACAAATTATTAGTGGAGTTCTTATGGACCGAAGAGTGCGACCAAGCCTTTGAGCTTTTAAAGTGGCACCTAATCACAGCACCCATCCTTCTATCTCCCAATTGGGATATTGATTTTCATGTTCATACTGATGGATCCAAGTATGCAATTGGGAGTGTGCTTTGTCAACTGGGTGAACATAAGAAAGACTACCCCGTCTACTTCGCCAGTCGACAACTCAATGATGCAGAGATCAACTATACAACCACAGAAAGAGAAGCCCTAGCAATGGTGTACAATGTAAAGAAATTTCGGCACTATCTACTTGCAAATGATTTTGTCTTCTACACCGACCATCAAGCATTGCTTTATCTTGTGAACCGTCCGTGTACCACAGGAAGAATAACCAGATGGCTCCTCTTGCTGCAAGAATTCAACTTCAAAATTGTGGTCCGCAAAGGTGCGCAACACTACATTGCCGATCACATGTCTCGAGTCAAGACAGGAGAAGAAGCCACTGGAGTAGAAGATGACTTACCAGATGCCACACTATTTCAAATAGATGCTGTTCCAGAATGGTGTGGAGATATCATTGGGTACTTGATGGCAGGAAGACCACCCCCTGACATGAAAGCAGTAGATGCCAGAAAATTGATTCTAAAGGCTGCACCATATCAACTCATTGCAGGACAACTATACAAGATGGGCAAGGACCAGATATTAAGAAGATGTGTAATGCCTCATGAGATCCTGCCAATCCTGAGTGAAGTCCATGAAGGCATTGCAAGAGGACACTTCCAAGGGGAAGCCACAGCAAGAAAAGTTCTCCTCGCAGGCTACTGGTGGCCAACACTGTGGGCAGATGCCTATGAATATGTAAAAGGCTGTGATGTTTGCCAACGAACTATTAAACCACAACACAAAGACTTCAATCCCCTAACAACAGTTGTTGCACAATAGCCATTTGAAAAATGGGGGATTGATTATGTGGGTCCCATACATCCACAGCAGCAAAAGGAACACAGGCACGTTACATCATTGTGGCCATTGATTACTTTACAAAATGGGCTGAAGCTAAAGCAGTCAGAAAGGCAGATGCCAAAAGCACAGCAAGATTCTTGTACGAACATGTGATCACCCGATTCGAATGCCCCATTGAAATTGTGTCGGATAGAGGCACACATTTTGTCAATGAGGTAATCCAAGAACTCTTGTTTGGCTTCATGGTCATCCATAGAAAAAGCACACCCTACTACCCCCAAGGGAATGGACTAGCAGAATCCACAAACAAAATCATATGCAATATCCTCACCAAGGTAGTAGAACCACAGCGTTCTGATTGGGCAGAGAAACTGAATGCAGCCTTATGGGCATATAGAACCACATTCAAGGTCAGTACAGGGAACACACCTTTTCAATTGGTGTACGGCCTTGAAGCCGTGGTCCCACTCGAATTTGTAATACCAAGTCTACGCATCACAATACAGGAATGCATGGGTGATCATGAGTCCTTGAAAGAAAGGCTCTGTCAGTTGGAAAAGCATACAGAGACAAGACTAGTTGCTTATCATGCCATGACAACAGAAAAACGTCGAAGAAAGGCATGGTTTGACAGGAATTTGAAAGCTAAAGACATCAAGGAAGGCGACTTAGTCCTGTTATACAATGCCAAAGTACACAAGGGAAAACTGAAGTATCTAGGTCAAGGACCCTACCGAGTGCGAAAGATGAATCCCATCGGAGCTGTGCTACTTGAAACACTAGATGGAGTCCAATTCAACACAACAATAAACGGGAGCCGACTAAAGTGCTACTACATCAACACGCGAGCCATCCCCAACAAAAACGAAGATTTGGGAAACCAAGTCTTCCTTAGTTAGGATTAGATTGTATCACGAGCACTCACTTGCATATGTACGTCTTCGCACATATAGGTAGCCTCAATCGATTTTACCTAGAGCTCAGGATTGGTGAATGAGTTCTAGCTGCCCTATGAAAATCCCAGCAAAAAAGCATATAGTTAGTCCCTACTTAGCTACTAGGTCACGTGCACTCACACGCTTTCGCTTAGACACATAGATGATTGCATGAATAATTGTACCACACACTTTCATTCCACACTCTCAAAAAATGTATTATAAATTTAAAAAAAAAAAAAAAAAAAGGGGATCTCTCTCCCACACACACACAGAAAGGTCATACAGGCATGCCAATCAATGTAATGATCAATGATACACTACATGTACATGGATGCCGGTTCAGAAAAGATGCCGCCACTAAAGAGGATGTGCAGAAAGAGCCCACCGCCTCAACCACGGGACCCCCTCCAGAGTTCGCAGCCATTTACATCCTCTCAACCACGGAGACCACATGCGTTCGTGGTCCAAAGCGATAGCTCCGAAGAAGATTCAGTGCATGTCCAAGCAGAACAAATGCCACCCCAGTCACAGCCGGCCTACACAATTGTTAACAAGGCCCAATCATTGGAACTTGTCTGGCCACCCACCTCGACATATGCTCTTTCCCAGGAAGCAACATCTTACTTAGAGCAACGAGGTCTAGGCAATTTGCATGAGAGCCTCAAATCCTTGGAGGACAGTCCTATCATGACCACCTACATCAAGGACTTTCTCCACTCTTACTACTCCAGTAATGCAACGGATGGCAAGTACGGTACAATCACTGTACAGCAGAGCCCACTGAACATTATCCTCGACAGTACAGTCATTCAAAGGGCTTTCTCTCTGCCAAAGCAAGGTGGCGAATACCCTAAAAGGTCTGCGGATGCAAAGTTTATCGAAGTACAGTCTCTCCTCACCAAGAGTACCCTGATCCATAGAGATGGCATCTTGCTTCGCACAATCCTTGACCCTCGCCTCAAAGAAGTAGCACAATTTCTCTCCACCATCCTGGGAATAAAAAATGGCAAGGAACGCTCCCTTCCACTCCGCACATTTGTTTTGCTGAGTAGGAAGCTCAAACAAGACTGGGTCCAACACTTTGTCATTTTCTTTACCAAAAAACTCGATGGTTCTTCAGGCCAGAAATGTAAAATTCCGCACTTATTGGCTATAATCATAAAAAAAGAACTACAAGAAAGAGAAATGACTCTGCCCCAGTCTCCAAAGCCAATTGAGGAGTTGGACATACCCTTCTCACCAGTATGGGAGCCATCATCAACTGCTCCAGCTATCACATTGATAAGTACAGATGCCTTAACAGAAGTTCCTATTCTGGAAAGCAGGATTGCAGAATTGCCCCAGGAAATGCTTCAGCTCGGTGCACAACTGCAACCACTAAGCCTCCACCAATAGCACCAACTCGAGCTCGAGACAAGGTTGGCACCCGAACCTGAGGAACGATCAGCACCAGAGCTTGCGGCCACATCAGCACTCGAACCACCCATCGACGCCATGCCAGTCGATGAGCCCCAAGGAGAGCTCGTGCCAGATCAGCAGTATGATTATTGTTCACAAGGGAGTGAAATGCCATTGGAACAACCTCCCCCAAGTACTACAGAACCCTCGGGATGGCTACATGGGCACCACTTGTATCAGCAATATCGCCAGACCTCATCACCATCTGTCATTCTCCAGCATCAAGCTAGCCAAATGATCCAAATGTCAGAACTCTTCACTAGCTTGGCTAAGGAAGCATATGCAAGAGAATTGGAAAGGCAGGCGGCATCAGAAATCGAAGACCAATTCCAGGCAATCGCCATAGAGGTCAAGGCACTTCGGGCACAGATAGATGAGAAGGAGGTAGAAGAAGTGCGCATGAACCAGGCTCTCCAAGCTCAAGAGAAGGCCGTAAGGGATGTGACCTCCAACCTCCACCAAAGTCAAACACAGCTGACTATGGCAGTAGAAGCAATGGCAATCCTACAGACCTCCTATAACTCCCTGACAACTGCACATGCGCAACAAATAGAGGAAGTGGCATAAGCTCGACTCACTCTCATTCACAAAGAAGAAGAGCTCCAGGATTGCAAGGACAAGCTTGAAGACATGCAACAATCTTTGGCAGTACGTGCCTTTAGCATTGATGAGCTTACAAGGGAATGCCGACTCTTAAAAGACCAACTTGCTACTGTTCAAGAGGCCAGCACTTCACAAGCCCAGTTCTTGGACCAATGGTCCAATACCACTGAAGACATTCCTCAACAGGCAAAGGTCACCTTGCAAATGAAAAAGCTTAAAGAGGCATACACAACCATCTACCATTAGTACAAGGAAAAGATGAATGAGATGCACTCCCAAAAAATAGCCATCTCCAAGCTTGAACTCCAATTGCTAGTGCGCAACAATGAGGCATTGGAAGACAACACCAATGACGGCCCACTACAATGCACAACCGTGGTGTATGAAGAGCTTGTGGCTGCTCTACAAATGGAAGATCACCTCCATGCACGCGTGCTTATCCAATGGAAGCAACTCCAACTCAAGATCATATCTGCTGATCCAACAATCAACTGGAAACGATCCATCAGGATTAAAACCCTGCGCATAATTTGCCCAGACTTGTCTGAAGATGAGAAGAATATCTTCTGCCTGTCTACACATGCCGGGTTTATAACTCTCAGGACGGATGCTTTCATTGCATATGCCTGCCTCATGGGTAGTCCTCCCCTCAGGGTTATTGCAGGTTTGTTGCCATTGCTACAAAGGCCATCCCTATTATTTGCACGGCATGACATAACCGACATCCAACCCATGCAGCTGATCATCCCATCGCACCAGCAAAAAGAAGTGTCGGACGATGACAAGGCCTATCTCACATCCAACTTCCCATATCTAACCACTCTTTCTGCCAACATCATAACCTCACTTCCCCTTGCTGCTACCACCCTCTTAACCTTCCCCGAGCTCCATCCTAACATCTATTCCCTCCATCGTCTCTTTGCTCATGCCTCTCACCATTTTCAACTTACCCAACAGTCACAAACTTACGAGCCCCTCACACCTAGCTTTTTCCCCTCCCTTGCTAATCCTACCCTTGAGGATTACCAAGCTGCTCAAACCATTTGCCCATTTCTTCCCCCCCTCCCCTCTGCTCCCCCTTTCGCCACTATCACTCAGCCATATTTCTCCCCCATGTCCCCTGCTTCTCTCCCGGCCCCGTCATCACCTCCGACACTTCTGGTGCTTCCATCAGCAGAAAATGATGCAGTATTTGATTTTGAATATCAAGATCCGGATAATCCAATTCGTACACCCATGCCAAGTTCCAATGATGGGTATGATTTTGATGAGATACCACTTCCCAGTAACCCCATCAAGGAATTTTGGAGCAAATATCTTGATATGAAAACTCGCAGTGGATGGACCCTGGGTAACTTTCCTACCAATCTTCGTCAGCACCAAATAAGTGAAGGTTGGATTAGCAAATTGGATCCACAACCTGATTGGTGCCGTCCCAAGCTCTTTGATGTAAGCTTCTTAAAGGAGTACTTACGGGCACCTCCATGTCTCAGAACCCATCCCAAGTTCTATGCAGTTCCACGGCGTAAAAGATGGGAAGCCAACATACACACTTTGGCTGAAGATCGAGTCATTAATTGGCCAATGATCGAACCCTACTCTGGTGTAGAATGGACTATCCAAGGTGCCATGATCCGAGCACTTCAGCAGCATGAACAAACAATGCGCGGCAACATTGATCGCTTCCTTCGCCAAAGTGCCATATTCTGCAAAACATTAGCATTAATTCTGGAGGTCCCATGTTACCTTGATTCCCATTTGCCTCCACTTAGCTTTAATCCCAATGAACGGATTGATGCTCAGATTACAAGCCGAATTACAAGCCGACTATATCAAAGAGTGATCTTCTTGGAGGCACGCCACATATCTCTGTTCGAGCAAATGGTAGATACAGGCTACCTGGAAACTGCGCAAAAATTGTATATGGTGCTGAGGCTCTATAGCAGGACCGACTGGCACGACACAAGTTCCACAGCCACTGGACTAAAAACATGGCAACCCAGGTATGTGATCGCAATAAGCCATAACCCGAGGACGGGTAATCAAATGGATCCGGGAGTATGTTGACTCTGTGCCAACATGAACTTATGAAGAAAGAGAAGGTGTTACAACTTTGTGTTACAACTTCTAGACACAACTTTATGTTACGACTTTGTGTAACAACTTTGTGTTGCAAGTTTGTGTTACAAGTTTATGTTACGACTTTGTGTAACAACTTTGTGTAACAACTTTGTGTTACATCTTCTACATGAAGAGAGAGAATGTGTTACGACTTTGTGACACAACTTTGTGTTACAACTTTGTGATACAACTTTGTGTTACAACTTTGTGATAAACTTTGTGTTACAACTTTGTGATACGACTTTGTGTTACATGCAGAGAGAGAAGCTCTCCAACTTGTATAAATACCCCATAATGGAATGAAGCCCACACTCTTGGGGCATTGTGTTGAGTCTACATTGGTATTCCAAGCATTTGTCTCAAGTGTCCATGCTTCCTTGCACTGCACATCCAAAAGCATGTCCTAACCTTGCAACCCTTCTCCCCTCTCCTCCAACCCTGCAACCCGCCCTCTCCCTCTCCTCCTCCCTCCTCCCTCCTCCTCCTCCTCCTCCTCCTCCTCCCTCCTCCTCCTCCTCCTCCCTCCTCCTCCTGCTCCTCCTCCTCCCTCCTCCTCCTCCTCCTCTCTCCTCCCTCTCCCTCCTCCTCTTCCCTCCTCCTCCTTCCTCCTCTCTCTCTTCCTTCACCCATGCTCTTACACCTTCTTCCTCTCCCACTACTATGCTTTCCTAAACCCTTAAACTCCATGATCTACGAGGGAGATGAGTTCTCCACCATGTACTCTACTCTGAACCTTGGACCCTCCTTCTAACCCTGGACTCCTTCTAAACCTTGGAACCTCCTTCTAAACCCTGGAACTCTTTCTAACCCTGAACTCTTTCTAAACCCTGGATCCTCCTTCTGAACCCTTGAACTCTTTCTAAACCCTGGAACCTCCTTCAGAACCCTTAAACTCCTCCTAAACCCTACAACCCCCAATGAAGGCGAAAGCCTTCATTACCCCAACAACAATGGTTTACTTGCCTTTTACACATGCTTACACTTTGTTTGCTTACCACACTTAAGCCTACGTCTCTCACCGGAACACGACTCGAGGTCCTAAGCTACACATATACTACAACGACAATCCCAATATATCTGTAGGTGACAAAAAGCCTCGGAACCCTGCAACATAGAATACCCAGCTCTTCCTACGAAAGCAGTAGGAAAGAGTCAACATTTGAAGTTGTATCACAAAGTTGTAACACAAAGTTGTGTCACAAAGTCGTAACACATTCTCTCTCTTCATGTAGAAGATGTAACACAAAGTTGTTACACAAAGTCGTAACATAAAGTTGTGTCTAGAAGTTGTAACAGAAAGTTGTAACACCTTCTCTTTCTTCATAAGTTCATGTTGGCACAGAGTCAACATCCCACGATAGTATTTAGCAAGTTTATAGGCCTTGGATTTCACACTTGGCAATCCAAGGTGATATACCTACTTGTGCAAAAGAACTTACGGGCTCTAGTGAAGGTCTAAGACATGCAAGATACTCTTGGAGATCAATTGGAGGCAAACAATGAGAAAGCACTTGGGTATAGAGATTGTTTTTAGAGATGAGTGAATCCATGATATCAATGGAATTCTCAATTTGAAAGAGGAACATGAATAGCTAAATAAGGTGTTTGGCATAGGCCCATTCCATTCCAAGGTCAAACTCTTATTGCAGACTTACATCTTCAAGTACAAGTCAAGTGACATGCAAGCTACTCTTGGAGATCAATTGGAGGCAAATAATGAGAAAGCACTTGGGTATAGAGCTATTGTTTTTAGAGATGAGTGAATCCATGATATCAATGGAATTCTCAATTTGAAAGAGGAACATAAATAGCTAAATAAGGTGTTTGGCATAGGCCCATTCCATTCCAAGGTCAAACTCTTATCGCAGACTTACATCTTCAAGTAAAGTTGAGTGAAGAAGTCCAATCATTGCAACACGTATATAAAAGTATATGCCCAAAAATAGCAATTCTTAAGCATATACCCGATGATGATCAAGCTAAAGCCATCCTTCTTTCTAGCTATTATATTGAGGGATACTGATCAATGTTGCTTTCCTTTTTCGAGTTTGGGAGCAAATCTCTGTAGGTAGCATAGCCGAAAAGTGCAAGAGTGCACTGTCTCAGATTGGGATGCCCTTCGCGGTGTGGCGAGAGGGCACTATATTTTTTACAGGCCCCAAAATGGCGACATTATTTTTTTGATTCGAGGCCATTTCGGGGCACGTTTTGGTGGCGGAAGTTTTCCGCAGGCACTCAAAAAAGTGCCCTGTTTTTTGCTGTGTGACTACTATTCTACAGGTCAGTGAAAAGTTGCCACAGAAATTGCATCGTATGCCTGTGTGTAGAGATATTGGGAGTGACAGAATCATTCTTACTGCCTATTGATGCAAAATCGTCATTAGGAAGTGATTGTGAGGTCAAATACCACTTTTGTCAGTTTTGCAGATTTGCCCTTGTGAGGCAGAAGTTGTGTTTTTTGCAGTGACATAATATTTTTGTAGTGTTCTGTAATGGCATCTGATGCTCTTTCATAGATAGTCACTGAAAAGCTTCACAAGAACAACTTCCAAGCATGGAAATTTAGAATGACCAATTTCCGTAAGGGAAAAGGCTATTGGGAGTTCATTACTAGAGCTGAACAAGAAGCAGTTATTCCTAATGTTCCCAATCAACAGGAGTTGTAGGCATTTAAAGGATGGCATGAGAGAGCCAGAAAAGTTATGTACTAGCTATCTATCAGTATCTCAGATTCCATGATCGTGCATATTCAGGATGCAAGCACATCAAAGGAGGCATGGGATACTTTGACAAAAATGTACAGCACAAATACACAAGCCAAAAAAATGCAGCTCAAGCAGGAGTTGCATAATGTGCAGAGAGAAAATATGAGCGTCAATGACTACCACATGAAGGTGAAGAAGATTGTAGATGCACTTGCTTCCATTGGGTCGCCAGTGGAAGATGATGATTTAGTTTCTGTGACCTTGAATGGTCTAGGAAAGGATTATGCACAATTCCGGACATCCATTATGCCCAAGTTCATGGGTTGATCACAGAATATACATTGGCAAGGGAAAAAAAGGGGGGGGCTCAGCAGCCCCCCAGAGTCTATGAAACCGAAAAAAAGGGGGCTGCTTTTTTTCGGTTTCATAGAGTCTGGGGGCTGCTGAGCCCCCCCTGCAAATATGCCGATGTGAAATTCAGCTGGCATTTCCTCCTTTGCATGGACCTGTGGATGGTGTGTTCTTGGAACCACGTCTGATCTCTTGCATGCAAGCATGAGTGCAGTGAGTGATGGAGATTCCTTTCATGACTGGCTAAGTATTGGATGCATTTCATGTTTCCACAGTCTAAGCCATTGAAGCTTGCCTAGCGGATAGATGTATGTAGTTATACAAATTGACTCAACTAGTTATAGCCATGCCTTCTACGAATCAATCAGCTAGTAAACATGTGGAGCCACTAGTAGCAAAGTCTTATAGATGATGCAGAGTTTTAGATTAGCTACATGTTTTGTGCTAAACATCTTTTGCTTTGAGTGTGTGAAGGGTTGTAGATGCCCTGTGGAAAACCTCTATATTGTGTTTGTGTCGAAGAGGTGTGCAATGTGTTCCTTTTGTGGTGGTAACCTCTTGTAATTTCTATTTAGGTAGTCTAGGTCTCTATGTGACTGCTATCCAACCCCATTTTTGTTTATGATATTGATGAAGCACTTGTTGTTTTGTCGCATCACCTGTGTTAACTCATCGGAAGTGACTGAAGCCCTGATGCTTGTGGGAGAGGAAGTAAATCCAAGAGTAGCGGTTGAAATCATCGATAAGGAGCATGAAATACGAAGCACCTCCCAGGGAGACAGCCAGCATGGGTCCACAAAGATCAAGGCGAACGTTTGCCAGAGGAGCCGTGGCTCATTGTGAAGCCTGTTTCGAAAAGAGTTCCTAACATTGTTTCCCAAGAATGTAGGAAGGATAGATACCGTGTCTAGTGCCAAGATCTGGTAGCTGATGACCATCTATTCGTGAAAGGCACGCCTGAGGGCTTCGACATGGAGGTGACCCAAACGGTAGGGCCATAAATTCCTAAGAAAAGAATTAGTAAGAGATGAAAGGGCAGTGAGTTTATAAATACCATATTGAGAAGTGCCGTGCCAAACCACTTGATCTGTGGCTTTGTTTCGAATATTGACACAATTCTCCTCAAACTCCACCTGCATACTAGATTGACACGCTTGGTGAATTGACAGTAGCTGAAAGCCAAGCGAGGGAATGTTGAGGACCCGAGAGGAAAGTTTCTCCCCTATGCCATCCGGCACAATATCTAGTGCTCCTTCAGAGACACCAGGAATAGAGGTTTTGTCACCAAGATAGACCCACCCTGGATGGGTGGTAATGTCTTGCATGAGAGAACAAGAGGGAGACTTGTGGTGGGAAGCACCACTTCTAGGATCCACTCTCGAGCATCTGTCATGTGAATTACTAGAGACTCTAGGGAAGAAGGATCAAGCAGCTCAAGATGGATGAAGGCGGGGGTTGGTGTAAAGACTACGGTTGTAGCAGCTGCATTGGCTTGTTTTTGGTTAGAGGGCTTCAGGAACTACTCTTCCTGATTCAAGACCATAGGTACAAGCTCCTTCTAGGTAATGGTGTTGAGGCGGCTAGACATGATTAGAAAGGAGTAGAAGGCAGAGTACTGGCTGTCCAGGACCACACGAGACAAAAGTGTGATAGCCATATCTTTTGAGGAGAGCTCTTTCCCAACGTGAAGTATATCTTGATGGAGGTCCTGCATTTTATTAATGTGTTCCTGCATAGATGACAAGGTAGCAGGATCAGAAAGACGGAGCTGGATCTTTACAGAAACACGCTTCATGGGGGTCACTCGGGGATAATGAGTTTAGTTGGAGCTTACCATTGATTGATCGATCATGGAAGGAATTGATAGCTCAATCTAAGAGGTAGAGTTTGATTTTACTTTTTCGCTTCCTATTATTAAATTAGGATTAGCATTCATTTAAAGATATTGGTATCGAGGACTTCTTTCAAGGAATTGATATGTATCTCAATTGTCTTAAGGGTTTGCATTGCAATGTCTCAAGGGTTACAAATTTCATTATCTTAAGGATTTGAATCATTTATATATGCTTATGCATTTTATATTCTACTATCTTAAGGATTTAAAACATTTTGTATATACAAGTTTCATAGTAGTGAGCATTTTCATCCTGACAAGATGGCACCAAGGCGAAAGAAATCAACTACAAGAGGTAATTCTAAAACTTTTTGGTACTGATAACCTTGGCATATCTATGATGGACGTGAGCAATATATAACTCATCCTTGTTGGTTGTGATATGTATTCAAAGGAACTAAAACTTATGCATTGAGATCTGGGCCATCAAGAAGATCTGTGCGTGAGGAGTGTACGTCTCGTACTCCACAAAATGATGCAAATAACCCACACATGGAGACACTTGCAGAAACTGAGGCTACTATCACTTGAGAAGAGTCATCATCTCATCCCATGATTAGTCTTGAACAATAGGAGGTGCAAGAAGAGCCTCGAGGCCAAGGAGAGCAAGAGAGTGCAGAAAAGACAAAAGAAAAAGCTCCAACACATGTAAGAGTACTTGGGAAGGAGATTCAAATTGGACTTTTGCAAGATGTCCTTGATCAGTTTCGGATGCAAAGAAGAATTGAACCCCCTCTGATTCCTCTCTGTAGATTGGTTCTTCATGAGGCTATTCGAACATCAACGTCTGAGATTACTGTTTTGAGAGAGAGTTTTGATTCTAGAGGCTATGCTATAAATAGTGCACCTTTTTTAGTATCCTTGCAACGGCCAGGAAGTGATCAATTTTTCTATGTTACGGCACTTGATTGTCAAGAATGGGGACATATTTGGAATCAAATAAGTGAGGACTTCGACAACCAGCTAAGTAATGAGTGGCAAGACTTGAAGGGGAAGAAGTTCCTCGTTTGGGATGGAAATCATAGGTTGAAGGCATGGTTTTCTTGGATCAAAGACGGTACTCTTTTGATAAATCTATCATGCATAAGGAAATGTTCTATTATAGTTTGCATTGCACATGATTATGTCATGCTTACTTGTGGAATTAATATGTTGTAGCTTATTCAATAATGCCAACTCGCCATATCCAAGTGAGATGCCAATTCATAGAGGTGCAGAAATCTCAAGAGGGAGAGCTACTTCTTGCCTTAAAATCAACCAATGAGTAAGATAACTTTTTCTAATACTTCTATGTATAGCTAGTTTAACTTCTTCTCTTTAGAAACTAAGCCTATTGGTATTTATGTCTTTAACTTCTCCTCTTTAGAAAGTAATCCCCATGTGAATATATGATGGTATTGCAGACTTGTTCGAGCGCATGTAGAGCATTCATATGGGCACGAGGTCTTCCTCTTTAAAAAATTTGGCATGGCAGATAAATCCTCACTTCTTGAGTTATTGAGTGAAGAGGATAAGAGATGGGTGGAAGTGGAGATGGCAATAGAAAGGAAGAATAGTAACCCATGGTACACACAGCACCAGCTATTGTCTTGGCACAACTTGTTTGGAACGTATCTACGCGAACTATAAATATCCCTTTGCTCTATGAAAGGTGTCCCAGAAAGGATAATGTTTTGATTTCTTGTTTTCATGGAAGGTTGATTTTTCACATGCAATCAAGAAAGCTACTCAAAATCTTAATCAATCGAAGATGGAGTTTGGAGGAGTATACTAATAAATTTATTAAGGCTATTAAGAATGTGGAAGTCATCTTTCGTGATCGAGCATACAATGTTTTGATTTCTTGTTTTCATGGAAGAATGATTTTTCACGTGCGATCAAGAAAGCTACTCAAAATCTTGATCAATCGAAGATGAGTCTGGAGGAGTATACTAATAAATTTAGTAAGGCTATTAAGAATGTGGAAGTCATCTTTCGTGATCGAGCATACAAGATGGTACTTGTTGTCAATCCCGCAAATGGTGATGGCTTCTTCGAGCTTCTATTTAGTTATGATTGGAATCAAAAGGGTGCCACGACTAAGGACAAAGTGCATATATTAGCCTCATCACGTCTCAATCCTAATAGGTAATGTCAATTAATGTTTTTGCACAATCACTCCATAGTGATGCTAATATTTTTTTCCTTTGCCATGATATTAATAGGAAAAAAGAGCTTCTACAACAATTGATGATGGCACGTGGAAATGATACAGTTGCATTTGCTATGGTGATGCCCAAAAGTTTTGACTACATGTGAAAAAGGAAACATATTGGCAATACTTGTTTGAGCAAGGGATTTCCATCATCAACAATTTGCGAAGCCATGATTTGGAACTGCCCGATGGGTTTGAGACATTTGCTCGAGAGCAAAGACGACTTCACCTCCAAGAAGCCTTCCCTATGCTTTGGAAGGATATGAAGTCTACTCTTGAAGCAAATAAGCAGCCAGAAATGCAGGAGTCATCCTTACGCTTGGTGTATAGGTGGTACAATAGCAACCCTCTCCTTTCTCTTAGGATTAATAAACTGTTTTACTCATATGCCTACATTCTTTCATACATAATAGGTGGATACGGTCTTTGCATGATACCAATTCATCTGCAAGGATGCCATATGAGGTCATGGCATGGACAAACATGGAGAAAGAGGGAAGCATGTATCCCTTATCTTGGAAAGATAAGGGCATAATGATTTGGGAGATTAATGTGTGTCCTTGGTGGTTGGATTACCCACTGGGAAAAGTACATCCCACTGAGAAAAATAGACGTGAAGGTAATACTCCAAAGTTCCTCATTCCATAGGCATCTAGACCAATGTCTATATATGCGGGTATCTACCATATACTTAAGTTTGCAACATTTGCTGCTCAGTCTTTGAGAAGAACATGGAAGACAATATGGATGAGGATGAATTGGATGCAGAGAACCGTTATGTGGATATCACATTACGACCTAGATCAACGGACGGAGAGTCAGCTATCAAGAAAAGACCTGTGAGACCTCTACTCTCATACTTATGTAATAGTTAACAACTAACACTAAAGAAACAATATAGTATAACCTAGAGTCTTGTCCTTTGTAATTCTTACAAGCAGGTTCTATCAGAGAATGTAAAGTCCTCTAAGACTCGAGAGCTGAGAACAAAGCAAGACAATGTATGTTTGTCTTTGTCAAGATTGTGGTTTGATAGGAATCTCCTTGCCTTCCCTCCACCCATGGACACTTTTGTAGGAAGATTCTGTGTTGCCCCAGACATTTTCTTATTCTCCTTAATTTTGACATGTCCTCCATGGAATCCCATCTCTGATAGCAACTTCTCAGCTTCTACAATGCATCGTGCAGAATTAAATTCCAAGCATAAACAAGATGCAAATACAACAACTTATCAAGTATGCGCAGGTTTGCATGTAAAGTACATATGTGTACTCTCTCAAGTGGGATGGGCAAGATGGGATCCCACTTTGGATCCTTCTTGTCGCGATTGGGAGCTTGTGTTTGGCTGCAAGATAGAATACCATTCTCCCATTATAAGCTAGCCTTTTGCTTATGTTGTGAACACATGCAATAAAGGCAAGTATTCATTGCATTTGCCTTTGTATCACAACCATGCAAGCACTTGAGGGTTTTCTCACCAGGATTTCACTTGGGGCAGGCAGCCTGGTTGACAGAGGGGGGTCATGCCTTCCACATGAACGAGATCTCTCCAGCTTATAAGATATAGACAGAGCATTCACCCGATTGAGTTGCATGAGGCGACCCCTCCAGCTCGATAGCGTCCTCTTTCAGCTTCTAAGGATGGTGTCTGGGAGACAGTTGCTAGCATCATGGCATGGAACATATGGGTTGCGTGTTGCAGCCTAGTGATGGGTTCCTCTTATCTTCGGATTCATCAATGGGATTCTTGTTCTATCGAGAACCCACTTCAATGTCTCATGGCACTCTTTCGCAATCTCAAATGCTACAAGCCACCATATATCTTTCTCTGATTGCACTGAGAAATCTTGCTCTACTTCTTCATTCCCTTGAACAAAGGCTAAGGCTTTATTCATAATGCAGATGCTCACTCTCTCTAACTTGTGTTCTTTCACCAATTGAGCTTCATCCACTTTGACGACAAATATGAGCTTTCCATTGCAATCTGTATAACAAAAGAGAGAAATCATTAGGATAAACATGATATAGGAAATGAACTAAGTAAAGTGCAATGCTATAATGGATTTCCTCTTACCATCTTCTTTCATGCCATAGAATTTGACCATTGCTTGTTGCAGTTTCTCAACATCTAAGTAGATATTGTTGAAAGCATTCATCTCAAAGGTTTGCAAGCTAGATTTCTTTTTAGTCTTCCAAGTCATTCTGCCCCTAATGCAATGGTACCCTCCAAGCATTTCTCTTGCACATTGGTTTGTTTCTCGTCGTGCATGTCTCACAAACCAAGGTGTGGGTACGGGCACTGTAGACTTCTTATAATTTTCCATAATAGTAGACTTGAAAGTTTTGAAAACAGATGTGTAAGCTTCATGACTTACACCAGCAGTATCACAAGCTATAAGCATCTCCTTTGCATCCACAATATCCTTGAAGTCCTTCATCACCTCTTCAGCAACTCGCACACATAGGTGCTTGTGTCTTGGGTCCCTTAGTATCCCAATGACATCGCTTGACTTCAATAAACTAGCTAGAGCATATGAACAGTCAATATCATCCCCGTCGTTCTTCCCATCACATCTTCCATGAAGTTCCTAAAGAAGAACACAAGAAAAACTTAGTCACAAATAGTGTAGCACAAAAGAGTGTAATTTCATTGGAACATTTGATAACCAACCTTGTAGCCCAGACTCTCCTCTTTCTAGCACCACCATTGGGTGCCAATGCATCCATGTTATGTAAGTACCTTCTTTTCCTCTGCTTCAATCCCAAAGGTGTTTCTTTCATCTTTTGCACTCGTTCTTCTGCCTTCTCTCATTCCTTCTCTACAGCTTGTTGAACTTGATTGTATATAGATCTTTCCAAGCCTTTTTTGGACTCAGCTAGCTTACAAGGTGACTTATAATTTATGTCACTCCAAGTCCAATGCTTTGGCTTTATCATGAAGATCCTGGTTCTTCCTTTAAAGATCCTGCATAGAGTTATGCATTGCAACAATGGTGCTATTTCCTAAATGTGCTAGCATCTCTACTTGGGCTCTGCACATCTCACTTTTTTGCATAGCCATTGATTGAGCATTGTTTAATCGATTGCAATAACCAAGCAACCCTGTATGTCCATTTCCAACAAATTGAACTAGTTCATGCATTGTATGGAAAGGAGGGCTCTTTTGGTTGGCAGGTTCTAAAGGATACAAGGATCCTTCTACCCAAAGGTCGAGATGCTTCTTTCCTTGCCAATGAAGACTGTGGATTTTGGAAGCTCCCCTCAATCCTAGACTACATGTGCTTGCATATTTAGCCTCCAACTCTAAGTGAACCTGGTACTTGTTGGAGACGTGCCATGAGTAAAAGAGTGTAGAGAAGGAGAAGCTGTGAGATGCAGGCTTGAAGGAGTAGCACACAGGAAGAGGGAGGGTGAGGAGGCTTGAAGGAGTAGCACGCAGGAAGAGGGAGGGCAAGGAGGAGGAGGGATGGGGGAGGGAGGACCAATAGTTGAAGAGGAGGAAAGGGGGGTAGACTAGCAATTGTGGAGGGTGAGGAGGAGTAGGCATGGAGGAGGAGGGAGGGAGGAGGGAGGAGCGAGAGGGAGGGGGGAGGAGGAGCAACGGTGGAGGAGGAGAGAGGGGGAGGGGAGGAGGAGGAGGCATGGAGGAGGAGGGAGGGGGAGGACAGGAGGAGCAGGCATGGAGGAGGGAGGGAGGGAGGGAGGGGGAGGAGAAGGGGGAGGAGGGAGTGAGGAGGGGGAGAGGGAGGAGGGGGGAGGGGACAAGGGAGGGAGGGAGAGAGGGGGAGGAGGAGGGAGGGGGAGGAGGGAGTGAGGAGGGGGAGTGAGGGAGGGGGAGGGAGGAGGGGGAGGGAGGGAGGGAGGAGAGAGAAGGAGGGAGGGAATTCAAAATTCATATTTTGAATTTTGAATTTCTTGGTTCCCACCTAGGAGTAAGAGTTGTGTAAGAGGTGTAAGAGGTGGGGTCACTTTTGGGCTTAACCCACCTAGGTGAGGGGGGGTTAGGACTTTTTGGGACCTACCTTGGCCCTTTCATTAGGACTAATCCATTTCTTAATCCATTCCTTATGAGGCCCTTTTGAGACCCCAATTCTCCCCTAATGTACCTTAATGATGAACAACTTAACTCCATTACACCTTTTTACACCATAAGAGTGGTACTACCTACTCAAATTGAATTAGGAATTGACCATTTCCTTGATCCTAATGAGATAGATATGAATCCATCTCAACTTTGGGTAGAGCTGACATCAACAGGTGCAACATGCTAAATATAGGCCTGGGTAGATGGGCGAGTAGGCCATCTCCTGGGAGACATTAAAGCATCTTGGCCAGGTACGATTTCAAGTATGTGATTCTGAAATTCAATCCATAGAGGGTACCTCTATTAAGGTTATTTATTCTTTAATGTTGAATGTATCCTTAGACAATTACATTGTGCCTTGCAAGTTTTTTGTAGTTCCTACAGGTACCTTAACAAAAGCCGCCATTCTTGGTAAAAGCTGGATCCAAGACACTTACAAAGTGTTATTTGGTGATGAATCATCCCATCAAGATAAACCAATTGCTAGCCAAGGATCAACATCAGCAAAACAACTACTTCCACCTCCCCACCTCAACAAAAACATCACTAAGGAAGAAGACAAAGACAAAAGGCAACCAAGCAAATATGGGTCCGAAAGGATCTACTGAAGGCCCATGGATACTTTGAGGGTGAATCATATTTTTGGATTCCAAAAATACCTCAACATATGAAGCGATCCCCTCCTCTAAACATCAAGCTTCACCATCGCCAGCCAGTCCCTCATGTAAACAACAAACCTCAAGATCAAAGGAGAAGAATACGCCATCCAACAAGGAATGTACATTACCAATGGGTTCCCATAAGACTACTCAAGGCCCAAGGATATTACCTTGGAAACTCTTATATATGGGTACCCAAGCCTCACCAGAGCAATCAACAGCCCATCCACGCTTGCCTTAAGCCTAAATGTACACCATCTCCATCGCAAAAGCAAGAGCGAAGCCCCAAATCTATCAATACAAAAGCATTAATGAGTGCACATGCACCAGTAGTAGTCACACAAGAACCTACTCTGCAAAGATGCCAAGAATAGCGAGAACCTACTGTCAAGGATAAGGGAAAATCCCCAATGCAATAGGATCATACACAAAGGAATTCATCTACCTCCTCTTGAGTAGTTACACAAGAACCTATCTCAAAAAGAGAGACAATAACACAAGAACCTGCTTGATCGCAAGTCTATATAAAAGGGATGTCAATTTATTGCATCATCTTCAAGGCAACTGGCAATAACACAAGAACTTGTCTTGAAAAAAGAGACAGTAACACAAGAACTTGCAAATACAAATGTTGAATCCACGTTGAGAGCCTCACAAGACCTTCCTTATTTTTACTGAGAAATTTGGCATCTATCATCAGGGTAGCTATGCAAGAATTGGCCACACAAGTAATGCCCATCACAATAGAAGTCCCACAAGAACCTTCCAATTGAACAACGAATTATCTTCATCCTTGACAACTTTCTCAGCTGAGACTTGGGCTCAACAAAATCAAAAGATCTTTGAGACATTGCAATCCTACTCACACTTGATACACAAAACATATATCACTTTATTATGATGAGTATCATAGAAGTAGTACATGTGGGAGATCGCAATGTTCAATGGTGCAATACTAACAACAAGAAACATGCCAACAGTAGATCCACAAGAACCTACTCCTAGAGTAGCTCCACAAGAACCTACTGGTGCAATTAAGGATCTCAAAGAACTTCAAGCAACATTGCTGCCAATGGGATGACAACTGCTCGCCAATAAAGATCTCCAATAATGTTTTTGTGACCCTCCTTCAAAGTGATTATCAGACTTACATGAGGTCTCGAATAGCTATACAATTCATATGCCTCTAGTGGTTTACAAAATGATGTTCTTGCTAGGTTTGGATTGGCACACTCAGCAAATCACAAGTACATCATCCCAATGGCTCCTTGGTCGGGAAGATAAGCTACAAACACTACGGAAAGTTGATACAACACCAATTAGCATTAAAAACACACCCCTTCAATAGAGCCAAAATAGAACAAGGCACAGACTTATGCCTAAGTCATCAAGGTCTTGAATTGGAGTTCACAAATGGATTGACAAGTGGTTCTCCACAAGTAGCTACTCCAAAGTGAAGGTGATTACACCAATATGGGTTTGGATGAGTTTCTTGTGACCCTCAAAGCTTTTTTTGACATTCCTTTACTAACATCAGCATTAACTATCTAACTTCTACTCATCCTCTTTTCTTTATTTTTCTTTTCTTTCGATTCTAGCTTAGAAGCCTTTCCTAGAATCCCCCTTCTATAAACCTCTTCATCCATATCCTCATTTTAGGGGTTTGTATGGTGTATTATCAGACTCCTCTCGATTTGATGACTCAGAAAAATAAAGCTCCAGATGGTTCCATAACCTTATTGGGCTCAAATACTTCCAAGCAAAGCCCTGAATGAAATGGATTTTAAAGAAACTTCAATATAGAGAGGCAAGACAAAATGTCATGCACAACTCTTGACGTTCAAACATGGCATGACAAAGACATAGTGTGATGAGAATGCATTAGAAGTCCTACTCAAATCAAATATGGGACTTAAGAGGAGCATGGAAATGCACTTTACTTACTTTGCTAACACTAACACCACTAGGATCTTACATCAATCCCTACTCACACCTTCTTCCTAATAACTTACCCGTTAGAATTTTATTTTCCTTTTTCTTAATCCTTCTTTGAATGGTCACAAGTACTCAACTTGGCTCACACAAACCCTAAGGTGCTAGTTCCAGTAGAATCACTCATCCATACTCATTTCGTAACAAGGAGCCACTACATCCCTCTTCTGCAATGGACTAAAAGAAGATTCAGCCCAATGCACATGAAAGACTACTTTGCATTATCTTCATTTATCACACTCCAACAACCATGAACATCGCACGATCCAGAGAACTGGATCGAGATCAAGAAGGGAGGCATGTTAACATATTGGTTAACAATATGCCACTGCTCATTAAGTGATGTGATTTGAGGGACAGTGGCAAGTCCATAGAGCCCGGATTGTGTCTTGGAGCTAGATGGTCCCAAGAGGATGGTAAAAGAATGAGAAGGGAGAGTGGTAAAAAGAGATTAGAGTTGGCCCTCGCTTCAAAAGTTTTGTATAAAAGGCCAAATATGAAAATACGAGAGTTTCTCCAAATAGAGAGAACATTTGTAAGAAGCAGATGGGACACAAGGTGTTTGAGGAGCACATCATTGTGTGGGTTGCTCACGTGTCATGGGGATGTTGAAGAGATGCCGATGGAGCCTCCACTCCAAGCTACTCCTTGTGAGAGCAATGCAAGGCACGAGCTATTTGCATGCATCACTCAAGCGGCCTACGGATTTTTGCAATGTGTTTCCACGTGAGAAAGAGGGAATGGGGAGAGGGGAGAAGAGAGGGGAGAAGGGAAGGAGAAGGAGAAGGGAAGAGGAGAGTGAAGGGGGATGGAGTGGCAAACACAAGGGCACTACAATGGAAACAAGGGAACACCCAAAAAACTCTCTTGGAAGAGAAGAGAGAGCTTGTATTCAAACTTGTGCAAACAACAATGAAGACCAAAGCAATGACTTCCGCACTTAGGCTCTCTCTCCTTTTCTTGCATTCTATTGATGCCCATTGACTTCTCAAATCAGGATGAACGTGCATTGCTTCTGCTCTACGTTCAACCATACGTTCAACCACTGGAGCCA
This sequence comes from Dipteris shenzhenensis, assembly GCF_047967505.1. Classification (NCBI taxonomy): domain Eukaryota; kingdom Viridiplantae; phylum Streptophyta; class Polypodiopsida; order Gleicheniales; family Dipteridaceae; genus Dipteris; species Dipteris shenzhenensis. The sequence continues at coordinate 26,677,558 of NC_141618.1, read as the reverse complement.
TGTTGGTCCTTCTGATTGACAACATCTTTGACATTGTGCACCCAAGACATTTCTCCTTTGTTTTAGAGGACACCAACATAGCTAATGGCACCCTCTTAGTAGCTAATTGATCTAAGTTGTGCACTCCTTTCACTTTCTGTAGGCCATTTCTCAGGTTAGAGAGCATCACCTCTTGGGTGTGCATCTCTCGAGGTGTTGGTACGGTTGTTACTCTACGAACTTTAGGGTGCAGGCTAAAGCTTCTGAAGACTTCTACAGATATACAAATTCGCATTAGATGGGCTCCTCCTAAACCCGTTTTACAGAAAGTAGGCATCAATCCACTAGTACCATTCTCGTGGGGCCTGTTTCAGCCCATAAAGTGCCTTCTTCAGTTTACAGACTTTACCTTCTAAACTGGGGATCACAAAACCTGGTGGTTGTTCCACATATAACTCCTCCTTGAGATCTCCATTTAGAAAGGTGGATTTTACATCCATGTGAAACACGGGCCAACTTTCCTATGCTGCTAAAGCCAAAACACTACGAATTGTGGTTAGTCGCGCTGCGGGAGCAAAAGTATCCTGATAATCAAAACCTTGTACCTGTGCAAATCCTCTTGATGTTGCTGCCTCGAATGCTCCCACAAATCGTGACACCACAACTCGTGTTCTTCACTCCAATGGCATTAATCGAATGCATGCATCTACAACTGCTTCTTACTACTGCTCTACAAGGAGTCTTCTTTCTTCTCGTTGTTTCTTCCTTCACAGATGAAGTGTCTTCCTTTGCCGATTCAATACTGTGCCAGCGCTTTCCTCGACCTACACTCTATTCCTTGTGCCTTGACCTAGCTTTTCGGCTTTCTTGTCTCGTAGCCTCTATCTACTTCTCTTGCAAGCCATGGTGAGCTGCATGTTGCCATTGATGCCATGGCCACAATCAATCTAGAATAGAAATAGAGAAGCTAGCTGGTGAGGCAAGCAAAGAATAGAAGACAACTTACCCGAAAGAAGACTATCTTTTCATGGATATTGTGCACAAAAACTTTAAGTTTTACAAATTCATCTTACATCCAAAGAAATTGAAGCGTTTTAAATTGGGCTTTAGCATCATTATGCCAACTGCAATTGCAACAACCAAGTAATCCTTAAGGACCATCTCCTATGTATCAAATCAAACTTGTCACATTTTCAATGTGGGAGGTGAACCTATCAAAGGATCCATTGGATAAAGTCCACCAACACTCCATAGGTTGACATGGCTTACCTTGCTCTCATAGTTCTCTTAATGTTTTTTTGTCAACATTCTTGTTTCCATTGCACTGACTTAGTTGTAGTAGCAGGGTTGTAGCATACTCAGGTGTAACTCAATGTGTAAGGTTCCTTTTTTCTTCTTGTTGGTAAGGTATTGAAATCAAATTTGGAAAATATATTTGAAGAACAAATATTTGAGATTAGGGCATACTAGAATAAAATTAGTGGAAGCAACAAAGGGGTGAGACTAGAACATAGTAAGATGGTGAGAAGAAGGTATGGAAGGATTCCAAACCAGTTTTGAGTATATTAAAAAGGAGTGATTGTTTAGAGGAAGGTACGTAAGGATTCCAAACCATTTTTGAAACTTTTGAAAATGTTTAATTTTTTGGGCATCATGGTACCCCTCCAAGTGGAAGAGGGATGTGCACTTTTTGGGACATCGTGGTACCCCTCCAAGTGGAAGAGGGATGTGCACTTTTTGGGGGATAGTTGGGACCACTAAGACCTAGGGAGTAATGCGACCCTTTATAGACCTTATTAGTTCTTGATTGATTTTCTTAGTCCATTTCTTATGAGGCCAACAAAATTCAAAAAACTTCTTTCCAAACTTGAATAATGATAAAAACATTGTAGGGTCACCTTTTGAATGAGATCAATACCCCATTTCGAATCCTGTTTTGCATGTAGAGTATTAGATCTATAGGATATCAAAATTTTGTTCAAAAACATCAAATTTTTTGTTTTATGCATATATAGAAGCAATTCTTTATTGAAGAGCAAAGTACTTGAGCTTCTTACAAACTCAATACAATCAATTGAGTACATTTGATATGGTTTAAGAGGTGGTTTATTGTGCTACACTTACTAGAAATATGTCAAGAAACTCATCTTACACTCAAAGAGATATTGCATGGTAGTCTTAATGCATTGATCTTTAGTGGTACTCATTGATTAATTTGCTCTTTTAATAGAAAATATTCAATGCATACATGTGCAATACTCTTTGAATAAACCAAATATGATTACATGCATTTCCTTGTAATCATAGCTCCAACCATATGCATATTTTGGGTTTTTCCAAACGTTTGCAAATATTTGTAACATACATGTATGGTAAGGCCAAACACACTTCACCTATAGGCCCAAAAAGAAGAAGAAAAAGTAGGGACGTTTTCTGATTCTTTTATAATTTCACATGTTTTATGCAAAGTTGTGTGCTAGTTTACCTTTTTGAGGAACCCACGAATGGCAACATGGGAGGACATTCACAAATGCTCAAGGGTATGAACAAATTAATAAGTAATGGTTCTCGCCTTGATTAGTCCCTCTAAAATGAATGTATTTGGAGTCAATAAGGGTACTTTGCCCTAGTAGATAGTTGGACCTGCTCATTGTAATATTGCAGTGGAGGGGGGATTGGTCTTATCCTTACGTGTTGGGTCTCACACTTTTTCCTCTAAAGGAGGGTGTTGGAGAAATCATAGCCAAAGAGTGTGTGTGTGTGATGTATTGTACTAGGAGATCTAGTAGTGGGGTTCATGTGAGTGCCACATGTCACCATGGGAGTTATCCCATATGCACTTGGTACATGTGTGTGTGTGTGTAGCCTATAAAGACTTGTACTCCACTTTTCATTTCAACTTGATGAATGAATGAAAGACTTTCATTATGCCTTCATTTTGAGTATCATTTCTCACCCTAGCCTTCTCTCTCTCTCTCACTCTCTCACCATCTTTCCAGAGAGAGAGAGAGATTGCTGAAGGTAACCTTGCATTTACAAATTATGTGGACTTTCTAGCCTTTTGGAGCATCATCAAAAGACCATGTGATCCTTGATCCCACTTTGCACTATATTATGCCAAACAAACATAGTATGCAATGAATGATTTCAATGCAAATTAAAAGAAGTATTCTATGCACTAGTTTTCTTGGTTAGATTGCTTCCCATCATGACTGCATTGGTGTCTTCTATTGTCTGCTTCAAGTTCTTCCCATGCTTTATTTTCGGGTCATTGTTTGCTTGGGTATAGCCATTTTTGGTGAGGTTCACAGACTTTTCTGTATATAGGTATCTTGCATGACCCATAACTTATGCATTGCTCAACGGAATTCAACAAACTTTGTCTTCAAGTTGTAGTACACATTCTAAAAGAATATGAGAGCAAAAAATTATGGAATAAGTATTTGGAATGAGACCGTTAAAGCATTATAAGTGCTATGTTACATGTGAAGCATGCATCCTGAAGACTACAGGATATAGCAATTTATTCAAAAACATCAAAATTTTGTTCTATACATACATGCAACCAAGTAATCATTATAAAGTACACTACGTGAGATTCTCCTCAACCCAAGGACACACCTAAATGAGATCATTATGCATGGGTCTCCAATGTTATGCTAAAGTGATGCATACCCATTTGAGGGCACGCTTCATAACTTTTTTTTGATTTGTTGAAAAGCAAAATAGATTGAAAATTTGGAATCCAAACTATTGGGACTAGTGAATGGTGGTCTTAAAACATTGATAGTTGTTGCTATTGGTCTTTAGATTCACCCTAAAATGGAAGAAGTTGGAAAAGTGCAATTTGTGCATGTGCAAAGGTATTTTAATAAATCCAACACTATTTACAATTTTGAATTGTTTCTTTTTCCATGCACTTGCTTGCTATATGGCTCATAAGCATGCCAAAGGTCATTACATTTAATAATACACAACATCAAACCCGATAGCATGCCCTTTGGCCTATTTGTGTTTTGAAGCATTTTAGGCCACATTGCACTTGTTTGGGATATCCAAATCTTATGACATCATGTATTGCCGGAGGGGGGAAAACCAGTAATGGCTGAAATTTTGCTACTCTCACAAATTTCAAATTTTCACACCTCTTGCCCATCAAATCTTGGAATATTAAGTACTTGCAGCTTGCCCCCGCCCTACAAACGCCTTACAACCCGCACGCACCTCGACGTGACCTTACGCAGACTTTGGTTTGCGATTTACAAGAACAATTAGCATGTTCTACTCTTAACATACATCTTGCAAATGATGAAGTTGAAATCCAAAAGTATGCTAAATGCTAAAGAAAAGATTGAGTGATGAGAAGGTAGATTTAATGTAAGAAACTTGTTCTCTTAAGCAATAGCTTGATGTATTGACTCTGGAATTAGTTAAAACTAGGTTAGTTGCAAGCATAGAAACAAGGCTACGCAACAACCAATGGATGCTTGGAAATTGGTAGTGGAGCAAGGAAGCATAGGGCGCAAGCATGGATTTAAAAAGTACATTTCTTTAAATAAAAATACGTACTTTTTAATTAAAGATCTTGGCCTAATGCCCTAAATGCAAAAAAATGTAGTTCTTTACACCAGTTGTCAACCAGGAGCATACCGCGTAGTTTATACTCTTACGGCACAGTATCAAGACTTGACTATTGTGTGATAACATGCCATACCAAGTGGTATCATTCACACCACACGTCCCGCATCTACACTACACGATTATTTTTAGGGCACCACGAGACACCGCACGATGGTAACCTACCTATACCACACCATAGATGTCATATCAGCATGTGTGACACCCTAGATTGTCCGATTCGGAAGATATGCAATCCTGAATGTTGGCATACTATACGGTGCAAGATGGTACCATGTGGTGTAGCAAAGTCCTATAAAAGGACCCCACTCGCCACTACTGCCCTGCTAAAACCTCTCGCTTTTTGTCACAGTCTCTCCTTAGCCTTTTGGTGAGTTTCTATAGCCTTTAGTGTCGATCAGTCTGGCTAGGTGATGACCCACCTTGGCCAATCGGATTCACCTCGCCTAGCTGACTGTCAATGGGTTGTTTGAGAGAGGGAAAGAGAGGGAGTGAAAGAGAGAGAGAGAGAGAGAGATAGAGAGAGAGAGAGAGAGAGAGAGAGAGAGAGAGAGAGAGAGAGAGAGAGAGAGAGAGGGAGGGAGGGAGGGAGGGAGGGAGAATAAAAGAGAGAGACGAAAGAGAGGGAGAGTAAAAGTAGAAAAGGAGAGTAAAAGGGAGGGAGGGAGAGATGCCTGTATATATCTCAGTCAAGTTAGGAGATGATTCACTTTAATCGATCAGATTCATCTCACCTCAATTGATGTGTGTAATAGTAAAGATCGAAGCTGGGTGATGGCTCATATCTGCCAGTTGGTTGATTACATTTTTCCATGCAAGAAGTAGTGCCTCTAAAAGCATAGACCCAGATTCTTCTTATCTTTTCTTGCATATAAGATCATTGGAAGAAAGAAGGGTTCACATTAAACTAGGATGATCTTATTTTTCCTGAGCCTCTATAAAGACTCAAACTAGGATGAGCCTCTATAAAGACTCAAACCTACTGGGAGGTGATTCAAACACTACAAGGCATAGGCCCTTTTCCGATGAAAATATCGACGTTTTTTATACTAAAATTTTTTTTTAAACGGGCACAAAGGTTTTTATTCATGTCGCTATAAGCATCAGAAAAGAACGATTGCTACATAAGCGTCGCTATATAGCGACACTAATAAATGTCACTATATAGCGACACTGGTAAACGTCGCTATATAGTGACGATTAACAGAAGTTTTTAAAAAACATTAGTAGGGCTAAATAGGGCCACAACAAGCCCTGTTTTGCTCCACTAATGTTTTTTATTTAGTAATTACAAAAAAAAGTGTTTTATTACAAAATTTTCCTTGTGGAAAGGGTGATACAAAAATCGCTCAAATGAACCGATTGAGCGACAGAAGCATATACATGTCGAAGATATACAACATTGTTTGTTACAAAACTACCCTTTCAAAAAGGGTGATACAAAATTGCTCAAATGAGCCGATATACAAAAGGATATACATGGCAAAGTATATTCAAACTACTACTACTACTACTTCTCATCTGAATCATCATTGTCCTCATCTTGCTGGCTTGATCCTTGGCCCTCGTGAGTTGCGCCTGATCCTTGGCCCTCGTGAGCTGCACCTGATCCCTGGCCCTCGTGAGCTGCACTTGATCCCTAGCCCTCGTCACCGCTCACCTCCACTGATGGGATGCTCGAGCTTTGAATCTAAGAGTGAAACCATATTAATTGGAAATTAGATTGAAACTTAAAGAATAAAACAGTTTAAAAAGTGAGATTACAAGTAGGAGTAGACTTATACCGTGTGAGCAGCCACCTCAACCCAATCGACCGTCGCTCCTATTACCTCCTGCTCAATAAACCACAGCTTTGTTCCTATGCAAAACATGTGTCTCGTCCCTGTGTCTGTAGGAAGGCAACCCATCGCAGCTTGCTATGGGCCGAATTTATGAGAGTTAGATAAAGTGCATGCAATATGTAGTAAAACAAATAGAACAATACATTAAATGAGAAGTAGACTTACCACGGTTCCCTCGAACGCCAACCGTCCACCTGCACCAAAGTGCAAAGTACCTACAGCATCCAACCGTCTCCTTGCAGCCCTCCTCTGACCCTCGAATATTTCGAGACGGTCACTATTCTGCTTCTTGAAAAACTTCCAATCAGCTTTGTCTGCGCAACTGGGTTTAGCCTTCCCCTTTACAATGGAAGTATGCAAGGTGACCTACGATGCTTCAAGACCAAACCCATGCACTCTCGCATGTAATTCTCATTGAACGCCCAATTTGGGGGGTTAGGGTATTTTGCTTTCAATTCATCGATGACTGCCTGCTTCTTTTGGTCATCTTGATACCCCCAGTCAGTAGCTATGCCGCTCCTGAAGTGGTGGCTCATCAACCACCTCATGGTGGCCATCACTTCTATGCCCTTTTTATCTTCTATTATCTCTCCAGCAGTCGTGACTTGATAGGACAGGTCCTTGATCGGGTAAGAAGGACTCATGGTAGTGGCAGAGTCAAAGCGAGTGGTGTTTGTACGAGTCCTTCGAAGTGAGGAGTGGCAGTGGGAGTAGGAGATGGCAAGGGACCTGACAAGTACTGGATCTCGGGACCAAGTAGAGACCTGTAGGGATGTGAGTGTGCTGACTCATCTACATTTCCCAAGTTAGCACAACATAAGAGACCCCTCCTACTCTTCCTTCCCTTACGATGGGCATGCCCAGGTGATGACCCCTCAGTCGAAGGGGCTAGAGGGGATGGCTAGGCAATAGGTCTAGCTGTCGGTGTAGGAGTTGCTAATGTCCTCTAAGATAGCAGAGAGAAGAATCTCGTTGCCACCTCATCAGTCATCTGTGTCACAAACTCGTCGGGACTCCCGACAAAGCCATGGACTGCTAGCAAAGGAGTTCCCCGAGGGGTAGTCACAGTGCTACGTCGGAGAGGAGTCGGGCCAGGGGTAGTCGCAGGGGTAGGCCCCTGAGGTGTCGCTTGAGGGGAATCAAAGTCCTCTGGAGAATAGAGATCATGATGTCTCCTCCTACGAGGGTTTCCGTACTCGTTGGACATGTGACGTGATCCCATGTCTAACATAGGCACAAACACGAAAATAAAAAACAAAAAACAAGAGCGGGTAAGAAGCGGAAAGCATATGAGGGAAAGCATAAGAAGAAAAAGACAAGGAGAAGCATAAGAGAAGGAGAGGGGAAAAGAAGAGAAAGAAAAGGGAAAAAGAGATTGAAAGAGGGGAAAAGAACCAAATATGCATAAGAGAAAAAAGAGAATAAAAATGCATAAGAGAATACATTGAGAAAGCATATGCTTATGCTTATGCATAAGCATATGAGCATATGCTCATGCATAAGCATAAGCATAGGCATAGGCATAGGCATATGCTTATGAAAAGAAGAGAAAGCATATGCTTATGCTTATGCATAAGCATATGAGCATATGCTCATACATAAGCATAAGCATAGGCATAGGCATAGGCATATGCTTATGAACAGAAGAGAAAAAGAGAGGGAAAAAGAAGAGAAGGAAAGGAGAAGGAGAAGGAGAAGGAGAAGGAGAAGGACATGCATAAGCATAAGCATAAGCATAGGCATAGGCATAGGCATATGCTTATGAAAAGAAAAGAAAAAGAGAGGGAAAAAGAAGAGAAGGAAAGGAGAAGGAGAAGAGACATATGCTCATGCATAAGCATAAGCATAAGAGAAGGAAGAGGGGAAAAGAGCATAAGCATAAGAAAAAAGGAAAGAAAGCATATGCTTATGCTTATGCATGAGCATATGAGCATAAAAGAAAAAGAGACAAAGCTTAAGAGAAGAGGTAAGTCTTCTTTCTTTCACCAAATCTCGTTTTTGTCCTTAACCTCTGAAAATCAAGCATGAAAACTAGCACATAGCCTTAGCAATACAAGGAGAAACATGTTTCAACCCTCACAAAACGAAATCTCACAAAAAATGAACCTACATTACTTAAAGAGACTCACCTTCTTGAAAAACTTCTTTTCACACAAGCAGAGGGAGAAGGGTGGAGAGGGAGCACAAGTGTTAGGAGAGGGGCTGGGTAGGGGTGAGGAGTGGTAGAGAGGAGGAAAGCGAGGTTGTCGGATATAAGGTGGGAGGAAAGATTTTTGCTTTTCTCACAATAGAGATGTCAAAGATAGCATCGTACAGGGTTTAAGGTTTAAGCCCCCAGCGTCGCTATATAGCGACGCTAGTCAGTTGCTATATAGTGACGCTTATATCCAAAAAGCATCGCTATATAGTGACAAACAGGGCAAAGCGTCACTATATAGCGATAGTTCAGGGCACTTATTGTTAAAAGAGAGAAAAGAAGCTCATGGGTGGCTATTTTTTGGATCTTAATATATTTCCTTGCAGCTCATGTTGTGATTTTAGAAGTGTGCAGATGGAAGGGATGAATGGAAGCTCATCAGATGATGCGCCAATGCTCGGAAGCATAGAGTAGCTTACGGAGAGGTTGTATTATCATTGCACTCATTACAAGCGAGAAGTACGACATCAATGTTGTATTATCATGCGCCACTTGCGGATGTATGGGGAGGAGCCCGAACCAGTACCCACCATTGGTGTTGCACATGGTGATGGATCATCGGTAAGTCAATGCTATTTGAGTGGACGGTTACTATTGGATAGCATTATGACACGAAACCTTGAGACAAGATCTTATATTTACACGAAATCTTGAAACAGGATGAGGAGGGTGAGGGTGCGCATATACCTTCACACTTTGAGCAAGACTATAGTCTCTCACATAATGACGAGGATATGGTGGACATGATGGATTCTATTTTTAGGGACACTACATCACATGTACACGTGATGTCAGAGTCTGAGGTCAAAATGCAGGAGTTGCAATCAACACAGTTGTACGAGGGTGCTAAGATGTCTAAATTACGGGCTTGTCTCTCAATCTTGAATTTGCAAGCAAAGTATGGGTGGTCGGATACAAGTTTCTCGGCCTTAATGGTTAGCTCCTGCATTAATTTGACTCATTATTTGGATATTGTTTGTTTTCAGAATCATCATGTATGTTTGAGAATCATCATTATTCAAAGTTGTTTGAATTGTGACTCTCTTTTATCCTTCTCTCTTTTATTCGGAGGCAGCGGTCAAGGCGGACATTGCCTCTTTTCAAACACCCACAGGGTACATGCGTTGCTTGAAAGGAGCATTTTCAAAGGACAATAAGCTTAGTGGGCTCAAGTCCCATGATTGGCACAAGGTCTTACAAGTATTCTAAGCTATAGGATTACTGTACCAATAATTGTGATGTGTTAGTGTAATTATGATTATGTTATATTATTGATATGACTTCTTCGTTGCTTTGATAGTTCATCCTCCCAATTATAATAAAAGGGTGCTTACAAGAAGATGTTAGAAATGCTATATTCAAGATCAGTGGTATTGTGAGGTATGCTTACTATCAAATCGCATTGATTGCATTTTCTTCAATTTAAGCTGAATAATCTGTAGACTGATTATGAATATATCTTACATGGGCATGTGAAATAGGTGGATATCAGTACATAAAGTATAGTGCATTATGGTCATATGGACGACATTTTTATGTGGAACGCATCGATTCAAAGAGAATCACGTATGATTGTGAAGTCGTGGCTAACTTCACACAAGATAGCCGAGCAAGTGCTTCGGATACCAATCTTCTCTCCTCACAATTGGATTATTGTGAAACCATACGCGAAATCTATGAAATTGATTTCAGACGATTTAGTATTTTCATTCTTGATGTAAAATGGTTTAGAACTATTTACAACGGTCCCCATGCGACAGTGAGAAAAGACAGTAGTGGTTTCTTTGCAATAGACTCCACCAAACTTTGGATCGATGAAAGTGATACTTTTGTTCTTCCCGAGCACTGTGAGCAGGTGCATACTAATGATTTTAATTAATCGAAGCTTTCGTTTTTAAAGATCCATTGATACATGTACTTAAGCATAATTTCATATATATAATTGATGGCATTTGGCACCCATCTTCAATATAAGTGGTTTTCATCCGGATCGTTCTGATCCAAGATGGTGGTACGTGATCCAAGTTGCACCATGAAGTAAGCAAATTTTTGAAGATAGAGATGTGGATATGGAGATGTCACTACCAATGCCGGATCCAATTGATCCAGATGGATTTAGCGAAGAAGATGATCACAATATGAGCCAAGAGAAAGATGTGCATAATGACATCGTACAGGAGGAAGATGGAGATCACGATATTGAGGAAGAAGATGATCATCATCAAGAATCACCACACTTTATCGAAGAAAAATCAAAGGTACTCTTAGGTGAACGTACGATGCTAGAGTACAATGATGATATAGGAGATCAACTCGGTATAGTATTAGAGAGAAACTTATTTGGCGCGTTAGACTTGCAAGTCTAACTCTTCATTGATTTTTTTCATCTCAAACTTGGACATGAATATATGAGCTTCAAAGGCTTGATGTACATGCTCTTGTACTTTTATTCTCTCAAAGGATCAAACATGTATGAAAATGAAAAAAAAATTGCCATTGGGAAAAACTCTCTTTTAAGGTCGGTATGGGAAAAAAAACTCTGTAAAACGTCGCTACAGGAAACTGTCTCAGTGTCGCTATATAACGACCATTACCAATTTGATAAGGGTTGCTATATAGCGACTTTAGGCAAGCGTCGCCATATAGCGACCCTTAACGAAGCCCGCTTCAAATACCGACGATTAGCACCCCGCGCACGCTAAACGTCGATACTTAAGCGTCGCAATAGAGTCCGTGTGTAGTAGTGAAAATAGGAAGAGAGAGGTAGGTTGGCATCTCCCATAGCTATGGAGAGATAAAACCTACCCAATCTTATCTTTCTATGATTGACTCCTACTTGATTGTTACTCCAAGTGAAGTTGACATGCCTTACTAATCCTTGAGCCTCAACCATGCATTCAACTTTCTTTCTTTTTAACCATGCATTCAATTTTGCCCCCTCTTCCAACATCTAGCCAAGTGGGACTCCACAATATAAATACAATGGAGGGCAAGAACCAACCCACACCCATAGATTTAAATCCTATACTTTATTAAGGAGATAGGACTCAGCTCTTAGGACTATTAACTCTACCTGTGCACGCACGCACGGAGAGAGAGAGAGAGAGAGAGAGAGAGAGAGAGAGAGAGAGAGAGAGAGAGAGAGAGAGAGAGTTTTGACTTTCGACTTTGGTAGGAGATATGTCTCCCCCTCCCCTCCCCCCCCCCCCCAAAAAAAACACACACGCGCACTTTTTTTTGGTGAAAATACACTTCTTTTTTTTGTGGAATGTGAAAATACACACTTTTTTTAAGTGAAAATACACACACACACACGTGTCAACCTCTCTCTCTCTCCACACACACACACACATTTTTTGGGGTGAAACACACACGTGTCTCTCCCCCTCCCTCCCACAAGTAGAATGAACAAATGAAGCGTCATTAATGTAAAATGGCAATATGACATTAAGTATGAAGCATAAATATACATACAATGTAAAAGAAAGGAATCCCGATTCGTAACATCCAAATTCGTATCTTGAGCCATGTAGACGTGCTAAACCCTCACCTTCAAACCTTTTACCCAACTATGCAATGCTTCTCTTTCTTTGAGCCAATGTAGAAGACTGCATTGTAACCCCCCACGTTAGCCTAAACTCTTGAGCAATCCAACATCATTTTAGACCTTCAAATTGTTACATACACAAGATTAAAGTGATAGAATTGATATGAGAGAAGGGGGCTGCTTTGCCATCTTAGAAAGAATGTGAGCAAGTAAAGAGGAGGAAGAGGTTCGTCTCATGATCCTACGCCACAAGAAAAGCACTTTTCACTTGCCAGACAGACTTGGGTGCAAAGGGATAATCTGAGAGGAGGAAGAGGGCCGTTGTGATTCTACACCTTTTGCTGGGCTCAGGCATAAAAGTTATGTCATCTCACTGAGACCCACCAATCATACTTTGGCCTATCACCCGTTATTATTTTCATTATTCTAGGATAATAAAAGCAGAAGAAAAAGGGGGAAGATCTCTGGCCCCATTTTGCTGAGCTCAAACATAAAAGACTTGGTCATGCTACCTTAAGATTTCAAAACATTAATGATGGGCTCAAACATAAAAGACTTGGTCATGCTACCTTCAGATTTCAAAACATTCATGATGGACATCAAATTATGAGTACAATGTCTGCCACGCTCGCTTCATAAAGAATAATAGGTTTGGTACTCTTTCCATGCAACCAAAATTTCTAAACATTTATCTGGTTCCTTTCAAGAGCAAAGAGAGCAAAAAGAAAAACGCAGATTTTGACCTATCTGGAAGCCAATATGAAGCTGCTTGATTGTCATCTTAACCAATACAATCATGGCACACTGAAAAGTCATCTTGTTTTTAAGTAACGTGCAAAGGAGAGAGACCTTAGTCAAACCATAAATTACGATTTCAGAGTATCCTGCACAAGAGTTTTTGCTTGAAGCAAAATCTCTTTCACGAAAGAGAGTTTTGGTTGCCATTCCAAAAGACTAATATATGCAGTTCAACTTTCCATAACAACAATCATCAGCCATGTAACATCATATGTCATCAAAATTTACAGAGAACTGCTACTTTCGAGTCCTGTGACTAATTCTCAATGCAGAATATTCCAACAAGAGTTTGTTTCCCATTTGATTTCGACAAATTCACATAATTATGCCAGTCTGCAACTGCAGAACTGCACTTAGTGAGACCATTTGACTCGCAAATTGCTTCTTCATGTTCTAACCCGCTTGATGAGAACTACTGCAAGCACCATAACAGCAAGCATCATACAAGACTTCAAAGTTTTTTCCATGGGGGGATCATCATCTGGTGAGCTCTTGTCTATGGGATGATCATCTGGTGAGCTCTTATTGTTCAACAGAGCGAACATGTTATTTATGATTCTTGATATATTTTCTTTCATTTGGAGAGCTATCTGCTTCGATTCCCCAAATATCAAATGGAGGACATCCAAGACACAGCTAATCCATTCATGTTTGACAGGGGATCCCTGTTTGGTTGAATCGGCCTCAGGCTCATCTTTTGCTAAACCTGGACAGGAAAAATAAACTTCAAAACTCAGTAATGCGGGAATATTAAAGCATTCACCTCATCCTTCGAAAGAAATGCTCTGGGATGCTGAGGGTGAAGAAAGAGTTGGACTGGGGGGCTGGGGAGGATGAGGAGGATGACCTTGAGAAACTTGGAAAATGCGTTTGAGTTCCTGCACTTTCTCATTCCTCATCATTGCACTCCATACATCTGGGTCAGAAACGATTGACATCACTGCCCCCTACTTGTGCATGCAAAAACATCCAGCATTTAGATACATATTATTTTTTCAAAGGCGATTTTTTATCTTAAAAACTGAACAATGTGATAAGACATGCCTTGACATTAGGGTCATTCTGAAACAACTGAAAGGCCTCGTACACTCGGCTTCTTCTGACTTGAACAGTCCCAGATTCGGAGAGGACTAGTTGAGGTTCTTTCCACTCCGCAGGAGTAGTGTGCTCCTCCTCTGAAGCTTTTTGCTCGGGATTGCTTGCTGCAGCAATGTAAGGGCTCCCACATTCAATTGTCAAGGCGCTAGACGATGCAGTTTCACTGTCAAGTGACTCAGAGGCTGGAACATTTGCCCTGTTAAAATAGAAGGCGAAATCAAGACCATCATGTTCTTTTACAAGGAATATAAATCAACAGAACATTATTCAGATACTAAGTGTGTGAGATTATATAGAACAGTTATGAGGAGACTAGTCTGTTTGAACCCCTTCAGTATTTAAAGTTGGCCTGCAAGCATGACCCTTTCCTTCTTTGCCGTTCATTGATTATATACAGAGTCATGAGCAGACTTTATTGAATCTGGGTAAGTAATCCAGAAGTCCACACTGTTATGGCTAAACTTTGCACTGTGGATGGTCTGTGACACAATAATACAACTCTGTTCAATGTGAACATGAAGGCTTATTGATTTCATCAACTAATGTCTTTTGGCTTTGTTTGTTCCTTACACAAACTACCCCCTTTGAAGGACATTAAGCGGACTTCAGTGATCTCATATTCAATTCGTAATTGGAAATCTGTACGTTGCTTTGGCCTAGAGGAACGCTCCAAGACTAATATGAGGAAGTGATCAGTGCCATTAGAATGCTTTACTACAGCAGAACAAGGTTCAAATAAATACACCTCACCTGTCACTCCCTGATGCGGTGGGAGAAGAAGAGGCCTAGAGCCATGAGTGTATGAGAAGGGACGGGGGCTTCCTGTAGCCTGAAGGAGGTGCAACTATGCCTTTCAGAGGAAACAAGTAGGAATCAATTACGTCTAGGTGGTCACAAAAAATGCTAATCTTAGTAAAACCAAGTATCATCATACATTACTGATCTATCAAGGGGATATTGGGTGGCTGTCCTAGCATTTGGACTTGGCCCAGGTAAGCATATGAGTAACCTGGACAGGGTGGCAGATATAACTATGGATTTCCCAAAACGTGAACAATCTCCCAAATATGCAATCTCATCAACAGATAATATGTCAACCGGGCATGAAAGTCTAAACAAGCTCAGCTTGACAGAACAAGAAGCAAGTCCATTTGGCCAGGTAATCGTATCCCACTTCTCATGTGCTTTCCTTTGTCTCCTAGAAATATGAAGGATATAAATAATAACACTGAAGAACGAAAAATTACTAGACATCCATAGAAGGACCAACATCAAATTATGAAATGATTTGGGGGTTCTAATCATATGTCAAACCAGTACGTTTGGCCAACCTTAGGTGGGTTTACACTTTTGTTCCATTCTCCCTTCGATTATCCTGCCCCAGTGACGTCGAAGCTGCTTGTAAGCTTCCCTACAGCAGCCTGAAAGCTGTGGCCCTTTAAGCAATGGAACTACCTGGATCTTCATCCATTAATGACTCCCCAGTACTTGAAGCTCAGTGGCAGCAGACTTTCCAAATAGTGTTCTATATCTCTAGGCGACAAAAGCATATGGATGAGAGTACAGTCCAGTACATCATGAAGACTCAAATATCACCCACACACTCCCAATTGGTGGACACGAACGACCAGAAATCGGACAACGGTCAACCGCACCTTCGACGCGAGCACTGTTGCTTGTTCGAGTATAGAAAGCTCACAACATCATGGCTGTGCTGAAAAGGCAGTGCTTGTTCTAGTGCATAAAAAGCAGACCTGATCAAGCAATTAAAGCAATCGTAGTAAAATTCAGAATCAAGACGTTGCTTACAGTTCAAGTGCCATCTGCAACTCTGAAGCAGCTTCTTTGGCTTCGTCTAGTGATGGTGGCAAACCAAAGACATGCCAACATTGCTCTGGCAGCTGATCTTCAGGGTCGCCCTCTTGAGATGCAGTGGTGCCAAAAATTAGACGCTCTCGAGACCTAGAATCTGTGCCCTCTTCATGTCCTGCCAATTCCCAATCCTCGAGCTCAACCTGGTGCGTTGTATTCACTTGTTGAGACGCAGATACCGACACTGCGCCAGAGCTAGAAGTCCGCAAGTTGGTGGGGCGGGGACGCTGGCTTTTGCAAGTAGAGCAAAAGCCTGTAGATGCACCAGGCGTGACGGAACTCGCACCAGTCGATGCCACAGCGCGGGCAACAGTGCGAAGCAGCATGCCTCCTCCCATCATTTCGGTGCGGCGGTAAGCGATCGATGGACACGATGCTGCAAGGCTGCAACAATCCAACACAACCCAATTTGATGATGAACAAACCGAAGGCTGCAAACAACGAAATCTGCAGTGATAGATAAACGATGAAGGGAACCTGTGGGAGGGTGCAGTAGTCGTCCACAGGTGCTCACGAGGCTGCGGTAGAACCCAATATATAGGAGGGGGGCTGGAGGCCGCCCGACTTTGTGTATCTTCACGCACAACGATAAAAGCAGGGACTCTATTCTTATAGTGCGATCTGCTCTCTCTCTCTCGCGCTCTCTCTCTCTCTCTCTCGATAAAAGCAGGCGCGCGCTTATAGTGCGATCTGCGCGCTCTCTCTCTCTCTCTCTCCCCCCCAGATATGGAGTTATCGGAGCTCAACTATGGAGACTCGCCCTCTCTCGCTGTCTTCGACCCGTCTCTAACTCCTACCTGCAGCATCTATTCCTCTCATTAGCTGCCAGCTTCAGCGAGTGTCTTGAGCTTGGAGAACTTACCGACGCGTGCATGCACGCGGTGAGATTGAGAGAGAGTGAGAGCGACTTGAGCTTGGAGAACGTGCCCGTGCCCATGCAACAGAACGAGAGAGAGATTGGAGAACGTGGGCATGGCCATGCACACATTCCGCCACCTCACTATTATCCTCCTCAAAATAGTAGCTCTCATCCTATCCATTTAGAAACTTGCCAAATATCCATCCTAATTCTTATCTTCTATACGATCTCTTGTCCCTCATGCCCTCCTCCATCTCTCTATGTATATGTTTAGCTTCTTAGCCAAGGATGCTTTCAAGACTCGGCAAGGTGAATGATTGCCCCCAATCCAAAAAGCAAAAAAGATGAAAAGCGAAAAATTGGATGCGCACTAGAGATATTGTGTAGAAAAGGGGTCAGAGACTACAAGAGAGGATGAATTGAAAGCTGGGAGAAGAGAGAAAGAGAGAGAGAGGCGAAAAAAATGGAGGATTCCCATGGAAGGAAATAGGAAGTGTAAGTTGGACCAATCACAAAAAATCAAAGAATTTCTAAAATTCAAATGCCATTTCTTAGAAGTGTGAATCTTCAGTAAGACCTACCTAGGCCAAAAGAGAGAGAGAGAGAGAGAGAGAGAGGTTATCCTTCCATGATGTTTCTTGTTTACTCTTTACTTGAGAGGAACCATGTGCCCTTTGAAATTATCTTGTAAATGGATAAGCAAATTAGTACAGCCAATTAATTGACCTTATTACTAGCAGTCCTAAGGAACACACGTCATTTGGCCAATTTTTTAGTCTAGTCCGTTTCTTCATGCTGTGACTAACTATGGATTTCGCTTTCTTATTCACAAAGAAGGCTCCCTCGCATCATGTGACCTTGTCATTATTTATATACGCAAACTGAGTAGATCCATTGCTCATCATGTCAATGCATCCATTTAAATCCTCTCTCTCCATATATGTGTTCATACACAAGGCCAATCGACATAAGTATATCAAAGCTAAGCATAGCAAAAAACATAAATGAGCTTGTTTCCTCTCTTATATTCTATGGTCATTTACTAAAGAATGAACATGTGCTACCCTTCCCTCCAAAAGCAGAAAAAGCAAACTTAGATAGAAAGGAGTATCATATCTATATAAAAGTCCTCAAGAAAGGTTGCTACATTTCTATCTCATTTTACAAATGATAATAATAGCACTACCTCAATTCCCATTCTATGTTTAAGGCTAGGTTCTCTCTCTCTCTCTCTCTCTCTCTCTCTCTCTCTCTTTCTCTGTGTGTGTGTGTGTGTGTGTGTGTGTGTGTTTGTGTGTACTGCACGCGTGCATGCGTGCGTGTGCGTGTGTATTGTGTGTACAAAGGAGAGGTCAAAGAAGACAAATTGACGGTTTTAGACAATGGAAACTAAGTATTCTAACATTCGACCATCATGAAAAGGATGCCACCACTCCAATACAAAAGCTCACAATTATTGCCTCGTAAAAATCGCTCCATTCCCTTGTGCAACCCTTGTATTTATGGGAAACGTATTAAACTTATTATTATGATGCTTGTTGCTTAATGCAATGCTTTTTAAATAGGCAAATGAATTCTTGTTTTGTTTTTAATGATTAGCATAGCCTCCAATCGAAATTTTCCTATAATCCATATCCTATTGTGTCGACAAGCGTTATTGGCTAGTCCACGTGAGACATTAAGTCTAGTCCATGTTAAGCTTCTTCTTTTTTAAGAATTTTGCAATTTTAGAAAACCTGTAATGCATGGTCTCTACACATTTTTAAAATCTCGGGTGTCCGAAAAAAAGTTAATAATAAAAATATATGCATGTAATATGATGATGAAAAGATATAATACCTAAGGACCACTTCAATGCTTACGATAGTGGATCCCAATTTTCGTGAGACTTGGACAAAATCTCTTGCTTCCCAACTTTTATCACGTTTGTTTATGAGTATTCTTTGAGAAGCTAGCATAAGTTGAAAGACACCACCCAAAGTGATGCTTATTATGCGCAATGATGCTTATTGGAGAATGATTTTAGAAAATAGTTTAACATGTCATGATTTCAAACTAGTATTTATGCATCACTCAATGATGCTAAGGGGATTCTTTTCTCATTGGGAAGTTTTAAAAACCCAAAACTTGTGACATCGAGCTTGCATCACCAATCTACGCCATTAGTAAGCTTTTGGGTTTAGAAGAAGATAGGGATCACAGCTTTAAATTAGTGGTGTTGCCATCATTATGCAATGAAATATCTTCATTGACAAGGCCACTAATGCAATGAGTCCTTGCTCATTATAATGACAAGGTCACTAATGCCACCTTGCTCATTTTGTCATTGCAAAGTGAGCTTTTTTGAAGAATGTGCAATTTTGTAGTCAGTTTTATGAAAGGAATGAGAGACTTAAGACATAATTCACATAATGACCCAATTACATATAGAAAATCAATCAAGTTCTTGCTTAGAGAAACATGCATTTTTCTTTTGGGTTCATGAGAATATATTTTTTTGGAGATGTTTGCCTAATTTAACTCATCCATGATCCCAACATTATTTTGGTGTGGCCACTCTTTTCATTTTGGGGTCATTGGTGTTGATTGTATTGTGTCAGTTTCCTCTTAGTTTCATCACAGACTCTGACCCAGGAGCAAGGCTTTAAATTGTCAAGTTGATCTAGGTCAAGCAAGTGAATGAAAGTGGTAATATAAAATTTTGGACTCAAAAAGGGTTGTAAGAGAGTCATTCTTGTGGAGATATGCTAGGATAAGGTGAATAAATTTGAATATAAAAATTGGCTTGCGGAGTCTGGCATGTGATGTGATTCTCCCATTCTTTTATTCACCCAAGTCTTATGCAACTCTCCCACTTGTACCCTCCCTATCACGTTTCTAAATCATAACCAAATTGCAAACCAATTTCTCAACCAATCCTAAACCAAATCGGGCTTGAAATCAAACCCTCTCACCCAACTACTAATGTGTTATCCTGCAATAACACATGTGTTATGGGAATCTTGAAGGCATACCGTCAGAGTATCCACTCCCGAGCTACTCCTTGTGGGAGCCTTGAGATGTAGAAGGCTACACTAGTGTCACACAAGTGCCTACCGGATTGCCATGCAAGTGATTCCACGAGAGGAAGAGGGAGGGAGAAGGGAAGGGAAAAGGGGAGAGGGGGTGGGAGAGAATACGGGAAGTGTAAGGGGATGAGTGGAAATCACAAGGCAATACACTAAGAAAGCAAGCAACCATACTAATGAACAAGGAGTTGAGAGAATGAAAGCTTGTCTTCCAAATCTTGCAACTACACAATCAAGACCAAAGTCAAACATTTGGCCTTTTATACAAGTCACCTTTTGAAGGGAGGGCCAACCCTATTTCTTGTACCACTGTCTCTCTCTCTTGTCACAAGCACTTGGGCCCATATGGCATAGAGCCACGGTAGTTCCATGGGCATGTAGAGGAGATGGATGCGCCTCTCAAGGGGTGCATTGTGGTAATAGCACGATAATTGCTCCTTCTTCAAAAATGGAATGCGCCAACAGGGTTGGAGACTAGCGTCCGCATCATTGATGGGGATGGGTGAGTCAAGCACAACATGACAAAGCACCTATAGACGCACACACAGACGCATTTACTCAACTAAAAAAAAACTTACGGACGCGTCTATTTGCACGTCTATTCGTGCATCTATAGACCCGCGTCTAAAGGCGCGTCTATATAGCAGACAGACGCTCCTATAGACGCGTAAATAGATGCTCTACTAGAAAATTTAAAAAACAAGCAAACGCATCCTTAAACGCGTTTATAGATACATTTATAGACGCGTTTATAGACACATTTGTAGATGCACAAATAGACGCCCCTCGAGCAGACAGACGCGTATATAGATGCGTTTATAGACGCGCTACATAATATTTTTTAAATTTTGTGTGCTTGAACAGAATGCTGTGTATGTTGTGTATGCTATGTAGTTATAGGAATCCCATTTCCACATTATGTAATTCAATTCTTACAGCCAACCGCATTTTAATTAGCACTCTTGCAAGCACGTCTATAGCCGACAATTACAATTCCAAATAAAACATTACAACTCCAAAACGTTTAGTTCACAAGGCATTAATTGATAGAACGTTGCACAAGAAAATTGAAAGCCAAAAAAATAAAAAGAGTGTATATTAATTCATAGCTCAAAAAGTACTTGTATGTACATATAGCACAAAGCTAAGCCACGTCCTGTGGCTTCAAGTACCAAAAATAAGAGGAGTGTATATACAAGAGGCACGAAGCCAAGCCAGTGGCTTTAAGTACAAAAAAGAGTAGCTAGCACTACTTCTACGACTAATCGAAGTTCTCCACATCCTCACTCCCTTCTACGCTCCCTTCTGCGCTCCCTTCTCCGCCTCCTTCTTTTATAATATTGACATTATTTAATTACTTTCAAATACCTCGGGGGGTGCTCCAGTAGCCCGGATATACTGCTCCTCAGTAATCAACCCGTCATTATAGAAGTGCCTCCATGTATCTCCTCTGCGATGGTGGTGGTGGTAGGCTATCTCGATAGGAGTAGGGTACTTGCCCACGATATCAAGCTGCAAGATGACACAATTTGCGGAGGGGTTAGTACAAAGAAACAACCTCCTAATAAACTACATAAACAATATAATTTGAGATCGATACTTACAAATTGGGCCTCCCATGATTCAACACCCCCTGCTCCAAAATGCATGCTTCCATATTGCTCCATTTGGATCCTTCGTGCCTCCACATGCTGCAGACTGGGTTCCTCCTTCGCTGACTTCATTGCTTTCTTCCACTCACGCTTGTGAGCGGTGTGGGGCGGGCCCCTTGGTGGTTGACCTCCCTCGAGCCTGGCAAGCTTTGCTAGTGCCTGCCTCTTAAGCGAAGATCTTTTATTGCCAAGTATCGTAACAATCTTTGACTTGGCCCATTTATCTGTGAACTGAACATTGGGGGGTTAGGATACCTAGAGCGAACAGCAGCGAGGGTCTCATCAGCCAACCTCTTTGGATGGTCTTTGTAGTGAATAAAGCAATCTATGTAATTGTTAGCAATTACAAAGCACATGAAGGCCATGATGTCCTTTCCCCGTGCATCCATCAAGATGCCTCCTGTCTGAGTGATGTCATAGTAGATCGTACCATCACCCGGAGGCACGTCTAAATCATCTGAATCATCCTCGTCCCCACCACCACCCCTCCCAAAGCAATGTGCCATGCATCCCCCATCGCTCTCCCTGCTACTACGCGTGCTACTGTGTTGTGTCGAGCTAGTACGCTTGCCACTCATAACTGGAGAAGAGACTCTCGACTGCACGGGACTACGCGGATCACTTGTAGCTGAAGAACCGAGTCTCGACTGCACTGGAGTACGCCGACGGCTCTGCAAGGCAGAAGGGCCTCCTGACGGCATGGGGGAAGGGGCATAGGACGGCATGGGGGGAGGGGCTCGGCTGTGTAGCCGGTTGGGTTGTGTTGACTCCACTGGGGTAATCTCAGCTGGTGTGGGGTTGGGGTGGTTTGGAGTCTGTAGTGCCGACCCCTGGGGGGTGTTTAGAGTACCCATCATGTAGCCGTATAACTCCCCAAGACTGGGAGGGTGCCCCAAAAGGTTATATAACTCCTGAAAGATGGTCTCCCAAAGATCACGTGAGCCTGAAGAGCTTCCTGGCCACATGATGAACTGGAAAAAAGAAAAAAAGAAGATTACTGATGAGCTGAGAAGAGAAAAAGAAGAGAAAAAGAGAGAAGGAAAGAGAGTAGAAAAGAGAGGAAAAGTGGGGATAAAAGAGAGGAGAAAGGAGAGGAAAAGAGAGGAGAAAAAGAGAGAAAAAGTGGGGATAAAAGAGAGGAGAAAGGAGAGGAAAAGAGAGGAGAAAAAGAGAGAAAAAGTAGGGATAAAAGAGAGGAGAAAGGAGAGGAAAAGAGAGGAGAAAAAAAGAGAGAAAAAGAGAGTAGATAAGAGAGAAAAATTACCACGAAAAGAGAAGGAAAGAGAGGATAAAAGAGAGAAGGAAAGAGAGGAAAATAGAGGAAAAAAGAGGAGAAAAAAAGAGAGAAAAAGAGAGGAGATAAGAGAGAAAAAGAGAGACGAAAAGATAAGGAAAGAGAGGATAAAAGAGAGAAGGAAAAAGAGAGGAAAATATAGAGTGCAATCCCTTTTTTCAATCATGCTTTCCATTTTCATCATTCATGCAATCCCCTTCTTCAATCATGCAATCCCTTTCCATCATTCATGAAATCCCTTTCTTCA
Source organism: Dipteris shenzhenensis (assembly GCF_047967505.1). NCBI lineage: Eukaryota > Viridiplantae > Streptophyta > Polypodiopsida > Gleicheniales > Dipteridaceae > Dipteris > Dipteris shenzhenensis. The sequence goes on along the minus strand of NC_141618.1, from coordinate 26,654,468 downwards.
TTCATGCAATCACTTATTTCCATCATTCAATATGCAATCCTTTTCTTGGAAGTGGAAGTGGAAAGGGAAAGGGAAGAGGAAAGAGAAAGGAAAGGAAAGGAAAGGGAAGGGAAGGGAAGGGAAGGCTAGGCTAGGGAAAAATAACAAAGCGCGTCTATCTTCGCGTATAACAACGCGTCTATAGATGTGGGTTGTTTCCAAAAATAGAGTAGATGCGTCTATAGATGCGCTCTTAGATGCACTCTCAGATGCATCTATAGACGCGCTCCGACAGACGGACTATTCTAAAAACTCGAAAAGGACATGCGCCCGAGACAAAAGCACAACACTAGTACCAAAAACATTCATTTCTTGGATACTACAAAGGACGAATCCAAAGAAAGCAACTTTCAAAGAAGATCAACCGTAAAGAGACTTACCTTGGATAGAGGTATGGAAGCTTCTTGTCGTTCTTCAAAGCTGCTTCTCTTTCTTCTCTTCCTTGTTCACCCTTTGCTTCTCTTTCTTCTCTTCCTTATTCACCCTCTTCTCTTGTGTGCTTGGAGATGATTGTGTAAGCCTGGAGATAAGTGTGGGTGCTTGGAGATAAGTGTGGATGATCGGAACTGTTTGTTAATAGCAAAGCAAGCCGCGCGACGCTAAAAGTATGTGAAGAAAAGCAAGTGCACTAAAAGTAGGTTTGAAAATCGCATCTATAAGCACGTCTATAAGTGCATCTAATTGCACGTCTATATACGCATCTAAATGCGAGTCTAATTGTGCATCTACATTACGGTTTAGACACGCCTATAGATGCACACCATAGAACAGACGCGGTATTAGATGCGGTTTTAGACGCGGTATTAGATGCGCCGCAGAGTTTTAAGATTAAATATTTGATACAAGAGCAAATTTTTTGGGTTGTTTATTTGTAGGATGTCTTCATCTTCAACAAGTAGCTCCAGTGAGGATGAATCCCCCCGTATCCACCATCACGAGGGATTCACCATCACGAAATGTGGTTGGAGCAAAAAATCAAATGTATCTGTGATCGATGTCGAGGAAACATGTATCGTGCATGCAGGATTACACTCAATCACATCTCAAAGTATGGAGAATGGGATGCGACCATAAACATGGTAAGTGTTAAAGAGTTAAGGTTGATTGAGATACCTATGGGTATTCATATGTTTGAGTTATGATCCCATTTTAATTTGATACAAGATGCAATGCCACACCCGCATAGCATGGAGTAGGACGATCTTTTTACCGTAGCATCGACTCCACTGTTTGAGGGGTGCACATTCTCTGTTCTACGTGCCTCCCTTGAGTTACTAAACTTGCAAACCATCTATGGATGGAGCAATGCAAGTTTGAGTGCATTACTCAAGTAAGCTTTAAAGTCTATTTTGCAAACATGGTGAATTATGCTAGTGGATCAATTACTCAAATGCTTTTCCTCATTTATGGTCTTCACGTGCAAGCTATTGTGTAAAATGCTTCCGAGGGAGAATAAATTACCAACCTCAAGAGATATGGCGAGGCAACATGTGACCTCTCTTGAAGGATTAGATTACAAGCGCATCCATGCATGCGTCAACGATTGTGTTTTGTTTCGTGGACTACATAAGGATGCAAGAGAGTATCCTACTTGTGGAGAGGCAAGATATAGAGCAGATCTCAAAACTTTGGACGTGCCTCGTAAGGTTCTGCGACATTTTCCCATAATCCCTCGCATCCAACATATGTTCAAGTGCAAATCCATTGCAGAGCTCATGTCATGGCATTCCTCCCACCGATGGCAAGTGGAGAACTCCTGCAGACACTCCTGCATGGAAGCATATTGAAGACACATGGCCAAGCTTCAAGGAAGAACCTAGGAGCTTGAGACTTGGATTGGGTATGGACGGTGTGAACCCATTTGGTCTCAAAAGCACCTCTTACAATGTATGGCCAGTGATATTGGTGAATTATAATCTTCCACTACTACACACGCATCCTATTGCGACGTTTACGTACCGACGATTAGCGCCCGCTTAGCGTTAATCGTCGGTATAAAAATCGGGTGTCGTAAATCGTCGCTATATAGCGACTTTTAAGAATTGTCGCTATATAGCGACGTTAGTAATAGTCGCTATATAGCGACTATGAAAGGTCGCTATATAGCGACTTCTACTAAAGTCGCTATATAGCGACTTTTAAAGGTCGCTATATAGCGACACTGAGACTATATTATAGCGACGTTTTACAGAGAGGTTTTTTTTTTTTTTTAAGTCTTAAAATTTATTTTCTTCCAATGACAAAATTTTTTAAATTTTCATACATGTTTGAGCTCATAGAGAAATAAAAAATGAGAGCATGTACATCAAGCCTTTGAAGCTCATATATTCATGTCCAAGTTGGAGATGAGAAAAATCAAATTAAATAAGAGCATTTACATCAACTGTTTCATCTTGAGCCAAGTCTAAGGCGCCAAGTAAGTCTATCTCCAACTCTATACCGAGTTGATCTCCTATATCATCATCGTACTCTAGCATCGTACGTTCACCTAAAAGTATTTGATCATCTTCTTCAATTAAGCTTAAGTGTGGTGATCGATCTTGACGATTGTTGTCTTCCTCGTCAATATCGTGATCTCCATCCTCCTCCCGTGCGATGTCATTATGCGCATCTTCCTCTTGCCTCATATGGTGATCTACATCTTCTTCGCTAGATTCATCAATTGGATCCGGATTTGGTAGTGGCATCTCCATATCCACATCTCGATCTTCAAAAATCTGCTTACTTCGTGGCGCAACTTGGATCACGTACCACCATCTTGGATCAGAACGATCCGGATGAAAAACCACCTATATTGAAGATGAAAAATCACGTGCCAAATGTCGTCAATTATATATATATCAATGGACTTAAAAAACGAAAGCTTCGACTAATTAAATCATTAGTATGCACCTGCTCACAGTGCTCGGGAAGAACAAAAGTATCACTTTCATCGGTCCAATGTTTGGTGGAGTCTATTGCAAAGAGACCGCTACCATCTTTTCTCACAGTTGCATGGGGACCGTTGTAAGTAGTTCTAAACCATTTTACATCAAGAATGAAAATAGTAAATCGTCTGAAATCAATTTCATAGATGTCGCGTATGGTTCCACAATAATCCAACTGTGAGGAGAGAAGATTGGTATCCGAAGCACTTGCTCGGCTATCTTGTGTGAAGTTAGCCATGACTCCACAATCATACGTGACTCTCTTTGAATCGATGCGTTCTATGCGAAAATGTCGTCCATATGACCATAATGCACTGTACTTTTTGTACTGTAAAAGAGCATCATTAAAACAATGAAGATGCACCTATTTTATAGCATATATTGCCACAAATAATTACTTAATTACATCAAGAGATAAGAAACTTACATGCACCATACATCCAGATGATAACTCCCGCTCGCGCTCGTTTATTGTCTCTCCATCACGTTCGGCTTTACGTATAGCTAGTTGTAGCCAATCAAGTGACATGTGAGTAGGGAGAAGAGCCAGATCTCGTGGATATGGTTGTGATCGCCTGTACATTACTCTGAATCTCGTCCTTGCATTTATTCTTTCTGCTTTGGCCACTTCATATCTCTCAATCCACTTCTGCATCTCAGGGCTATTGAGGATACAAAACTTATTGAATTTCTCCATTTGCTCTTCGCTCATCTTTCTTTCAATCCCTTTTCCTTGGGGGACATCGCCAATGATGCGATCATCATCCTTGTTGTGCCAAGCTTGCGGCATATCAGGATCCGTGGATGCAAGAAACTCTGTGATATATACTAATGACTCTTGCACAAGCCATCCCTCTGCCATGCTTGCTTCTGGTCTTGCTCTTTGTCTTACAAACCCCTTTAAAGTTTTCATAAACCGCTCGAGAAAAAACATCCATCGATTATGAACGGTACCTGCTATAGCCACCTCATCAACTATGTGCACAAGCAAGTGGACTTGAGTTGTCATAATGCTTGAGGGAAAGTGCTTCTCAAGCAAGCATACGGCTTCGATGGATTCCACCCTAGCCTTCTCGATGCTCGATATAGAGATCTCTTTTTGAGATATCCACCTATTTCACATGTCCATGCATATGTAAGATATTTGAGATATCCACCTATTTCACATGTCCATGAAGAAAATAGATAATGCGAATTGATAGTAAGCATACCTCACAATACCACAGATCTTGAATATAGCATTTCTAACATCTTCTTGTAAGCACCCTTTTATTGTAATTGGAAGGATGAACTATCAAAGCAACAATGAAATCATGTCAACAATATAACATAATAATAATTACGCTAATGCATCACTATTATCGGTACACTAATTCTACTTAGAATACCTGTAAGACCTTGTGCCAATCATGGGACTTGAGGCCACTAAGCTTATTGTCCTTTGAAAATGCTCCTTTCAAGCAACGCATGTACCCTGTCGGTGTTTGAAAAGAGGCAATGTCTGCCTTGATCGCTGCCTCCTCCCTCGTAGAGAGGATCCACGTTGCTTTCGGGAGGACAACTTTTCCTGAAGCATGCACTTGGGGCCACAAACGAGACATCCTATTCATAGCACGCAAGTCTTCTCGCACTCCTCTCGAGTCCTTGGAACCAACCAAGTGTGCCCAAATGGTAGCCCCCACATTCTTAAAGATATGCATGGGATCCAAGAGATGATTGATTTGTAACTAACCCCAATAAGGAAGCTCGTGAAAGATCGATAGCCTCTTCATACCAGGAGGAGGTTCCTCTCCATTCTCCCTCCAAGCTTGAATCCAATCACTTGCTTTTAAATATGATGGTGGTGGATCAAGCTGACCTCCACGTGCGAGATGGTCGAGCGGAAGGTATCGAGCATGACCTTCATAAACATTTTTCCTCATGTGTTTGGAGTAGCGTGCAAGCGATTTCAGAGCGGGTCCACAAACAGGACAAGCATGGTACCCACTTGTAGCAAGCCCTGCACGCGTGCATGAATATGTTAGTACAAGACATGCGTGCAAAAGAGAGTAAAAAAAGCATAATCCCTCATTGTACATGTAAAGACATAACCACGTACCTGCGCACTCTCCATATCCTGGGTAGTCATGCATGGTCCACATCAAGATACCCCTGACGGAAATATCATTGGTATGCCTAGGAGCTCTGGAAATATCAAAGACCTGCACTCCTCTCCATAATATCTGTAACTCCTCTATCAAAGGTGCCATGTACACGTCCATGTTTCTTGCCTTGTACTTTCCTGGCACAAGTAGTGCAAGCATGAGGTGTCCCTTTTTTATTGTTAGCCATGGTGGGATATTGTAATTCACCACGACTATGGGCCATGTCGACCAAGATGTCGAGCGTAACCCGAAAGGATTCACGCCGTCCATGGCTAGCCCAAGATGTAAGTTGCGTGGCTCTCTCGCAAAGTCCGGCCACTGATTATCTATGTGCTTCCAAGCCGCACAATCTGCGGGAATCCTCAATGTGTGATCAGTGGACCGATGAGATGCATGCCATGTCATCAACTCCGCTATGGATTTGCATCGAAACATGTGTTGTATTCTTGCAATGATGGGAAAGTGTCTTAAGACCTTTACCGGTATCCTCTCACCCTGCAAGTCATCTCTATATCGTTGTTCCCCACACTTTGGACAACTAGCCAAATCTCCATGCTCACGACGAAAGAGAATACAATCATTACGGCAAGCATGGATGGTATCATAATCCATACCCACCATTGTTAGCATCTTTTTCGCTTCATCTCTTGATGCGGGCATGGTATTTGGTGCAGGCAACATCTTTTGGAGCAACCTATGACAAAGACACTATCCAAATGATGATTCTCAAAACAAACAATATCCAAATAATGAGTCAATCAAATTAATGCAAGGGCTAACCTCATTAAGGCCGAGACACTTGTATCCGACCACCCATACTGTACTTGTAGATTCAAGATTGAGAGACAAGCACGTAGTTTAGACATCCTGGCACCCTCGTACAATTGTGTTGATTGCAACTCTCGCATTTTCACCTCAGACTCTGACATCACGTGTACGTGGGATGTAGTGCCCCTAAAAATGGAATCCATCATGTCGACCATACCCTTGTCGTCATCTGGGAGACTATAGTCTTGTTGAAAGTGAGAAGGTATATGCGTACCCTCGTCACCCTCGTCATCCTGTCATAAGCTCATTCGTGTAAATAGAAGATCTTCTAATTCCGGGTATACAATAAGATTGCGAACTTAAATAGCTTTGACTTACCGATGATCCATCAACATGTGCAACACCAACGGGGGGTACTGGTTCCGGCTCCTCCCCATACATCCGCAAGTGGCGCATGATAATACGACGTTGATGTCGTACTTCTCGCTTGCAATGAGTGCAATGACAATATAACCTCTCCGTAAGCCACTTCGTGCTCCCGGGCGTTGGCGCATCATCGGATGAGCTTCCACTCGTCCCTTCCATCTACACTTATAAAACCAAAACATAAGCATGAAGAGGAGATGTACACAATTATGAGCATAGCATGTTTAATTTGAGCTTCTCTTGAGGCTATATAAAAAGAATGACATCGCTATATAGTAAGGATTGAAACAAAAAATCCTATATAGTAAGGCTGTGTAGTAAGAGGAGATATTGACAATTATAGGCATAGCATGTTTGAGTCACAAGAGGCTTCATTAAAAAACAAACAGTAAGCGTCGCTATATAGCGACGCTCTGTTCCGTCGCTATATAGCGACGATTTTAATTGAAAGCGTCGCTATATAGCGACGTTTTCAATTAAAAACGTCGCTATATAGCGACGAATAAGCGTCGCTATATAGCGACGCTGTGGGTTAAAACCCGAAACGCCGAAACCCGCGGCGTTTTGCTCAAAGCTTTCCTAATCTCTAAACTAAGCTCTCCAAAATCTCCTCCCACCTATTTTCACTGACCTCCCATCTATTCCAAGCAACCTCCTACCCTATTTCCCACTCCTCACCCTCCTCCTACCTCTTGTGCACCCTCTCTCTCCTCTTTCCCTCTTTGGTTTCCAGAAAGAGAGTTCTTCAAAAGGTGAGTTTTTTTCAACAATGTAGGTTGTTTGTTTGTTAGCTTTGGTTTTCTGAGTGTTTCTACTTGTATTGCTAAAGTTTTAAACTAGTTTTCATGCTTGATTAGAAAGGATTCAAACAAAAAACGAAATTTCAAGAAAGAAAGAAAGAAACTCACCTCTTCTTTCTGTATTTCTCTTCCTTCTCTTCCTTCTCTTCTCCTCAATCTCCTCCTTTCCTTGTCTCCTCAATCTTCTCTTTCCTTGTCTCCTTTCAAGAAGTTGCTTTTGTGATCTCCTCTTTCCACTAACATCTTATTTGAAAAAATGGGTTGTTTTCTCTCTTTTGTAGGGCTAGTCCACTACACCGAGCGGGACATAGTCTCTCTTTTGTGGGCCCAGTCCACTACACCGAGCGGGACATACTTTTACAGGTAAGTGCTTCCTCTTCTTTCCATTTAAGCTTTTTGTTATTTGCATTTGCCTGCAGCTAGCGCCTTAAGCGCTAGCTGCAGTGATGGGCGTAGGAACCCTCTCTTCCCCCTTCTCTTTTTCTCATTTTCCCCCTTCTCTTTTTTCCCTCTTCTCTTATTCTCTCTTTCCCCCTCTCTCTTTTCCCTTCTCTCTTTCCTTTCCCCCTTATTCTCTATTTCCGCATCCCTCTTATTCTCTTATGCTTATGCTTCTCTCATTCCGCATAAGCTCCTCCTCTATTTCCGCATGAGCATGAGCTTATGCGTAAGTTTCCGCAAGAGCTTATGCGGAAATAGAGAATGAGAGAAGCATATGCTTCTCTCATTCTCTTTTTCCGCATAAGCTCCTTCTCTCATTCCGCATAAGCTCCTTCTCTATTTCCGCATGAGCATAAGCATGAGCTTATGCTTATGCTTATGCTTATATGCATAAGCATAAGCTCATGCTTATGCTCATGCGGAAATAGAGAAGGAGCTTATGCGGAATGAGAGAAGGAGCTTGTCATGAGCTTATGCGCAAGTTTCCGCAAGAGCTTATGCGCAAGTTTCCGCAAGTGCTCCTTCTCTTTTTCCGCATAAGCTCTTTCTCTCATTCCGCATAAGCTCCTTCTCTATTTCCGCATGAGCATAAGCATGAGCTTATGCTTATGCTTATGCTTATGCTTATGCTTATGCTCATGCTTATGCTCGTTCTCTATTTCCGCATGAGCATAAGCATGAGTTTCCGCAAGTTTCCGCATAAGCATAAGCATAAGCTCATGCTTATGCTCATTCTTCCGCATGAGCTTATGCGTAAGTTTCCGCAAGAGCTTATGCGGAAATAGAGAATGAGAGAAGCATATGCTTCTCTCATTCTCTTTTTCCGCATAAGCTCCTTCTCTCATTCCGCATAAGCTCCTTCTCTCATTCCGCATAAGCCCCTTCTCTATTTCCGCATGAGCATAAGCATGAGCTTATGCTTATGCTTATGCATAAGCATAAGCATGAGCTTATGCTTATGCTTGCTTAAGCTCATGCTTATGCTTATGCATAAGCATAAGCATAAGCTCATGCTTATGCTCATGCGGAAATAGAGAAGGGGCTTATGCAGAATGAGAGAAGGAGCTTGTCATGAGCTTATGCGCAAGTTTCCGCAAGTGCTCCTTCTCTTTTTTCGCATAAGCTCCTTCTCTTTTTGCGCATAAGCTCCTTCTCTCATTCCGCATAAGCTCCTTCGCAAGTTTCCGCATGAGCATAAGCATGAGCTTATGCATGAGCTTATGCTTATGCTTATGCTTATGCATAAGCATAAGCATAAGCTCATGCTTATGCTCATTCATGAGCATGAGCTTATCCGCAAGTTTCCGCAAGTGCTCCTTCTCTTTTTCCGCATAAGCTCCCTCTCTTTTTCCGCATGAGCATAAGCATGAGCTTATGCTTATGCTTATGCATAAGCATAAGCATAAGCTCATGCTTATGCTCATTCTTCCGCATGAGCTTATGCGTAAGTTTCCGCAAGAGCTTATGCGGAAATAGAGAATGAGAGAAGCATATGCTTCTCTCATTCTCTTTTTCCGCATAAGCTCCTTCTCTCATTCCGCATAAGCTCCTTCTCTCATTCCGCATAAGCCCCTTCTCTATTTCCGCATGAGCATAAGCATGAGCTTATGCTTATGCTCATGCTTATGCTTATGCATAAGCATGAGCTTATGCTTAAGCTCATGCTTATGCTTATGCATAAGCATAAGCATAAGCTCATGCTTATGCTCATGCGGAAATAGAGAAGGGGCTTATGCGGAATGAGAGAAGGAGCTTGTCATGAGCTTATGCGCAAGTTTCCGCAAGAGCTTATGCGCAAGTTTCCGCAAGTGCTCCTTCTCTTTTTCCGCATAAGCTCCTTCTCTTTTTGCGCATAAGCTCCTTCTCTCATTCCGCATAAGCTCCTTCGCAAGTTTCCGCATGAGCATAAGCATGAGCTTATGCTTATGCTTATGCATGAGCTTATGCTTATGCTTATGCTTATGCATAAGCATAAGCATAAGCTCATGCTTATGCTCATTCATGCTTATGCTTATGCTTCTCTCATTCTCTTTTTTCGCATAAGCTCCTTCTCTTATTCCGCATGCAATTTTCCGCAAGTTTCCGCATGAGCTCCTTCTCTTATTCCGCATAAGCTCATGACAAGCTCCTTCTCTCATTCCGCATAAGCTCCTTCTCTATTTCCGCATGAGCATAAGCATGAGCTTATGCTTATTCATGAGCATGAGCTTATGCGGAAGTTTCCGCAGGAGCTTATGCGGAAATAGAGAATGAGAGAAGCATATGCGGATCTCATTCTCTTTTTCCGCATAAGCTCTTTCTCTCTTTCCGCATAAGCTCTTTCTCTTTCTCTTTTGCGTGAGCATATGCGGAAATAGAGAATGAGAGAAGCTTATGCTTCTCTCCTCCTCTATTTTCGCATATGCGGAAACATGAGCATAAGCTCATGCTCACCCATGAGCATAAGCATAAGCTCATGCGGAAAAAGAGAAGGAGCTTATGCGGAAACAGAGAATGAGAGATGCTTCTCTCCTTCTCTTTTTCTGCATAAGCTCCTTCTCTTTTTCCGCATGAGCATAAGCATGCGGAAACTCATCCTTCTCATGCTTATGCTCATGCATGTGCATGAGCTTATGCTTAAGTTTCCGCATAAGCTCATGCACATGCGTGAGCTTATGCGGAAATAGAGAATGAGAGAAGCATAAGCTCATTCTCTATTTTTGCATAAGCTCATTCTCTATTTCCCACTCTATTTCCCCCTTCTCTCATTTCCCCCTTCTCTCATTCTCTATTTTCCCTCATCTCTTTCCCTTTCTCTCATTCTCTATTTCCTCGTTCTCATTCTTTTCTTTCCTTTACATCTTCTTTCCCTCTTATCTTTCCCTCTTCTTTCCCTCTTTCCTTTCCCTCTTCTTTCCTTTCCCTCTTCTTTCTTCTTGCCTATGCCTATGCCTATGAGAATGCTCATGTTTGTTTATTTGTTTTCTGTTTTCGTGTTTGTGTCTATGTTAGACATGGGATCACGTCGCTCATCCGACGAGTACGGACAGCCTCGCAGGAGGAGAGCTCACGATCTATATGCTCCAGAGGACTTTGATTCCTCTCAGGCGACTACCCCGAGGACTACCCCTGGTCCGACTCCTCTCGGTCCTAGCACTGTGACTACCCCTGGTCCGACCCCTCTTCCACGTAGCACTGCCACTACCCCTCAGGGGACTCCTTTGCTAGCCGCGCATGGATTTGTTGGGACTCCCGACGAGTTTGTAGCGCAGATGAGCGATGAGGAGGCAGCGAGATTCTTCTCTCTGCTCTCTCAGAGGACCTCCGCAATTCCTTCCCCTACACCGACGGGTGGACGTACAGCCCAGCCATCCCCTCGCGCCCCTTCGACCGCGGGATCATCACCTGCGCATGCCTCCCGCAAGGGAAGGAAGAGTAGGATGGGCGGCTCATGTTGTGCTGACTCAGGAGATGTAGACGAGTCAGCACACTCACGCTCCTTTAGGTCTCCACTTGGTCCGGAGACACAGTATCAGTCGGGTCCCTTTCCCTCTCCTACTCCCACAGCTACTCCTCGATCCGGAAGCGGTCGCGCAGCTTCCACTCCTTCAGACTCTGCTACCGTCAGTCCCCCTTACTCATCAGGGGATCTCTCCTATCAAATCACATCTGCCGGAGAGATAATAGAAGACAAAAAGGGCAAAGCAGTGATGGCCGCCATGAGGCGGTTGATGAGTCATCACTTCAAGAGCGGCATAAATATCGATTGGCGGTATCAAGATGGCCAAAAGAAGCAGGCGGTGATCGATGAGTTAAAACTCAGATTTCCTAATCCGCCAAATGTGGAGTTTAATAACAGTTATATGCTCGAGCGCATGGGTTTGGTCCTAAAGCATCGCAGATCAACCATGCGTACTTCCATTACAAAGGGGTTGTCTAAACCCAGCTGGGCAGACAAAGCTGATTGGAAGTTCTTGAAGAAGCAGAATAGGGACCATCCTGAAATGTTCGAGGGTCAGAGGAGGGCTGCGAAGAGACGGCTGGATGTCGTAGGTACTTCGCACTTTGGTGCAGGTGGACGGTATGCGTTCGAGGCAACCGTGGTAAGTTTACTTCTTTCCATTTAATGTATTGTTCTATTTGTTTTACTTACATATTACATGCACTTTAGCTAACTCTAACTCTCGTAAATTGGATCCACAGCAAGCTGCGATGGGTCGTCTTCCTACGGATGCAGAGACGCGGCGCGCATTTCGGATAGGAACCAAGCCGTGGTTCATTGAGCAAGAGGCAATGGGAGCGACAGTCGATTGGGCTGAGGTGGCTGCTCGCACGGTATAAGTTTACTCCTGCTTGTAATCTCACTTTTTAATTTAAGTTCCAATCTAATTTTTGATTTATTTGGTTCAGTCTCAGGGTCAAAGCTCAAGCGTCCCATCATCAGAGACGAGCGATCAACAGGGGCAAGGATCGGACGCAGGTGCCGATGACGAAGGAGAAGACGCAGGTGTCGGGGACGAGGGAGAAGATGCAGGTGCCGAGGACCAGGGAACAGCCCAACAAGACGATTCGGATTCGGATTCGGATTAGTAGTGGTAGTAGCATTTTTCATATCCGCTCGTTAGAGCCATTTTGTATCGCCCTTTCACAGGGTAATTTTGTTTCAAACACAGTTGTATATGTATATGCATTTCTTCCTCATCGTTCACAAGAACAATTTTGTATCACCCTGCAAGCAAGGGAAATTTTGTTATAAAAAACTTTCTTTTGTAATTACAAAAAAAAAAAAATGGTTAGTGGGGCTAAACAGGGCTTCCTTTTGGCCCTGTTTAGCCCCACTAACCATTTTTTTTACCTTCTGTTAATCGTCGCTATATAGCGACGTTTACCAGTGTCGCTATATAGCGACGATTAACAGAGTCGCTATATAGCGACGTTTATATCGTCGCTATATAGCGACGTTTACATCGTCGCTATATAGCGACGTTTACATCGTCGCTATATAGCGACGATTAACAGCGTCGCTATATAGCGACGGTTTATAGCGACGCTCCTTTTTCGACGATTATAACGACTTTTATAGCGACCTTTGCGCCCGTGAAAAAAAATTTTTTTAATGTAAAAAGCGTCGGTATTTCCGTCGGAAAATGGCCTATGCCTTGTAGTGTTCCACCCTCTATGGTGATTAAGAAAGGACATGTTATGTTATCCCTTCTAATTCCAGGGAAACATAAAGTCAAAAATCCTAATGTTTATTTGGAGCCTTTGATTGACGAGCTAGAGATACTTTGGAGAGGTATCGAGGTGCATGATGTGAGCAGGCCTCCCTCGTCATGAGACTTCAACTGCAAAGTAGTCTTGATGTGGACGATGCATGACTTCCCAGGCTATGGCGAGTGTTCAGGTAAGCATTGCACTTCTAATTATGAGTACGCAAAGGATGTAGCACCCTAAACCCACCTTCAACTCTTAATTGCGTCTATTGTTCAGGTCTCACTACATCGGGTTACCATGCATGTCCTATTTGTGGTCCTTCGCTTGTTGCCTCATGGGCAGACGCATTGAATAAGGTCATCTATGAAAATCACCATCGATTTCTCCCACCTGATCATCCTAGATATGTTGCCCCTTGGAATGAAGTCCTCCCACAATCACTCACTGTGGGAGATTGGATGAGAATTTGGGACGGTTCCACGACGACTCCACCACTTGGCATGAGCCGGTAAGGGTTTGTAACTATTGTGTTCTATATTGGCTGGAAATAAAGATTGGCCACTAACACTAGCTTTTGTTTAGATACTCCATCTTTTATTGTTTACCATATTGGTCCCATCTTAAGATCAATCACCTGCTTGATCCCATGCATATCTTCAAGAATGTGGCATCTACCATTTGGGAACATTTGAATGGGACACGAGATTTCGCAGGCATAAGGGAGGATCTACATACCACAGGAAGGATGTGTGAAGCTTGGCCACAAGAGAGACCAAATGGGCATGTTTTTTTACCTCGTGCATCATGGAGGTTATCAAAGCTAGAGATGGTGGTGGTGAAGCGCGCTATTACTACAATTCGTACTCCCACTGGATGCATGAGGTGTTTGAAGGGGGCCTTTACAAAGAGCAAGAAAAGAGGTGTAGAGCAATTATATGGCTTGAAATCTCATGATTGGCACAAGATGCTCCAAGTAAGTATTTTATGTCCATAATATCTTTTTCCTTTCAAATTTGTGAGTGAATTAGAAGCAACTAATCAACCATTCCTCGTGTGTTCACTTCATACTACCTACTAACATTTCTCGTAGTGCATCGAAGGACGTGAAGGATTGTATTTACAAGATGGGCGAGCTTGTGAAGTACTTTACATGATACAAAATGTGATGCGTATCAATGCTCCATGCAAGGTGTTCATATTGCTAATATGGTGTACTTTTTCATTTCTAGGTATGTGAGCTCAAAGGAAATAGATCCCACCACGCTTGAGAATGCTCGAGTTATGTTAGTGGAGGTGGTTTGTTTAGTGGAGGAGACATTTCCACGTTCTATTCTCACAAGCCAACTGCATCTCATAGTGCATTTGGTGGATGAGATTGCTATATGCGGTACTATACATGCACGATGGTTGTTCTTCCTCGAGCGCTTCATGAAGACCTTGAAGGGCTTCGTGAGACAAAATACAAAACCCGAAGGTAGCATGGCTGAGGGTTGGTTGGTACAAGAGTCACTTGTATATATTTCTAAGTTTCTTATTGATGTGGATAGCTCTCTCCAACGACTATGGAGAGATGATGAAGATCTAAGGATGACCTCTATTGTGCCTCAAGGGAAAGGATGCAACAAAGTAATAGACACAGAGTTTCTTAATAATATCAACCTCTATTGCATGCTTAATAGTGATGTGATGAAAAGATGGGTGACAAGATACGAGGATGCAAAGGCAACAAGACAAGAAGAAAGGGCCCTCTTTCATACACACCACGGATCTCGTGTGCCATACCCTCAGTATCTAAGAGCACTTCCAAAGGATATTCATGTGGATTGGCTACTTGACGAAATGGAGAAAGCAGAGAAAGACGAGGGGATGCATATCACAATGGAAGAATGGGAGTATGCTAGGGGATGCATGAGTAAGGTCAGTATATAGAATGTTATGCATAAGTTAGGAGCTTTCAATAATTTAGATTGCTTATTTAATTGATTTTGTCTTGGTGTAGTGCACTATGTTCAATGCTATATGGTGTGAGGGCAAGCATTTTCGAACACAACGGATTGATGATAAGAGAAACACACAAGATTTCGGCATCATTGCTATCTTTGAGGGAGCCAATGGGGCCATGGATGATTATTGTGGCATAATCTAAGATATTATTAAGCTTGACTTTCGACGCTTCTTTGTGTATGTTTTGGATGTAAAGTGGTTTAAGGACATGGTGGAAAGAGGCCCTAATGCAACAATCAAACGCAATGCAAGTGGCTTTGTAACTATTGACTCCACAAAGTTTTGGCAAAGTAAGAAGGACACACTAGTACTACTGCAACGATGTGAACAGGTACTGTACACACATATAAAAATACTCACTTTTAAATATTTGATACCTTCGATGCAAGGAAAATAACATGATTTTATTTGTGTTTGAATTAGGTTGTCTATCAACCAATGGTGGATAATAATAGATGGTTGCATGTCATACCTATTATGCCACGTTCCAAAGTGATGTATAGTACATTTACTAATATGGAGCGTATGGAGGATGATCATGGCCATGGAGGTGATGATGACCGTGATACGAGAGAGGAGGATGATCATGAGATAGGAGATACAGATATTGAGGCGATTACCCGTGAGAATGAGCCTACCATTGGTGATGCTGATTTTGATGAGCACATGAGTAGCACAAGTAGTAGTGGGTTGAATGTATTTATAGATCTAAACACTTATTTGGATTTTGAAGTAGATAGTTTGGCAAGGGTTGATCTCATTGAGGATGAGATTGAATCATAGCCCATCATTGATATTGGCAAAACTATTTTACATATTGTCTCATTCTCCTCACCTCACTTAATTTTTGTATATGTGGGTTTGCAAAAAAGCATTGATGTTTTTGTTAAAATTATGTGCTTTGGTAATCATGGGCAATGTTTGAAAAGCAGTGATGTACACCAAAATCTCACTTTCTATATTCTCTGTTTTGCGTCTAAATATGCATCTAATTCTCAGTGTAGATGCACTAATAGATGCGCTAATACACGTGCAAATAGACGCACTGTTAGATGCAGTGTTAGACGGGCTTGTATTTTCTTAGTGTAGACGTGCTAATAGACGCATCAATACATGCACAAATAGATGCTCTGTTAGACACGTTGTTAGACGCGCCCGTAATTTCTCTATTCAAGCAACGCCTATAGACGTGCTCGCTATTTTGCACATCTATCAAGCGCATCTATAGTTGCTTTGTCTTGTTGTGAAGAGCTAAGGCATAGCCACCACGGGTGCACTTGGGGTTGGCTCCCCTATAGTTGTTGAAGGAGTGGGTGATAAAGGTGGTGAGGTGGTGAACTTCCATTATCTCATACAAGCTGAACCTTCTAATGATGCATTAGAGCGCAGTTAGGTAACTCTTGGAAGCATTGGAGGTCGGACCTCCAGTGTGTATGTCTTCTGGTAAGGATGAGGGAAGATCATCATTGAGAATTGGCATTGGTTTCTCCTCTACATGTCTTATAGTGGAAAAGTCCATGGGTCTATCAAGTAGAATAGTCGGCTGCAAGATGAAGTTGAGAGCTTCATCAAGTACGTCGATAGGAGCATTGGAGGACATGGATGAGGACATCTCGTGTTGTCCGGTGCTGGTGTTGGATGCATGGGAGGAGTACTCAGGAGGGTTTGTGTGGGGAAGGGGGGATGGGATGGGATTGGTGGGTGGTTGAGGAGGGTTTGCGGGGTTTGTGGGGTCTGTGGAATCGGGATGAGGAATGTCAGTGGGTGGGGTGGGCTATCTATTGTGCTCATTGCGTACGATGGGGAAATCATGAGACCTTACAATGCCACTATCCTTTAAAGGTCATTCCCTAGCCAATGTACCAAATAAAGTCCACCCATGACTTTGACTAGACCACCTCATTCCTCGAAAGAGGGACAACTGGCCATTCAAGGAGCCCCTCCTACCAACCAAGGGCAATATAAGGGTCCCCAACCACCTATGAATCATGTGATAATCAAGGATTCGCCCAGTGATTGGGAAGATCCATATCACCCCCTCTCAGTGAGCAATGACTCACAATTTGAAAGCCCTCCAAACCAGTCCAATTATATAAGTCACTATGTAATGCACGATGAACAGTACATCCCAATTTATTAAATAGCCCCCCCATCTCTCAAAAGGCTAGGGATGTGAACATCTTGACTCATAGACCATCGATACAATGTTATACATGTCAAGGTCCCCACCAAGCTAGTGAGTGTCCACACAAGAAGCTAGCCAATCAATTGGTGGCCTACTCTATAACTTCCAAGGACCTCACTTTCTAAAGGATCACCCCTATAAAGATTACCAAACCTTGCCAATGGCAGACTACCATTAATTTATTGAGTATAAAAAGGGTCAAGTATCATCAATGTCCCTAAACGTGATAACTAGGGCCCAACATAAAGCTTTTAGCAAAGGACTCCACAAGGAGGCCAAAAGAGACAAACCTAGCACATCACAACCTAAAGAGGCAAACCACAAGGGTGTAGATAAGGTGGGAAATTATAAAGTGGAGAGAGAGAGAGAGAGAGAGAGAGAGAGAGAGAGAGAGAGAGAGAGAGAGAGAGAGAGAGAGTGCACACAATATAGCTACCACTATGTTATAAACATGAACATATATATGAGAACCCCTTAGGGTTAGGGTTACTGTTAAGGTTAGGTTTTCCCCTAATTCCCTATCTAGATGGTGCAATTTACACCATCCTTAGCACCCCCTCTTAAATTGCAATGGTGAGTAGAGAGTGCGTGTTGGATTTCAATTAGTGCATGTGATAGCATCCAAAACCGAAAAAGAAAACTAGAAAGAATCATAGTATTATGTGCATGTGTGAGCATAGTGACTACATAGTGGAGGCATGTACAATGAGTACAACTAATGTGATCCTCTACTTAACATGCATTTCTCCCAGAAGGTAGATTGAAGGGACGAGGAAGGAAATCCAAAAAATAAGATGCCCACCTGGATCAACAACTGGTCAATCAAAAGATGGCTGTATGAAGACTGGTATGTATGGATGCAAGTCAAACATGTCAAAGCTAAACATTTCATGTGTTGTCGTGGACTGTGCAGCTACTCTGTAGAAGAGGCATCCAGATATGAAGCTAGTCAGTGTAGCCATGAAGATGTGATCTGATAGGCTATGACATACAAGAGTGTCACCAACCCAAAAGAATTGATAGCAATGTCGGAGGTATGTTGTAGTGGAGTAATTTTTCTCGAATGATGTGGGATCAAAGAAGATAGGATAGTCGAAGTGGACAAAGTGATCTAGGGGCTGAAAAAATGATCTGGCCAAAGGTCCAAGTGTGATACATTGCTATTGATGAAGAGGCCTGTAAAACTAACAAGGTATGGCAACATGTCAAATCTATATGCTCAACTATCATGAGCTAAAGGTCGTTTGATATATGCATGGCTAAACATCCATCGGTATGGGATGTAGCATCTATCATAGGCTTAAGGTGGTGCTAACAATGAAAAGGCCTAAAAGCTTGAAATAAAGCTGAGAATGCATAAGATATCCATGAGGTATATGTGGTGCCGAATGTCGATGTCAAGACTAATCTGAAGGCGTGGATTCAACTACTAATCTTCATCAAATATGGATTGTATATGATAGCCATAAGTGCATGTTAAAACACTAAGATTCCCCAAGTTGTGCTATGGTTGAACTTGATGATGTCCATGACACTGGGATAGGACTGCACTGATGCATAAGTGTCCTCATGCTTAGGATAATCTGCTACTCATTGAAAGAGGTGGTGATCACTAGATCCAAGGGTCATGCAATGCGGCATGACTAAGCCGATGCTGAGATGTCTTGAAGACTAATGTGCTGATTTGAACTACCAATGGAAACTGTGTCAAAAGATATGATGTGCTCCATGTCAGAGGTGAAAGCATGGGTGATGGATGCTGAAATGGAATCACCTAAGAAGTTGAATGCACAGTGGCATGTATCTCTGCATGCTGCTAGAGATGTCCCGAAGACTAGTAATGTGCTGATCTGAACTACTGATGGAAACTGTGTCAAAAGATATGATGTTCTTCATGTCAGAGGTGAAAGCATGGGTGATGGATGCTGAAATGGAATCACCTAAGAAGATGAATGCATAGTGGCATGTATGTCCGCATGCTGCTAGAGATGTGAGGTGCCTCATACTAAGGACTTACCTGAGAGAAAGCAACATGATCATAACTGGACTCTTGCAACTCCTCCAAATTCCACTTGGATCAAAAGTTATGGCTCCTGAAAAAATGGCCAAACTTTGATCACAAGAGGGCCCAAAAATGATGATGTGGATGGAGGGTGCATGTGTTGATGTGGCAATGTGGGTAACATGCCAATTACAAAAGTGTACCTGTGTGACACCAATAATGATGTGGTAGACAGCTAACACTGCTAATGTGGATAGGTGCTTATTGGCACTACCTACATGGCTTGATGACATGGTAGTCAATTGATGACATGTCAAGGGTGATGTGGATGCTGACCTTGACTTTTTTTCATAATTGGGATTCATTCTATACCTTTTTTGCCTAATGGGCTTTGCATCCGAATCCAATGGGATTCTTTGTTGACAGATCTCTAGTGGACCCCTTTAAATCAGTATAACTCCAAGCAAAAACATCTCCATATTGCATGAATAAATTTCTAGCTAATTGAAGCTGGTCACCAATTATATCTGTACTAATAACAACTGCTTTTGGCTCCTCCTCATTCCCCAAATTCAGTTTTTGTGTAGGTTCTAGAATTTTCTGTTTAGAACCAAGCCAAGGAAAAAAATCCAAAGACTATGCATGGTTCTTGCAATGCGACCTCCTCTACTATGTGTACAAGCAAGTGCACCTCATTTGTCATAATGCATGAGAGAAAGTGCTTCTCAAGCAAGCACACAGCTTCCATGAACTCCACCCTAGCCATCTTGATGCTTGATAAAGAGATCTCTTTTCAAGAAGTCCATCTATTTCATGTTCCCATATAAGAATCAAAATTTGCTACTCATTCAAAATCAAGCGTACCTCACAATGCCAATGATCTTGTATGTAGCTTTTCTAAGATATTTTTATAATCATATTTTCATCATAATTGGGAGGATAAACTCTGCAAGTAACAAAGGAGTTATAGCAATGCATCATAATTGTAGTTTGCATTCCGCAATCCTAGAGCATTCAAGCATTCATATCACTTTGAAACATGTAGAATACCTATAAGTACTTGCTGCAAATCATGGGATTTGATGCCGGTAAGCTTATTGTACTTTGTAAATGCTCCTTTCAGGCCATGCATGTGTCCCATTGGAGTCCAAAAAGAGGCAATGTCCTTCTTGACTATTGCCTCCACTCTCTTGAAAATATCCATGGTGCTTTCAGGAGAACAACTCTATGTCCATGCATTTGGTGCCACAACTCAGGCATCCTATCCATTTTTATTAAATCCACACATGCTACCCATGCATCTTTGTCACCAACAAAATGTACCTAAATAGAAGCCCCCACATTCTTGAAGATATGCATGGGATCCAAGAGATGATTGATCTATAACTGACCCCAATAAGAAAGCTTGTGAAAGATTCGTAGCCTCTTCAAACCAGGAGAGGATGTTATCCAGTTGCTATCCAAGCCTTGTGCCAGACACTTGCCTTCAAACCACTCCCTTCTTTTGTATGATGGTCATGCAGGAGGTATCAAGTATAAAGTTTGTAAATGACTTTCTTCAAACTATCAGAGTGTCATTCCTCCAAACACACCACAAATAGGGCAAGCATGGTACGCACATTTTTTAAGACTGACATGCATAAAGATTTCAAAAACTCATCTATTTAACCCACGTGTTGCTTACATATTTAAGAGTGACCACCCAAGTATCCAAACATCAATTGAATGCACTAAGCTCAATAAAGCCAAGGACACTAGTGTCTTACCAACCATCCGTTGCTTGCAAATTTATGATTGAAAGGCAAGCTCAAGTTTTTGATATTTGAGCTCATATAAGGGTGTTGATTGTAACTCTTGCATGATGCTCTTAGACTCAAACATCACATATAAATGTGATGTGCATTTAAAAATTGTATTCTTTGTGTTGTTCACACCTTCAACTTGAATATCATGGTGACTATCCTCACTTAGACATAAAAAAAGCCACCCCCAAGCTTCATGATCTACACCTCTCTCCAGCACTCCTTGAAGCTCACATAAATCTCCTAGACTGCATGGTCAAATCTGATGCAACCATGGAAGGTGCAAGTGCTCTCTCGCCCTCCTCATCCTACATACTGGTTTCATGTAAATAATGTTAGTGTGTGCAATATGCATGCAATCACAAGCTTAAACATTATTGAATCGCTGGTGATGTAGCATCATTAATATTAGGAATTCAAAAAGCATCTTGCAAAAAATTCCCATACACTCGCACATGGTATGGGATAAGATTGCGCTCATTTCAAATTTATTGCTTGCAACATGTGCAAAGACAAGACGACCTCAAACCAAGCACTCAAAGCTCTACGACATTGTGCCTTCATCTGATGAGGTTCCACTCATCCTATCCATCTACACACGTGCAAAACCATGCCAAAGTTTAAAATTAGAACCCAAAAATATCAAAGTCAGAGTCCAAAAACATTAGTATATTAGTACCTATACTAACACTCCAAAAAAAGCCCAAACTGCTTCTTTTACATGTGCCAACATGGACTTAGCTAGCATAGAATGTGTGTAGAGTAGCGGCAAAGCTCTGCTTGTACTTGCATAAGGCTAGGAATAATCTCTCTTAGGAATCCTCAACATGCAAGTTCTACTTGCAACTCCTACATGCATGTTCTACATGCAAGTCCTACATGCATGTTCTACATGCGAGTTCTACATGCAACTCCTACATGCACCATGCAAGTTCTACATGCAACTCCTACATGCAACTTCTAAATGCAAGTTCCACATGTAGAGAGAGAATGTCTTACAATTCCTACATGCAGAGAGAGAAGCCCTCCAACTAGTATAAATACCCCATAATGGAATGAAGCCCAAACTCTTTGGGGAATTGTGTTGAGTTCTACTTTGGTATTCCAAGCAATTGTCTCCAAGTGTCCATGCTTCCTTGCACTCCACGTCCAAAAGCATGTCCTAACCTTGTAACTCCTTCTCCCCTCTCCTCCAACCTTGCAACGCTCCTCTCCCTCTCCTCCCTCCCCTCCTCCCCCTCCTCCTCCTCCCTCCTAAAAAGAATCCACTTGAAGAACAAATCAGGCTAGGTAATGGACACTAATACGTAGAGCTCACAATTTCAAACATTTCACCTTTTTACAAAAGAGTGAGCTGAGCTAACCATGAAAAGTTATGGCCCAAGAAGAGTTTAGGGTTTAACCCTTAACCCTACACCCATTCCTATAAAAACCCACTCCAACCCCTCATTCTTCTTCTTCCACATCTAGCCTCCATCCTCTTCCCCATTCCGAGCCCTACACAAGACCCTCCTCCCTCGCCATCGACCACCACCCTACTCCCATCCTCACACGGTGAGTCATTTTGAGCCACCCACCCACCATCCATTCACCCTCAACAATCTTGTTACATCGAGAAAGACTTGGAGAGTGTTAAGGTGACCATCTCCTCCTCCCTTTGAATTTCCATCAAAGTTTCCCGTCCGTCAAGTTTCCACCACTCCCCCCCTCTCCACCACCCCTCCCCCTCTCTCCACCCCCCCCCCTCTCCACCACCTCTCCCCCTCTCTCCACCACCCCTCTCTCCACCACCTCTCCCTGCCACCCCTCTCCCACCACCCCTCCACCACATCTCTCCACCACCCCTCTCTCCACCACCTCTCTGCCTAAACCTAGCACCCACCCCTCCACCCCTCCACCCCCCCCCACCTCCCCCCTTCCCCCCCACCACCCGTCTCCAAACCCCCCCTCCACCCGCCCCCCACTCCACCACCCCCCCCACCCACCCCCCTCCACCCCCCACCCCCTCCCTCTCCACCCCCCCTCCCCCCCTCCCCCCCCCCCCCCCCCACCACCCCCCGTACCCCCCCTTTCCCCGCCCTCCACCCCCCACCCAACTCCTCCCCCCCCTCCCTCTCCACCCCGCCCCCCGCCCCTAAAACCACTCTCCCTACCTCCTATCCAAAGGGGATTAGAGCCCCTGGTATGCACCTCCAGTCGCAGCAACGGCACGCTCGCCCCGCTTGTGCCACTCACCTCTCCTCTCCCACCCTCCCCTCCCACCCTCACCACTCCGCTCCCCTCACCCCTCTGCCCTCCCCACTCCCCTCTCCCCCCTCCTCCTCAGCCGCAACAGCCCCCCCACTACCCCTCATCAAGCCACCCGCCGTCCGATGCAACCCCCCCGTTTTTCTTTTTCATTTAAAAAAAAACCTTACCCTAAAACTAGCCTAGGTTAGGTTAGAATTATCTCTCTCTTAGTTAGTTTAACTAATTGTAGTTACTTAGGCTCATAGTTAAATTAGGATAACCTAGAGTGGTTTAGTTACATTCTAGTTAGGTTAGACTAACGACAATTCAATTAGTGGACTAACTCTACTTAGTTTACCTAACTATAGGTAGTTAGGTTAGTCACAGTAACTAGATAGTTAGACTAACCTCCCTAGTCCAGTTACCACCCACTAAAGTCCATTCACACTAGGCTTAAGGAACCCCCCCCAAAAAACAAAAAAGGGCCACATCGTAACTCATCCGTTTGGCATCCAAATTGAACCCCGTTTGAACCGTCGTTTCACACACAAAAACACCACACTATGGGGAATTTTCATAGCCCATTGCACACCATTTTAGCATCCCTAGCACTCGTTAGTTTGCGCCCCTGTGTGGGCCCCTTTTCACACTAATTCACTCATAAATTTCCACCATGACCTTCGATTGACGATTCGTCTGGACTGGCACATTTTCCTACTCATGTGGAACAATCCTAGGCACATTATTAACATAATGGTTCCTACAACACTAGCGCATCTCTAACCCCCCTAACACACCTACATCAACACCCGCACTTGTGGTAGAGGCACATGTTCCACCTCTCGCCAAATCTACATGCAACTACGCTCTGACCAACACCTCTGACAACCCTCTGCCCCGAATTCCCCCCCTTAAGTTCAAAAAATCCCTTTGACTCCTCCAGGATACAACATGGCCAAGCTCCATTTGCGATGATGGGGATCTTGAACTTGAAGCGGGGAGCAATTTCTTTAAACCTCGCAGCAATAATAACAATCAAGGCAGGCACCCCCTGGGCAAACTCGAACTTCCCAAATACAATGGTAGGGGCAATCTAGCCCGATTCCTCCAGCATTTTGATGCCACTGGTGGAGATCAATCCAATGAAACCAAGGTCACCTGGTTCCCCATGGCCTTAACTGATGAAGCCTTAGAATGGTACCTAGACCTCCTAGTGGAAGAAAGAGCCGCATGGGACCTGTTGCAAACTGAATTCAAGAGGCGCTTTCAAATAGAGAGACTACAAGATGATCCCGCTCTCCAACTAACCAAGCTCGAACAAGGTCGGTGAGAAGATGTATGCATGTACCTAGGCAAGATGAAATGCTTAATTGCCAAATGTGACCCATACCCCGATGCTCATGCGACAGATAGAAAATTCACAAAGACATGAAAAAGATTAGCAGAGTTATGAAACATTCAGTGCTGCTCATGCGATAGACATTGACATCGAGGATGGCATGACCGACTCTTACACTAGCAGTGATGATGGAAGAGCCAGTGCATGAGATAAGGGCTCTAAAAAGGGAAAATCCAAGTCCACTGCCAAAACGTCTAATGAAGATGGCCTTGGGCAAAACCCTTGGGAATAGTGAATGGCATCTCAACAAAAGTCGTAGGAGTCTACTAAACCCTTCAATTCACAATCTTGGATCTCCCCAAGAAATCCTATCAAATCTTGTTGGGACGTCCTTGGTTGCATGAAGCATTAGTCCTCCATGATTGGGAAACTAAGACTGACAATCTAGAATCGCAACACTGAAGTAAGGGTCAATGTGAGGACAGGAGCAATAAAACCAATTGTGCCTAGAGCGTTAGATGAAACCTGTTCAACGATGATCTCAAGCAAATCAACTCCCCTGCAATAGAATGTCATAGCGAGAGGTATGCAAAGCAATGCCAATAATTGGATACAAGCATTGGTAACCATTGACAACTGCCATTCTCTAGACCCCATCTTCTCACAAATTGATGCTAAGGTCATGCAGGTAGATCCTCCACTCACATTAAGAACCAGTTGATCTAGAGGTGCCATTCTTTATACCTCAAGTGGAATAATGAACCTAAAGAATGTATCCATTCCAATAAGGAGACAAATTTTCCTTGGGATCTTGAAACTGAGGCTAAGAATGCTCAATTTTAAGATCGTTTTTGACAATGACTTAGCCATTCTGCATGCCCTAATGGCAGTCGAGCTTCCCAAAGTTGAATCACAATAGAAGATCCCGTAAGAAAGCTGAAGGAGGATATTGCCGCAAAGCCAAATCCGAACACTTCAATGAGTTTGAACGAGTCCAAACTAGGATCATCGAATTGTATCTTATCAAGCCAATTACCTCAAAATCTGAGCCACCTCCTCTTGAATGGGGTCCCCTGATGGACTTGAAGGAAGTATGCACAACAAATGAACCCTTACTTGGGAATACTTTTCCAGTGGAAAATTTACCCCACAATTCCCAACGTAAGAAGTTTCGAAAGTATAAGCCACATGTGCGGATGAAGCTCGATCAAGAGACTTCAAAAAAAGAAAGTCCCCAAGAGCTTAAAATTTTGGTTAATGATACTATGCCACCCAGTATCCATAGCACATGTCAGGCTAGTTCAACACCATCAGAGGCTGATCTCTGAGAAGTGCCAGAGTACTTCAAGAACTCCACAAGTGGTAGTGTCCCCATAGCAATGCCAAGACCACTAAGAGAATCTAAAGTTCAAGAAACCCATAGCATTGGAAAGACTCCAATCTATGAGGGACCGGCAAAAACTCAAACAATAAACCTCGCCCTTGAAGGGGAGGAAGAAAACTTGGCTTTCATTGGGAAATAGCTTACACAGGAAGATGAAACAAAGCTCAAAGCACTCCTAGTGGAATACCGAGATTGCCTAGCATGGTCATAGAAGGAAATAAAATGAATTTCACCAAAAGTGACTTCAACATGCAAGCCATCCCCGTCAAAAATGAAGATTTGGAAAACCCAAGTCTTCCTTAGTTAGTATTAGATTGTATCATGAGCATTCACTTGCATATGTACATCTTCGCACATATAGGTAGCATCAACCGATTTCAACCTAGGGCTCAGAAGTGATGCCTGAGTCCTAGCTACCCTATGAAATCCCAGCAATAACAAAAAAAGCATATAGTTAGTCCCTACCTAGTTACTAGGTCACATGCACTCACACGCTTTTGCTTAGACACATAATCAATTGCATGAATAATTGTGCCATACACTTTCATTCCACACTCTCAAAGCATGTGTAAAAATAAGATCTCTCACAATACACACACAAATGTCATGCCTGCATGCCAACTAATCTAATGATCAATGGCACACCATATGAACATGGATGCGGGTTCAGAAACAATGCCGCCACTAAAGATGATGCAAAGAAAGAGCCCCCCGCCTCAGCCACAAGACCCCCTCCAGAGTTCATAGCCATCTACCTCCTCTCAACCATGGTGACCACAGGCATTTGTGGTTTAGAGCGATAGCTCTAAGGGGGATTCTGTGCATGACATGGAAACACAAGAAGAACAAATGCCACCCCAATCACCAACGTCCTACACAACCATTGATGGGGCCCAATCCTTAGAACTTGTGTGGCCACCTACATCGACTTATGTTCTTTCCAATGCAACAACATCCTTCTTAGAGCAAAGGGGTCTGGGCAGTTTGTATGAGAGTCTAAAATCCTTGGAGGACAATCCTACAATGACCATGTACATCAATGACTTTCTCCATTCTTACCACTTCGAGCATTGCATGGGTTGGCAAGTACGGCACCATCATGTACATCAAGGACTTTCTCCATTCTTACCACTCGAGCATTGCATGGGTTGGCAAGTACGGCACCATCACTATACATCAGAGCCCACTCAACATTATCCTCGATAGTATAGTAATTAAAAGGGCCTTCTCACTCCCAACTCAAGGAGCAAAATACCCTACAAGGCCTACCGATGCTAAATTTCTTGAAATACAACCTCTCCTCGCCAAGGGCACAAAGTTCCATAGGGATGGGATATTACTTCACACCATCATTAACCCTCGCCTCAAGGAAGCAGCACAATTCCTATCGACAATCCTGGGGGTTAAGTGTGGCAAGAATCGATCCCTTCCACTCTGCACATTTTTTTTGCTAAGTAGGAAGCTAAAGCAAGGCTGGATCCAGCACACTGTCATCTTCTTCACAATAAAACTCAATGGTTAATCAAGCCAAAAATGTAAAATTCCACACTTATTGGCTATAATCATCAATAAAGAGCCACGAGAATGAGAAATGAGTCTTCCCTAGTCACCAAAACCTATTGAGGAGGAGTTGGACATTCCCTTCTCACCAACATGGGAGCCGTCACCAACTTCTCCTACTATCAAATTGGCAAATGCAGATACCTCAGAAGAAATGCCAATTCTGGAGGTCAAAATTGAGTAATTGCCCCACGAGATGCTGTAGCTCGATGCACAATTGCAACCAATATATCTCCAACAACAACAACAGCCACCAGAGCCTGAGGCTACATCGGCACCAACACCGCCTATCAATGCATTGGAACAACCCCCAACAAGAACTACGGACTCATCAAGATGGCCACATAAGCACCAATTGTATCAGCAGTATCGCCAATCCTCATCACTATCTGTCATTCTCCATCTCCAAGCTATCCAAATGCTTCAAATATCAGAACTATTCACTAGCTTGGCCAAGGAGGAACATGCACAAGAATTGGAAAGACAAACTGTAGTAGCAATTGAAGACCAATTCCATGGAATTGCCATAGAGGTCAGGGCACTTCGGGTGCAAATAGATGAGAAAGAGGTTGAAGAATGTGCATGAACCAAGCTCTCCAAGCTCAAGAGAAGGCAGTGAGGGATTTGACCTCCAACCTCCACCAAAGCCAAATATAGCTGATAGTAGCAGTACAAGCTATGGCAATCTACAGACCTCCCATGACTAATTGAACTCAGCACATGCTCAGTAGATGGAGGAACTGGTACAAGCTTGACTCACTCTAATCCACAAAGGAGAAGAGCTCTAGGATTGCCAAGAAAAGCTTGAAGGCATGCAATAGTCTTTGGCAATATGCACATTCAGCATTGAAGAGCTTACAAGGGACTGTTGAATCTTAAAGGACCTACTTGCTACCACTAAAGATGCCAGCACTTCTCAAGCACAAGTCTTGGAGCAATGGTCCAATACCACTGAAGTCATTCCTCAACAAGTGCAGGTCACCTTGCAAATGAAAAAGCTTAAGGAGGCATATACATCCATCTACCATAAGTATAAAGAAAAAATGGATGAGATGCAATCCCAAAAGATAGTCATCTCCAAACTTGAACTCCAATTTCTAGTGCACAACAATGAGGCAATGGAAGACAACACCAATGAAGTCCCACTACAATATACAATGGTGGTGTACCAAGAGCTTGCGGCCACTGCTCCACAAGTGGAAGATCACCTCAAAGCACGAGTGCTTATCCAATGGAAGCAAATCCACTCATCCAACAATCAAATGGAAACATTCCATAGGGGCCAAAACTTTGCGCATAATTTGCTGACTTGTTCGAAGATGAGAAAAATATATTCTACCTATCTACACATGCCGGGTTTATAGCACTCGGGATGGATGCTTTCATCGCATATGTATGCCTCATGGGTGGTTCTCCTTTACGGTTATTGTTGGTTTGTTGCCATTGCTACAAAGGCCATCACTATTATCTACAAGGCATGACATAAGCAACATCCCACCCTTGCAGTTGATGATCCCATCGCACCAACAAAAAGAAGTGTCAGAGGATGGTAGGGCCTATCTCACATCCAACTTCCCATATCTAACCACTCTCTATGCCAACCTCTTACCCTTGCTGCTACCACCCTCTTAACCTTCCCTAAGCTCCAACCTAACATCTACTCCCTTCATCATCTCTTTGCTCATGCCTCTCACCATTTTCAACTAACCCAATAGTCACAAACTTAAGAGCCCCTCACACCTAACTTCTTCCCTTCCCTTGCTAATCCTACCCTCAAGGATTACCAAGGTGCTCAAACCATTTGCCCAGTTCTTCCCTCCCTCTAATTCCCCTCCCACAACTAACACTCTTCCATATTTCTCCCCCATGTCCCCATATTCTCTCCAAGCCCTGCCATCACCTCTGACACCACTTGTACTACCAATCAGTAGAAAATGACCCAATATTTGATTTTGAATATCAGGATCTAGATAATCCAATTCACACTCCCATGCCAAATTCAATGATGGGTATGATTTTGATGTGATGCTACTTCCTAGTAATCCCATCAAGGATTTTTGGAGCAAATATCTTGATATGAAAACTCGAGGTGGATGGACCCTAGACAACATCCCTACCAACCTTTGTCAACATGAAGTTTGTGAAGCTTGGGTCAGCAAATTGGATCCCCAACCTGATTGGTGCCGCCCCAAGATCTTTGATGTAATCTTCTTAAAAGAGTACCTATGTACACCTCCATGTCTCTGAACACATCCCAAGTTCTATGTAGTTCCACATCGTCAAAGATGGAAAGCCAACATACACACTTTGGTGAACAAGATCGCACCATTAATTGGCCAATGATCGAGTTATACTCTGGTGTAGAATGGAATATCTAGGGCACACTGATCCAAGCACTTCAACAACATGAGAAAATAATGTGTGACAACATTGACCGCATCCTTCACCAAACTGCTATCATCTATAAAACATTGGAATACATTCTGGAGGTCCCCAGCCACATCGACCGCCATTGGAGTACATTCTGGAGGTCCCTAGCCACATCGACCGCCATTTGCCTCCACTTAGTTTCAATCCCAATGAATGTATCGATGCTCAGATTACAAGCCGACTTTATCAAAGAGTCATCTTCTTAGAAGCATGCCACATATCTCTGTTCGAACAAATGGTGGATATAGGCTACCTGGAAACATAGCAAAAATTGTATGGTGCCAAGGCTTTACAACAGGATTGATTGGCATGACACAGGTTTCACAGCCACTAGATTAAAGAATGGCATCCCAACTCCGTGATCACAATAAGCCATAACCCAAGGATGGATAATAAAATGGATCCGGGAGTATGTTCTCTCTATGCCAACATGGACTTAGGTAGTACAGAATGCGTGTGTAGAGTAGCAGCAAAGCTCTGCTTGTACTTGCATAAGGCTCTCTTAGGAATCCTCAACATGCAAGTTCTACTTGCAACTCCTACATGCATGTTCTACATGCAAGTCCTACATACATGTTCTACATGCGAGTTCTACATGCAACATGCGATTTCTACATGCAACATGCAATTCCTACATGCAACTTGCAACTTCTACATGCAACTTCTATATGCAAGTTCTACATGTAGAGAGAGAATGTCTTACAATTCCTACATGCAGAGAAAGAAGCTCTCCAACTTGTGTAAATACCCCATAATGGAATGAAGCCCAAACTCTTTGGGGCATTGTGTTGAGTTCTACTTTGGTATTCCAAGCAATTCTCTCCAAGTGTCCATGCTTCCTTGAACTCCATGTCCAAAAGCATGTCCTAACGTTGCAACTCTTCCTCCCCTTTCCTTCAACCTTGCAACCCCTCCTCTCCCTCTCCTCCCTCCCCCTCCTCCCCCTCCTCCTCCTCCCTCCTCCTCATCCTCTCCTCCCTCCTCCTCTTCCCTTCTCCTCCCTCCTCCTCCCTCCTTCTCCTCCCCTCTCCTCCTCCTCGTCTCCTCCCTCCTCCTCCCTCCTCCTTCTCCCCTCTCCTCCTCCCTCTTCTCCTCCCTTCTCCTCTCTCTCCTTTTCCCCACATGCTCTTACACCTTCTTCCTCTCCCACTACTATGCTCCCCCTAAACCTTTAGTCCCTCAACCCTTGACCTCCATGATCTACGAGGAAGATGAGTTCTCCACCATGTACTCTATCCTGAACCTTGGATCCTCCTTCTAACCCTTAAAGTCTAGAACTCCTTCTAAACCCTGAACCCCCCTCTAACCCTCAAACTCCTCCTAAACCCTTCAACTCCCAATGAAGGTGAAAGCCTTCATTACCCCAATCATGATGATGCACATCCCTTTCACACATGCATGCACTATGTTTGCTTACCACACCTAAGAATACATCTCTCATCAGAATACGACATGAGGTCTTAAGCTACACTTATACTACAAACAACAACACCGAAATATCTATAGGTGACAAAAAGCCTCACAACCCTGCATAATAAGAATACCCTGCTCTTCCTGTGGAAGCCGTGGGAAAGAGCCAAGCAGAGAAAACATGGACTTAGGTAGCATAGAATGTGTGTGTAGAGTAGCGACAAAGCTCCGCTTGTACTTGCATAAGGCTAGGAATAATCTTTCTTAGGAATCATCAACATGCAAGTTCTACTTGAAACTCCTACATGCATGTTCTACATGCAAGTCCTACATACAAGTTCTATGCTACCTAAGTCCATGTTGGCACAGAGACAACAAGTAGGAATTTTCACTTCCTTTTCCATTGTCTTAATTGCGAAACCAGTCATGCAATACCTTTGCACTTTTTAACCAGGGTCTCCCAAGCAAAATTGGGTAAGGATTCTCTTCCATAGGGATTACCAAAGACTTACTATGTAGTGAATTCCATGCTATTCTATACTGATTGATCACAGACACATGTCAGCAACAACATTGTCATTCTCTATGGAAAGACAATGGCGACCTAACTCTTCACAAAGCCTTGCCATCCCAAAGCAACCTGCAAAGACATTGATGATGCAATCACCAGGGTCTGTGAATGTTCTGAGTATCCACCTAGAAGAAGCACTAAAAGGGATCAGAGGATTTTTGACAATCCATATTTGTTTTCCTTGAAAGAACTTCAATTATACCCTGAACCTTCCATCTTGTCTATCGGGTTTGTTATCTCATTTGTTGGGTTTGTCATCTCCTATTACTGGGTATCCATTGAATTCTTGTTCATTAATACAATAGTGGTGTTACTATTAAGCTTACGTACATGAAGCAGTCATAGATGATACACCATAACACCCAAAAAAAGGTATTATAAAATCTTGGCCATTTGAGTGATTATCAAATCGACCCATGTCAATTTGCATAGCCTAGTCATTGTGTTTAACACCCTATGCTGGCAATTCTAAAATCGACCCAGGGTCGATTTCAAGTGTGTTTTAGTTTGTTGTAGAACATATCTATTAGTTGATTTGGAGTGTGATCATGTTAGCTATGTTTGGAGTGCAATGTATGGTCCAGTGAAAATCAACCTTTGGTCGATTTACAAACCCTATCGAGTTGGTTCACAAAAGGTTAGCACTTCTTAAGTAGACCTAGTGTGGAGTGTTGAGAGTTCATGCTCAACATCATGTGATCATGTGTGCATAGCACCATCATGTGATCATATGTGCATAGCACTAACCCAATAGAGTGCTATAAAGGAAAGGGTTAGATGCCCTAACCCTAACCCTAAATGGGTTTGTATATCCTCTACATTTTCAACCAAATCTAGTGTATAGTTAGTCATTTGTGGTGTGCTCTAGCTGTGCCCTCTCTCCTCATCTCCACTGTTCTCCTCTCCCCTCTTCATATTTTGTCATGGTATCAGAGCATGGTTCTTGCCTCCGTTGAGGCACCATCCTCCTTGTGAGAGTGAGATAGTGATTGAGAGATTGAGATCGAGTTTTCTCTTCCATGAGAGAAAATTTTCGTTCATTTTGGAAGAAATTACTTCTAAGGTCCTTGACTGCAGTGAGTGGCCATAGCCATAATGCCGCCACGAACGAGCTTCAGTGCCTATGCACCTTTGACAAACTGGCTCATCCTCGCTCTAACACATGGGCCTCTTTCCACAAGCGAGCTCCTACAACAACATCTACCTCAAACGACCAATGACTTAGCACAAAAGCTTCTCCATCCAAAGTCTCTGTGTCTTCACGACTGCCAGCATCGCACACAGTGTCTGCTGGAACAGCACCACCTCCTTCCTTATCCACCATGGCTACAACACCTCCCTACATGAGCTTCAGCTCCAAAAGGTGACCTCCTACAACTAGCAGTACTAGTTCTTCCAAGGTGACATCCACTCCAAGCCTCAAAGGCTCCGCCATTCGGACTATAGCACCAGCGCCTCCACAAGTCTCCACGATGGATGGGTCTACTTCTTAGCGCCTAAGTCGCTCCT
This sequence comes from Dipteris shenzhenensis, assembly GCF_047967505.1. Classification (NCBI taxonomy): domain Eukaryota; kingdom Viridiplantae; phylum Streptophyta; class Polypodiopsida; order Gleicheniales; family Dipteridaceae; genus Dipteris; species Dipteris shenzhenensis. The sequence continues at coordinate 26,621,305 of NC_141618.1, read as the reverse complement.
AGCACAACCACAAATGGGATCCTTAAACCTCCGAGTCACTAGCCTTGACCTTCAAGCTCTTCAACAGCCGGTTGCTCATAGGACCAACTATGCCTTCTTCGATGGCAATTCGACCTACAAGATTTCATCACCGGAATCGTTACGATTCTATCTGGAATCTTTTTTAGATTCCTTGGAATCCCCATAGATTTTGACCATTCAACCTTATCCAGATCAAACACGTGGCAGACTAAAACCCCACCTTAGGATGAGGATAGCTAAGGATAGGGTTGGTCAAGTTAACCCCAGGTCAGGTTAACTCCCAATTGGGTCACCATAGTTATGTTTGGTCAAGGTTGAAACACGTGGCACTCTATCCCTATCTGCCATGTGATAGGTCTTATCTACCACATCATCAGCTCATCCACAGTGTGTTAAATTACACAACACAGCGGAATAGAAACTGAACAAAGAATAGAGAGTACACAGCAAACTGAAGACGAACAAAAATTTCCTTCAATATTGATGTAGTACATTTGATGGCTCCGTCCACCCGTGTGCTCCCATAGTGGAGCTTAGATGGCGATCTAGACAGATACTACATGAAGAGCTACTAGATAGAAGATCTTTGCTAGAAGATCTGATCTGGTACAATGGACTGGGAAGGTCGCCTTTTTATAGCTATGAGGGCGGTAGTCAACACTACCACATCAGCATCCCAGTCAGTTGCCACATCATCAGTGCAATGTGGCACACTAACCCCTATAGGCACAGTACCTTGCCAGGCACACTATGCACACACTACATGTGACCACTCTTGCCACCTCAGCACAAGGCTCCACAAGCACACCTCTTGCTAGGCACGGTGCCACATCATCACTACATGTGACCCACAGTGACACATCATCATTGAGCACATTTGCACTCCTTTTGCCCCTCCACCTAGATTAAGTCGTATCTCTTGATCCAAGAAGAATTTGAGGGTTCTCCAAAAAGGAAAGTCACTCATTTTTTCATGCTCTATGCGGTTGTCACATCACCCGCACATTTTAGCGCAAGTCACACTCACTTTTGAGCTTCACTGCCACAACAAATCCAATTCCTACATGCATCAACGCATCTAACCCAACACTTAAAAAGAACAAAAGAAAAGGAATTAGTTGTTGTTCTTTCATCGATCAACGGTTGGTATAGATCTCGATCAGAGTAGGACTAGATTGCCATAGAGGGGATGCTTTGAATCTCTCGAAGTTGCCAATCTAAGCCTTGTCCGAAATTCCTGACTAGTACCTACTCGGAGTCTCAATCCATATGTTCACATATGGTTTCACATCATCACATTACCTGAAACTTGACGTTCATCAGTTCCATGAGCAGACTTCAGAGTGTTTAGCGGCATTACCGATTGTTCAATGGGAAGATAGCACATTATTTGATTTCACACACACATGCCATCATTGTAAAGCCTCTTCGGCTATTTCATGGCATTGTGCACATCATTTCAGCCTTCTAAAGCCTCTTGGCTATTCCTAGCATCATTTTCCACAAGCCTTGTAACATAGATCGAATTTAACAATATATTGTGGAATATATTGCTGCTGATTTCTGCTCAACCATGCCACCAGGCTAGACAACAACTAATGTATTTTCAACCACGCTGGTTCAAGGCAATCGCATAACTGGCGATTGAGCTGAATCAGCCTATGGTTGCATGATGTTCCAACCATTGGGCTGGTTTAGGACAATCACATTTAGTTCAAGCCTAGTTTAAGAAATGACACAAGTAAACTATCCCAAAGCTCAATCACAAATAGCCACCGGGCTGGTTTAGGCACCACTGACCTGTGTTGTATTTAGCATGTGTATGATTGTTAACAGATTGGTTAACAATATGCCACCACTAGTTAAGTTATGTGATTTGAGGGATAGTAGCAAGTCCATAGAGCCAGGATTGTGTCTTGGAGCTAGATGGGCCCAAGAGGATGGTAAAAGAATGAGAAGGGAGAGCAGTACATTAGGGTTGGCCCTCCCTTCAAAAGGTGACTTGTATAAAAGGTCAAATGGTTGACTTTGGTCTTCATTTTTGTTTGCACAAGTTTGAATACAAGCTCCCTCTTCTCTTCCAAGAGAGTTTTTTGGGTGTTTCCTTGTTTCCATTGTAGTGCCTTTGTGTTTGCCACTCCATCCCCCTTCACTCTCCTCTTCCCTTCTCCTTCTCCTTCTCCTTCCCTTCTCCCCTCTCTTCTCCCTCTCCCCATTCCCTCTTTCTCGCATGGAAACACATTGCAATAATCCAGAGGCTACCATGGTATAGTCCTATGCAACCATATGACTATCTTGGAAGGCACTGCCATTCAAGTCTTGCAGCCTTTCTTAGTGACACTTGTGGACGGCTCGTGCCTTGCATTGCTCTCACAATGAGTAGCTTGGATTGGAGGCTCCATCGGCATCTCTTCAACATCCCCATGACATGTGAGTCAATGCCAAGACCCACATATTTTTGGTGCCACTGCTGGGGAATGGAGGTTTGCTTTTGCATTGCACTTGTCTTCCTTTGTTATCAACCCATTGCACAAGGCTTCAAGCTTAACTTGGAGCCTTGTTAGTGGAGTTGTAGGAGAGGAAAGGGTGAAGAAGTAAGAGTTTTGGATGAAAAAGTTAGGAAAGCTATCATTTTCTATTGGAAAGTCATTTTGGATCATTTGAAGCTTATTTTTCATGCTTTTTAGTGTTTTGAGTTGATAGGAACCTAGTTTGTAAGATTGCTAAGGAGTGTATGATGTCCAAACACACAAAAAAACAACCAAAAATTATGAATCTTTCTTAATTTCAAAGTGATTTTGTGTGGTAGAACTCACCCCTCAAGAAATCTTGCATTTTGGCTTTCAAAAGTTGTTTTTCTTTCAAGTTTTTTTCATTGGGTAGGTAGATTAGGTAGTTTAGCATCCCCCATCACAAACAAACATGAACAAAAACTTCCAAATCATCAAAAACCAGTTGGCAAAATCGCGTGTTGGTCAGCACGATAGTGCTATCCCACCGACCATTGCCATAGCCGTATCCCATCGGTCAAACTTTGCATTGACCCATCGTCATAGCTTTATCCCACCAGTCAAACTTGTGTTGACCCATTGCCTTAGCGCTATCCCATGGGCCATTACCTTAACTCTATCCCTCCGACCTAACACATGTCAGTACCTAACACGCCACCCTAATTAATTACTATCAGCTAGCTATTTCATCGGTCAAACTTGTGTTGACCCAGTGCCATAAGGATATCCCGCCAGCCGTTACCTTAACTCTATCCTGCCGATCTGACACATGTCAGTACCTAACCTACTACCCTAATTAATTAATGTCAGTCAGCTATCCTGTCAATCAAACTTGCATCCACCCAGTGCCATAAGGATATCCTACTGGTCGTTGCTTTAGTCCTATCCCCACGGGTCATCACCATAGCTCTATCCCCATGGGTCATTGTTTTAACTCTATCTCACTGACTTGCTATCCCACCGGTCATTGCCATAGTTCTTTCCTGCCGGTCGTTGCTTTAACTCTATGCCGCTGAATTGCTATCTCGCCTAGATCGTTGCCATAGCTCTATCCCCATGGCTGCAGGGATAGCTCTGCTGCCCCTTGACCCCACGTCAAGGTGGACTCAACTTAGAATTGAGGCCTCAACCATGCCAATGAACACATGATCTTGAGATCAAGAAGAGTCCTACAAGATCACCTTGAGCCTAAAAACAGTGCCTCAAATACCATCTTGTCAACCTCCATACCTACCTAGGCATACTCAGGGTTAGTAAGCTCAAAACTCAATTCTCACTCATTGCAAGAACCACCACCAGGTGAATTATCTAGCTCGGAAGAGTCCATGAGTCAAGATAAAGACATGGATGAACCCTCTAATGTTAGAGCCTCAGTGGCTCTGAACTCCATCCCCACTGATCTCCACTCTCCTACCCCATCTACAGCAGAGCAGCCACATTAAGGGAAACCTTTTCCAATATCATGGGAAGATTTGGATTGACAGACCCAGTAGAGTGGCTAAACCTATTTGCTAGATAGACTAGGGCAATGTTAGAGGCTCAAATGCCAACCCAACCATTAATGTTAGAAGCCATACTCAGGGAGCCAAGTCCCACAATACCTAATGGCAATCAATCCTGCCATACCAATTCTTTGACGATAGACAATCCTATGGGGATGGATTTGGACCCATGTTCTCACAAGGGTCCCAAAATCTAGGATCAAGACAAGGTCAATGCTTTTAGCTTGAGTCTTGATGGCAAGGCTGGACAATGGTTTAGAGCCTTAAACCTAGAGGAGAAAATAAATTGGGACACATTGCGTAGATCTTTCATTGTGGGGTTTGCCCCCAATGGTCCCAAGTGGAGCCCGCTTAACCAGCTTTATGAGGTGAAGGAGAAGGACACTGAGTCCTTAAGAGACTACATCACCAAGATTAAACATCTAAACTCGTGATGTGAAGCCCACAAGAGGATGAGTGATGTGGAGCTTCTACCACACTTCCTCATAGGGCTACGAGATGCTAAGCTGCATGATCATCTCTTTGCTATGAATCTCACATCATTTGAACTATGCAGTAAGATGATGATATGCTTAGGGGATAACATGAGGAGACTCCCCAAAAGGATAGATCCTTAGGTTCCTTTGATATGTCCCAGATAGCATAGGCTTCAACCTCAAAAGCAACTAGGGATGCAAGCATTATGCCCAAGGTGCTCAGCATGGAAGAGTTGACCATAGCACTATTAAACAAGTTGAGCCAACAATGGAAGATAGAAGAACCAAAATATGCTCCCTCATCTTAGAGCCAGGCCAACACTCTACTGTGCCCATTGCACTGGTTGGGGAAATCATGAAACATCCCAATGTCATTATCCTAGGGTGATTCCTCAACCCATATATCAGCAAAGGCTGCATCTACCATTGCATGCACTTCCCAATCCATCCAATCAGGCACAATTGGCAATACAAGGAGCCACATCAGCCAATCAAGGGCAATTTATGTTGGAATATGAAGCCAAAGTGAGTCTAAAATGAGTGTCCTAGGTGGTCTAGGTGTGGTTTTATAGTCTAGTGAGTCCTAGACATGCCACGCGCTATATTGGGAGATATCCCATAAACATTGTGACTTTCTAGAGTCTAGTGGCACACTATATAGTGATGTACTTGTCTATTGTCTAAAACAACAGTCAACATCAAGCTTTATGTCATGTGAGTATTTTGGTTATGATTGCCTAGCACTTGTTCTTTCATTTTCTTTCCCTTTTTCCTTTCCATTATGCTTTCCATATTTCCATTTTGTTTTTAGTTGCTCCATGTCTCTTCATATGGTATCAGAGCTACTACCTTCCTCCTTGCTTCCTCCATGAGGTAGAGGGTGGTCGGATAGAGAAGCTGCCCTCTTCTCTTGGAGGAGCTCCTTTTCCCTACTCCTCTTTATTGAAGGCTTCATCAACATTGGGATTCTCCTCCAATGTTGTCTTCTCCAACTTGAGCTTCTTCCACCTCTCTTCCCTTTCCTTGGTGAGCTCTTCTCCTTCCTTTAACTAACAAAGATGTCCTGTTGTTTCTATTGCTCTCTCTGTGCATGTAGATGATGTGATGCTTCTATCTGGATTTGGAAGTAGAATCACGAATTTGTGTCTTCAGGAAAGTTGTAGAGTACCTTGAGTACTACAATTTTTATTTTTATATCATTGTAATCCAAGTTTTCTATGAAAATATATAGCTCCTGCAAAAAGTGATGAAAATTATTCCTGCACGTAGATTTTGTTCGAGCTCACTGGATGATAGTTTCTAGCCTACTGTCACTATCTTGATCTCCACCTCCATCTTTTACTACTCCAATTGGTTCCCATGAAGCTAAGCTAAGATACCCACACTTTGCTCATCCATATACCCTTTCCGCTTAGCAAAAGGCCCGGCATCTTTTGCAAATAGTTCGTCTATGCTCTCTACCCGCCACCAACAGCCCACTAGCTCCTACTTCTACTCACTTCAGTAGCTTTGCTCTCACTTACTGTCCATGCTGCCTCTGTCTTCTCTACCCATCAATTGATGTGAGCTCTTAACATTACATTGTGGTGACTCCTTCACGTGACTATTCCAAACGTTGGTGAAGACTTCCCAAGCTAGATGTGAGTTCTCCGATACTACTCTGACACACTCTACTATAGTGATCTCTCTGATTAGTACATTATACCAAGCTTTATGTAGACCACTCTACATCAATAAGTGACTTCTTCAACATTGCTTATTCGATCAGTGCTTGAGGTACTTCGCATTGATTGACTTCCCGATTGGTCGTGGTACCTGAGGCTTCTACTTCGACATTGATGACTCTCCTTCTGGCATTTTGAGAGTCATCATTGCTCCATGTAGCTACCCCATGGACTTCACCGACACATATTTTGGGGCATTGCTACCTAGCACTTCATCGACATCGTCATTGACTCGAAGGGATGTGCACCCATGTGCCTTAGCTACTTGGAGGACATCTCTTACTTCTAAGAGATCTATTTTTATTATTCCTACAACCTAATGTATTTTGGGATTCTCTGCCCTGGGTAGTCCCCCTAAAATGATATGTCTAGAGTGTTTGGTTTTCATTGAGTCTAAAGGTCCTCTGCCTTGGATAGTCCTTCTAAAAAGATGTATTGGTTTTCCTATTTTGGTGTGTGGCTTCCTAACATGTCCTATTATGAAGCCAAGGGGGGACGTACTGTGGGAGCCATGTATTGGATTTGATAGGTTTAGAGGGGATGCGTCAATTTTACGAGCAAAAACCTATGAGCAGGTTTATCCGAGCGTATTTTTCAAGAGATTTTTAAAAATGTTTTTCTTTAGGAAACATGGTTTTTACACTTTTATTTTCACTAGAACTAGATCCCTTTATCATAAATAATTTTTACACAACATAATTTTCTTATTTAGAGACATCCCTTTGTACCCCTGTTATTACCTTAAAAAAGTGTTGATTCCTTTAAGAAACATTCCTCATAATCACTCTCAATGTAATAATACTATGCATATATAATTACTTATTAACACATTTATATCATATGGCAATATCTTTTTAGTGTTTTTAGGTTTTCAATGTCACCCCCTATTAAGTAAAAGTTATAAGAAGGATCATAGGGGAATTTTCATAGAGAAGTCTACTCTACATGTGGGTTTCTTCAAAAGCCATCCCATTATGCTCTCACCATTCCTACAGATTCACCTAAAGATTTTTGTATAAAATATGCATTGCTATAATACTTTGCATATTTCTAAGTGAAACTATGTTTTCTTCTGATCGATTTTTGCCATATTTATGCATAGTTGGAAGCTTTTTTTTTCCTTCGCTCAGACGCTCGGAAGATTTTGCTCAGAAAATGCTCGTCCCCGTTTAGAGGGGGATGTATTGTGGGAGCCATGTATTGGCTTTGATAGGTCTCGTTATCAAGCCTAGCCCCAAAATGGTGACAATGCAAATCAGTCCAACATCATATGTCACTACATTATACAAGGTGACCAACACATTTCGGTCTACCAGATAGCATCGATTCCTTAAAAAATGGGATATTTGAACTTGACCAAGACACAATCCATTCAATGCCATACGTGTCAAGGGCCACACCTAGCCGATGAGTGTCCATATAAGCAACCAATTACATGTGCACTAGCATCTAATACACCATTGTCATTATGCATCGGGTGTGGTGTGGACCATCTTTTTAAGGATTGCTCGATGAGAAGGCCATCTAAGTCCACAAGCCTTAACTTGTTGATCATTGATAAAGGCCAAGTGTCATCAATGTGCTTGAATATAATCACGAGGTTGCAAGCTAAATCCCTTAATAAAGAGCTTCACAAACAGGCCAAAAGGGATAAAGCTAGCATGTCAAAGCCTAGAGAGGCAACTGAATTAGCACGAGTAAGCACCAAGGGTGCAATGAAGATTGGGAAGGGAAAAAATAGGGTCATCATCCAAGATGGGTCAGATGAAGATACAACATCCCTAGCAACATCATCTTCCTCTGATGATACTCTCTCAAATGGTACCATCAACAACCACCCGCATGAGGCAAATGAGGCACCGATAATGGCTTCAACCCATGGCCAAGCTACAACACCTAAGGGTCACGATGAATATCCCAACCCATGGGTGGGGAAACAAGGTATCCCTGAGGTGCATAAATTGATACACAAGTGCCAAGAGGAATGTTAGCAGAGTCTCAAGGCAAGCAAGAGTATTGATACAATTCATCCTATACATGAGATAAATGCTTGAGGCTCAAAAGCCTTGCAAATACATGAAAGGGTAGAGGAAGAAGGTGTGTTAGGCCCTTCAACAAAGGGATCCACCCTAATGCAACGGATGTTTGAAGAAGACCCCACCTTGCAACAACTAAAGGACAATGACAACATGTCCTTATATAGCTTAGAAGAGTCTAAATTAATAGGCATGGAATCTATCACTGGTCCTCAAGACATCGCAGGATTAGCCTCATTCCTGTCCATTGAGATCAGGATGCCCATTATGACACTATTATGGGGCAATCCTACTCTATGGAGAGACCTCTCATATTGGATGAATGGGAAAATAGTGACACCCAACCCAAAAATCCTAATAATGTTGAATCTCCCAATCATGCTCAAGACCTTCCAAGGATGCCAGTCAACAAATTGGGCCAATATTTTGAGAGTGATGACACGAAAGCAGTGATACCCATCTCCTTCCATGATAAGAAAGCTATGGCAATCTTAGACGAAGGAGTAGGTGTTAGCATCAATCACGAAACAATACTGGGAAAAGTGGGGAGGTCTCGACCAAGAGAGTACTTCCTAGGTAGCTAAATTAGCTAATGGAGGCACGGCTCATCCCGTAGGAGTACTCAACGACATTAAAATCAAAACCTATGATCTCACATATTGGGTGTGCCTTGTTGTAATGGATTTCTTGGGTATGAGGCTATTGTAGGGAGACTTTTCTTGCATATGGCAAGATTGATCCATGATTGGAGCTCCAACAACATTTATCTAAGGAAAGATCAGCAAGTCATGAGGGGGTTGATCTCCGAACATGGAAGGCTCACACTATGTTTGCAAATCTATTCGCAGCTGAATGGGATACCATCGATAGGTCTGTGCTGATAAAGCTGGTTAAAAAATATGAGAAAGAAGATAGTGAGACGAGTCTTGATGAACCTTGGTGTGCTCCTTTACCAGATCTAGAAGACTCAATGGATTGGATGCATACACTGGTGGCAATAGATCCACCAACTACTAAGGGCACTCAAATGATGCATTAGGGGAGAAATGGGGTCTCAAAAGGGCCTCCAATTAGTGTTTCCTAATTTCAAGGGATTAGAGAGTGATTTGAGGTGTACCAATGAGAGTGCTAGAAGGTGTGGGGCAATGGTATGTGGGGCATTGTGCTAGCAAAGAAGAAGGTGTGGGGCCCCTATCGGTTGCTCCCCTTACACTAGGGACCACCCAAACCATTCCCCCCCTCTTAACCCATGTTTGACCCTCCTACCAAGTGCACCTCCCCCACATGGGCCCAAAACTCCCTTCAATGGGATGGTAGGGCCCTTCTGGCAAATTTTCCTTCTCCCTTCCCTCTTTCTAGGGCCTCTTCCCCCCACTGTTCTGGTCCAGCCTGCCAAATCACTCCATTTGAACCAAATCCCACACATTTTCCCTCTTCCCCCTCTTTCTCTATCCCTCCTGCTCTGGCCTGCTTGCTGCAGCTCCTCTCTCTCTCTCTCTCTCCCCTCTCCCTCTCTTGTGCCTCTATTGGAGCTACTCTATCCCTCTCCTTCTCCCTCTCCTGTGCCTCTATTGCTATTGCTCTTCCCCTCTCCTTCTCCCTCTTTTGTGCCTCTCTTGGAGCTGCTCTGTCCCTCTCCTTCTCCCTCTCCTATGCCTCTGTTACTGCTGCTCTGTTCCTCTCCTTCTCCTTCTTTTGTGCCTCTGTTGGAGCTACATTGCCCTATGTAGGAGTCCCATTCTTGCTGTTGCAACCTCTACAAGCATGGTGAGGAGTAAGGCTACAAGACCATGCAATGTTGTGACCTCTTGTGTCTTCCACAACACCAAAAATGCATTGGATGAGTGGATCCCTTGCACCTACAACTTAAATGATTGGATAGTGATGAAAGGATCGGCCAAAGGTCCACATGAGCTTCCCAAGAGCAAGAGAGGTGACATCTTGCATGAGTGGAAGGGGTGCATCTTGAAGTTCAAGTTTGGGAAGAAAGGATGGCTATAAAAGTGCAACATGTTTACATGGGAAAAGATATGTGGCTTCCTCCATCATTCAATCAATCTAGGATACCATCACACTGTAAGCCTTTCTATCTATGTACATTTTTCACCTGTAAGTGTAACGAGTCCATTTGGAAATTTTGTGTTTGGTTTCTAAGAGCTCTTATTCATGGTGGCAAATGTTTTCCCTTCATACTTCAAGGAGTGGGAGCCAGTTGAATCATTCATAGTAGGCAAGTTCACTTCAATTCATGAGGATTTAGGTAAGCAAATGCATGCCGGGGAGAAGATGGCCTCCTTGCGAATGAAGAATGTGTATTGGTATAATGCAACATACATCACTCCAACGACATCATCAAGCTATGTCCGTCTGCAAACCATTGCACCACCACCACTTCAAGACATGGATTGTAGCAATGTGGACTCGAAGACATTGCAATCGTACAAGGACAAGATTGCAAAGGATGTGGGCATGGCCATGAAGTTTACATTTGGATCCAAATGGGCAAGGTTTTGACAAAATATGAAGAGGGGAGAGGAGAAGAGTGGAGATGAGGAGAGAGGGCACAGCTAGAGAGCACACCACAAATGAATAACTATACACTAGATTTAGTTGAAAAAATAGAATATATACAAAGCCATTTAGGGTTAGGGTTAAGGGATCCAACCCTTTCCTTTATAGCACTCTATAAGGTTAGTGCTATGCACACATGATCACGTCATGGTGCTATGCACACATGATCACATGATGTTGAGCATGAACTCTCAACACCTTCCCTCAAGATCAACATCATGAAGTAGGCCTTCCCTCAAGATGATGATTCTGAAGAATCGAAGAAGGACTGAGCATTACATTCTATCACACCCCTTTAATGGGAATGTCCTTCCTCTGCGTCAAACAAGGAGCTAATCGGTGTTTCTCAAAAAACTCTTTACCGAATGGTTTGGTAAAGATGTCGGCAACATTCTCTTTACTATCACAATGCTGCAGTGTGATGTCACCAAGTAATACTCTTTCTCTGACGAAGTGCTCTCTGACATCAATGTGCTTTGTCCTGGAGTGATATACTGGATTTTTGGCCAATGCTTGAGCCAATTGATTATCACAGTATATTGTTGTTGGCTTTGACTCATCAAAGTAATCTGTTTTTGATAATAGTCTTCTAAGCCATATAGCCTCACATGCACCTGTAGTGAGTGCTCTATATTCTACTTCAGTCGAAGACAAAGAAACAGTTGGCTATTTGTTTGACAACCATGATATAGCACCTTGACCAAGGAAAAATGCATATCCCTGTGTCGATCTCCTGGTCTCTTGATCTCCGACATAGTCACTGTCATAGTATCCATGCAACTGTGGATGACTTCCTCTGTATTCTATCCCAAACTATCTTGTACCTCTAATGTATCTCAAGACTCTTTTGGTTGCATTCCAGTGAGACTGTTTTGGATTTGCCATAAACTGTGCTAGTGAGCTTACTGCATAACAAATATCTAGCTATGTGATTGTCAGATATATAAAAGATCCGATGAGCTGCCTGTAGTATCTGTCATTGACTGTAGGCTTTTCTGAATCTTTAGTAAGTTTCAAACTCTGTTCCATGGGAGTGGCTGCAATCTTGCAATCTGCCATATGAAACTTCTTCAGGAGACTGTCAACATACTTGAGTTGACTCATGAATGTGCTATCTGAATTTCTCCAGAACTCAATTCCAAGACAATAGTGCATAAGTCTAAGATCTTTCATGTTGAACTCTGAAGATAAGTCTTGTTTCAGTTTTCTGATGAAGCTATCCTTTCTTCCTGTCACAATCAAATCATCTACGTACAAAAGTGCAATAGTAATGTTTTCCCTTGAACTTTGTAGTAGAGAGTATGATCTGCATTGGACTTCATGTATCCCAGATCAGCAAAATACTTGTTGATTCTGCTGTACCAACTTCTGGGTGCTTGTTTCAAGCCGTAGAGACTTTTCTTGAGATGGCAAACCTTATTCTCCTTTCCTCGTTTAACATAACCTACTGGTTGTTGCATGTAGACTTCCTCATCTAGGTAACCATTGAGAAATGCATTCTTGACATCGAGCTGATACACATTCCATCTACTGAGTGTCGCTAGTGATATCAAGAACCATATGGAATCCATCTTTGCTACTGGAGCATAAGTCTCATCATAGTCTTGACCATATTGTTGTGCAAATCCTTTTGCAACTAATCTGGCTTTGTATCTTCAAATACTACCATCTGGATTGTACTTCACTTTGTATACCCATTTGTTTGCTATGGCCTTCTTTCCTGGTGGAAGGTCACATAATTCCCAAGTATTATTCTTATACAAAGCATCCATTTCTTCATTCATAGCAGTTTGCCATTCTGGCTTGTCTACTACATCTTCGAAATACACTAGCTCTTCTATAGCCATGATGGTAGTCATAAGAGCATAGTTGGTGGTTTCCACCTGAATTGCTTTGCCTTTCTAGGCATATGTCAATCTGGCTGGAGGTTTGATTTCCCTAGTAGACCATCTGAGCTACTATGGCTCTGATTGGGGTGTTGCTGGCAATTCTTGCTCTTCTTCATCAACCTATTTTGTAGATGACTATGAAGTCTATGCTTCTATCTCCTGTGTAGGTGAGGTTTTCCATTCTGATTCTTCATCAAAGATTACATCTCTGGAGATAATGACCTTGCGGTTGATGGGATCATACAATTTGTATGCTTTTCTTTCCTCACTGTAGTCAACCATGATGCATTTGCGTGACTTTGCATCCAATTTTCTACGATGATCATCATGTATGTGGGCATATGCTATGCAACAAAATATGCGGAGATGCCCAATGTGTGGCTTGTGTCTAGTGAATGCTTCATAAGGAGTCATACCCTGTATCAGTTTGGTAGGAAGCCGATTAAGCAAGTAGTTTGCTGTAGCTATTGCTTCTGCCCAATAATGATTCAAAAGATGCTTTTAACTAAGCATTGCTCTTGCGCTGTCTGCTAAAGTCCCATTCTTCCTTTCAGCTCTTGCATTCTACTGAGGAGTATCTCACATGTGAATTGTCTTCGAATGCCGTGATTTCTGCAAAAGTTCATGAATGGTGAAGACATGTATTCACCTCCTCTATCTGATCTCATGACTTTGATCTTTCTGCCTGTCTGGTTTCTACCATGGCTTTGAATTCTTGAAATCTGGAAAACACTTCAAATTTCTCTTTCAGAAAGTAGACCCAACAATATATGTTGTAGTCGTCGATGAAAGTCAAGTAGTAAAGTGAACCATTGATGCTGCGGGTCTGGGCATAACCCCATACATCTGTATGAATCAAATCAAGAATACCTCATGCACGAGAGGTACTTCTGACAAAGTTGGTTAGCTTTTGTTTGCCGAAGCAGCATGCTTCGCAAACTTTTCCAAGAAACTGTAGCTTCGGAATCCCAATTGCCATATTCTGATTCTTGAGATCTAGCAAGTACTTGAAGTTGACATGACCATATCTCTTGTGCCATTTTGTAGATAGTGGCATCTATTGCGGTTGAGCTGACATGGCATGCTTATCTGGTACTGTAGGTAGCATTTTGTATAAGCATCCTTCCTTGACACCTTTTGCTACTAGCTGACATCTTTTGGATTTATCTCTGATAGTGCATTCATCATTGTCGAAGATGACTTTGTAATTGTGTTCCGTCATTTGACCTACTGACAAAAGGTTCTTGCTGAGCTTCGGAACATAGAGCACATCTTTCACTAATCCTTTTGTACTAGTGATTTTGTTCATAGGGATAATGCCTGTCCCTTGAACTGGATTCGGTGTATTGTCTGCTATGTAGATGACATTTTTTTGTCCTTCTAATGGCTTCATTTCTATGAACCATTCCTGATGATTTGTCATGTGAGATGATGCATCGCTGCTCCATCGCTGTCGATGTACTAAGGATCTTGTTCCACTTGGTCAACTTGATAGCTGAAATCCTCTTTGGGATTGAAATCAGTGTCTAGGTACACTGTATTAGTTTGATGCACTTTCTCACTTGCAAGAAACATATTTCCATGTTCATTTGCAAAATGACTGACTAGAATGTCCACCACGATGATTTCCTCTTCCTCGGGAATTCCCTCAATTACTACTGGATGAACCGCCTTGGTCGTAATGTGTCTTGCGGCAATCTCTTTCATAGTGTCCAAACTTGTGACAGTAGTTGCACTGAATGTTTGACACATTGGTGGATGAATTACCTCGTCCTTGAAATCTTCCTCGGTTGGAATGATTTCCTCTTTGCTGATTCTGATGTTGCTGAGGATGATGATGCTGATTTTGATTTTGTTGCTGATGATGACCACTTTTCTTATATGATCTACCTCTGCCTTTGCCTCTGCCTCTGCTTCTATCTGAAGCTGTGAATGTCTGATCTGAATGTCTGATCATTAGAATGACCTTTACGTGCTTGAATGGCCTGAGTCCTGAGTTCTTCACCAAGTTGGAATGACTGAAGTTCTTCTAGTGTCAGAATTTGTTGTTGGATGGCAATACTCTAGACTAGATTCTTGTATCCCTCTCCTAGTCCATTCAGAATGACTTGAACCATTTCTACGGGGTTCATACTCTCCTGCTAATGCAAGTTGATTATTGTAGTCTTTTATGCGAAGTACATAAGCATGACCGGTTTTGCTGCTATTGCAGAAACTTTGGTTGATTTGGTTTCTCAAGGTGAGAATCCTGGATGTGTTCTTGGACTCGTAGAGAGCTGCGAACATATCCCATGCTTCTTTTGATGTCTTGAATGTGTTGAGCTATCCTAGCATGACATCTTGCACATTTTGCTTGATTAGATGATAGGCATACTTGTCTTTCTTATCCCATTCTACTTGAGCTCGAGAAATGGCAAGATTTGCTATTGGTGCGGAAACTATTTGTGTAGATGTAGATCCCGTTGCTGGTGCTGTGACAACAGATGGTGTAGAGCTACTTATGGCTGGATCGGCCAATGGTCTAGGTGTAGACCCATAGACATACTCCCATTTGTCCTGAAGTACAAGAATGGTCTCCATTTGGTATTTCCATGTATCGTAATTGGAGTTGTCTAACTTAGCAAATGCCTCCAAATTGAGGTTGCTAGTCGTAGACATGGTGCAAGAAATGTACTCAAAAGTGTCGTGAAAATCTCTGTATGAATCAACTGCAAATACACTGTCTATGCCAAGTGAAATCTCTGAACCGTCGGTGAAGATAGAACTGCAATATATAAAATCTAATCTATATTACAAGGCTTGTGGCAATGATGCCGGGAATAGCCAAGAGGCTTTACAAGGCTAAAATGATGTGCACGATGCCATGAGATAGCCGAATAGGCTTTATAATAGTGGCATGTGTGTGTGAAATCAAATGCTATCTACCCACTGAAACAATCTACAATGCCTCTGAACTCTGAAGTTTGCTCACTGAATTGATGAGTGTAAGGGTTCAGGTTATGTAATGATGTGAAACTGTATGTGATCATATGGACTGACTCCGAGTAGGTACTAGTCGGGAATTTCAGGCATGGCTTAGATTGGTAAGGGAAAAGTGTCCAGGACATCGCCAAGACCCTAGAAAGCCTAAAACCCACCACGACATGAATTTGGGCATTCTAGACTTGCTAGAATGCCCAAATTCACACTATGGCGGGTTTTAGGCTTTCTAAGTCCTAGCAACGTCCCGAACACTTTTCCATTCTGTGCGACGATGAAATTCCTTTAGGATTTGATAGAATTTAAAACTTACATTAAAATGATCAGTTACTTCAGTCATAAAAATGGAGAATACACAACAATGCGATAGTGTGGAGAATGTGGATATATTTTATTTAAAAATATCGACCCTTGGGCCTTAGATACAAGATAGTGCCTTCAAGGGCAGGGGGTGGTCTAAGTCCTAAGAGTGGGCTGTAAGAGAATATAGGGCTTCAAGCTTGGGTCACTTCATAGCCGCTTCACTAGCCATGTCCTTGTCCATGATCGTGACGCACTTTGCATGGATGGCACACAAGTTGGCGTCCTCAAACAAAGTGGTGGTCACTTGATCCATAGCCTCCTAGAGCGCTCCCATAGCTCCTATGCTGAATCACACATCATCCTTGTATCCCTATGCTATTTCACATACCACATGTTGGAAGGGAGCATGCGGGATCACGTTGTCAGTGGTCTTCTACATTTGTTTGATCTCCCTTAGGGCCTGTGCTCCTGGCTTTGCTCTGTATGGCTTCTTGACTCTTGGTGGAGGCTTTACAGGTATTCGAACATGATCCCATGGCCTCTTGTCTACCTTGAATTTCTTATGCTGCTCTTTTCTACATTGATCCTCCTCCAAATCCTCCTCTCGCGAACGTCCTGAGCTTTGTCCTTCTTTGGGATTGGGCTTCCTCGGTGTCTGCTTTACCCTCTTTATGGGCATAAGTACCATTTCTATGATGGGTTGTATCACCAGGAGATGGAAGATTATGCTCTTCCTACTAGTAGTTTGTTGGTCCTTAAGAAGCCTCTCTATGTCCAGGAGGTTATCGAATACATTTTGTTCATGCGAGGGAGTCCTCTCATGGGGAGGGGAAGGCTAAGGGGAAGGGAAATTCTTAAAGATATGTTGCTCGATCGAGGGAGTGCTCTCATGGGCATAGGATGGCTGAGGGGAAGGTTGAGGGGAAGGCTGAGGCTGAGGTTGAGCAGAAGGCTGAGGGGAAGGCTCATGCTCTTGGGGCTTGGGAGTGGGATCACAGGACTTGGGGGAGGGCTCATGAGAGTTGGGGGAGGGCTCACGAGAGTCTTGGGAGACCTCAGGAGAGTTGGGGGAGGGCTCACGAGAGTTGAGGGAGATACCATCAAACCTAGATAGGTTCGTGTGCATAGATGCCATGGAGGTGGTGGAGCTAGAGGAGGAAGGGTGGAGGTGGCATCCCGTGGGTCTAGCAATGTTCTTCACTCTTGCCATTGAATAATGAGAGTTAGGGTTTTTTTTAATGTTTTATATAGACCCATCATGTTTTGACACCCCTTTTAATTATGTTTAGGGTTTCATCATGCCCCCTGCCCCCGCCCTAACCCCTCCAACCCCCCCACCCTCGTTGCCCTCCCTCCCTGTTGCCCTCCCCCTACTTGCCTTGCCCACACCCGCTGTCGCCCTCCCCCATCCCCCCCATCCCCCCCTCCCCCCACCCTTGCTACCACTCCACCCTTGCCCTTGTCCCACTCCGTGCCCCTCCCTTCTCTCCCCCCTCCTTCACCATGTCCCCACTTTCCCCAACATCATGTGAGTACAAAAATTGTGGTCAAAATAAACAAGATATTAAAGAGTGAGTACACAAATTGTGGTCAAAATAAGCAATACATTTATTTCATATTTGTATACAATCACACCATAGCTTCTCTTGGTCGTTGAACCCATCTACTCCCTTCTCTCACTCTAGCTTGCAACCAACATGCGACTCCTCGACTCCCTATGGATGCTTTCCAAGCACTATGCCTTCTATTATTTGATACAATTTGAACTACTTTTGCAAATTCTGATGCCTTTGCCTTTTTAGACTTCAAAGTCCTTCCTCGTAAACATCTAAAAACCCAATCGAACATCTCATGCAATGCTTTGCTACAAGTGACACCACCACCATGCCTTGAGTTCTTGAAGTAGGCTACCTTGTCTCTATAGTGCGACTTCTCCATGCCTTGTGTATTCCAAATGGACAAAGGGCCCCAATTTTTTACAAACCATGGTCTGTGTGCATAGAGAATATGATGCAAACATGATGAGAATCGTTTCAGCAACAAAAACTGTTTATAAAGAAAGTGCTAAATATTACAATGGTGCCAAGATTACCATGTAATGCATAATGTGCGACTCCCCCTATGCTTTCACCATTAATTGCATAAACTCTTTTATAGCCATCCTGAACCTTTCATAATACATCTCATCGATTTGAACCTGGCAAAGCAATTTTATCAATGCATCTACCTTTGTCCATACTTTAGCTCTCAAGGTTGCTACTTGAGGATGAGAAGCCTTATTGGTCATGCATTCACACAATGCTTTCCAGTATTCCCGACCCAAACTACTTAAAGCAAATCCATGCATTGCTGCTACAATAAAGATTAAGAAAGGTGAAGAGGTAATTGTCAGGGCAACACTAGATAAATTTGAGGCTACAAGGATGGTAGCAAGTTTCAGTAATAAGCCAGATTCAATGAAAATCTTGGATGGGAGTACATCACGGAAGTACATTGAGTGATTGTGGAATCAATTGCATGGCAAACATAATAACAGGGTTCAAAACTGTGCAAGAAAACATAGAGAAAAAAAAGGAATCAAAAGATAAAATACAGATCAAAAAATGCCAAAGCGAAAGAAGAATAAAAGAGATAAAGAGGACTTGCATCTTGGTTTACCATTGATAGAGCCCCTTGACATGATGCCGCCAAATACAAAGAACTTGGGAAAGGATGAGATGGAATTCATGGTAGGTGTAGAATCCTTAATGCGATGGAAAGCTTTCTATCCATTTGGGTATGAGACAAGTTTTGAAATTGATGTCAAAAGGTGTTATGAGGTAGGAGTTAATTATGTGTACAGGCCACGTAATGAGACCGTGGTGTTAAGACTGGTTATGGACTTTTGTAAAGCACCACATCCTATGGACATAACCGTAGACTTAGTACCCTTTGACAGAAAAAATAAATGCCCATTAAAAACTTTGAAAAAAGAGGACATTAATCATGTGGACTACATTGTTATTTCTGGGCAACACTCAATTGAAGCTGCTAAAAGACTTCAAGGCATTAAGTCAATCCCTGAAGCTACAAAAGCTTTGTATAGGTACACTAATAATCTTTCATTTTTTTGCATATAATTTCCTTGGTTGAATTGTTCTATATGTTCTTGTGAAATGTGTTTTCAATTTTTAATCAATGTTATTAGGTTTCAACAAGCTAGAATAATTATGAACTGTCCAAATTGCGGACAGCAAACATTGTACATGCTAAAACTATGAGAAGGTTCCCATACTTGGATCAGCTTGTACATGTTAGGCAACAATGGGAAGCTTTCGAAAAGCCAACAAGGCCAACAAAAGGACGTGAACATAGTGATCTATGGGATGTGAGTGTGTATAATTTGTTAAGATATATATTCTTATGGCTTGCTTTTATCCTAAATATTCTAATGCATCAAGAATTTTCATCATGTGATGATGACATAAATTCATTGAGATGACAAAGATGAGCCTTGACAAGCTCACATTTAAACGCGACATCCACATGATCATGTCCTTAGAAGATATCTTCGAAATGGATGACAATATAAAAAATGTACACATTGGGAAAATTTGAAGCATTGAAAGAAGACAAAAAAGCAAAAGATGTGATCAAAGAGGGAGAGGACTTTGTAAAGGTCAGGCAAGCACCACATACAGCTTCGGTTTGTGGAACCTTGCTTAGTTCTTTGGAGGGACTATCTAAGGACATCATTCGAGAATTACAAGATAAGATAATGAAGCATACAGTTGTCTTAGAAGTCAAAGAAGGAAGGGCAATTGATAACAAGGAAGATGAAAGCATACCAGGTTCTCTAAGGAACAATTACAGCAGATTTTAGTACACTTGCTGGAGGTAATAAGAAGCAAAGTTGGGATGTTGTCGTATCTACTTGTGCAATTACAGATGATGAATATAACAAAATAACTAGATGGTCTAAAGAGTGGATTAAAAATGCATTAAGAAAGACAAAGAGACCTACACCATTGCTTGTTCTAGTGACTGATATGATCACCTCACACTATAAGCGATGTATTGGATTACAAGGACCATTTAATAAAAAGATGCCATGATAGTATCTGTAGTAGGAGCACATTTTGAAAGCACAAATGTTTTAAATAAGTTTCCATGTGATATTTTTTTGGGCCTTGTTGTCCTCAACATGGTGTCTAAAGAAGACTCACATCGGTGGACTCAAGAGGATTTTTCTTGCCTATTCACACTCTTGGATTCTATCAATAAGCATGATCAATTTGTCCTTATTGCATTTGTCAAGGATTTAGAAGTCATTGGGAAGTTAATTGAATGTGCAAAGTAGCAAAACTAGAAAACCGTCTTAGAATGGGGTTCCTACATGATACAAGTGCCAATCGAACATCACACCAATACATGGTGCTTCGTGTCTGCTTTTATAAAGGAGATGATTATAATTGTGGCCAACTCATGCCATCAGACTGCGAACCTAATCTCTCCTGGATAGAAACAGAGAACGTAGAAGAAAGATGGAATTCGAAATATGTTGATCGTTTAATTGATTCATACTGTCATGAGGAACACCATGTTGTAGATGTATTCACAGGTGGGGTTGTCACTCGAGCAGCTCTCTTGAAGAAAAGAAAATGTCTAGCCCTCACAAAATTAGAAGGTGATGTGGGAGATTTGGAGGCAATGTGTGCATAGCTTATTGAGATTGACGAGTCTTTGAAGGTGTGGATGGGAATAGACACTCCTAAAGGCCAGGCATCCATCGAGGCAACTCCAATAACAAGTGTTGAGCTTGTAAAACAAATATACAACGAAGCAAAGAAACCTCATCCACATCTCCAAGGAGTTTAGATGATGAAGAGCATATTAGAGGTAATGATACAAGATAGTGATGATATATGAAATATTTGACATTTATTTTTGGTACATCTGATGATTTGTATTTTCTCTTTATCGGTTTGATATTAGTTGTTATTGTTAGCATAGTCTTTTTATATTGAATGTTAAACTTTTCTTATGTGTTCAAAATATATGTAAATGCAATTTGCCATGATAATATGAAGAGCACTAAGGAAGACACATAATCCTTGCACCCCTAGATTGCTTTATTTTAATTGACACAATTTATTTGAAAGTTTGTTTAATATACAAATGACACAACTTATATTGTTTTTCATATGGGTACTTGACAGGCGCTTCTCAATTGATAACTACTATCAAGAAAAATGTTCAAGAAGATAAAGATATACAAGATCCTTATGGAAGTGTTCATGTGTATGAAAACTTAGAATTAACAATCCCCATAGGATTGTGGCTTATTCCACATTAGAAGAATCCCATAGGGTAGGACATTGCACATTAAGTGAAAGGGAATCTATACATATATTTAGAGATTGCTCACATGAGTCATTTAACCATGATGTGGATGATGCAAATACTCTACTAGTACAAGACGACATTAAGATGGACATTTCTAAAGAGGATTCAAGAGAAAATATAGAATGGTCCACTAAAACAAATTATTCAATGCAAGAATCCCTGAAATGTGTAACAATGAGTGCCACTTATAGAAATGAATAAAATAGAAAGGGAAGCAATGTACACAACGAAGATGTAAAATAACGTTACAGTGACTTGGTCGCTTGGGCCATTTAAAATACAATCAGCTCTTTATGGATAGTACTTGCATGCAACAAGATGACCCTCGTGCTCCCTAGCTTCTATGCTCTTATATACAAGCCCTCCTAACAAGGCAGAAGTGGGGTACTACCCACTTTCATTTACATATAGTCATCCGTACCCATTAGAATGATAGGTGTCCAATGCTCACAAAAACCCTAGACTAATGTCAAAATGTACAAAATTTCAAACTTTTGACCTAATTTTTAAAAAGAAGGCCATAAAAGCATCTAAGTTCTATGGCCCAATTTTATTTTGCAAAAAAGACTTGTCCATTTATCTAGAAATTTTTGAACATGTAAATTTGGAAGTTTTGTGAATCCAATATTTAAAACCTTTGTGAACAATGGTGTGAAATTTGGAGACTTAGAATAGCATACTTGAAAAATAGCATGAGGTGGTTTGTGGCTTGTATCATTTGCTAGAAATGATACAAGCAAAGGATCACCTCAATCAAAGGGGGTGGAAGTAGCTCAACGTTGATAGGAAGGTATAGCAACTAAAGTGAAAGTGACTTGATAGAAATGATAGAAGCCATAGACCATCTTAATGCAATAATGGTAGGGTAGCTCCATGTTGCATAGCAACTGGGGTGAAAGTGATGACACCCGTGAAAGTGGGTGGGTGTCATCAGGTGGGTACTAAGAGGTGGGGGCGAGGCCTTTTGGAGCAACATAGATGACATTATCTGCTTTCCTTCATCCCTTTTTTACCCCTCTCCTCTCCCTTCACGCCCTTTTTACACCTCTCCTTTCGTCTATCCCCAAGTAATAGTATTTGGAAAACATATTAAGGGATGAAATGCATCCGTCCTCGAAATAATTACCAATTACCACCGTTTAAAATGCCATCTCTTTCATGCCACTCATATTCACACACACGGACGGCACAATCACGGGGCGCTTACTAGTTAACCTACAAGGTCATCGACTTTAATGGGCATCGATCCCGACTCGAAGAGATGGCGACGAAAGTCCATGCGCATGCTCTGTCACCGAAAATTTGTGGACACGCAACAAGCTGCAACTCTGGCTTTTGAGGCATTACTGTTGGTAGTCAATCGGGAAAATCGAGCTGAAAAGCCTGCGCCGTCCACCAGACTGTCGCTTACCAAGTGCGGCAAGAATCAAGCGATGGGTGCGGAGGGAGACTGGGGGGAATATGCACGGAAACTCAGCGTGGGCAAAAGAAACACTGATATGATCGATGCCGTCAAAAGAAAAAAAAGTGCGGATATGCCAGCTGCGGAAAGACAAAGAAGCGTGATTCGAGTTGGCCGTAGGAACAATATTTTATGCAGTGCACCATGCGATCGTAGATTGACAAGAGAGAGCTATACTCGATCAGTGATGTGAAAATCAAGCAGTGCGCACTTGCCTTATCTCCATCATAAGGCCTGCCCGAGATCCCAAAATGCGGAAAAAGAAGATGAATTGGATGTGCAATGGTGATAAGGGAGCGGAGACTAGAAAAGATACCGAATTGAAAGGAAGGAGGGAGAGAGGATGGATTTACAGGGAAGGAAATGGCGAGTGGACCTTAAACCAATCATAACTAGAATGTTTGGCCAGCTCCTAAGTATATTTCAAGTAGCTAATAATAGGCCAATTGATCCAATGGCTTAGAATGTGCTCCATGGCTTCGTAAGATCTTATAAAACAAAGTGTTAGCAATGGACTTACCGCGATAAATCCATGTTAATCTTTCGCGGGGATGTTTAAAAATTTTAAAAACAAAGATTCTTAAAGGTTAGTTATGAGTTTCTCACCAGGGAATCTTGTGGCCTACATAAGTCAACAATGATAAGTCCATATTTACCGTGACAAGTCCATGTTTATCTTTCATGCGAAGGTTTAAAATTCACTCTAAGCCAACCACATTGGTTGTGCTCTTGCATGCCATCTTTGAATTATTCCCACACATAAAAGAATTATCAAATATATTTAAAGGAAAGTGTTTTATAGGTGCATCATCAACTAAAGTCTCACACTCCCACAGATTGCATCATTGAAGCTAATAAAATACATCTATGAAGTATTAACAAATGTTTAAAAAATGTTTTCAAGACACACAAAATGGTGTCCTTCTATTCTACAACTAGGTCCTCCAATACAACTAATCACGCACCCTAGATGGAGGCACGATGAAAGAAATACTTTTAGTTAGCAAGAGTCAACGTTTGGCTGGTGTAGCCAATCGCGAAACTCTCTCTCTCTCTCTCTCTCTCTCTCTCTCTCTCTCTCTCTCTCTCTCTCTTTCTCTCTCTCTCTCTTTGTTATTTTACTATGTTTCATCTTAGTGTGAGTCCTAGTATTAAAATGTTACTCTCTTTGCAGTAGCATAAGACCGCCATGTCTCCAAGGAAGCCCAAAGGCATCACATCTCCCGCCTCCAAGAAGCTCGATGTCCTTTCTCCAAGAAGAAACACTCCATCCAGGAAGTTTGCAACCAAAGAGAAGGCAAAGGCTATGGACAGCAAAGCGGCTTCTATTCTAACTCCAACCAAAGAGAAGCCTAAGACTAAGGATAGCAAACCAATAGCAATTCCGACTTGAGTCAGTCTTGGATGGAGATTTTTCCTAAGAGCGAAGCCAGACTCATATTTGAAGTTGGATACCTAGATCCGAAAAATATGGGGAAACAATGACAAAGAGAGCCGGCATGGCTTTTATATAGGTCGGCTGAAGAATCATTGCTAAACGATTTTATGAAGATTTACTATAGGATTTACAATTCAAAAACAGTCACGAACAATGAAGTTGGTACAGTGTTGGCACAGGCATTCGCTACATCTACTCATCGAGTAGATGTGATTGGGATGACTTTGCCCAACATAGAGATGTGAATATATGCTTGGCTAGCTTGGACAGCACGTGTATTAAGCACAAACGTGATGTAGGCACGTCTATAGCAAAACAGGAGCTTGTAAGTTTACAGGATCAATGGAAGTTCAGCGTGGAGCAAGAAGGTGTACTGCATGAGTGGAAGGGTACAGTGTGAAAGGAAAATACAAGATTGTATGTAAATTTTGAGGCTACTACTGCAACTGAGGGCGAAGCCCTCACAAAAGTTGAATCAATTATACATACACTTATCTGGTGCATAGTAAAGTAGACAATTTATTACATGGTAGTGTACGATTTCTTTAAGGATGTAGCAAAACTTAAGGTAGAATTGAATGCAACAAAAGTAATATTTGAATAAGCAAAAAGGCAGCAAATTAGCATTGGAGAGCACTACAAAGCAAGCTCAAGTTTTTTGAGAAACGTGCAGCATCTGATTAAGAAGCTCCCAAGTCAAGGTCCCGGAGTTTTGAATCTAGCACCAACTCACCATCCCATAGGCTCTACAGCAGCGACTATGAATGTGAATATTGAATGGTGAGACTCTTAACTTCCATGTACAAATCGATGTT
The DNA here is from genome assembly GCF_047967505.1 of Dipteris shenzhenensis. NCBI lineage: Eukaryota > Viridiplantae > Streptophyta > Polypodiopsida > Gleicheniales > Dipteridaceae > Dipteris > Dipteris shenzhenensis. The sequence continues at coordinate 26,596,194 of NC_141618.1, read as the reverse complement.
TTAGTTTTAGAGTTGGGTCCTCTTACAAGTAGTGTGTACTTACCCTTTCAATAAATGTGCGTGTGTTTTTTGTGGGCTTGGATTTTCTCAAGAAACTATTGATGTGCTTTTTGCACCATGCTTGCACACATACCACATCATGTATGCAACATTTCATTTTTCTAAGAACTTGCAATGTATTCATCTGTCCTGCAATGTATTGGTGTCAAATGCATGGTTGGCTGCCATGGGCTTTGAAAAAGCAGGTATATTTTCTTCACTCTTTTTTTTAAATTACTTATTACTCAATAGAGTGATATAATATTATACATGCTGAATATTTGAAGTCAGTTATTTAGTACTAAATAGTACTGTTTATGTGATTTAGCAATATTTAGGATTTAGAACTATTTGGCATTTATCAATATTTAACATTTTGCACTATCTAGACTTTATTACTATTTAGCACTATTTAGCATTTAGTAGTATTCAACACTATTTAGCATTCAGTAGTACTATTTAGCACTATCTATAGCACTACTACTACTGTGTGTTTCAGCACTATTTAGCATTTAACACTATTTGGCATTTAGTAGTATTTGTCATTTAGTACTTTTTAGCACTATTTAGCATTTAGGACTGTTCATTATTTAGTAATATTAGCACTACCTAGCATTTAGTACTAAAAGCATAAGCATTTAGTACTATTTGGCACTATCTTTAGCACTACTAGTATAGTTGTGTTTTAGCACTATCTAGCACTGCTAGTACTATGTATTTAGTGCTAAAAGGATAGTGAAAAAGGCTAAATACTAGTTAGAATTTAGTACTATTTAGCAATATCTAGCACTGCTAGTACTATGTGTTTCAACACTATTTAACATTTAACACTATTTGGCATTTAGTAGTATTTAGCATGTAGTACTATTTAGCACTGTTTAGCATTTAGTACTATTTAGCATTTAGGACTGTTCAACATTTAGTAATATTAGCACCACCTAGCATGTAGTACTATATATCATTTAGTACTAAAAGGATAGCTTAAAAAGCTAAATATGACTAAGCATTTAGTACCATTTAGTACTCTCTAGCATTTAGTACTATTTAGTTTTTAGAACTATAATTTAGTATTTAGTACTATTCATCATTTAGTACTATTCAACATTTAGTACTATTCAACATTTAGTACTATTTAGCATTTAATACTATTTATCATCTACTATTCAGCACTCTAAGTTAGCAACTAGTACTATTTAATATGTAGCATTTAGTACTATTTAGTAGTATCAGTAGTATTTACTAGTATTTAGCACTAGTTAGCATGTAGTACTATTTAGTATCACTAGTATTTAAGCAGTATATTTAAGCAGTATTTAGTACTATTTAGTATTAGTAGTATTTAGTAGTATTTAGCACTAGTTAGCACTTAGTACTATTTAGTATTAGTAGTATTTAGTACCTTAGTTAGCACTTAGTATTATGTAGCAGTATTAGGATTAGCATTAGTACTGTTTAGTACTTAGCACTATTAGTAGTATTTAGTACTATGTAGTAGTACTTAGCAGCATTAGTAGTATTTAGCACTATTAGTAGCACTTAGCACTTAGTACTATTTAGTACCAATCACATCTAGACTCCAACACAACCAATGGAAATATGGCCCTTGAGGGGTCCCCTTTAGCTGGGCAAGGGCTGTGTTCGAATATGTTCCTTGCCCCTAAAGGGGACCCCTCAAGGGCCATATTTCCTTCAAGTTTAAATACTACTATTTTTTTATTATTGTCTATCTTTAAATAATCTATTTGCCTTTTGAAATCAGTTTCAAATAATTGTTCTTTCCCTTACACAAACAGGTAAAGACACTGAAATACCATGTCCAAAAAAGTTAAAGACTGGTACAAAGCAAGCTGAAGCTATTGAAAATGAGAAATGTGAAACTCCTAACATTTCAAATGTATTCATAGACACCGAGAAAGAACAACAGGTAGAGGGGCATGCCTTGTGTGAAAAAGAAGACAATGAACAACTATTCGATGGAAGTCGGTTGGAAGATGACAACTCCTTGGAGGAGGTTGGGGATTAGGAATATGCTGAGGATGAAATGTTAGACAAAGTAAAAAAGCAGCAGGCAGTGGCACAGGGGGACCTAAAAGTTGTTGAGGAGAGAGGTAGGACTGTTTTTTTCCTATGTAGCCAAAAGAGGGTATTTATTTTTATAAGTTCCTGTTTTATCTATTTCATTTATTCATGTTTTATATATTGCATCTATTCATGCATTATATATTATTCAGCAGATGAAAGTTTGCCAGTTAAGGAAGCTCTTACTAAGATGAAGCGACACATACACCACAAGAAGAAATCTGATGTGCGGTTATTGTATAGAAGCAAGAATATAGAGGAAAAGGAGGGTATGTATTTTTTTGTGAAGATGCACATTTACAGTCTTCTGTGTATAGCACCTCAAATGCATTTTTGATCTGACTTTATTTCTTTGCAGTAGATAATCTAACTGGAGACATTGAAGATGATTAGCACTTAGATGAAAATGATATGTTGAACTTGGATGAAGAAAATCTGCAGCAACTGGACAGGATTATAGAGGATGCAATAGCAAGATTGGACATGTAGGACTTGCCGGGAAACCACAACAAGGATGAAGACATAGGAGGTGGTGGGGAGTCGACTAGAAAGAACAGCATGGGTGAACACACTGATAGTGGTGAAAAGCTCGACACAGATAGCGGTGATAGGGTCAGTGAGGCTAGCTGAGATTATATTAGGGCTAAAGCCTAAACTGCCTGCTGATAGCTCTGATGGAGAGCAAATGGAGGATGACATAGTACTAGGTAGCCTTCTTCCTACGGGGACAAAGAAGAGGAAATTTAGTCAAATAGTTACTAAGTCGTATTTGATTGATCCTAGCAAATGCCCAACCCCAAATGTTAGGACCAGATCATTTACGAAATGACATTGTATGAGAGTTGGTCTCACAAGTTTTAAATGAAAATCTTTTTGCAATTTATTTTCTTGTTTTTTGAATGAAATTATTTTTGCAATTTATCTTCCTTGTTTTTTTAATGAAATTCTTTTTGCAATTTATCTTCTCATATGTTGATATGAAATTCTTTTTGCAATTCATCAACTCAAGTATGATGGATTTGTATATGTGTTATTGTTGCTTCTAGGTGACTCTAGAGATGTTCTGCTTCAAAAAAAGTTGTTAATCTTTGATTTGAATGGAATATTGTTAAAGAGGTGGTGGCGGACTACTCTTGAAATGGCCCAAGGTGGTGATATTCATAAATTAGGCAACCATGTCATCTCTTTGCTACCACAGTTGATCAATTTCATGAAATCTTTGTGGGAGCATTTTGAGATCACTACATGGAGTAGTATGACAAGGAGAAATGTCAATCCCATATCGTCATTGATAGAAAGCAAATTGGGATGTGATGAGTTTAGGGAGTTCAAGTTCATGTTCAACTTTGCACCGGAGGATTGTTGTACAAGGGAAGAATTCCGCCACCCAACACAGCTGGATGAGATGTGTCTACTTAAGCCATTTAGTGCATTGGCTGTGCATGATATTGACTATGATCCCATGAACACACTCCTGGTTGATGACACTCCTTTGAAAGTAGCATTAAATCCACACGATTCCTGCATAACTCCTTTCGCCTATGACGGAGATCCGAATGATGATGAGCTATCAGATCAGTTGCTCCCATACTTATTGGATTGAGCAAATGCCAGAGAAAGTGTTCATGCCTTTACAATGAGATACCCTTATGAAGGCCATGTGATTGAGCGCATTGCAACAGCTGCCCATGGTGAGCATCCAACCAAATTATTTGTTGAAGTCTTTTCTACAGATTATGTTGACATGGGGTGTGTTGATGCTATCATTTCACTGTTAACTGAAGATCTAAAGCCCACGGACTGGTTTATCATCCAACAAAGAATAGGAGACCTTCCACATGAGATGTGTCAATAGATTCTTAGGCATAATCCAAGTTTATATAAACCAATACCCACCATACACTAGGCCTTGATGGCCAGATTGTAAAGGACTTGTACATTGATGAATACAGATGTTGTTACTTTTTGAATACAGACTTGTACTGGCCACTTTGTAATACAGTTTTTGCTGGTTACTTTGCTGATAAAATTAATGGTGAGATGATAAATGTATTGGTGTTCTTACATGGTATTGGTGCTGTTAAATGGTACTAGTGTTTGCTGATAAAAGTACTAGATGAGCCATTGTTTTAACCAATGCATAAATAGCCAATCTCGATGCAATAAAATATATATGGTCCTTTTTTATATGTTATCTTTTATGGTATTTTTTGCTCAACCATACAATACCAATTTTGGTTCTGGATAAAATAATACTAAGTATTAGTCAAGTCTAAGCTAAGGAATCATGTGTTATGTCTGTTATGGTGCTCATATAGTTGGCTGTTTTTGACTGGCATTATAGATCCATCATTATGTGTAATAGAGATGTACACTCTTCTGCTCTAGAGCTACAGGATGGAATTGTAAAAAGGGCTAATAACATATTTAGAGACCTTACAGATGCAGGGTACGGCCCAAAAGAAATAGCAACTTTGGATGTCCGAGACGACAGTCCCTCGGGTCGGCTACTAACGAGGATGTTGAGGAAGAAGGGCCAAAAACTCCTATGTTCTAGGGTCATTCCTTCCTAGAACATAGTATATTGGGGTGTGTGGAGTGTAGCGCCGCAGAGCTACTATATGTATCCAAGCCTGACTAGGTTGTATATTAGGGTGTGTGGAGTGCAATGCAAGGCTGTTGTATCCAAGCCGTTTGGGCTCCGTTATGAGAGTGCTCTCAACGGAAGCAAGAACGGAAGAAGGAGAGAGAGAGAGAGAGGGAGACAGAGAGCCACACAAGTTTTGGTGGGTGTAGAACCACCCTAATCTTCTTTTTCATTCATTTATATATGTGTTTGAGTATTGTACATAACTGGGGTTAAGCCATAGTAACCTTTAACCCCCACAACCTCCCACTTAAAGGACAATGTGCCTTTAAGGGAGAACAACCAGTGAGCATACTATCCAATGCCCATCAATACACAACAATACTCAAACCGCTAACTAGATAGACTCTTCGTTAGCATATCTACAGGGTTATCATCTGTATGAACCTTGACAAGCTCTATGCACTTGTCCTCAAGTACCTCCCTGATGAAATGGTACCTGACCTCAATGTGTTTGGTCTTTGCATGAAAGACCGGATTCCTTGCTAGCTGAATAGCACTCATGGAATCACTATGCAATGTCGGTACACCTGTATGAATGCCCAAATCTCCCACTAGCCGATCAAGCCATATAGCCTCCTTGCAACCCTCTGTGGCTGCAACATACTCAGCCTCTGTGGTAGACAAAGCAACGCACTTCTGTGCGCGAGACATCCATGACACTGCACCACCTGCAAAAGTGAACAGATAACCAGAAGTGGATCTCCTACTATCCACATGCCCTGCATAGTCTGAATCTGTGTACCCAAGTACACGCACGTCTCCTCTACCAAAGCAAATGCACATCTCCTTGGTACCCTTCATGTACCTCATGATGCACTTAACTGCCTCCCAATGCCTCTTTCCTAGATTAGCCATATACCGGCTAACAACTCCCATTGCAAATGCAATGTCTGGTCTAGTAGCTATCATAGCATACATAAGACTCCCAACTGTTGATGCATAAGGAACCTTGGCCATCATGGCCCTCTCCTCATCTGATTTGGGACTATCTGTATGACTCAGTTTCACATATGGAGGCAATGGAGTACTCACTGCCTTCCCCCCCTCCATATTGAAATGCTGTAATACTTTTGTAACATACTCTTTTTGTGAAAGCCAAAGGAGTTTCCTACTCCGATCACACGTGATGCGCATACCAAGAATATGACCTGCAAGTCCCAAATCCTTCATATCAAAGGCCTCATGCAACTTGGCCTTTAATGCATCTAGCTCATAAGTATTCTTGCTAGCCAATAGCATATCATCCACATATAGTGCCAAGATTATCAGGCTATTATCCTTAGCCCTTTTAGTGTAGAGGCAGTGATCAATTTCACTCCTTCTAAAACCCTGGGACCGAATGAAAGCATCAAACTTCTGATACCATTCTCTAGGCGCTTGCTTAAGACCATAGAGACTCTTCTTCAGCTTGCAAACTAAATGCTCTTTGTCCTTTTCTTCAAAGCCTTCCGGCTGCACCATGTAAATTTCCTCATGCAAATCCCCATATGCAAGAAAGCTGTCTTGACATCCATCTGCATAAGCTCCATATCCTCTATTGCCACTAGTCCAAGCATGCATCTAAGTGTGGTCATCTTCACAACCAGAGAGAATATCTCATCAAAGTCCACACCCTTCTCTTGCTTGAACCCTTTAGCAACCAAACGGGCCTTGTACCTAGGCACATCATCACCTGTGACCTTCATTTTGTAGACCCATTTACATGGCAATGCTTTCTTTCCATGTGGCAAAGAAACCAAGTCCCAAGTCTTATTCTTCATAAGTGAACTCATCTCTGATTGCATAGCATACTCCCACTTGCGTTGATCCTCACACATCATAGCCTCTCTATAGCAAGAAGGCTCCCCGCAATCAGTAAGCATCACATAGTCTACCCCTGGAACAAACCTATCAGGCGGTCTAGACACTCTAGATGATCTTCTCAAGGGCATTTCAGCTTGCTGTCCCACCTGCATATCAGCCACATTTGGCTCATCATTTCCACCAATAGATGATCCATCATCTACCCTTGATTGTATACCTGTAGGAGTACTTGGTGGTACCATTTCTTGCACATTTGGTGCATGGACAGCTTGCTGTCTATCAACATATGTAGGTGGATTCACATCCTGGAAAGTGATTCTCCTCATTTCCACATCCCTCATGGGTGCCTTATGCATCTTCTTCTCATTGAATACCACATCATGGCTGCGTATGATCTTCTTTGCTTCTGGATCCCAGAGACGATAGCCCATCTCTCCACTTTCACCATAACCCAGAAAGATGCATTTCCTAGACTTAGGATCTAGCTTCTTTCGAAGCTCTTTTGGCACATGTGCATATGCCTCACACCCAAATATACGCAAATGAGAGTAAGAGGGCTTCTTGCCACTCCATGCCTCTTCAGGAATACCACCATCCAAACTCTTACTAGGTGATCTATTGATCACATGCACTGCAGTCTTCATTGCCTCAGCCCAAAAACCACCAGAAAGACTTGCATTGGAAAGCATGCATTGCAACCTTTCTTGAATGGTACGGTTCATCTTTTCTACAACTGGATTTTGCTCTGGAGTATGAGGGGATGTGAGCTCCCTCTTAATCCCACGTGTATCACAGAAATGCTGAAAGTCATGAGAGAGATACTCTCCACCATTGTCAATCCGTAGGCATTTAAGCGTTCTACCTGACTGATTCTCAACCAAGGCCAGCCATTTCTGAAATACCTGGAACACATCACTCTTTCGAGCTATAGCATAAGCCCACACTTTCCTAGTTGCATCATCAATGAATGTCACATAGTATTCAGCCCTGCCTAATGACCCTGTAGGCATGGGACCACATACGTCTGAATGCACCAAATCAAGCATTTCAAACTCTTTCTTTCCCCTTCTTTTATGGGCTGATTTAGTCTGCTTCCCATATAGATAGTGCTCACAAAATTCAAAATCAGAGAAACTCAAATGCGGTACATAACCCAAACGGCATAAGAGTTTCATTCCATTCTGGCTCATGTGCCCCAACCTGCAATGCCACAAAGAAGTGCTTGGCTGCTCGGTTATTGCAACAACATGATCAAATACCCCTGATACATGTAAGGGATACAAAGTCCCACACTTGGCACCCCTGGCCAAAAGCATAGAGCCCTTCTAAATTTTCCAACTCTGAAAGCCAAAAGTGGTATGAAAACCAGCATCATCTAGCTGACCCACTGAAATAAGACTCTTGGTCAACTTAGGCACATGTCTCACATGTTTCAAAACAAATGCAGACCCATTTGCAAAAGAAAACTTTATGTCACCTGCTCCCACTATGTAACATGCATAGTCATTTCCAAGATGCACACAACCTGTAAAGTTTGTCCCATCAAACTTTTTAATGTTGAAAAACTCCTTTTCAAACATGGAAGAGGATGCCATGATGCAAATGAAACAAAATCCCAAATGCTAGTGCATACAAGAGAGAATCACACCAAATACCAGGTGCACCCAAATGTGTATGCCACAATAGAGTGAAATATCACCAAAACTCAAAGCTCAAAGCATCTGACTCATGTGCATATACTATGCATCCATATGAGCAAATCTGGCCCAAAAGAAAATGCTAATAAGTGCCAAATGACTCAAGCATAAACACCGTCCACTGGCATATGCATCAATAATATCTCATCCAAGAGAGCATAGCACTATCAGTGCATCACCTGCAATGTGTCAAAGCTGTCCCTCAGCATAAAATAGCATCCATGTGCAAAGCGTCCATAAAAATAGCATCCCACAAGGCAATTTGGGCCTATCAGCGCATCCAATAAGGACCGCAATGCATCCAAATGGCCTATAAATCATCCACTGCAACCCAATGCACACCACAAATGAGCGCACACTGCTCAAACTGCAACCAGAGTGATCTACATAAGGTATGCTCAAGAAATCATAGTCCCACGGTAATGAGCGCTACTGAAAATAGAACCTGAGATGCCTCAAAACATGGGCGCCATTGCATAATCGGAATCAGCAAGAAAATCTGCAAATATCTCTCTTCTGCCAGAACTCCAAAACCGATGAGTGAGAAATGGGAGTCAAGACTTATCCACTGCCATGTGGCATAAATCTAAGGTTTCAAAACCTTAGAATGAAAAATGCATAACAGAGAGACGAAATAGAATACACAGAGATCTATAACTCTGAAAATCCTCCACCAAATTGTGCAAGAACTGATAGGTAGGGGTATTTGGGCGTCCGAAACGCAATGGGACAGACGGTTTTAGAAACCGTGGTCTCAATCACTGGGTCCAACACACGGGCTAAAAAACGTTTTTTGAAACAGAGCTGTTTGTAAACTCCACCGGAGTGCGAATGATGAGCAACATAGAAGTTTTAGGACCTCCTGAGTCCACTGGAACTGACAGATCTGCAAATGGTTGCTCCAAACTTGAGTTCCAACACCTGGGCAAAAAACGCAGGAATTGACACAGTGAGTCAGAAATCCAATGAAATGATCCCAGATTCAAGAATGAAGGTGTTTCCAAACTCCTGAAGTAATGTGGACACCAAAAGCAAGCAATAGTTACCTCTACAAGTCAATATGGAGTCTCTGTCATCGAACGGAACAGGGAAAAGCTTAAAAAACGACTTTTTCTTTGAAAGCTCTTAACAGGCTCTCAAAACCACTTCGCAAAGCCAAAGTAACTTTTCCAAATGTTCCTCCAAGGTCTCTGCACACTCGGATGCAAGTAAAGTCGCCCACAAAGCTTCCCACAGAGCTTCTCCTTCCTCCCACAGAGCTGTTGAGCTTCAAGCATTCATGCACGCTCAGCTAGATCACCCGGGATACCAGTTGAGAGTGCTCTCAACGGAAGCAAGAATGGAAGAAAGAGAGAGAGAGAGAGAGGGAGACAGAGAGCCACACAAGTTTTGGTGGGTGCAGAACCACCCTAATCTTCTTTTTCATTCATTTATATATGTGTTTGAGTATTGTACATAACCGGGGTTAAGGCACAGTGACCTTTAACCCCCACACGTTATGTCATATGACTGATTCTATATGTCTCATTATGATTTTATATGTTGCCTTCTGATTTTGTATGGCTCATTTTGAATTATAAGTGCAATATATTAAAAAGAGGAATAACATTACAAAAATATGATTTAACAGTAGTACAATGGTTCTCTCTCTCTCTCTCTCTCTTTCTCTCTCAATTGACAGCAGATGTGCTACTTAAGGTAGTACTACATAGTATCACATAGTACTAACCAAATAGTACTAAGTAGTATGATATGATAGTAGTACAATGGCTCTCTCTCTCTCTCTCTCTCTCTCTCAATTAATAGCAAATGAGTTACTTAAGATAGTAGTACATAGTACTAAATGGTACTAACCAAATAGTAATAAGTAGTATGATATGATAGTAGAATAAACTTAATATGAACTATAAAAATTACTACATTAGTACACAATCCCTAAAAAATAAGGCTAATAGTATGATATAATAGCAGTACCTAAATAGTAATAATATAATAGTACAAAATTAAAACTAATAGTACTAAAAATTATTAAAGTTCCTCACTGCGGAGCATCCCTGAGAGAAACAAGATGCCTTTGTGTTACAAAAAGCAACCCCCAAAGGGGCAACTAAAAAAACAAAACGCACACAAAAATATGTAAGAGCCATTGCAAAAATACATGCTCACCGACAGTTCTTATAGAGAAATGTTTACCAAGATTCATTCGTGCACCTCCTGGGGTACATGATACGCCGTTCTCTGGCCTTTAACCTTGTGCTTTGCTTGCAACATTTCGAACTTTATTGCCAATACCACATCAACATGCACTATAGCAGGAGGTGCATCTTTTAGTAATGCATAACTGCTTTTGCATTTTGGGATTTTTGCATAAAAGATTCCAGAAACCACTTGATCCCCAATGTTGAAGACATTACTCCAGCCATCCATCTCTTGCTCTATGAGGACTGTTTTTATTTTGAGCATAACACCACATAATAATCCTCATTATCTTCGTTTGTAGGGGACCGTAGTACTGCAAAATGGTCTCCCATCTGAAGCATGTCAGCCAGTTGGTCTCTATCCATCGCATATGTTATAGATTCCTTCTCCATGTCTAATGTAGTCTATTCATTGATGGCTGTTCAAGGTCCATGGACTTGCATGAGATAAATTGGTGCACTTATCCCATGTTTCATCCATGTAGAATGAACAAAAGCATGACAAATGTCTAAACAAGTCTTCTGTGGGATCTTTGTTACTAAAACCCAATATGTAGTGTGTTGAACGACTTCCTTTGATGGTCTAGCCATTCCATGCTTTAGACCTGTCAATATCACCAACCTTTACTTCTACGAAGAGCCTTTGTTTAGAATCATCTCCCATCTTCCATGCCAACCATTCCACAACATCGTGTGCATTTTGTAGCTTTGCACCATTTATTGCTCACTGGGGTTAGTGCATGCTTTATGACTGCACCAGTCCCATCATGTTCTCCCTTGCCATGACCACTTCCGAAAAAGTTCCACATCAAATTTCCAATCAAAGAGCAATACCTAGCATAACAAACAATAGATATATTGCATTTTAAAATATGCAACATCTTCAGTGTGATGTAGAAAATAGGGGGCAGTGTCCAATGTCTTACCTTGCAACAAAGTAAAATGGGCGAGTGGCCTTAAGATGATGCCCCCATCTGACCAAACCCAGTTTCTTTTAAACTTCAAGCCTTTAGACACTAACCATTGATGGTGGAGCATAAAGAAATGGTACACAAATAGTGTGTCATGAATGTTCTTTGTCATCTAAAATGTAAAAAATGGATTGCTTTTTTATCTCGCTCGTCTCCTTCCAATAGAAAATATGAAACAAAATGGTCACCTTGGTCATTATGCCAATGCATTGATTGAACCTCATTTTGCACCTTGAATGTATAGTTCTCTGCAAAGTCAACAGCTGAAAGCACCACATCATCAGGTTAATTTGTGGTGCACTCTTTGAATTGAGAGTGTTGCCCAGTAACTATGGAAGTTGTGAGTGATAAACACATTTAAGTATTGCAAGTATTGAGGGATGATGATAGATGGAGGAGTTTCCTTGTATAAGAATTTTATTCTTTTCTTTGCATCACCTTTTCTCGTATCATCGGTGATATATTCATACGTATTCCATCTTATCAATGCACCATTTGCATCATCCAACTCACATGGGCAAAACAACGGTTGTGGGCACTTGTCACGTTTATGCAATAAGCATTCAAGCTTGTGCCATTCAGCATCCTCTTCCTTTGGACATACTGCCGAACGCCACATTTTAGACACAAAAGGACAACTGTTGGTGTGGGCAACACACGTGTCCTTCCCTTGGGGCCTACAAACCTTGCATAAGCAATCACACATATCTCCATGCAACAATGTGCTATTCTGCCTCATGGAATTCACTGCTAGTCAGAACAAGTCTATTCTTATATGGTAAATACAACAATAAGTATTCCTTTCCTTCAGTTTTTTAATGAAATAGGGCTTCAGATTCTGAAAAGAATGGAAACCAATACCTATGGAAGGAAGCTCCTCCTTGAAATTAAGTAAGAATTCTGTCTACAAAATCAATCATCAACAATCAGTATTATTTAAACCTAGACAATAAACAAAAAAACTATAAGTTATTTAAAACTTAGAGTGCCATCATTATTTTTCTAAGTTCTATCACTCAATTACTAAGTCTTAACTAGTAGTGCCAAATATCAGTAAATGCTAGATAGTACTAAATGCTAAATAGTACTAGGTGCTAAGTATTGTTGTAAATTCTAGATAGTACTAAATAGTAAATGCTAGATACTACTAAATATGTTTACATAGTACTAAGTGCTAAATATTTTACTAAATGCTAGATAGTACTAAGTGCGAATATTACTAACTGCTAGTTTAGTACTATTAGTAAGTGCGAATATTAGTACTATCAGTAAGTGCTAATATAACTAAGTGCTAGATAGTACTATTAGTAAGTGCTATATAGTCCTAAGCGCTAATGTTAGTAAGTGCTAATATTACTAGGCGCTAGATAGTACTATTAATACTAAATATTAAGAGGTAATATTAGTAAGTGCTAATATTACTAGTCCTGGATAGTACTAAACAGTAAGTGCCAGATAGTATTTAATAGGAAGTGTTAATATTAGTAAGTGTTGGATAGCAAGTGCTAATATTACTAAATAGTAAATGCTTGATCTATAGTACTATTAGTACTAACTAGCAAGTGCTAGATGGTAAGTGTGATATTACTAAGCACTATATAGTACTATTAGTATTAAATAGTAAGTGCTAATATTACTAAGTGCTAGATAGTATTGAAGAGTACTTAGTAAGTGCTAATATTACTAAGCACTAAGAAATATTGAGTCCTAAATAGTACTCAGTAAATAGTACTTACTCAGTGCTAAATGTTACTAAGTGCTACATAGTGCTAAATAGTGCTAAAATACTGCAAAATAATACTAAATAGAACTAATAGTAGTAATAGTAGAGTTAAGGCAAGGAAGAGAACAATATCTAAATAATACTATATAGTATCAGTAGCACGGTTAGTGCAAGGATAGTACTAAATAGAACTAGTAGCAGGGTTAGTGCAAGGAGAGAATGATTAAATGCTCGAAGTCCTTATCTAATACAAACAATTTCAAACACACACACTACTAATTAAGAATAAATAGTACTATTTAGTCATAACAAGTATTCTATTTAGTCATAATAACTGACTTGAAAGAGCAAACAATACTATTTTGTCCTATCTTTATTCCTAGGACTGATTTCTAAAATATGGTCTATAGTGTAAACGTATTAAGTCCCCGGTGTAGTATTTAGTACTATGATTCTATGATTTAGTGTTAAATTCTCTTCATATAGAGTCTATTACAGTGTTAAATGTTAGGTTTAACATCTAAACAATACTAATATTATCCCTGATAGTACTAAATGATTGTAAAGAGTACCAAATAACAGTGTGTAACTTGGGCTTCATTGAAAGAAGGAAGATGCACCTCTGTGAGCTCCAAGAAATGGGTGGGATCTATTGCATACTTTTTTGGGCCAAGCCTATGCCTGCAAACATCCTTCTTGTTTGGGGAAACCCTGGTGTTGTCTTTCCAAAACTGGACAACACGTTGAACAACCTCACAACTTAAGGAATCCTATCTACGCTTTCGACCTCCATCTGCCCATTTGAAGGAAGCTTGTTTTATGTCCACGCGATGTTTCTTCAAATTCTGTGCTTGATTCTGTGCTTTTCTATCACTATATTTTTTAAATACTGAAGTGTTAGCAATCATGTGGAGAGCTGCTCTCTTCACAGCACTTTCTACTCTTTTCACAAGACTCAATGATGTCTTTAGATTATCCACTATTGCCATTGATATGGACTGGCTTTGAAAATTTGTCTCATTGACAACCTCTTGCATATTTGGATGTTTTATAACCTTAGACAAAATGTCAGCCTTCGTTCTCAAGTCCAAGTTCTTTGTGGTATGCTTGAAATGTCGCACAACTGTTAATGTCAAGTGTCTCATGTTCCTTTCGGAGCAATGTTGTGGCAGTGCATTGAGCGAGTTCCCTTCATGGTGTGGCACTTCTAGTGCAGAGTTCTCCATCCTATGCACAACCGTATTTCAATGGTAAATCATAAATTAATGAACGACACAAGAAGACAATACGTCAAAACATGCATGCTCAATCTTACTGTATGAGAAAGTCATCCTAAGAGAGAGAGAGAAAGAGAGAGAGCTCTAGAGAGAGAGAGAAAGAGAGCTGTAGAATCACTCAAACATAACCGAGTTTTGTGCCAGAGAGAACATACAGTCCAAAGTGCGAGGGCTTCAATGAGAGAGAAGGGGATAGCCAGTTTTCACATAGAATGGAGAGAGCCGGGGAGAGATAGAGCCATGGACCTCTAGTGAAGATGAGCAGAGATAATTACAAGGACAGATACAGGACTCCACGAGAGAGAAGAGAGTCGACTATCAATGGTTTCAAACATGTGCGAGTGATTCCATGAGAGAGAAGAGAGTCAATTGAGAGTAGATTGCAGATCGCAGATTTCTTGATGTGCGGGGAAATCATCCTCCATTGAGAGTGGATTGCAGATTGCAGATTGTGGACTCCTCGATATGTGGAAATCTAATCCAACTGTTAGCACCTTTTAGTACACAATTTAGTACTATATCTATGCTAGAACCTTTGCCAAAAAGAGTACTTTTTAGACACCGTAGCATGCTTTCACCCTACCATGCACTCTATTATTCTCCTAAGCATGCAAGCCTGATGACTAGTAATTTACTGCACTCGTAGTAATCATGCATGCAAGCCTAGTGGTGGTAACTGGAAGCTGAGTAATTGTGGGCCACTGTAGTGGCTGGTAATTAACTACCAACCATCTTAGCTGCCACCATAGACGTGGCTAAGAATCTTAGATGCCACCACCTCTAATCATTCATTACCAATGCAAGTCAGTACTGCCACCTTGAATTAATATTCAAAATTCGGGCCAACCACCATGGTGGCTTTGACCTTGACAATAGTCGGGCTACAACCACCATGGTGGCTCTCACCTTGATAGTGTAGTCGGGCTACTTAACCGTTTTTTTTCTATCCCTCTCAAATGTTTCATTCTCCCTTGCAATCTCAAGCCTCCACTATTCCCTTTCCTTTATTGCTTCATCTTCTATTTCTCTCGACCATTTCTTTCTCCCTTGCAGCAATAGTGAGTTCAGTGTCTTAACTCAAATATCAATTTGCGAAAGGGAATCACAGCTACTCTTATGGTTTGACGTTTCAGGTCTCGTTCCTACAAGTGATCTTGTCAAGTGGTTTAAACATTGTGACTTCATCTTGATCACTGTCATCCTCTTACCTTATCACTCTAAGTGAATAATCCATTTGACTTCATTTCTTCTATCATTTGTTATTGTAATGTTGGCTGATGTATCTTTTTTTTTTTGCAGCAACCATTGGAGCCTAGTGTGTATTGATCTTCAACAAAAACAAGCCTTTTGTATGAATTCTCTCTATGGAACACATAGGGAGCTTGATCTGTATGTTTCCTTTCTTTACTATAGTCCTATATAAATAAAGCTCTGAGTTGTTACTTCACCATTGTTAACAATAGGATTTTATCTTACAGAGGCATGAAAAGGTTATTGGATGTCTTAGATCATTGTACTTTAAATGTGGACTTGCTAGATACTATTCAGATTATTGACTTAAGGGTAAGGACATTTCTCGATGTTCAATTATGTTTTTGGCATCCTCAATTATAAACCATATCTTAAGGTAACTGTTAAGTTTGTGAGGGTGCCACAATAGGATAATGCCCATTCATGTGGGTAGAGGACAATGATCCATGCCAAGTATTTATCAGATACTTACTTTGCAGATGTGCAACCAAACAAGGTAAACATATAAATCTATATATTCATAATGACTTCTGTACATGAAATGCCATTGTGAAACAAAATATAATATAATCTTTCTTATTATTATTCTTGATTGCAGGTTTTAGAGGATAGATTTACATCAATGTATGTGCATGGATATAGATCCATGGTCATAGAAAAGCTCCTAAGTTATGCTCATAAATTATCTTGAGGGAGACAAAGAGATATCTAAAGGTAGTGCTTTCAGAACCAAGGAACCCACTATCAAGGAGGCTACTAATATCATGAAGTTGTTGTTGAAGGGAAGGAGCCTACCACCACAAGTGGTATGAAGGAGCAGGGGGGTGAGGAAAGCAGTGAGGGCCATCATCGATATACAAAGGATCCATAGTAGCCTGATCTAGAGCAGCCTGATGAGCAGCCTAATCTAGAGCAGCCTGATGAGCAGCCTCCGCTTGATCAGCAGCTTGATGAGAAGCCTTCATAGTAGCCTTCGACTTCATCTTCATAAGATATGCATAGGAGTATATATTTTCATCATAGACCTCTCATATGAGTTATTAATTATCTCAACAATCCCATTTGGTATGTCTTTGCTAATGTATCACTGATTTTTGTATTGATACAATTTACATGTGATATGAATTTTGATTTCTCTCCACGATTAATCCCATTTGGGATGTCTTTACATAGAATTGTTCTTTCTCTTATTTGTAGTGTGTATAACATGTAGCATTAGTCTATGGTAGAAATATTGAATTCAAATTAAAAAGACTTAAGGGTACCTCCTTATAACGTAAAGGCTTTAAGGATAGCATATGGAAAATCAATAAAATTAACATAGATCGAGACCTTATCACTTGTAAAACCATAAGTGCTTGCTTTCCATTATGAATAATTCATGTACAAAAGTTTCATATAGGATTTAAAAAATCCAATTTGCATTATTGTTTGTTACAACCGAAGGAGGAATGTTACAATTCAAAGTATGTATACAACTTTAGAGCTAGACTATTAGATAGCTTCTCCAGCACGTTTCCCCAATAATTGAGAGTACATAACTAGACTAGTAGCAGAGGTTCTCTAGTATGCTTCTCCAATGGTTCAGAGTATAGAAGCAGAAAGCTCAAGAAGAGATGACGATGAGATTTTGGAGAAGATGTTAAAGGAGCAAATGCTATAATAGGAGGAGCTAGTGCACAAGGAGAAGATAGAGGATCATGCAGGTGCATCACATGCTCCAGCTACATCAGAGTCCTCCTGAGGAGCGTCCAGGTATAGTGAAAGTTGAAAGTCTCCACCACCACCAACAATAGAAATTGCATTTAGAACAAGATCCATAAAAGCAATAGCCTGCGTCTTCTCTATGAGTTGGACCGTAGTAGATATCTACAGATGTACACAATCACTAAGATCGGTGTGGTTGTTGGTCACTAAATTGTTGAGAAGTACTATACATGTACAAAAATCATGAGAAATCCTATAGATTGTTATTGAAATTTGAGATAGTCTCTCCAGCAATGCTTTTGCATTGAATTGTGTGCTCCTTCCTATGCAATATTTGTTGTAATGTTTTGTTAGTAACAAATGAAGACAATGGACAAATCACATAAATATAACAAATGAAGATACTAAAGAACTTATTTGTAAACATTCTATGCACCTTTGTGTTGTTGGTAATGTATGAGAATTATTTTGAAATATTGTCCTTTGTCTCCACACAAATGTCATGATGCAATTGGGCTACATACAACACTATAATTTTTGAGATTACACTTACTAATATTCCATCTTGATAGACCTTGATCTCCAATACTTTGTTTTCAGGTCTTGGTCCATTGGAACTAATTTATCCGCAATGAACCTACTACGTTTGTAGTAAAAAGAAAATATAAAATTATGGCTTGTAATCATATACCTAATGGTAACCGTACTTGGCACCACCTCACCGTAGACCTTGTTATATATTGATTTTCCCAACCATCATCTAAGAAGTCAAGGTTCTCTTTGAACATTTCTAGTTGCTTCATAGGTGAGCATTGTTTTGCACATCTTGATTGGATACTTGTTAAACAGGTCAACAAAAACAATGATTGGCATGCATACATTGATTTTTACAATTCTTGTAGCGATGTCTAGACGTAAAGATCGTTGAACTTCTGCAAATAGCTTAGCCCTGTATGTCTGTATCACACTATTAGGGGGCACTGGCTAGTCTATTAAGATCTTGTTTTCTCAACACATCGTGAGTGTTTGCTTTGTCCAACAAGTCAAAAAATTGGTCATAGAAGAAGATACCTGTCTGTGCTAATTGAGTTGCAGAATATCTATCTTGATATTGTAATTCTTCTATTGCTCCAAGCAAGACATCAAAGAATCCCAAAATACACTCAACCAGCTGCCATTCTTCATATGATGATGGATACAAATCTGAAAAGCAAAATACGTTTTAGCTTATGCGGAAAATAGCAATGTTTGAAACTACCATTCCGAAACTGAAAGGGTTAAATACTAACAATTGGGCCTGTACCGTGTAAGATAATCTAGATGATCACACAGCACAAGTTCATGTGCATATATACATGCTCAGCTAGTATTTCCTTAGAATCTTTCG
This sequence comes from Dipteris shenzhenensis, assembly GCF_047967505.1. Taxonomy (NCBI): domain Eukaryota; kingdom Viridiplantae; phylum Streptophyta; class Polypodiopsida; order Gleicheniales; family Dipteridaceae; genus Dipteris; species Dipteris shenzhenensis. Next base: position 26,577,412 of record NC_141618.1, on the reverse strand, counting down.
TACCATCTATTGTTCTGAAATCTTTGACCCTATTCGACTGTGGTTTCTTCCTCCTTGTTGGCTACATTAGCACCCAACTGCCTTTTAACACAACCATCTTTTGCCAGTGACCATCTGCATTCACCCTATTGGCAAACTCTATAGATGATATGCATGTTGTAGGTCACCGAGAAACAACCCTCACCTCTATGTCTTAGTCTTCTACATTTTTGAGTTACACACCACTTTGCATTGGGATGCCTTGGGTTGCCTGTTGCCATGGATGATTCATGAAAGAGAACCAAACTTGCAAATGGGTGAAATGCAAGCAAGAGAACTAGGAGGAAAAGTAGGAACGCAAGCAACAAAGCTTGTTTAGGAAAGAATGACCCTGGGGTGGCTATTGCCATGGATGGAAAGTTTAAGAAAGAGAACTGGGGGGGGAAACAACCTTAATCCTAGACTCGAGAAAGCACATTTAAATCTTTGATTCACACAAGTGGGAAAACTAGTTTAGGAGGTCCAAATCATATTTGAGTCCATGATCTTTTTTGAAAATGACTCCTTGTCAGGTTTAGATAGCTGTACATCTGTAAAGTTTTGTTTCTTTCTCTTATTATGTGAAAGTATTCTATATTTTCTCTATTTTCTCAACATTACGTTGGCCCTCTTGTGATTGGTGGAGAGGGATTTTTCATTAAATTGGCCAAAAGGCCCCAAAATGAGTTCCCTTTTTTCCTAATGCCTACTACATACCTTGTAGATCCGATGACCAACACTTTTGCTCACCTCTATCCAACATGCACAAGCTCACCACTTCCTAAAGTTGAAAGAGGCCTGGTTGCACCACCAAGAAAATGCAAGCTAATTGATTGCAGGTGATTTGGACACCATGGCCTCATCATGGATAGCCATACACAATTCACAAGTCCCCTTTTAAATTGAGCACCGTAGCTCGATTAAAATTATGTTCTACGCAATGTGTGTCTTTCCCCAAATTTCCAGTGTTTTCTTGATTTAGTAGAACTTTCTTGAATCAAAAGTATTGCAAAATGTAATGCTTCGTAGCTCAATCATTGAACATCGTTTGAGGAATCTCATCTTGCCCTTTGGGAGTTTTTCTATAAACACCCTCTTTTGGTAACATGTATCTATGTTTTTGGAGAATTGCCATTTATTTCAGCATGGAATTCTTCATAGCTCAATCATTGAACATGGTTTGAGGAATCTCATCTTGCACTTTGGGAGTTCTTGTTTTGGAGAACTAAAAGGTAGAGATTTATTTCCATGTACCTCCTTAGTACACATTTGGACATACAATAAAAGATAGAGATTTATGTCCATGTACCTCTTGATACTCTTTGTACACACTTTAGACATGCAACGAAGAGTAAAGTACAGAGCAAATGTTATCCATAGGTTGTAGGAGCTTTTAATGTGTTCAATGCAATTAATGCAATAGCAAAGTTTCCCATAGCTATTGTGTAGAGGACCTAGCAAGGTCTCTTCATTATGGTGGTTGAACATTCTCAATGGAGATCTTGCCATGACTCCCAATAGATGGAATAGATAATAATAATGTCAATGGAGCTTTGAGGGAGCTTTGTAGTATGGGGCACATGATGGTGATGTTAGTATAGGTGAAATTGCCTTAGTTATGTTAGGGAGATGCCAGTTATGTTGTAACGGAACCTCTTGCAGAGAGGCATGTGCTCTACATATCGGGAGTGGTCGAGGAAGCCATTTGGGTAGCACTTTGGCTAATGCATGTGATTTTTTTTGGCGAACGAAAAAGGAGCTTTATTAAAAGACAAGGAAGATACAAGAAGTAAAAACATGCTCAGTATCGAGCTTGCCTCAAGGCATTCATTGTTGCTGACAGATCTACAAATCTAGCACTAACCCTAACAAATGATATCAAGTGAAGCACATGTTCTTGCAGGTCTGTTGGTAGAAATTAAGTGGAGTCTTGCAATGCTGAAACACAATATTGTTCTGTTGAAACCAAATCTACTAGATAACACTAGCTTGCCCTTTCCCATTCTATGCAGAGCGGCAACGTGTTGACCTTACAAGAGGTTGCCAGATGTCACTTGCAAACCGTGCACATCGTCCCCATAGTGCAACGTTACCTTGTGCATGGAGGTTGTGGCTGTGGCTATCGTCGGTTGTGGCAGAGAGGATGTGGTTGTCATTGCCTTGCATTTCGTAGTGTCTTTGATAGGAGGTGTTGGGGGGTAACCCCAGGCACTAGACCATTTTCTGTGGAGGGCAAGTTGGAGAGGTGGTAGACGTCCTATAGGGACTATTCCATAATTGCCCCGTTGGGTTGCAAAGGCAGTCTGGGGTGACTCTCAGGACGACTTCTAAGGTGTAGTATGCACTAACCATCTCACTTGAATATAGGAGGTGCTCAATTTGTATATGGACGTTGTTGCCAAGAAATGGCAAAAAAATTGACGCCTTGGACAGCATTCAAATGTGAGGACATCGGAGGGCAAAATGACAAAACGCCCGTGTGACGAAAATTTGAATATTCTAATTAGAATATTAAAATGAAATTAATATGGCCACGTGTCCGTGAATTATCGCTGGCCGCCAGATCTGGCGGGCAATGCTTTGATTGAATGCGGGAATAAATACAGGCATAAAAGGCGCCACGTCCAGCGGCGGCGGCGGGGAAGGGGGTCAAAGATAGCGGGACGGGCCAACGGGGACATTTAGACGTTGCGTCACCAAAAAAGGGGGTACCGGCAAAATCAATTAGCGGCGATTTGGCGGCCAGGGCAGCGGGCAGCAGCAGGTACACCGGTGAAGGTCGGGGCCAGATGCAAAGGGAATCTCTGATCTGGACGGGTAGGGAGGGAACCAATAGGGGGGGATATTCTGTCTGGGGAAGGGCCGGCCGGACAAAAGTTGTCCGGCAAGTCTGGCTGGCTGGCCGTTGGTTGGACTGGCCATCGTCAACTCCGTTTTTCGACGTATTCTACAATTCGGCTTCTTGTTGTTCGTCTTATTGTATGCTCAGCTTTTCTGTTGTTTGGCTATGGCCGGCTATGGCGTCCTCTATTTCTCTTCCTTTCCCTTCTGCTTTTTCTGTTGCTATGCCGCCCTCGAGCTCTATCCTCCTCTTGCGAGCTGTCTCCTTCCTCCCTTCGCCACCTCTAATTATTCTGTTGTTGGTAGCTAGCTGCTCATTCACAGCTATGGCGGCGATGGCGATGGCGATCCCAGCTCTGGCTATGGCGTCTCTAGTCTCGCACTCTTTGTCGCGCTCTCTACGTATGGAAAACTCCTCCTTACGAGCTTAGTCTCTTCTCCACCTTTGATTGATCTGCCGGGTAGCTCATTCACAGCTCCGGCGATGACTATCCCAGCTCTAGCTATGGCGCCTCTTGTTGTGGCTATGGCGACCTCAAGCGACCTTGCTGTGGCTATGGCGACCTCCAGCTCTACATCGTTCTCGTTGCCAGCTCTATCTCCTACCTCTCTTCTTCGCCACCTCTAATTGATCTGTTCGTAGCTCATTCACAGCTGTGGCGATGGCGATCCACCCAGCTCTAGCGCAGCTATGACGTCTCTCTCATCTGTCTCTCTTCAGCTGTGGCGATGGCGATCTCAGCTCTAACTATGACCTCTCTCTCATCTGTCTCTCTTTAACTCTCTGGACCTCTCTGACCTCCCTTGTCCGCTCTCTGTTATAGACGCTCCTTCCTCCTCCCAGCTCGTCTCGCTATCGATCGCCGCTCACGAATTTACAGCTCAGCTATGGCGTGCACACAAACTAGCTCAGCTATGGCGACGTCTAGCTTCTTCGTCCTCTTCCTCCTCGCCTTCCTCTCCTCCTTCTCCCATTCCCTCCGCCCCCCCCGATTCCCTTTGTCTCCCCATCTGATCCATCGCCACCAGCTCGTCACCAGCCCCCCCCCACTCCCCGCATCCTTCTCCTACGAGACCCGCTTCTTCGCCCAGACCCTGGATCACTTCAGCTTCAGCCCTTCCCGAGACCACACCTTCCAGGAGCGCTACCTCATTAGCACCGAGCACTGGGGTGGAGCTAAACGCCTCGCTCCCATCTTCGTCTACTGTGGGAACGAAGGCGACATCACCTGGTTCGCCAACAACACAGGCTTTTTGTGGGAAATAGCCCCGCGTTACGAAGCGATGGTAGTCTTTCCAGAGGTAGCAATTTATATTTGCCGATGCATCGTCCAAATTTCAGCTCGTCTGCTTATATCAATCTATATTGGGGTCATCATGACAGCTAATTCGTTCATCTTTTTGCTCATTCTACCACTCCAGCATCGATATTATGGAGAATCCATACCAGACATGGCTTTGAAGAATCAAACAGCTGAAACCTTGGCCTTTCTCACATCCGAGCAGGCACTTGCGGATTATGCAGGTTTGATACTAGATTTGAAGAAGAACTACTCTGCAGAGGAATCGCCGGTGGTAGTGTTCGGGGGCTCCTATGGTGGAAGTAAGTTATAGGCGATAATATTCTGCTAGAAGTAAATTTCAACTCGATCTTTCATTGGTATCTGATTGTTCGTCTTCACCTGCAGTGTTAGCGGCCTGGTTCCGCTTGAAATACCCACACGTAGCCATTGGTGCGCTTTCAGCCTCCGCTCCTATCCTTGAGTTCGATCACATCGTTCCATGGGATGGCTTTTATAGAATCACATCGGAAGATTTTAAGGTCTGTTTCTCCATATTTTGGGGAATCGAAACAAATAGCTTTGCAACGCAATGAAATCTAGATCCTTTCTCAGTCGCGAGCAATCCCGTTGGTTTTGAATTTGTGGGGAGCAATCGCATTGGTTTTGAATTAGTACGACTTGTCCTGCTTCCATCTTTCAGAATGCGAGCTTGAGTTGCTTCGACACTATAAAGAGTTCCTGGGATGCATTAGCTGAGGCTTACCAGCGGAATGGAGGCATGGAGATGGTGAAGAAGACGTTCAATTTCTGCAGGTGGGTCTGAGAACAACGAGTGTGAATTTTTGGAAAGCAAGTGCAAACAGTCTCCGGCATGGTGAATCGTGATCGCTCTTAAACATGCAAATGCTTCATGATTCTCAGCAACGTCTCTGCCGACTTGGGATCGGTCGAAGGGTTCTTGGAAACAGCCTGGATATACCTTGCGATGACGGACTACCCTTATCCTGCAAATTTCTTGATGCCTTTACCTGGGAATCCTGTCAAAACGGTACGCATTGAATTGCAAAAATTGCAACAATTTGCAGGCTTAGAAAGCTGCAAAGCGGATGTACCGACGTAGAAGTGTTGATCCAACTGTGTGCAGGCTTGCGAGGCGATGGACACAATGCCAAAGGGTACCGATCTAATTTCTAGAGTCGCGGCTGGTGCGAATGTGTACTATAATGGTACTGGCGAAGTGCAGTGCTTCGAAATTAACGGAGGCGATCCACATGGATTGGCACTCTGGAGCTGGCAGGTGCATGGAGTCCTCCTAGGTTTGATCAACGCTCGGGAGTCGGAAGTTGGAAACGTAACGGCAATTTTCTTGGATTTGCGTAGCTATGGCGGTTAATTCAAAGCTTGGCAATCTGAGTCGCGCTACTGATGACAGGTATGCACTGAAATGGTGATGCCCATGATCAGCAATCCCAACAACAGCATGTTCCCGGCTTTCTACTTCGATTTCAACTCGTTGAAGAGCTCTTGCCAAGCGTCGTACGGGGTGTCTCCTAGGCCGCATTGGATAACACAAGAGTTCGGCGGCCATGTAAGTTAGAGCCAGAAGGGAGTTGCTGCGATTCCGAGACAGATTAAGATAAACGTACTGACGGAAGTTGCACGTTGAAATTTGTCGCAGGACATAGGCATGGTCTTGAAACGCTTCGCAAGTAATATCGTCTTCTCCAACGGCCTTTTAGATCCGTGGAGCAGTGGCGGGTGAGTTCTGCCGGATTTAGAGCTACCCAAATCCGCGTCGTTTTCAACCAAGCTCGATATTCGGAAGTCTGAACTTGCGACTGTGCCGGACTTAAATTTCCGACGAATGTGTGCAGGGTGCTGGAGACCATTTCGGACAGCGTAGTTGCATTGGCGACTGAGAAAGGTAACTAGCGACGGAATTTATAGTCTTCTATCTCAGGAATATCGTTCGATTTGACGGATTTGAGATAGAGATGCACGGAAATACGGACGGAGAAATTGGTCATTGAACGTGCATGCACCGAACGCTTGCTTCGATTACCCACATCGATCTAACGATGCGAAATTTGCGATGCAGGCGCACACCATCTGGATTTGCGAAGTTCGACGCCGGACGATCCGCCATGGCTAATCCAGCAAAGAAAGGAGGAGCTCAAGCACATTTCGAGGTGGCTAAGAGAGTATTATGCCGATTGGCAAGCCACTCATCGTTCTTCCCCGTCGTAAATTCCTTCTCTAGCGCCATAGCTGACTCTCCCTGGATCATCAAACACCATAGCTACCTAGCTTGCAGGCGATTATAATAGCCCGTGCGCCTATCTCCGATTTAAAATTAGAGCGGGAAACCCATAGGTCCCATGTCTCTGATCATCGCAGGCTCTATGATTTCAGAGCCCAAATCAAAATGCCTGATCGATTTTTCGATGGCGCATCCAAAATTCTGCCGGAAGTATTGTTGAATAATTTTTACCGTCCATTCTTGATTGGATTAAAAAGAGGGAGAAGAGATTTACCTGCCCACCCCTTGTCTCGTGGTTTGGGAGTTAAGTTCCAGCTTTTAGCCATGGTTTAAAGACGAGATGCCAAAACCAAGCACAAACGTTAGAAAAAGGAGATAGACAGTAACATAATTACAACAAAATATAGTGTTGTTCTAAATGTGCTTTTAAGTAGAAACAACCACAAATTAAATCCCCTTGTCATTGGTCCTACATTTCTCGGTCCTTGGGATCATTCATTCATTCATCATAGGCCATGGAAATTGAACTTGAATCCTACCACTTTATCAAATTTTTAAAAGGGAAAAAAATGAGTAAAAATATGAGCATGAGCAAACTTCCTTGCAAATGTCAAGGGTGGTGTTTCATTAATATTTGTCCCTTTTGAAAATTAAAGCCCAACTAATACATGAATAAGGTTATGTTCACAAGAGATCATAATTTCCTTGTTTGTGCACAGTCTATATAATGTTGTAATATGGTTCACAAACATACGAATAGAGATGTTGTCATCCTTCGATCTTGCATCCAACTTGCTATCTTTGTTGATTTTGGATGGTCCCTCACATCAAGAACATGCATGAAAAGAGAGGAATGTTGTAACAATTTAGATTCAAGTAGAAATATATTTAGGAGAAGGAGAAATGAACAAGTAGTTAAAATTATTTTTATAAAAATATGTATACTACAACCACAGGGAAGTAGCACGCTTCCCTTCCCAAAGAGTTATAAGTCGAGGGAACGAGCCCTTCCTTGGGCATTGAGATTGAGAAAATTGAGAATAGTAGCATTGGATGGCATCATGATAATTAAGTCTTGTGAATGAATAAGAGACTAACATATTACCCAAAGGTCAATACTTGTCTTCATACTGCAAATTTAGAAATAAATATCTTGCACACATCAATTACATAGATCTCTTTCAATTTCTACAAATATGCAAAAATACATTAAAAAAAGAAGGCATGTTAAAACATAGTCTCTATTATTCTTGAATGGCACATTGTTAGCCTAACTTCTATCAATAATTCATATATGAAATACTAAGTGGTTTGTTTGGTAGCAAGCAACCTTTTGAAAGAAGGATGGCCCGAGATCCATTGCTGTAATTCTGTCATCGATGGCCATCTAGTAAAAAGATCCACTGCTATAATTCATGCATCGTGGCTCCCATGGTCAGACTTGAGATAAGGGTATGTAATCAAATCATCGAGCTAAATCTAAGGTGTTTCTTAAAGAGCAAGTTCTTCAAGGTGATGACATAGATTCTTCTTTGAGACAACACTTTTGTTTACGTCTCCTACAATGCTCGAAGTTGGCTTAATTGATACTCGAGCTTGTAGAATAAAAAGCATTGAAAATAGATACGAACTATATATCATCCTAAAGTTGCCAACTTGATCAACAAGGGCAAATGTGCTTGCTACAATGAATCCAGTCCACCCACTCCGATTCGAATCGGATTGCCGTTCAGACTTCTCCCAAATGGTCTGGTGAATAATGAAATGTGTCCATCCTGTGTCCATCCACAGACTTAACGTTGATAGATAAAACATTGTGGTTTTTGATGCTATGGGAAGTGACAAAAACATGGCCATTGGAGATTGGTGCTTTTGTTGCACGAGTCTAGATACATCATGAATATCTTAGAAATTGAGGGGATTGGCCTTCATGGGTGAGTAAGGGTGAGGTTTACTTGGAGACTAGGAAGCGTTCGATTCTTCAAGAGAGCTGAAAGGAGTACTATTGGAGAATTTAGCCTGGGAGCAACTGTACCCAGGAAAAGTGAGCATGTTGTGGGGGTGTGGAGATGGTGGGAGCTTTCCTAAGGAGGCCACAAAGAGCTCTAGTAAAGAAAGTGATGTGTAGACCACAATCATGATAGGTAATGTGAGATGAAGGCCATGATGTTAATATGTGAGTACGCAAGTGCCTCCCACTAACAAACTCCACACAGGAGCCTCAAGATGTGGTCATGGGGAGTGCCACTCCCACATCCCAAAAAGAACAAATGCAATTTATCTACATGATAGAGTGTAAGCATGCAAAGAATAAGGGCTAAAGGAAATTTACAAGAGGGCAATAGGGAACAATAAGTGTAGCAAAAAAGTTGAGATTAGCCTACAAGCAACACAACAAAATTACAATGCAATGCTTCAAATGAAATCAACAATGCATTAGGGGAATTTCGGATTCAAAAAGGGCCTCATAAGGAGTGGGTTAGCAAGTTGGATTAAGAACTAACAAGGACCATGTGAGTCCAAAAGGGTGCATCTCCCTAGTAGGAGGTATGCCTCAAAAAGTGCAACTCCCTCTCCCACTTAGAGGGGGGGCCCTACTTGGAAAAAAGTGATGGCATCTCTCCCTCCCCAAGGTGGTCCCCATTCCAAAAAGTAGCTCACGGTTACCAGTGCCCCCAAAAATTTGAACTTTTTCAAAAGTTCCAAAAATTGCATAAAACCGTTCCAAACATTCCATCAAACCATACCTATGCACCAAAATCACTTTCCAACCAATAAATCCTTCATCTTCTCACCATAATCCCTAAATATTAATTCTTGTCACTATAATCACTTTTGAACCCCTAAATCCAATGTCTTCTTATAACTTAGTTATGTTGTCATCCCAAACCTTTTCTACTTCCATAAATCCTAATCTCAAATCTTAGTTCATATGACTTTCCCTCTACAAATCTAGTTTTGAATCCTCTCATGGCTCTATTGCAAGATTGCACCTATAGGCCACAAAAAAGCACCTTTCACATAGAAGTTTCACCTGAGTATGCTATGGCTCGTCAATGTGGTGGCCACAAGATTGCCGACAATGAAGAATTAAACCAACTATGACGACAAGGAGCAGTAGATCCTTTGTGACAGATGCTCCTCATGTGTTTTGTCAAGTTTACTTCAAAATGTGGGAGATGGTGGTCTTCAAGGCTTGCTTGGCTATTGCAAATGCATTGGCCATACTGGTGCTGAAGCCCAATTTGCCAATCTTCAATTGTTCAGCATGGAAGGAGAAATTCAAAAACTTACAGATACTATGCACACTCTACATGAACAACTAATCTAGGAACAAATAGCAAGTTCGACACTCAATAAAGAACTTGCATATTCTAAAATTGAGATGAAAAATTGTATTGATGTGAAGGAAAGTTCACAAGAGTTAATTACAGCATTGATTGACCAAAAGTCAAAATTGTTGAAAGAGACTTGATCTCTCCAGCAGCAACTTGCTACATTGACTACAAAATGGAGAAAATACAAAGAACTCCTTTTGGTTACAAAATTAGGATCAAGGTTGTGCAACCCATGGAGAGCTTGGAATATGGTGGTGGAGCAAGGAAGCATACGGTGCAAGGTACATGGTATGTATATTTTGGACTATTTTGTAATTGTGATGTTTTTCATATAATATTGTAATGGTCTATTTTCTAATCTCATCCATGCTTTTGGTAGGAATTTTATGGCAAAGTAGAAGACAAGCATCTGACAAAATTTATAGTGAAGAAGAGAGAATTGATTTCCATTCTTAGGGATCCATGTCACCATGCAATTTTACAAGAGGTTATAGCTCATTTAGGAGACACTGTAGACCCAGCAAAAGTTGTTCATGCATGTGATGTTACTAACATTAGTAGACAAGGTTATTTAGCTTTATATAATGTTTCTATAGAGGCACTTCATAGTCAAGGTGTAAAGAGCCATGACCAGTACATCTTAGAAATACAAGAAAGAAAACAAATTCTACTGTCCAAGACATGCTAGGTGGATTTTTACACATTTTAGAGAGCATGATGTTAGAAGGCACAAACAAGGTGAAAAGCTAAGGTATCAAGGAAAAAGGTGGACAAGATACCAAGGGAGCAAGGCAACCAAGGACCAAGGACCTTCGAGTACACAAAGATGAACAATGTTTTTTTAGATGTATGCAAGGTCTAAGCTACTATGGTTGTGTATTACAACATAAAAGCACGGGGTAAGTGACTTCAGTTGTTGCAATTTATTGAAGATATTTTTTAGTTTCATAAATTTATAATTTTTTCATATTGTGGAGGAAAGCTTGTGTTTACTATCAAGTTGGATGAGTGTGAGGTTGCCAAAGGGCACAACTTGGAGAGGGTGAGTATTACATTGATGAACAAAGCCCTTGAACATGCAAAAAATAAGGACATTGAGGAAGATTTTAGTGTTCAATCATAATGCCACATTTGGTGGCTCACAACATTCAAACTTTTGAAAGACACACACTCATACTTGAAGTGGTGGTTAGTAGATATCCAATTCTAAGTGTTATAGATGCCCTGGCCAAAGGAGATTTGCTTCAAGTTGAAAGATTTTATCCTTTCAAAGTTGAATGGCACATGGGAGGAGATCTTGAAATGTCAAAGTGCATGTTTGGAGTGGAACTGAGTGCAATGCAACATACCCATGCCTATTTTGCATGCACTCACAACAACTTCAAGTAACCAAGAATATGAGTAATGGACAATGTAGATGGAAAGGGGAAGGGAAGAAAGCATGCATGTTCTTATCAAAGCTATACTTACATATTAACATAACATCAAAGCAAACATGCATGTTCTTATTAAATGGAAAGGGAAGCAAACATGCATGTTCTTATCAAAGCTATACTTACATATTAACATAAAATCTTGGTGAAAGTTTATGGAGATCATTTTTTAGTTTCATTAAAAGTTTCGCTTATTAACGAAACGAATAGGAAAAAATCATCCATGTCCGAAGCAAATAAGGAAAGGCAACAAAATGGGTAATGGTAAAGACGTGATGAGTAATGCAATAGATGGCGATGCTGAGAAACGGATGTACTGGAAGAATGGAGTGATGAGCTAGGATCCAATTTTTAACATTCTATACAAAGAGTGCATTTTTGTGTGTTTCATGTCGAGATGCGTGGCTCATTGACAATTTGCTTTACTTGCACATTGTATATGCCTGGAACATGAAATTAGAAGAGAGAGAGAGAGTGGCATCATGTGTTGCAAAGCTTGAAGCTCTTCTCTTGAGCATGGGCTTACCTTGAGAAATGTGAAGCTATGCAAAGACACACAACTCTTAGAAAAGTTAGGAAATCTTTCGAGTAGAGTGTCCATGGGGGGCTAAAAAACACAAAGATTTTGGTCCAATCATGGCGAGAATCGATTAAACATGCAATAAAATTATTGGAAAGACTTGTGTGAGTGCACCACTAATTTGGAAGTTGGTCCTAATTTAAGACATTTGAGAGCACGTGTTTGAAAAGCACTAGATAACCTTGTAAAGATATTGAGAAATCCTTCCATAGATGATCCGGATGTGCAATTATATGAAGCCGTTAGTGAAAGAGTTCATTGAAGCCATGGTGGATGCTTGGGGTGAATCACATGTTACTCATTACATGGTATGTTTACACCACAATGTTTTAATTTTAATTGCACTTAAAGAGAGAGAGAGAGAGAGATGATAGTTTTATTTTTCAAGGGATGCCTAGAGAACTATTGGGAGTGGTTTAGTCCACACACAAAAAAAGAGCTCCAAGAGCCTTGCTTGTGCTGACATGCCAAATAGTAAGACGACATTGTCTGTTCGTTTGGCGCAGCGGCACGAACATCTTGGAGCCCCACTTTTATTATTTTGTTCAATGGATTCCTAGTGCACTATTGGGGGTGATGTAGGCAAAAGAAATTAAAAAACAAGACTCCAAGAGCTCCTGTTCATGTCGGAGCATGAAATGGTGAGATGGCATTGTCGTCTCATCGTTTGGCATACCGACACAAGCTGAGGCTCTTGGAGCCCGTTTTTTTAGTCTTTTTCTTCAAGGCATTCCAAGTGGACTATTTGGAGTGCCCTTGAAAAATAAAATTAAAAAAAAGGGCTCCAAGAGCCGACATGTGAAGGACAAGACAACGACGTCTTGTCGCTTGCCATGCCGGCAAAAACAGGGACTCTTGGCGCCCCTCTTTTTTGTTTTTAATTTTCAAGGGAACATGTTTTATGGAGAGTGTAATGGAGAGTGTTAACTTATTTTTTGAATATTCCTCTTTACATTTTGAATAAGGAGACTCTATGTGAGCTCTATGTGCCTCTATCCACTACTCTCTCTCTCTCTTTCTCTCTCTCCATATAGCAAATAGCACACATGCACATTTGTAACATAGCATTATATAATAGCCAATTATAGTTATAACAAATTGTAAAAGAAGTTTTCTTTGATTACAAATTTAAAATCATGATGCAAAGTACACAACAATTTGAGATGATAATAAAAAGTATATGTATATTATCATGTTGGTATGTATACAAGGTTGGTGCCATACACTATAATTCAGATTGATTTTGTTTACATCATTTCCTTTTCTTTGGCCACTTCAAATTTCTCCATGATAGCTTCTCCTCTTCGTGACATTGTAAACACCACCCATAGCACCCACTATAGCAGCTATCAAAAGTTTTTCAGAAAGCTTGAGCCCCAAAAGTGCATACCACATCTCACCTCACTAAAATACATTTGTGTGCCATGTGAACTAAAGGAACAAGGGACATAATCTTTGAGAATTCCCTGCACTTCAACAATTTTCCCTTTCCGTTCGGCGAGAAGTTTAAGTGGATGCAAACTAGGGTGTCTTTCATAAACAATCCCATGTAATGGGCAAATGAGGAGTCCACACCCATGCTCTCCCCTTGACCCCTATGTCAAATCCCAAAACTGTCAACTTCAAAGGTTGTTTGAAAATTGCAACAACATTATCAATCCAAAATCATTAAGATAAGAACATAAAATCAAAAAATTTTATAAAATAACATTAACTTATAGTTTCTTGTGCATCTCTTTCATCAAAGCCTTTTTTGTTCAAGTCCACGAAGCTCTTGCTCTCATCGATGTGAACTGATAGAGAAGATGACGATGCCTCGCCAGGACCTTAAATTCTTGGTCGTTTGACTCTTTTTCATATTTCCTTCTCCACAGATCCTTGCAATTGCAAAAAGTCTTGCATTTTCTTGAGCCTCCTCCATGCTTGTATGTTGTAAAGGTAATAACATATTGCTTTACATACAAGGAATATGAATGCAATAGAGCATATCAAGTGTACTCTGCTCCTCCTACATAAATTATTTTGCTCTTTGTATGTCATGCCCTCTATTGTACCTCGTTTATTTGTGTTTGTAATATACTACTACCAGAAGAAACAGACCATTGAAGTGTAGAGGCAGCATATTCAAGTGTGTCCTATTGCTCTCTATTGTCCATACTAGAAAGAGTGATCTTAATTGTTGGATGTGTAGCTTCGATGTGTGTGGTAATTAGTGGAGTAATCTCCATAGATAGTTTCCATAGTGCCCAAAAAATTATCTAGTCTCCACAATGTGTGCTAATAGTGGAGTAAACCCCAAAGCTAGTCTCCATAGTGTCCAAAAAAGAGGTGTTCTAGGGAGGCCTTTTTTTAATAACTTTGGAGGGTTGTTTCAAAAGAGTGTCAACAATCGAAGGTCATTTGGTGCACGGTGAAGTTTATATCTCTGAGGATTTAGGGTATGGAAGCATATTGCAACAATCGAGCAAAAGTTGAGCCTATGTTGGTGGCAGCATTATGGTTGAGTGTGGATGAATTAACAAACCATTGCCACCATCACTTCAATTTGGCATTAACATTTGGCTATCTTTCTTGGGATTGCATTGTAGAAGCAAATGGAGTGCAAGAAAATTGACATGCAATGAATGATAGAGCCAATGGATGTGAGAACAAGAGATCAACTCAAATACAAACAACAAAGAGAGGAGTGGATCGTTGGAATCAAAGCCAAGACAAGAAAGCTTGAGATGATTGCTAAAGATGATGAATCCTTGATCAAAGGAAAGAGCAAGCTAATGAGTCCCCCAGCATCTATTCCAAACAAAAAGAGGAAGAGCGAAGCGACCAAGAGAGTCAACAAACCCCACCTTCTACTAACTCAAGCGAGTCTTGGCAAGGACACGGGAGTGGACCCTCATCACCATCACAAGGAAGAATCTTGAAAGATGAGTGAATCAAGAAAAGCAAACAGAGATGGACAAAGAAAGCAATGACCAAGTTGACCAAGACTACGTCGAGCGAGAAAAAGTTGATCGAGCCCAAGCCAATTGTGATAGTGATGATCAAGGTGACAAAGAACTCGACAACAAAAAATTCACCCTACCAACAATGAGCCACCATTAAGACCACACCAAAGAGGCGATGGAGAAAGAGGACCAAAGATTTAAATGAAGTTTCAGAATTTCAATGGGAACAAGACAGAGAAACCCAAATCTCACGCTCACTATATCCTGAGAATGGCTACAATCTTGTATTCATTCATTAGAAAGAGTACTCGATGTACTTCCCCACCAATGTTGTTCAACAAAGCCATCAAATGGTATAACCATAGCCTGATGGACACTTTTCAATGTGAGACAAGTTGAAGTCTTTGTTCTTGAAGAGGTTCCAGCACAAATTCACTAAGGAGCCCCAATTCAATAGCGAGGGTGTACTACTAAATCTCAATTGCCTCAATCAAATAAATGGCGAATTAGTGTATGACTTCACATCACGAATGAAGGTGCTAACCAATCACTTCACCAATGTGCACTTGACAAAACGGTATTGTCCAATAATGGACCAAAGACCCATAGACACACCCCTCGCATAGGCGATTGAAGTGCCCAAGACATTGATCTTGAACAAAGAGGTGCCCACTCTATGTCAAAGTTTGAAACCACACAATGAAGGGAGTGATGATCAATGGAGGCTCAAGCATGCACAACATCTCAAACAAAGTCTAAAAGAGGCTAAAACTGAAGGACATGAAGCCCTTGCCATTCAAGATTCAGATGGCATTCCAGACGTTGGTGATTCCTTTGAGCATGGTAGAGTTCACAAATCCAGTGGAGCATGCTTCATGGTCATGTTCATGATGTCCAAGATGGAGAGCAAAGTGTGTGTACTCAATGTTGTTGGGATGGATAAGGGTGCCAAGGTGCCAATGAGTAGAAGCACAATCAAAAAAGACTGCAAGCTCGAATGTCTAGAGGCCCAAGAAGGTTATGCCTCCGACATTTTGGGGAAGCTACTCATATTCAACAGTGTGCTTATGATGATAATGGATGCATTAAGGGTAGCAAACATGAAATGATGTTAGGAGTTGGGGAGGTACACATGGCCTTTTCCAAGTGCTTCATTGAAGATGAAGAAGGAGAGATCAACAGCAAGCCTCAAGGAGGTCAGGGGGGCCTTGGATATATACTACGTGGCCTCTAGGGGTAGGATTAGAACAAATCCATTTGGCTTCCTTCCCACAATATAAGAGGTCCAAGAGACTCATGACTAGGAGGTAGCCCTTGGCATTCTATGGCCCTTCGATGGGGGCAGACAACGAGATATCTTGGTTTCCCGTTGGGTACAGACATTTCAATAGAGCAGCTGGTAGCCTTGGTTTTAGAGAGTGTGTGCATAAGCTTCTCTATTCGAGCTAGGCCAAACTCTCCTTACCAACAAGCAAGACCTTGGTGGCTAATGAGGTCCTCCTTGCCATCCCGGGGGGGTCACTATGTATAAACCCTCTATATCACGTGCGTTCATGGCCTATATTTAAAGTCCCTTATCAGTAAAAAATTTCATTAA
Organism: Dipteris shenzhenensis; assembly: GCF_047967505.1. Classification (NCBI taxonomy): domain Eukaryota; kingdom Viridiplantae; phylum Streptophyta; class Polypodiopsida; order Gleicheniales; family Dipteridaceae; genus Dipteris; species Dipteris shenzhenensis. Next base: position 26,561,117 of record NC_141618.1, on the reverse strand, counting down.
TAAAATGTACCCCTTTTCTATACAAATCTATAAATTTTTTCCAAAACTATTTTAAATAGTCCCTTATGTATATTTATTTCTGTAAATTTCAGAAATAAAAAAAATCCTTCTGTTGAACTCACGTGATAGGGTTACATATGATGAGTGACCCCCCCGAGCTTGCCATAGTCTCGTACATAGCCTCTTGTTGGTGCTTGTTGAGAGACCACGCTCAACATCATGTGATTACATGTGCATAGCACTAACACCTATAGAGTGTTATAAAGGAAAGGGTTAGATGCCCTAACCCTAATCCTAACCCTAAATGGGTTTGTATATATTTTACATTTTCAACTAAATCTAGTGTATAGTTAGTCATTTGTGGTATGCCCTCTAGCTGTGCCCTCTCTCCTCATCTCAACTCTTCTCCTCTCCCCTCTTCGTATTTTGTCATGGTATTAGAGCACAGTTATGCCTTCCATGCTGAGGCGCCTGCTTCTTGTGAGAGCTTGAGAGATTGAGAGATCAACTTTTCTCTTCTATGAGAGAAAAATTCCGTTCATTGTAAGAAAACTTTCGTCCATTCTGTTCATCTCTATTCAAGAGAGAGTTCTTTGAGTATAATTTTCATCACGTGAGCGAGAGAGGCTCATGAGATAGTCTTTGAGTTTATTGAGAGAGAGATATTCTCTAGTTTGTGAGAGGAATTTTTCCGTCCATTTCCTTCTTCTCTTTATGAGAGAGAGATAGAGAGAGGAAGAGCTACTTCTGTGTGTGTGTGTGTGTGTGTGTGTGAGAGAGAGAGAGACAGAGACAGAGACAGAGAGAGAGAGTCTACTCTCTTGAGGGTCTCCATTGAGGGAGAGAGATCCATCAACAAGCTTTTCTTGAGCATCCTTGACCAACACTCCTCTTTCAACGGGCTCTTCAACTACGGCCTTCTCTAGCAGCCATCACCAACCACAAAGACTGCCTCTCCAACAAAGGCAAACCCCGGCGGCTCTGCAATAGGCTTGCAAGCATCTCAAGCGGTTCCACGTTCAACGCCAACTGAGGCGACTCCTCAACAATGACAGCCAAGCTCGACACTCGGCTCTCCAAGCTCTTTCTCACAACTATGCCTTTACCAAAGAGCAAGCTTTCTACTCTCCAACTCAAAACGGGCTCATCTGTGGATATTGCATCAAATGGGCTCATCAACCTACAGCAACCGAAAATGGACACTGCGTATGTGCTTCTCTGCTAGCCCACAGCTCCAAATAGCATACCGACTAACCAAGCTCCTCGTTCAACTCTTGCAATGACATCTCGCCAGTCTCCCGTGATGCAGCTAGCAGCCAGCCCAAGCTCCAGAGCATATCCACACAATTCCAAAGCAAATAGATCCCCTACAGCAAGGTGACCAGTCAATCGGCCAACATCAGACATCATTGAGAAGCAAAATCCCATCTCAATCCCATGGGCTCCTTCGACAACAGACCTCTAAGCTCTCCAATGAAGGTGACCATAGAGGTGCCACAAACAATGAGTGTGCATCGACCTGCATCTCCAAAACAGCCTTTGCAGACTCTAGCACCAAGGCAAGGCTCAACTAACTGCCTTGACAATATGCACGCCAAGGCTCCTTCAGCTCACAGCCGACGGACTCCCATACATCACTACAAGGCACAAGCCCTTTTCCAACCGAAATACTGATCCTTTTTATACTAAATTTTTTTTTAAACAGGCGCAAAGGTCGATATTTACATCGTTATTAGCGTTGAAAAAGAATGGTCGCTATATTAGTGTCGCTATATAGTAACACTAGTAAACATTGCTATATAGTGACGATTAACAGAAGCTTTAAAAAAACATTAGTGGGGCTAAACACGGCCACAGCAAGCCCTATTTTGCCCCACTAATGTTTGTTTTTTAGTAATTACAAAAGAACGTTTTTTGTTACAAAATTTCCCTTGTAAAAAGGGTGATACAAAATCGCTCAAACAAGCCGAGCGACAGAAGCATATACATGTCGAAGATATACAACATTGTTTGTTATAAAATTACCATTTCGAAAAGGGTGATACAAAATCACTCAAATGAGCCGACATACAGAAGCATATACATGGCAAAGTATATGCAAACTACTAGTAATACTTCTACTACTACTGCTCATCCAAATCGTCATCCTCATTCTCGTCCTCGTCCTCGTCATGCTGGCCTGATCCATGGCCCTCGTGAGCTATGCCTAATCTCTGGCCCTCGTGAGCTGCACTCGATCCTTGGCCCTCGTCAAAGCCGTGTAAGCCTAATCCCTCGTCATCATCGCTCACCTCTACTGATGGGACGTTCGAGCTTTGATTCTAAGAGTGAAACCATATTAATTGGAAATTAGATTGGAACTTAAAGAATAAAATAGTTTAAAAAGTGAGATTACAAGTAGGAGTAAACTTATACCGTGCGAGCAGCTACCTCAACCCAATCAACCATCGCTCCCAGTGCCTCCTGCTCAATAAACCATGGCTTTGTTCCTATGTGGAATGCGCATCTCGTCTCTGAGTCTATGGGAAGGTGACCCATCGCAGCTTGCTATGGTCCCAATTTACGAGAGTTAGATAAAGTGCATGTAATATGTAGAAGTAAAACAAATAGAACAATACATTAAATGAGAAGAAGTAGACTTACCACGGTTGCCTCAAACGCCAACCGTCCGCTTGCACCAAAGTGCAAAGTCCAGCCATCTCCTCACAACCCTCCTCTGACCCTCGAATAGTTCGGGATGGTCCCTGTACTGCTTCTTAAAAAACTTCCAGTCAGCTTTGTTTGCCCAACTGGGTTTAGCCTTCCCCTTTGCGATGGAAGTACGCAAGGTTGACCTACGATGCTTCAAGAGGACCCCCATGCACTCTTTCATGTAATCTAAATTGAAATCCCAATTTGTGGGGTTAGGATATTGTCTTTTTAATTCATCGATGATTGCCTGCTTCTTTTGGTTATCTTGGTACTGCCAGTCAGTAGCTATGCCGCTTCTAAAGTGGTGGCCCATCAACCGCCTCATGGTGGCCATCACTGCTGGGCCCTTTTTATTTTCTATTATCTCTCCAGCAACCATGATTTCATAGGACAGGTCCTCGATCAGGTAAGGAGGATTCATGGTAGTGGAGAGTCAGAGCGAGTGGTGTTACTTCCTACAAGAACTTACAGAGCGAGGAGTAGCAGTGGGAGTAGGAGAGGGCAAGGGACCTGACTAGTATTGGGTCTCGAGACTAAGTGGAGATCTGTAGGGATGTGAGTGTGCTGACTCGTCTACATCTCCCGAGTCAGCACAACATAAGTGACCCTTCCTACTCTTCCTTCCTTTACGATGGGCATACCCAGGTAATGACCCCTCAATCAAAGGGGCCAGAGGGGACGGCTAGATAGTAGGTCTAGCCATCACTGTAGGAGAGGGATTTGCTAAGGTCCTCTGGGATAGTAGAGAGAAGAATCTTGCTACCTCCGCATCGGTCATCTGTGCGATAAACTCATCAGGACTCTCGACAAAGCCATGGGCTACTAGCAAAGGAGTTCCTCGAGGGGTAGTCATAGTGCTAGATCAGAGAGAAGTCGGTCGGCCAGGGGTAGTCACAAGGGTAGACCCCTGAGGTGTTGCTTGAGTGGATTCAAAGTCATCTAGAGAGTAGAGACCATGATGTCTCCTCCTACAAGGTTTTTGTACTCGTCGGACGTGACGTGATCCCATGTCTAATTTGGAGGATTGGACAAATATAGACACAAATACGAAGACAAAATACAAAAAACAAAAAACAAGAGCGGGTAAGAAGCAGATAGACAAGTAATTACTTAAGACAATTATGAAATTCAAACTCAAGAATTTATGAAAAGGCAATTAGTCACTTGTGAAAATTATGAAATGACATCAACGCATAAAGGATAAATATGAAAGGATAATTATTCACTTAAGACAATTATGAAAAGCTAGTTTTGAAATGACAAATATTTATGAAAGACAAGTGGAATCCAATAAGATTTTCATATATATATATAAAAAATAGAGACCAAAAGTATGTCTCCAAAATTATGTATATAAAAAATATATGTCTCCAAAAGTATGCTTAAGCAAAATTTGTCTCCAATATAGGTCTACTGCTCTGCATCATTGTCTGAGGTACTTTCCTCCTTCGCACCACTAGGCAGGTCACTAGAGACCTCATCCTCCACCTCTTCTAATATGTAGTCATGCTCTTCAGCGATTATGTACTCACAATCCATGAATGTCTCCACATAATCCATTATGTCCTTTACACAATCATATTTGAGGCTCCACCGATCGTGGTTGTCTCTCCACAACCTACGGAGATCTCGTAGGTTGTGTCGTGTGTTCCTCAGTCGCCCTTGCTCCACTACCCTTCGGCTTGGACCCCACCCAGAAGCATGCACCCCCACATTGTACTTCACCCAGTCACTCTCTTGTGCAATCTTCTCTTTTACATGAGCTAGCAGAGAAGCTATGTCTATAATCCCTATGACATGGGGAACCGGGTTGGGGTTTAGGGTTAGGGTTTAGGGAGGACACCCGTGGGTGAGGGCATGGTTGTTCCATTTAGAATTTGTTTGAAAACAAAAAGAACCAAATACGGCTAAGGAGCATGTGAAAAAAGAACCGAATACGACTAAGAAGAGGGGAAAAGAAGAGAAGCATAAGCATAAGCATAAGAGAAGCATAATAGAAAAGAGAAGCATAAGCATAAGGGAAAGAAAAACATAAGCATAAGAGAAGGAAGAGGGGAAAAGAGATTGAAAGAGGGGAAAAAGAAGAGGGGAAAAGAGCATAAGAGAAAAAGAAAGAAAGCATATACTTATGCTTATGCATGAGCATACGAGCATAAGAGAAAAAGAGACAACACATGCTTATGCTTATGCATGAGCATATGAGCATATGAGCATATGCTCATGCATAAGCATAAGCATATGCTCTCTCTTTTTCTTTTATGCTCATATGCTCATACATAAGCATAAGCATAGGCAAATACATATTTGCACTCATTGCAAGCGAGAAGTACGACATCAACGTCATATTGTCATGTGCCACTTGTGGATGTATGGGGAGGAGCTCGAACCAGTATCCACCGTTGGTGTTGCACGTGGTGATGGATCATCAGTAAGTTAATGCTATTTGAGTTCGTGATTAATATTGCATACCATTATGACACGAAACCTTGAGACAAGATATTTACACAAAATCTTGAGACAGCAGGATGAGGAGGTTGGTGAGGGTGCGCATATACCTTCACACTTTGAGCAAGACTATAGTCTCCTGGATGTGCCAGATGATGATGACGGTATGGTGGACATGATGGATTCTATTTTTAGGGGCACTACATCACATGTACACGTGATGTCCGAGTCTGAGGTCAATATACGAGAGTTGCAATCAACACAGTTGTATGAGGGTGCTAGGATGTCTAAACTACGGGCTTGTCTCTCAATCTTGAATCTGCAAGAAAAGTATGGGTGGTTAGACACAAGTGTCTAGGCCTTAATGAGGTTGCTCTAGAAGATGTTGCCTGCACCAAATACCATGCCTGCGTCAAGAGATTAAGCGAAGAAGATGCTAACAATGGTGGGTATGGATTATGATACCATCCATGCTTGCCGTAATGACTGTGTTCTCTTTCATCATGATCATGGAGATTTGGCTAGTTGTATAAAGTGTGGGGAACAACAATATAGAGAGAACAACGATTTGGCTAGTTGTCCAAAGTGTGGGTGAGCAGATACCGGTAAAGGTCTTAAGACACTTTCCCATCATTGCAAGAATACATCACCTGTTTCTATGCAAATCCATAGCGGAGTTGATGACTTGGCATGCATCTCATCGGTCCACTGATGACACATTGAGGATTCCTGTAGATTGTGCAGCTTGGAAGCACATAGACAATCAGTGGCCGGACTTTGCGAGGGAGCCACGCAACTTATATCTTGGGCTCGCCATGGATGGCATGAATCCTTTCGGGTTACAATCGACATCTTGGTCGACATGGCCCATAGTCTTGGTGAATTACAATATCCCACCATGGCTAACAATAAAGAAGGGACACCTCATGCTTACATTACTTGTGCCAAGGAAGTACAAGGCCAAAAATATGGATGTGTACATGGCACCTTTGATAGAGGAGCTACAAATCTTATGGAGAGGAGTGCAAGTCTTTGATATTTCCAGAGCTCCTAGACATACCAATGATATTTTGGTCAGGGGTATCTTGATGTGGACCATGCATGACTACCCAGGATATGGAGAGTGCGTAGGTACATGGTTGTGTCTTTACATGTATAATATAGGATTATGCTTTTATGACTCTCTTTCACGTGCATGTCTTATACTAACAGATTCATGCACGTGTGCAAGACTTGTTACAAGTGGCTACTATGCTTGTCCTGTTTGTGGACCGGGTTTGAAACCGTTTGCACGATACTCCAAACATATGAGGAAAAATGTTTATGAAGGTCATGCTCGATACCTTCCGCTGGACCATCTCGTGTGTGGAGGTCAGCTTGATCCACCACCACCATATTTGAAGGCAAGTGACTAGATTCATGCTTGGAGGGCAAATGGAGAGGAACCTCCTCATGGTATGAAGAAGCTATCCATCTTTCATGAGCTTTCTTATTGGGGTAAATTACAAATCAATCATCTCTTGGATCCCATGCATATCTTCAAGAATGTGGTGGCTACTGTTTGGGCACACTTGGTTGGTCCCAAAGACTCGAGAGGAGTGCGAGAAGACTTGCGTGCTATGAATACGATGTCTCGTTTGTGGCCCTAAGTGCATGCTTCGAGAAAGTTGTCCTCCCGAAAGTAACATGGCAAGTGACCACTCACTACCACCTCATCAGAGTGCTCTGTTGAGAGTTCATGCTCAACATCATGTGATCATGTGTACATAGCACCATCATGTGATCACATGTGCATAGCACTAACCTTATAGAGTGCTATAAAGGAAAGGGTTAGATGCCCTAATGCTAACCCTAAATGGGTTTGTATATATTCTACATTTTTAACTAAATCTAGTGTACAGTTAGTCATGTGAGGTGTGCTCTCTAGCTGTGCCCTCTCTCCTCATCTCCACTCTTCTCCTCTCCCCTCTTCATATTTTGTCATGGTATCAGAGCATGGTTATGCCTTCCGCTGAGGCGCTATCCTTCTTGTGAGAGTGATTGAGAGAGATTGAGTGTTCCATTCACTTCCATAGAGTGAGAGAAAATTTCCGTTCATTGGAAGGAATTCCATTCATTCTTGAGAGATTTTAGATCCTTCTCTTGAGTGTTTGTGAGAGAGAGATTGTGAGAAAGAGAGTTCTTCAATTGTTCCTAAATTTATCGAGAGAGCTTCTTCTTGAGAGATCCATTCTTTACTTTGAGAGAGAGACAGAGAGTTTATTTGTAGGTCCTATCCTGCACTTCGACCTATCCAAGCAACAACAATGCCAAGCAAAGCTTTCAGTCTAAAATTCAGCAAATTAAGGCTCATGCAAGTAGCCATTGCTTAGAAGTTGAGGAAGGCGACTTGGATGCCTCTCCAAACGGCAAAGAAGAGCTTCCATTAGCTAAAACTCCAAATTACCTCTATGCTACGTACTACTCCACACAAAGGTGCCTCCAATGAATTGCATCTTCGAGCTGCCTCCAGATGCCTCTATCTCTAGCAACTGCAAGCTCTGCCAGCTCCATCATCAAGTGCTACTCCAAGCTCTATGGCTGCTCAACCTCATGGAATTAGTGCTATTCAACGAGAGCCTAAGCTCTCTGGCCGCACAGCGCCATCTCCATTGCCCTACAAGAGCTCGCACGCAATGCGACATAGCCAACGGGTTGCTCGCCAGTAGAGCCATAGCTATCTACACTACTCCATCCATGTAATCACCTCCGAGCCTCTTCTGCCAGCTCACGGGACTTCACACACGGCTTCCAAAGAAAGCCAAATGATCTGCAACTCGCTCAAGTGCTCCTCCAACCGCAACCTCTACAGCAAACACCTCGTAAATGAGCCTCTCTAGCACCAACAGCTCCCACTCCACGCTGCATGACCGCTTCATAGCGCACGCTCCTCTGTCACCTCTGGGATCCTAATGTGGCAGTGTTGATTGGTCAAATTGGTCAACGATGATGTGGCATATGGTGATGTGGCCTTTGAATTTGACTTGTTGACTTTGCAACTAAGGTGGCAATGATGATGTGGCAATGAGGATAAGGGTGCCACATGTCACAATGTTGACCACACCTTAATCGAGGGTGAACTTGACCTTGGTTGATGTAATCGGGGGTCAATATGATTGTACCACTTAACTGAGGTTAATCTAATATTTCACATGTCTGTTTCTTGATCTACCTTCCTAACTCATGGTTGGATGAGCCTTACCTTGGTTAAGCTGAACCATGGTATAGCCTTATCCTCCCATGTGGCTTTTTCTAAGGTTTAGAAACCTTGGAGAAGCCAATCCGGAGAGACAGAGATGGCGATGGAGAACAAAAGGGCATTGAATGTGATGTGAGGTCTTTGGCAATGGAGAGGCGTCACTCAGCTACCACAGCATCAGTGCCACATGGCACACTGACCCTCTACAGGCACAATTATCACTCTGCAAGCACACTGTGCACCCTGCATGTGTACACAGTTGCCACCTCAGCACACTGCTTCATAGGCACACGTCTTGCTAGGCATTATGCCACATCATCACTACATGTGACCCACAGTGACACATCATCATTGAGCACCATTTCACTCCTTTTGCCCCTCCACCTATATCAAGTCGTATCTCTTGTTCTAGGAAGAATTTGATGGTGCTCCAAAAAGAAAATTCGCTCGATTTTTTGAGATCTATGTGCTCGTCACATCATGCACACATTTTGGTGCAAGTATCACTCACTTTTGAGCTTCACCACCAACAAATTCACTCCTACATGCACATCCGCCTCTACATCAATGCATCTGACCCAACACTTAAAAAGAACAAAAGAAAAGGAATTATTTGATGTTCTTTCATCGATCGATGGTTGGTATAGATCTAGATTAGAGTAAACTAGATCGCCATAGAGGAGATGCTTTGAATCTCCCCAAGTTGCCAATCTAAGCTATACCTGAAATTCTCGACTAGTACCTACTCAAAGTCAGTCCATGCGCTCATATATGGTTTCACATCATTACATTACCTGAAAGCTGACGTACATCAGTTCAGTGAGCAGACTTCAGAGAGTTTAGAGGCATTGCTGATTGTTCAATGAGCAGATAGCATATGATTTGATTTCACACACACATGCCATCATTGTAAAACCTATTTGGCTGTTTTACGGCATTGTGCACATCATTTCATCCTTGTAAAGCCTCTTGGCTATTCCATCATCATTTGCCACAAGCCTTGTAACACAAATCAGATTTAATATATTGCAGCTCTTCACCGACAATTCAAATATTTCACTTGCCACAGTCAGTGTTTTTGCAGTTGATTCATACAATGATTTTCATAACACTTTGAGTACATTTTTTGCACCATGTCTATGACTAGCAACCTCAATCTAGAGACATTTGCTAAGCTAGACAACTCCAATTATGGAACATGGAAATACCGAATGGAGACCACACCTAGACCATTGGATGATCCAGCCACCAATAGCTCTACTCCACCTGTTGTCACAGCACCAGTAGTGGGATCTACAACTACAAAAACAATTTCCGCACCTGTAGCAAATCCTACCATTGCTCAAGCTCAAGCAGAATGGGATAAGAAAGACAAGTATGCATATCATCTGATCAAGCAGAATGTGCAAGATGTCATGTAGGACAACTCAACATAGTCAAGACATCGAAAGAAGCATGGGATATGTTTGCAACTCTCTACGAGTCCAAGAACACATCCAGGATTCTCACACTAAGAAACCTGATCAACCAGAGTTTTTGCAACAGCAGCAAAACCGGTCATGCTTATGCACTCCGGATAAAAGACTACAACAATCAACTCGCAGCAGTAGGAGAGACTATGAACCTTGCAGAAATGATTCAAGTAATCCTAAATGGACTAGGAGAGGGATACGAGAATCTAGTCCAAAGTATTGCCATCCAATGGCAAATTTTGACATTAGAAGAGCTCCAGTCAGTTCTTCAGGACTCAGGCCATTCAAGCACGAAAAGGTCATTCTAATGATTAGGCAATCACAGCTTCAGACAGAAGCAGAGGCAGAGGTAGATCATTCCAGCGAAGTGGTAATCATCAGCAACAATAGGGTCATCATCAACAAAGTCAGCATCAGCATCAGCATCATCCGAATCATCAAAGAGGAAATCATTCCAACCGAGAAAGATTCCAAGGACGAGGGAATGCATCTACCAACGTGTCAAACATTCAGTGCAACTACTGTCATAAGTTTGGACACTATGAAAGAGATTGCCGCAAGAAGTAGTATGACCAAGGTAGTCAATCCAATAGTAGTCAAGGGAATTTCCACGACAAAGGAAATCATCATGGTGGACATTCTAGTCACAGTCATTTTGCAAATGGACATGGGAATATGTTTCTTGCAAAGGAGGAAATGCAGCAAACTAATACAATGTACCTAGACACTAATTTCAATCCCAAAGAGGACTATTAAGTTGACCAAGTGAAATAGGATCCTTGGTATATCGACGACGATGCATCATCTGTTAGAGTTAGCTCAAATGTCCACCTCTCATGTAACCCACCAATATTCTGTGTACCCAATGTTGTAAGGCCCCCATATGAGGAGAAGCCATGATGGGTATCAGATATTGGGAGGGATCCCCAGTTTAGACACTGGAAGGGGTCTTAGAGTAGACCAGATGGTTATGAGACGGCTTAGGAGCCAAGAGTAGATACCCGTCTGCACAAAGAGGGGGTTCGGGGGGGCGATAGCCCCCCCGATAGCAGGGGGTCCGGGGGGCGCAGGCCCCCGGTGGGGGTCTGGGGGCAAAGCCCCCAGCGGCAGGGTCCGGGGGCTGGCCCGACGGTATGACCTATGCGTGATCCTTCATCTGCCCGACGGCATGTTTTCTGAAGGGTCGGTGGTCTTCCAGGCCGACTGCCTATTACAGGGCCGACCGTCAACCACTTACACTATATAAGTGGCCACCCCCTATCATCAGATCACCAGTTCTTCACGCTCATAGTCCTCCGTCCAGCATCTGTCTAGATCACCATCGAAGCTCTGTCTGTAGAGCGCACGGGTGGACAGCCAACCATCAGTTGTATCAGCAGTTTGGTATATCAGAATTTTTTGTATTCTCTCCAGCTTTCCATCGTGTACTTGCGTTTTGTTGTTATCCTCCGCTGCGTACTATTTTCTTACATCATCTCACATGACAAATCATCAAGAATGGTTCAGAGAGATGAAACCATTAGAAGGTCAGAAAAATGTCATCTACACAGCACATAATACACCGAATCCAATTCAAGGGACAGGTGTTATCTCTATGAACAATTTCACTGGTATGAAAGGATTGGTGAAAGATGTGCTCTATGTTTCGAAGCTCAGCAAGAACCTTTTGTCAGTAGGTTAAATGACAGAACACAATTATCGAGTCATCTTCAACGGAGATGAATGCACTATCAGAGATAAATCTAAAAGATGTCAACTAGTAGCAAAAGGTGTCAAGAAAGGATGCTTGTACAGAATGCTAGCTATAGTACCAGAAAAGCATGCCATGTCAACTCAACCGCAACAGATGCCACTATCTGCAAAATGGCACAAGAGATATGGTCATGTCAATTTCAAGTACTTGTTTGATCTCAAGAATCAGAATATGGCAATTGGGATTCTGAAGCTACAGCTTCTTGGAAAAGTTTGCGAAGCATGCTGCTTCGGCAAACAAAAGCGAACCAACTTTGGCAGAAGTACCTCTCGCGCATGAGGTATTCTTGACTTGATACATACAGATGTATGGGGTTATGCCCAGACCCGCAGCATCAATGGTTCACTTTACTACTTGACTTTCATCGATGACTACAACAGATATTGTTGGGTCTACTTTCTGAAACATAAATCTGAAGTGTTTTCCAAATCTCAGGAATTCAAAGCCATGGTAGAAAACCAGACAGGTAGAAAGATCAAAGTCATGAGATCAAAAAGAGGAGGTGAATACATGTCTTTAGCATTCATGAACTTTTGTAGAAGTCACGACATTCGAAGACAATTCGCTTGTGCAGATACTCCTTAATAGAATGCAAGAGCTGAAAGGAAGAATGGAACTTTAGTAGACAGATGCTTAGTGAAAAGCGTCTTCCAAATCAGTATTGGGCAGAAGCAATAGCCACTGTGAACTATTTTCTTAATCGACTTCCTACCGAACCGATACAGGGTATGACTCCTTATGAAGCATTCACTGGACACAAGCCACACATTGGGCATCTCCACATATTTGGTATTGGAGCAGTGAAGGATTTGTTGAAGGTCTCAAAAGATATCACGATCTATCTTCCTCATGTCCATGCACTTCGTCAACAGTGCACTAATCTGTTCACCTCAACATGGTTCTGGGTAAGTCATCTCCTTTTTTCATCGATGCCTTTTTTTTCTCGAGGCGTGCTCTCTAAGTTTAGTTCTTAGACTTCCTTTTTTGCCCTATTTTCACACACTTACATACACTCATGCACATAGTATAACCCTTTCTTACACCCTCTTAGCACTCACATGTTAACTACCAAATCCCCCCCCCCCCAACCTAGAACCCTTGATTCACACATTTACTTAAGCCCCCCAATCCAATCCAACCTAACCTAACACACACACACACTCTCTTTCTATTTCTCCTACATACTTTCACTTTTGACATACAAATCCCCCTTTTTTTCACATTTAACCTTGCCCCCCCCCCCCTTCAATTTTATCATGGTAATTAGTGAGAACCACAATTACTCAATTTCTATCCCCTTTTTTTACTTGCACTCATCCCTTATCTATGACTTACACTTATGAGCTACACCCCCCCCCCCCCCCTTTTCCCCCATAACCCAACCTCCAGCCCCTCCCCTTCAAGCGTTTCTACCATGTGGAAAAAACCCCCTCAATGGTTTATCACCGACCATCCTTTGTTCCCTCACTCAACTACCCATGGTCACTGCTAACTAGTTTGACTAATTCAATAAGGTAGGCATTCTAGTAAAATGATAGGTTTGACCATCATAGGCACCTCGACTTGGACCAGAGCCTCTATTATGTTCTTTAAAGGCACAATCATGAGGGTGGCTGCTTCCTATTTGATATGATGGTGCCCTTGGTTAATGAAATGCTACCCTAGTGCTACCCACACAACTGTAGCCATTCATGTAAATGGTTGTTAGTTCAAACCCCATGGCATCTTATGATGATCATTGGTATAGGCTTTATAAGGGGCACCTTGCCCCTCTTTGTAGTTGTTGAGTCCAAAATTCTGACTCTGCTCAGTTATCGAGTCATAGTGCTCTGCGACGAGGAACTTTGAGCTATGTATTCCTCATTTCTATTTATTGGTTCCAACCTTGTCTCCATATTTAACTATGTTTCTTTTTCAATATTTCATCATTGTGTTTGCTTAAGCAACTTGACTTGAATGTGTATTGTTAAACCACCTAAGCCGTTTGCTTCATTTTTGGCTCGCCACTATGTATGTGAAATGTTGTATCAATATGACTAGCTAACATAGCATAAACAAAGCATTAACACTTTGGCAACCACATTATTTTTGTTCCATTATGGTACATGTGCGAGAAGCTCAGTATAAAAATTACGAGCTGCGTCGTTCTTAGGACTCTGTCCTTGGACTACGAGAAACCCAATAACAGTGCTCTTGGTGCTGATGGGCATTTAGTAGATTCTACCTCTCTTCTCATGCGTTTTGTTGCAACCACATCAAGTGGTACCCCTATTGCACCTACGTATCCTCCGTTGATCACCTTTCAACAATTACCAGTTAGTGTTCGCATTTGTCATCTAGTCATGACTGTCAAAACTCCAAGTTCTTTGATTTCCCAGAGGAGGATGGCGATGCACATGTAATGGTTTTTGAAAGTGCATGGCAAGAAAATGTTCCCATCGTGCAACAGATCAAACACATCAAAATGGCGACATTCCTCACTACTCTCTATAGCAGGGTAATGATTTGGGTTGCACAGTACACCATTACCCCACTACCCTTCATGCAGCCTTTTTGGCCTCCTGTCATGTAGAAAAGACAATAGTCCATGTCCTCAAAATCCTTAGACGTATGAACCAATGCGACTTCACATTGGATGACTACATTGCCAAGTTCCACACACTTAGCAGCTACCTGCCACAAGCACAATTCCCTACCCAAGAACTATTTGATTTGTACTTTGTGCATGGATTAAATCATAAACTAAAACAAGTGGTTGCGTCCTCAGATATGTGCATGTTAACCTTCAAAATATTTGTCAACAGTACTCACCATCGTGTTGAACAAATGCTAGTCCACATGAAGCGTGAACCAATAGTCCATCGAGCTAACAACGTCAATTTTGATGTGGAATTTGGTGATAGTAGTGCAGATGAGAGAGCTCGTGAATGATATAAGCACAGAAGAGTGACCAAGAAACCTGACACATCAACCATAGGTCGTGGCCATGCTGCCACCCTCTTGCTTGAAGATGGCACTAAAGCCTCGCCCTGTCTATGACACAATGTCTAGTGTCCTAAATGCCACAATAAAGGATGTGGACTAGAGGAATGTGGCCTCCATCAGCTATGGTGTTCCATATGCCAAACGACAACTCACACCATTGACACTTGTAGATGTAAGCACCCATGCCCATGGTCATTCTTGTCCAAGACATGACTATCGCCTTGATTATAAATCAGCTGCTTAGGGCAAGCCCTATCATCCTCTTCAAAGACCTTATCGTGTTCCTTCAGGCCAAATAATTTGCTATTACTGTGATGTGCTCAGCCATCAAAAGAGCGAGTGCGAGCTGTTGAAGAAACACTAAGCCAAGAAGGATGCATTGTGTACTCAGCTTATCGTGCCTGCGCTTGCAGCAACACCTCAAATCCATAATGTACAGATTGTTGCTCTCGACAATCCAGAGATTACAACTATTAACACTCGTGCTACCACCAATGTGGTGACATGGGTGATGAAGATTTTGCCAAGTCCCACATTGTCATCTGGCTGACTAGACAAGAAGAACAACGAGACAATTAATTGGCAGGATCAAGCAAATGTTTGTAATATACTGACAGAGTGGGTGTAGGATGTGCAACCTAGTCTGATGCCTGGTATAAAGGTTGCATTAGAATAACTCCTAAAGAGCAGGAGGAACCTCCCCAGATTGGGTTGAATGTGCCCCGAAAAGTCGCGAAAAACTTCGGTCTGGGTGAGTAAGTGTCATCCGAAGTTGAGCTTGACATTTGGAGTGCATTGAGGGATTTATGGATCAATAGGTTAGTGAAGCAACTATCGGATCTATTGCCAAACTTCCACCAAGAGCTCTGTCACTAGCTCATTGTTCCATTTTTACCGACAGTAGCAGTCTAGCCTATGTGCATCGCAAGATCATCTGGAACTAGTCCGATGGTGAGGTTTGACCAGATTGGAGACAACAAGTTGTGCTATTTAGATGAAGAGCTCAAACATCAAACTTGAAGATCTCAAGCCCTGATTATGCATCTGCTGTCGACACAACCAAAAGCACCGATTTATGATGAAAATATTGTTGTGATCACACTAACATTGAAGGGCTAACAGTTCCAAGCGCATTGCTTAGTGGGTAGTTCAAGGGTTAACGTAAGATTAGATGATTTGTGCCATCATCTTGGATTCTTCAAATGGGAGCCAGTGCTCTTTGTGGTTAGGATGGTGGATCAATGGTGAATACAATTGATGGTCCTCCTTTATTACATTTTGATTATGGTGAAAAACCTAATGACTATGTTTGAAACATGGGATGATTTTTTTCTATTAGTTTCGTTAAGAAGCAAAACTTTTATATTGATGTCAAAAGTTTGTATGCCTAATAAAAATAAGGTTTGAAAATTTTGCCAAGATTTAAAACATTTATGAGAAAACATTTAAAGTTTTGCCAAGATTTACAACTTTTTCTTTAAAATTCAAAAGAAAATATATAAAATTGTAATATGTTATACAAATATTGTGAAACTAAAAAAAACCAGCTCGATAATCTCTCGCCATGATTTTATATTAATATATAAGTATAGCTTCGATAAAAACATCACTGGTTTGACATCATCGTATTTGGATGGAAGAAATTAGTAGTGGCTACCCGATATTGCTCGCAAGCCATGGCTATGTAGCAAGGTGTGTGAAACAAGACTAGCATTATGACCAGATCACGATGGAAAGGTAAGAAAAAGGTGAAGATTTCCATCAACACCAAGAGGCCAATTCACAAACACATATGCCCACATGTGGTTGAGAGAGTCAACATGACCAAAGGACAACAAAGAAGAGGAGGAGTTCCTTTAGAAAAACCCAGACATTGTTATACTCAACAAGTACCACTTTCCTCAAGAAAGAATGCCACTAGACAATGCTCTACCATTTGAGGATGATCCAAATCCATTTACTGGAAGAAGCCAAATATACGTCAGCCGATGTCCTAAATCTCATTCAAGTAGAACAAGATTTTGAGAGGGTGTGGGTGTTAAAGGCCACTGTGCCTTAGCCCCAGTAATGTACAATAATCAAACACACATATATATATATATGGATGACATATAAGATTAGGTGTTCTGCACCCACCAAAACTTGTGTGGCTCTCTCTCTCTCCCTCTCCCTCTTTTATTCCGCTTTTGTTGTTGAGATCTCTCAACTGGTATAAGAGCGCGGGTGTTCTAGCTGAGCCCGGGTGTGTTCCTCGATCCCAAAGTCTACTGCTACACCTCTCTGGGAGAAAGTAGAAGCTCCAATGGGTGACTTTACCTACATCCTGGTGTGCAAAGACCTTGCAAAAACCTTTGGAAAGTTCTTAGAGTGGTTTTGGAAGGTCCTGGAGTGGTTTTGCAAGCCCATAGGTGGTTTTGGAAGCAAAGAAACATTTTTTAAGCAAGAAAGATGAATTTACCTTTTGGTGGCCATTTTTTCCCTTGTCAACCTCATGGTTTTTGCTCCTCTGTATTTTGAACCAGCCTAGGTCATTTTGTGAGCAGTTTTGGATACTTTGAGGGCATTTTGAAGTTATTTCCTAAGTCCTTCTCCTGACGCTACTTTTTTGTGAACCGTGAGCTTGAGTCTACTACCTACCACTTCCAAAGCTCTTCTAGAACTCCATCTAGCTTTCGGGAAGCCCAAGAGAAGTAGCAGGAGCAAGAAAAACCCACTGGAAATAATCCTTTTGCATTCTTTGAACTCTTGTAAGCTCCGGATGCCTATGATTTGAATACACTCCCACAGACAACCATTCTATTCAAGTGGATAGGGGACTGGGCTAGAACAATTGCCTACAAAATTTGGGGCAATTCAATTAAGGATTTCTTGAATTTTGATGCTCTGTGTCATCGATCTATGTCTCTCTTATAGAATTCTTCAAAATTTTCATACAAATGACAAGTGGCATTTTTGGTAAGGTCTAAGTTACCTAAGGTTTCTTAATTGCTGGTAAATTGCAAGGGTTGACTCCCTATTTTGAATCCATCGGTTGGGATTTTGGAGTTCCACCAAAAGAGAGATATTTGTAGTTTGTCTTGATGAGTATGATTATGTAGTGATGCCCATGTTTTGAGGCATCTCAGGTCCTATTTTCAATAGCAGTCATTGATGTGGGGCTGTCATTTTTGGGACATACCTTATGCAGATCACTCTAGTTGTAGTTTGAGCTGTGTGCACTCCATTTATGGTGTGCATTGGGTTGCATTGTATGTTTACATGACATTTGGATGAATTGTGATCCTTGTTGGAGGCTGATAGGCCCAGATTACCTTGTAGGATGCTTTATTAATGGACATTTAGCACATAGATCCTATTTTATGCTGAGGGATAGAGTTGACACATTTGAGTTGATGTACTGATCGTGCTATGCTCTCTTGTATGAGACATTATTGACATTTATGCCCATGTATGGTGTTTATGCTTGAGGCATTTGGCCCTTATTGGCATTGGTTTTGCCATTGTTTTATCATTGTAGGTTGGCATTTTCTTTCAGGCCAGATTTCTTTTATAGTGGACATATTTGGGTGCACCTAATATTTAGTGTGATTCTTTCTCGTAGGCATTAGCATTTGGGATTTTGCTTTATTTAGATTTTTTCCCTTTGTAGGCATATGTGAATCTCCCAATTTGGATTGAATTGAAAACTCCCTCGTCTTGTTACATCATGGCATCCTCTTCCATATTTGAAAAGGAGTTTTTCAGCATTAAAAAGTTTGATGGGACAAACATTTTTTTCTGGAAAGAATGGATAAGGGATGTGCTTATTCAAAAGAAGCAGATTCAACCTTTGGAAGGGATTGCAGCTAAGCTCGCAGCTATGTCTTAGAATGATTGGAATGAGTTGGATGCATCAGCAAAGTCTACTATTAGACTTCATCATGCAAAGTTAGTTTATTTCACACTAGTGAATGAGTAGACTACAAAAGATTTATGGAAGAAATTATGTGCCACTTATGAGAAGGAGACTGCCTCTAATAAAATTACCTCATGAAGAGGTTGTTTGAGCTACAGATGAAGGAATTGGTCTCCATTGCTTCTCACTTGAATGAATTCAATATTATTTTCAGCTAAAAGCTGAATTTTAATGTGGAGACTAAGGAAATATTCCTCTTGTGTTAATTGCCATCCTCATGGGATACCTTTCATACAGTTGTCACAACTTTGCACCCGGTGGAGTACGGCAGTTTAATGATGTTGTGGGTAGCTTGTTGGCTTAGGAGATTAGATGGAAGTCTATGGATGGTAATAAGTAGGATGCTGCCTTAAATGTGCAAAGGGGCACAAGGTGTTGATTTGAGACTTCTAAAATACAAGTGACTTTTGAGATATCGAGCTCCAGTCGTGATATGCCAGGGTGACCGTTGTGCATTTATGTCACCCACTTGTTAGCTGTAGATGTGGTTGGTACACCGCCCATGAATAATAGGTGGATGATAGCTATCTTTATGTAGTCTAGTTAGTGGCTCGGTTAGTATTCCACCTTAGTTAGCTGAGTTTGGTTTGAGACCCACATATAGGGTTCACCTATTCTTTTGTACTTAGAGTTCTTTTGGCTTTCACAACCAAGAAGAGGAAAACTGTTTTCAGCCTCCACCTTTGTGTATATTCCCCATTGTGTATGTGAGAAAGCTGCAAGTGAGACTCCTTCCTTCTCTCCCACTCTCTTCATAGTGACTTTGCTTAGTGAGACCCGTTAGTTGATTCATAGCTGAGAGTGCTCTCAGTGGAAGTAGAACAGAGGTGGGTGAGAGAGAGGGAGAGCTAGAAGAGAGCCACACAAGTTTTGGTGTGTGTAGAACCCCCTAATCTTCCATGTCATCCATATATATGTGTGTGTGTTTGAGTATTGTACATAGCCAAGGTTAAGGCACAGTCGTCATTAACCCCCACAATCTCCCAATGTGCCTCAAAGGGAGAACAACCAGTGGACATACTATCCAATGCCCATCAAAACATGACAATACTCAAACTGCTCACTAGGTAGACTCTTCGTCAACATATCTGCAGGGTTATCATCTATATGAACCTTGACAGCTTGACCTCAAGTACCTCCCTAATGAATCAATGTGTTTGGTCTTTTGCATTGAAGTCAAAATTCTATGCTATAGAGCTGAATAGCACTCATGGAATCACTATGCAATGTTGGTACATCTGTATGAATCCCTAAATCTCCCACTAGCCGATCAAGCCATATAGCCTTCTTGCAACCCTCTATGGCTACAACATACTCGGCATCTATGGTAGACAAAGCAACGCACTTCTGTGCATGAGACATCCATGACACTTGTACCACTTGCAAAGGTGAACACATAACCAGAAGTGGATCTCATGCTATCCACATGCCCGGCATAGTGTGAATCTATGTACCCAAGTACATGCATCTATCCTCTACCAAAGCAGATACACATCTCCTTGGTACCCTTCATCTATCTCATGATGCACTTAACTGCCTCCCAATGCCTCTTTCCTAGATTAGCCATATATCAGCTAACAACTCCCACTACAAAGTCAATGTTTGTTCTAGTAGCTATCATAGCATACATAAGACTCCCAACTATTGATGCATAAGGAACCTTGGCCATCATGGCCCTCTCCTCATCTAATTTGGGACTATCTTCTTGACTAAGTTTCACATATGGAGGAAATGGAGTTCTTACATCCTTCCCCTCCTCCATATTGAAATGTTATAATACTTTTATAACATACTTGTTCTGTGAAAGCCAAAGGAGTTTCCTACTCCAGTCACACGTGATGCGCATACCAAGAATATGGCCTTCAGGTCCCAAATCCTTCACGTCAAGGCCTCATGCAACTTGACCTGCAATGCATCCATCTCATAAGTGTTCTTACTAGTCAATAGCATATCGCCCACATAAAGTGCCAAGAGTATCAGGCTATTATCCTTAGCCCTTTTAGTGTACAGGCAGTCATCAATTTCACTTCTTCTCTGAAACCCTGGGACCAAATGAAAGCATCAAACTTCTAATACCATCTCTAGGCACTTGCTTAAGGCCATAGAGACTCTTTTTCAACTTGCAAACCAAATTCTCTTTGCCCTTTTCTTCAAAGCCTTTGGGCTGTACCATGCAAATTTCTTCATGCAGATCCCCATGCGAGAGAGCTGTCTTAACATCCATGTGCATAAGCTCCATATCCTCTGGTGCCACAAGTCCAAGTATGCATCTAAGTGTGGTCATCTTTACAAACAAAGAGAAGATCTCATCAAAGTCCACACCCTTCTCTTGCTTGAATCCTTTAGCAACCAAACAGCCTTGTACTTAGCCACATCGTCACCTTATGACCATCATCTTGTAGACCCGTTTACATGGCAATGCTTTCTTTCCATGTGGCAAACAAACCAAGTAGCAAGTCTTATTCTTCATGAGTGAACTCATCTCTAATTGCATAGCATACTCTCACTTATGTTGATCCTTGCACATCCTAGCCTCCCTGTAGTAGTAAGAAGGTTCCCCATAATCAATAATCATCACATAGTCTGCCCCTCGAACAAATCTCTCAGGTGGTCTAGACATTCTAGTTGAGCTTCTCAAGGGCTTTTTCTAGAAAGATGCATTTCCTAGAGTTAGGATCTAGCTTCTTCCGAAGCTCACATGTGCATATGCCTCACACCCAACTATATGCAAATGAGAGTAAGAAGGCTTCTTGCCACTCCATGCCTCTTCAGGAATACCACCATCCAAACTCTTACTAGGTGATCTTTTGATCACATGCACTGCAGTCTTCATTGCCTCAGCCCAAAAACCACTAGAAAGACTTGCATTGGAAAGCATACATTGCAAACTTTCTTGAATGTGCGGTTCATCTTTTTAATAGCTGGATTTTGCTCTAGAGTACGAGGGGACATGAGCTCCCTCTTGATCCCACGTGTATCACAGAAATGCTGAAAGTCATGAGAGAGATACTCTCCACCATTGTCAATTCGTAGGCGTTTAAGCATTCTACCTAACTAAATTTCAACCAAAGCCATCCATTTCTGAAATACCTGGAACACATCACTATCATGAGCCATAGCATAAGCTCACACTTTCCTAGTTGCATCATCAATAAATGTCACATAGTATTTAGCCCCACCTAATGATCATGTAGGAATGGGACCACATACATCTAAATGCATCAAATCAAGATTTTCAAGCTCTTTCTTTCCCCTTCTTTAATGGGCTGATTTAGTCTTCTTCCCAAAGAGACAACTCTCTCAAAGTTCAAAGTAAAAAAACCTCAAATGCGGTACATAACCCAAATGGCATAAGAGTTTCATTCCATTTTGGCTCATATGGCCCAATTGGCAATGCCTTAACGAAGTACTTGGTTGCTCGGTTATTGCAACAACATGATCAGACACCCTTAATACATGTAAGGGATACAAAGTCCCACACTAGGCACCCCTTGCCGAAAGCATAGAGCCCTTCTGAATATTCCAACTCCCAAAACCAAAGATGGTCTGAAAACTAGCATCATCTAGTTGACCTACTGAAATGAGACTCTTGGTTAGCTTAGTTACATGTCTCACATTTTTCAAAACAAATGTAGAACCATTTGCAAAAGAAAACTTTACGCACCTACTCCCACTATGTCACATGCATAGTTATTTCAAAGATGCACACAACTTGTCTTTCCACTGTCATAAGTGGAGAATCATTCCCTATGGGGAGTAACATGGAATGAAGCACCGGAATCCAAAATCCAATCTTGGGAAAATGCATCATCTGAAGTGATAAGAAACTCTGCAAATGGAATAGACATGAAAAGAATGTCATTATCACTATCATCACTGACTGCATCGATCTCCTTGATCTTCAATTTTCCTTTTTCCTCCCTTGGACTCTCTTCCTTCTTATTTGCACCCCAATTTGCATTCTTTTTCTTATCTTTTTGCTCTCTTTTTACCTTGTAGCAATACTTTTTCATGTGGCCCTTCTTGCCACAATAGTAACACTCAATGTTCCATGCCTGTATTTGCTATGAGACTTCCCTCTTTCTTGGGATTAAACTATGATCTTTTCCTTTGCACATTTATAGCTGCATCCTACTTTTTTCCATCCATAGACTTTCATCTAATCTCCTAGGCCAACAAGCTACCCACAACATCATTAGAATTCAGTACTCCACCAAATGCAGAGTTACAAAGACAACTGTACAAAAGGTATCCCATGAGGATGGCAATGAACACAAGAGGAATATTGCCTTAGTCTCTACATCAGAATTCAGATTCTGAGCCTAAAGCTGGCTGAAAATAATATCAAATTCATTCAAGTGAGAATCAATGGAGAACCCTTCCTTCATCTGCAGCTCAAACAACCTCTTCACAAGGTAAAATTTATTAGAGGTAGTTTCCTTCTTATAAGTGGCACATAAGTTCTTCCACAAACTTCTGTAGTCTACTCATTTTCTATTGTGAAATAAAAGATTCATTCTAATAGTAGACTTTGCTAATGCATCCAATTCATTCCAATAATCCTCAAACATAGCTGCAGGCTTAGCTGCAATCTCTTCCAAGCGTTTAATTTCCTTCTTTTAAATAAGCACATCCCTTATCTATTCTTCCCACAGAGAAAAGTTTGTCCCATCAAACTTTTTAATCTGAAAAACTTCTTTTCAGAAATGGAAGAGAATTCTATGATGCAAATAAGTCAAAACCCAAATGCTAGTGCTTGTAATTAAAGAATCACACCAAATACTAGGTGCCCCCAAATATGTTTGTCACAATGAAGGGTAATATCACCAAAAACTCAAAGCTCAAAACATCAAAATGCATTTGACTCATGTGCATATATATGAGCAAATCTGGCCCAAAATAAAATGCCAATCTGCATGACAAAAGAATGGCAAACCCAATGCCAATAAGAGCCAAATGCCTCAAGCATAAACACCATCAATGGGCATAAGAATCAATAATGTCTCATCTAAGAGAGAATAGCACTATCAGTGCATCAACTGCAATGTCTCAAAGCTGTGTTAAGAAACCATGCTCAACATTATGTAATCATGTGCGCATAGCACTAACCGAATAGAGTGCTATAAAGGAAAGGGTTAGATGCCCTAACCCTAACCCTAAAAGGATTTGCATATATTCTACAATTTCAACTAAATCTAGTGTACAGCTAGTCATTTGTGGTGTGCTCTTTAGATGTGCCCTCTCTCCTCATCTCCACTCTTCTCCTCTCCCCTCTTCATATCTTGTCATGGTATCAGAGCTCCCTTGTCTTCCGCTAAGACATTGAGATCCTTGCGAGGGTGTGAGAGAGTGATTATGAGCTTGAAGGCAATTGGGTGTTCTTACACTTCCATAGAGTGATAGAAATTTTTTGTCCGCTGAGAGAATTTTCTACTCGTTTCATCTTTGAGAGTTTTCTAGTTGTGAGAGAGAGCTTGTTTCGTGAGAGAAAGATAAGTTTCCATTAGCTTTGAGAAATTTTCTTTTTGAGATATTTGAGAGAGAGAGAGAGAGAGACAAGTTTCATTCTGAGAGAGATATTGTTCTCCACATAAGGTTTTCTTAGTCCTACCTATCAAAATATGAAGAGGGGAGAGGAGAAGAGTGGAGATGAGGAGAGAGGTTACAATTAGAGAGCACACCACAAATGACTAACTGTACACTAGGTTTAGTTAAAAATGTAGAATATATACAAACCCATTTAGGGTTAGGGTTAGGGCATCCAACCCTTTCCTTTATAGAACTCTATATGTGTTAGTGCTATGCACATGTAATCACATGATGTTGAGCGTGGCCTCTCAAAACCTTTCCTCAAGATCAACATCATGAAGTAGACGTTCCCTCAAGATGATGATTCTGGGGAATCGAAGAAGGACTGAACATTACATGCCATCACACCTCTTTAATGGGAATGTCCTTTTTCTGCATCAAACTAAGAGCTCATCAGTATTTCTCAAAAAGCTCTTACCGAGTGGTTTGGTAAAGATGTCTGCAACATTCTCTTTGCTATCATACTGCTATAGTGTGACGTCACCAAGTAACACTCTTTCTCTGATGAAGTGCTCTCTAACATCAATGTGCTTTGTCTTGGAGTGATATACTAGATTCTTGGCAAATGCTTGAGCCGAAGAGCCAGAAAAGTTATGTATTGGCTATCTATCAGTATTTCGAATTCTATGATTGTGCATATTCAGGATGCAAGTACGCCAAAGGAGGCATGGGATACTTTGGCAAAAATGTACAGCACAAATACACAAGCCAGGAAAATGCAGCTCAAACAGGAGTTGCACAATGTCCAGAGAGAAAATTTGAGCATAAATGACTACCACATGAAGGTGAAGAAAATTGCAGATGCACTTGCTTCCATTGGGTCACCGGTGGAAGATGATGATCTAGTTTCTGTGACCTTGAATGGTCTAGGAAAGGATTATGCATAGTTCCGGACATCCATTGCCGTCCATGAAAAATTTCCTAATTTTGAAGAGTTGTTTGCTCTTCTAATTTCTGAAGAGTAGAGAAATGGGGGTGCATCTTCTTCAAGAGGAACTTCAAAAGAAACTGTCTTCTACTCAAATGCTGGAAGAGGTAGAGGTAGATGTAGAGGAGGCCGATCTACAGGCCATGGTAGAAATCAGAATATGCAGCAAACTCAAGAAAACCAGTCCTATGGAGGAGGACATGGTAACTCTAGAGGCAGGGGGAGCCAAAGAGGCTGTGGTGGATGGCAGAGAGGCCAAAATGCAAACAGCAATGTTGAATGCTACTACTGTGGTAAAATGGGACATATGGCTAAAGACTGCTACAAAAAGCAGAATGACATTATGAATGGAAAATTGCAGCAAGGCAATTATGCATCTTCTAGTAGATAGGGGAATGACAGAAATGAGCATCTATTTATGGTGCAGCATATGACCAATTCTGTGACAAGTGCAGAAGAACGAAATGATGTGTGGTATGTTGACTCAGGTGCATCAAACCAATGACAGGTCATGCAGAATGGATGCAAGATGCAAGGAAAATGGAAAAACTAGGATTTGTGGAGATTGGTGATGATACTGCACATCCTGTTGTGCAAATTGGTAAAATTCATTTGTCTATGCAGGATGGGAAAAAGAAATACCTATCTGATGTATTTCATGTCCCGAACATCACAAAGAACTTGGTCTCTGTTGGTCAAATGGTTGAGTAGGGCTTGCAGGTCAGATTTAATCCTCATGGATGCTTTATTGAGGATATGAAAAATAACGGTCGCTTGATAGCAAAAGGAAAGAAGAAGGGCAGGATGTTTACGTTGGATGTAGACATGCCTGAATAGAGTGTAGCAATGTTTGCACATGGGACCGGTGTAGTTGTTGATATTGATATTTGGCATAAACGCATTGGTCATGTTAATATACAGCGACTTAAATCAATGCAAGCCCAAAATATTGTTGCAGGATTTCCTAAATTCAAGGTTACAGAAATGCATAAGGTTTGTGAAGCCTATCAATTTGGAAAACAGGCAAGGAAACCATTTCCTAAGCATGTTCCAGAGAGTAAAAAGCCATTGGAATTAATCCACTCTGATGTGTGGACTACTAAAGCTGTATCTATTGGAGGCTGTCACTATTTTGTCACTTTTATTGATGACTTCAGCAGAAAAGTTTGGGTGTATTTTATGAAAAAGAAAAGTGAAGTGTTTGGGCACTTCAAAGCTTTTAAAGCTATGGTTGAAAAAGAAACAGGCCTGCAAATAAAATGCCTAAGGTCAGATGGAGGGGGAGAGTACCTCTCAAATGAGTTTGCAAGGTTCCTACAGGAGCATGGGATAAAGCAACAATATTCATGCAGTCATACCCCACAGCAAAATGGACTTGCAGAAAGGAAAAACAGACATATTGGAGAGGTATCTCGGGCCATGCTAAATGAAAAAGATCTACCAGATTATTATTGGGCTGAAGCAGTTGCTACAGCAGTTTACATAATGAACAGGACTCCCACTGTAGCAATACATGGCATGACGCCAGAGGAGATGTACACTGGTAGGAAACCAGACATTTCTCATTTGAAAATTTTTGGGTGCATTGCCTATGTTCATGTGCCAGATGAGTTGAGGTCCAAGTTGGATCCAAAAGCTGAGAAGTGCGTCTTTATTGGTTATTCTCTACAGCAGAAAGGGTATAGATGCTATAATTCTTCTACTTGTAAGTTTACAGTGAGCAGAGATGTTGTTTTTGATGAGATGAGCAGCTGGTATAAACCAGTAAATGTGATGATTGATGTAGATGCACAAAATGGTAATGCTGCACAGAATTCACAGCAGCAATCACAAAATATCAGTGGACCTACAGTGTCCTCTAGTAGTGGTTCACATACCTCGCCATGGACAGGTAGATTGAGATCAGGAGAATCTCCTCAAAGTAATGCAGATAGTGGTACGCAGGTATCACGAAAAGGAAAAGAGAAGGTAGATCAGCCCATGTTTGATGTGAATGCAGGTCACTCTTATGTGGATGGTGAATCCAGTGGCTCAGAACAGAGCATTGATGATGAGTTGGGCATTCCTTCTGTTGTTACACCTGGAGTAAGGAAGACCAGGGATGTTTTGAGAGCACCTGGAAGTGAGCCTATTCTACACAGGTCTACCAGAGCTAGGTATCCTGTGGATAGGCTGAAATATGATGGATTTACAACCATTCACTATGCCTATATGGTCAAAGTGATACGGGAACCAGAACCCACTTCTTTTGAGTAAGCCATGGGAAATGAAAAATGGGAGAAAGCCATGGATGAAGAAATGGATGCCTTGGGAGCAAATGCTACATGGGAATTGGTGCCTCTGCCTAAAGACAAGAATGCAATTGGCTGTAAGTGGGTTTATAAGATCAAGCACAATGCAGATGGTTCTGTGAATAGATACAAGGCAAGATTAGTTGTCAAGGGGTATGCACAGACATATGGCATTGATTATGAAGAAACATTCAGTCCGGTTGCAAGGATGGCAACTGTAAGAGCAGTCATTGCTATGGCTGCATCAAAGGGATGGTCTTTACATCAGATGGATGTAAAGAATGCTTTCTTGCATGGTAATTTGCAAGAAGAGGTCTTTATGGAGCAGCCACCACGTTATGTTCATGTTATTCATCCTGAGTTTGTTTGTAGGTTGAAGAAAGCCTTGTATGGCTTGAAGCAAGCACCTAGAGCATGGTCTGACAAGATAGGACAATATCTTGTCACTATTGGCTTTTAGATTTCCAAGGCAGATTTCTCACTCTATGTGAGAAAAATAGAGAAAGGGATTATGCTGCTTGTCATTTATGTTGATGATTTGATCATCACAGGTGATAGTGATGAAGATATCCTTCATGTGAAAATGCTATTGAAGCAGAAGTTTGAGATGAAGGATTTGGGAGCGCTGCGTTAGTTCTTGGGCATTGAGGTGATTAGATCACCAAGTGGGATAGAGCTCTTGCAGAGGCAGTATGGATTGGACATGCTGTCCAAATATGGGATGACAGGCTGTAAGCCTATTTCAGTTCCTTTGGAGCAAAATGTGAAGCTGAGCGTAGATGCAAGTGAGCTTCTGGAAGACCCTACTATGTACAGATGCATAGTAGGAAGTTTGATTTATGTGACTATTACCAGGCCAGATTTGAGCTATGTTGTTGGATTGGTAAGTCAGTTTATGCAGGCTCCAAGGAAACCGCATTTGGATGCGGCTAGACGCATACTCAGGTATGTGAAGTCCACATTACAGTATGGAATATTTTATGAGGCTGGGGTTCAGATACAGTTGCATGGATACACTGATGCTGATTGGGCTAGTAGTATTTCTGATAGACGATCTACCAGTGGATATGTGTTCTCTTTTGGGAGTGCTGCAGTCACTTGGAGCAGCAAGAAACAACCTACAGTTGCCTTGTCGAGCACAGAGGCTGAGTACAGGGGTGCAGCAATGGCTGCATGTGAGGTAGATTGGTTGCATAAGCTACTCTATGATATGCATCAGTCTACAGATGGGCCAGTTGTCATTTATTATGACAACATGAGTAGTATACACTTGGCAAATAACCCAGTCTATCATGCTAGAACAAAGCACATTGAGGTGCATTATCACTATGTGCGGGAGAAGGTTTTACTAGGTCTTATTGATCTAGTTTATGTCAGCACAGAGGATCAGGTAGCTGACATATTCATGAAAGCATTGGGCACAGAGAAGCTGCGCAAGTTCGGAGACCTGCTTGGTGTGCAAGAATTGAGATTGAGCTCGAGGGGGAGTGTTGAGATATCAAGCTCCACTCACGATATGCCAGGGTGACCGTCGTGCAGTTATGTCACCGACTTGTTAGCTACAGATGCGGTTGGTACACTGCCCATGAATAATAGCTGGATGACAGCTATCCTTATCTACACTAGTTCGTGGCTCAGTTAGTATGCTACCTTAGTTAGTTGAGTTAAGTTTGAGACCCACATATAGGGTTCTTCTATTTCTTTGTACTTGTGTTCTTTTGGCTTTCACAACTAAGAAGAGGAAAATTTTTTTCATCCTCCACCTTTGTGTGTATTCCCCCATTGTGTATGTGAGAAAGCCGCAAGTGAGACTCCTTCCCTCTCTCCCACTATCTTCACAGTATGATCCCATCAACCAAAAGGTCATTATCTCCATAGATATAATCTTCGATGAGGAATAAGAATGGAAAACCTCAAATACACATGAGATAGACTTACTGATTTCCCAGTCATATACAGAAAAGATTAATGAAGAAGAGAAAAAATTGCAAGAAACACCCTGAGATGAACCACAGTAACTCAGACAGTCTACTAGGGAAAGCAGACCTCCAGCTAGATTGACATATACTCAGAAAGGCAAAGCAATTTAGGTTGAAACCACCAACTATGCTCTTATGACTACCATCATGGCTACAAAAGAGCCAGTGTACTTCGAAGATCAGTACACAAACTAGAATGGAAAACTGATATGAATGAAGAAATGGATGCTTTGTACAAGAATAATACTTGGGAATTATGCGACCTTCCACCAGGAAAGAAGGCCATAGTAAACAAATGGGTATAAAAAGTGAATTACAATCCAAATGATGAGCATTCAAAGATACAAAGCCAGACTAGTTGCAAAAGGATTTGCACAGCAATATGGTCAAGACTATGATGAGACTTATGCTCCAGTAGCAAAGATGGATTCCATACAATTCTTAATATCACTAGCAACACTCAGCAGATGGAATGTGTATCAGCTCGATGTAAAGAATGCATTTCTCAATGGTTACCTAGAAGAGGAATTCTACATGCAACAATCAGTAGGTTATGTTGAACCAGGAAAGGAGAATCAAGTTTGCCATCTCAAGAAAAGTCTCTACGGCTTAAAGCAAGCACCCAGAAGTTGGTACAAGAAAATCGATAAGTATTTTGCTGATTTGGGATACATGACTTGCAATGTTGATCATATCCTCTACTACAAAGTTCAAGGGGAAGACATTACTATTGCAGAGCTCGACATGAAAGATCTTGGACTTATGCACTATTGTCTTGGAATTGCATTCTGGAGAGATTCAGACAACACCTTTATGAGTCAGCTCAAATATGTTGACAGTCTCCTAAAGAAGTTTCATTTGGCAGATTGCAAGATTGCAGCCACTCCCATGGAATAGAGTTTGAAACTTACTAAGGATTCAGAAAAGCCTACAGTTAATGATAGGTACTACAGGCAGCTCATTGGATCTCTTATATATCTGACTATCACACGGGCAAATATTTGTTATGCAGTAAGTTCACTTGCATAGTTTATGGCAAATCCAAAATAGTCTCAGTGGAATGCAGCCAAAAGAGTTTTGAGATACATCAGAGGTACAAGATAGTTTGGAATAGAATACAAAGAAAGTCATCCAATGTTGCATGGTTACTGTGATAGTGACTATGCTAGAGATCATGAGACTAGGAGATCCACACAGGGATATGCATTTTTCCTTGGTCAAGGAGCTATATCATGGTTGTCAAATAAACATCCAACTGTTTCTTTGTCTTCGACTGAAGTAGAATATAAAGCACTCTACAAGTGCATGTGAGGCTATATGGCTTAGAAGACTATTGTCAAAAATAGACTACTTTGATGAATCAAAGCCAACAACAATATACTATGATAATCTCATGCCATCCTTTAAATGCCTGCATTTCCTGTTGATTGGGAACATTAGGAAGAAATGGTTCTTCTTCATTTCTTGTAATGAACTCCCAATAGCCTTTTCCCATAAGGAAATTCGTCATTCTAAACTTCCATGCCTGGAAGTTGTTCTTGTCAAGCTTTTCTGTGACAATCTGTGAAAGAGAATCACACGCCATTACAAAACACTATAAAATATTCTGTCACTACGAAAAACACAGCTTTTGCCTCACATGGGCAAATCTGCAAAACTGACGAAAGTGGTATCTGACCACACAGTCACTTCCTAGTGACGATTTTGCATCAACAAGCAACAAGCATGATTCTGCAACTTCCAATATCTTTGCACACAGGCATACGATGCAATTTTTGCGGCAACTTTTCACCGACCAGCCGAGCAGTGGTCGCACAGCAAAAATAGGGCCTTTTTTTGAGTGCTTGCGATGAACTTCCGCCTTCAAAACGGGCCCTGAAATGGCCTCGAATCAGAAAAATAAAGTCACCAAGGGCTTCGCCCACTCCCGCAGCATATACTGCCCTCTCGCCACACCACGAAGGGCGTCTCAATCTGAGACAGTGCACTCTTGCACTTCTAGCTGTGCTACCTGTAGAGATTTGCTCCCAAACTCAAAATAGCAGGACACCACGAACTTGGTTTGCTTTCTTGAGCTCCTTACCACGAACAAGGCTCTGATACCATGTGAAGATAGTGGGAGAGAGGGAAGGAGTCTCAGTTGCGGCTTTCTCACATACACAATGGGGGAATACACACAAAGGTGGAGGCTGAAAACAATTTTTCTCTTCTTAGTTGTGAAAGCCAAAAGAACACAAGTACAAAGAAATAGAAGAACCCTATATGTGGGTCTCAAACCAAACTCAACTAACTAAGGTGGCATACTAACTAAGCCACGAACTAGTGTAGATAAGGATAGCTATCATCCAGCTATTATTTATGGGCAGTGTACCAATCGCATCTGTAGCTAACAAGTCGGTGACATAAATGCACAACGGTCACCCTGGCATATCGTGAGTGGAGCTCGATATCTCAACACATACAACTCGTATGCTTTGCTTTCTGCATTGTAGCCAACCATGATGCATTTGCATGACTTCACATCCAATTTTCTGTGATGTTCATCATGTATGTGAGCATATGCTATGCAACCAAATATGCAAAGATGCCCAATGTGTGGCTTGTGTCTAGTGAATGCTTCATAAGGTGCCATACTCTAAATCGGTTTAGTAAGAAGCTGATTAAGCAAGTAGTTTGCAGTGGCTATTGCTTCTGCCCAATACTGATTTGGAAGATGCTTCTCACTAAGCATTGTTGTCTGCTAAAGTACCATTCTTCCTTTCAGCTCTTGCATTCTACTAAGGAGTATCTGCACATGTGAATCATCTTTGAATGCCATGACTTTTGCAAAAGTTCATGAATGTTGAATACATGTATTGACCTCCTCTGTCTAATCTCATGACTTTGATCTTTCTGCCCGTCCAGTTTTCTACCATGGCTTTGAATTCTTGAAATCTAGAAAACACTTTAGATTTGTCTTTTAGAAAGTAGACCCAACAATATCTGATGTAGTCGTTGATGAAAGTCTAGTAAAGTGAACCATTGATGTTGCGGGTCTAGGCATAACCCCATACATATGTATGTATCAAATCAAGAATACCTCGTGCTCGAGATGTGCTTCTGCCAAAGTTGGTACGATTTTGTTTGCTGAAGCAACATGCTTCGCAAAATTTTCCAAGAAATTGTAGCTTAGGAATCCCAATTGCCATATTCTGATTTCTGAGACCTATCAATCTCTTGAAATTGACATGACCATATCTCTTGTGCCATTTTGTTGATAGTGGCATTTGTTGCGGTTGAGCTGACATGGAATGAAAAAATGGTATTGTAGCTAGCATTCTAAACAAGCATCCTTTCCCGACTCCTTTTCCTACTAGCTGAAATCCTCTACATTTGTCTCTGATAGTGCATTCATCTCCGTCGAAGATGACTCAATAGTTGTGTTCCATCATTTGATCTACCGACAAGAGGTTCTTGATGAGCTTCGTAACATAGAGCACATCTTTCACCAATCCTTTCGTACTAGTGAAATTGTTCATAGGGATAATGCATGTCCCTTGAATTGGATTTGGTGTATTATCTGCCATGTAGATGGCATTAATCTGGCCTTCTAATGGTTTCATCTCTATGAACCATTCCTAATGCTTTGTCATATGAGATGCTACACCGCTGTCAATGTACCAAAGATCTCGATTTGCTTGGTCGACTTGATGCTGAAATCCTCTTTTGAATTGCAATAAGTGTCTAGATACATTGTATCAGTCTTCTGCATTTCCTCACTTGCAAGAAACATATTCCCATGTTCATTTTCATAATGACTATGACCAGAATGTCCACCACGATAATTTCCTCTTCCGTGAAAATTCCCTCGATTGCTGCTAGATAGACCGCCTTGGTCGTACTGCTTCTTGCAAAAATCTCTTTCATAGTATCCAAAATTATGATAGTAGTTGTGCTGGATGTTTGACATGTTGGTGGATGCATTCCCTCATCCTTGGAATCTTCCTCGATTGGAATGATTTCCTCTTTGCTGATTCTGATGTTGCTGAGGATGATGCTGATGCTGATTCTGACTTTGATGTTGATTTTGTTGCTGATGATGACCACTTCACTGGAATGATCTACCTCCACCTCTGCCTCTACCTCTACTTCTGTCTGAAGCTGTGAATGCCTGATCATTAGAATGACCTTTATGTGTGTGAATGGCCTAAGTCTTGATTTCTTTACCAAGTAAAACTGACTAAAGTTCGTACAGTGTCAAAATTTGCCGTTGAATTGTAATACTTTGGACTAGATTCTCATATCCTTCTCCTAGTCCATTTAGGATGACTTGAACCATTTCTGTTGGATTCATGGTCTCTCCTATTGCTGCTCTGCGAGTTAATTGTTGTAATCTTTGCTCCTGAGTATGTAAGCATGACCGGTTTCGCTGCTATTACAAAAAACTTTGGTTGATCTGGTTTCTCAGTGTGAGAATCCTGGAAGTGTTCTTGGACTCATAGAGAGCTGCGAACATATCCCATGCTTCTTTTGATGTCTTGACTATGTTGAGTTGTCCTAGCATGACATCTTGCACATTTTACTTTATCAGATGATATGCATACTTATCTTTCTTGTCCCATTCTACCTGTGCTTGGGCAATGGCAAGATTTTGCTACACGTACGGAAACTATTTGCCTAGCTGGAGATCTTGCTGTTAGTGATGTGACAACAGGTGAACTAGAGCTACTGCTAGCTAGATCATCCAATGGTCTAGATGTAGATCCATTGACATACTCCCATTTGTCCTGAAGTACAGAAATGGTCTCCATTCGGTATTTCCATGTGCCATAATTAGAGTTTTCTAACTTAGCAGATGCCTCTAGATTGAGGTTGTTAGACGTAGACATGGTGCAAGAAATGTACTCAAAGTATCGTGAAAATCCACGATCTGAATCAACTGCAAAACATTGAGTGTAGCAAGCGAAATCTGAACTGTCGGTGAAGGTAGAATTACATTATATAATCCGATCTGTTACAAGGCTTGTGGCAAATGATGCCGAGAATAGCCAAGAGGCTTTACAAGACTATAATAAAGTGCACAATGCCGTGAAATAGCCAAATAGGCTTTACAATGATGGCATGTGTGTGTGAAATCAAATCATGTGCTATCTGCCCAGTGATCAATTGGTCAATGCCTTTGAATACTTTTAAGTTTACTCTTTGAACTGGTGAAGGTCAGAGGTTTCAGATAATGTGATGATGTGAAACCGTCTGTGAGCATAGGGACTGACTTCAAGTAGGAACTAGTCGGGAATTTCGGGCATGGCTTAGATTGGCACCTTGGAGAAATTCAAAGCGTCTCCACTATGGTGATCTAGTGTATTCTGATCTAGATCTATACCAAGCGTTGATCTAAGGAAAGAGTAGCAAATAATTTCTTTTTCTTTGGTTCTTTTTAGGTGTTGTGCATATGAACTAGAGATACGCGCCATTGGGATATGCAGCTGTGGAGCCGGTTTTGGCTTGTCATGAGGTGCAGTTAGTTGTTGAAGAGTCGTTAGGAGCCTTCGTAGGTGTTGCAGGAGCTTCTGATTGACGCTAAGGCTTCGTTGTTGGAGGGATGCCAAGCCAAGAGATCGTTTTGTTGCTGCTAGCTCGTAGGTGCTGCTACCTTGGAGGTTCGTCGGTGGTTGTGAGCCTTTGAGTCGTGAGCCTTACAGATCAGGCCGTGGTCATTGGTGCATGCATTTGTTGGAGGTCTGCCTCATTTAGGAGCCCGCCATTTGGAGAGGCTTGGAAGGGTAAGAGATCCCAGCACCGTATGGAAGCTCCTCCAAGGCCGTGGGCATTGGTGCATGCATTTCGCGGAGGTCTTCCTCGTTTAGGAGCCCGCCGTTTGGAGAGGCTTGGAAGGGTACTGGTCGTTGCAATGGGAGCCTTGAGCTAGAGGTCTTTGACGGGCTGTAGAAGATGCCATGAGGTTGTTGTAGAAGCAAGTAGGCGGTCATTGCTTATGCTGTCTTACACAGGGTCTTGGCTGCCAGGCTGTATGGAGTCCTTTGAGTCTATAGCATATGCTATTGGAGCCATTGAGGCTCTAGAAGTCCGACTTTTGCGCAATAGCTTCTTTGCTTCTTTGGAGACTAGTAAAGTAGAGAAGATTTGAAGGAGCGAGTCTTTGCTTTGAGTCCCTCCCTTGTGAGCTCTCTCTCTCTCTCTCAAGAATAGAAGAAGAGCACAAGCCTCTCTTTCTCTTAAAAAAACTTCTTCTCACAAAATAGAGTCACGAGACTTCTCTCTTGGAGTCTTGAGGAAATGAAAGAAATTTCTTACACCATAGACTCTAAAATGGTCACAAAAATCTCTCCAAAAATCTTTCAAAGAAGAAGAATGAACAACTCTCAATGAATGGAATTCCCTCAATCGCAATGGAAAGAATCTATGGATGGAATTTTCTCTCCACACAATGAATGAAAATCTTCTCTCAACGGAAGTGAACTTGTTCAAAGAACACTCAAGAGAACCTCTCAATCTCGGTCACTCTCACTCTCACAAGAAGGATGGCACCTCAGCGGAAGGAAGAACCATGCTCTGATACCATGACAAAATATGAAGAGGCAAGAGGAGAAGAGTGAAGATGAGGAGAGAGGGCACAGATAGAGAGCACACCACAAATGGCTAACTGTACACTAGATTTAGTTGAAAATGTAGAATATATACAAACCCATTTAGGGTTAGGGTTAGGGCATCTAACCCTTTTCTTTATAGCAAGTTTAGTGCTATGAACATGTAATCACATGATGTTAAGTGCGGTCTCTCAACACTACCCTACTCTACAAGCCTTCACTACAAGCTCTACTCTATTTAAAAGGCACCAACAACTACGTAGGAGCCGACTTCTATGCTCCAAATGTTTGTCCCACAACGTCCTATGCTCCAAACATCTTCAGCAAGCCCAATTGACAACACGGACTCACACTAGACGAGACTATAGACTCCTACAAATGGATATTCAACCTACTTCTACATTGACTCATGGCCTACATCAACGTCCTTCATCAATGAAGGCCTTCCTCAGTCCATCTTCAGCGAAGTCCTTCATTGCCATCAACAAGGCCTTCATCTCTTGCGGCCTTCATATGCAACCTCGTGTTCCGAGAGGCTACTCTAAAATAGTATGACTCTAGCAAATGGCTGCTACAACAACCGAGGATCTCCCTCGACTGAAAGCTCCCCCTATCAACCGACAAACTCCCTTCTTCCGTGCAGCTCTTGGCTCACTTCTTTGCCATCACTGCCCGTCTGCACAGCCACTTCTACAATGTCTTTCACGATAGCTGCACCTCCAGCACTGTGTGTGTAACAATACACCGAAAGATTGCTAGCAGCAAGGCTTTGCAATAGCTAAGGCAACTCACAGTGGCGATCGATCGCCTATGGGCAATGACCTCATAAGGACCTGACTAGTCCAGCCGCTCACCCAACGAGCTGTAGTGCTAACCAACCTCCACCAAGCTTGCCATCTACTCCAAATGACAATAGCACATGAGACTTGCCATCAAACTACAAATGACCCTCCGACAGATGCCCTCAATCGAACATAGCCGACACAACTCCTAAGGGCTCCAAGCACATGAATGCCTCAAACGACATCAACGAAAGACGTAGTTAGAACCTTTAAAATTATGACAAGAACCTTTTTAGATTCTGGCCTTATCCACCCTATCCACTTGGGTCACCACACACACATGTGTGGTCGAAGGGCTACCATGTGGTAGCCTTATCTCCAATGCCATGTCATCAAGCTCGGAAGGCAAGCTGCCACATTAGCACAACACCCACACATGCCACATTAGCTACCACATCATCACTACCAAGTCAACAGAGCCACATCATCAGGGTTGACTAGTCAATTGCCATGTCATCCTATCCACATCATCATTTATTGTCTTGTGCCACATCATCACCTTAGTATACCTGCCACATCAATTGCATGCCACATCAATAGATACATGTGCCACATCATCAGTGTCATCTCAACACTGCCATATCACTTGCCTAGTAAGCAGTGCATGTCCATGTGGACTACCATGTCACCAATGACACCTTAGTAGTCCAATCATCACAGCAGTCAAATGCCATATCATCATCAGTGCCATGTGGCACAGCCCCCACCTAAGCACCACTACCTCGACACACAGTCCTTGCATATGCACATAGCTTCCATCTCATCACTGTGCTTCACAAGCACACCCCTTGCTAGGCACAATCTCTGCATGTAACTCTAATTGCCACATCATCATTTTGCACTCCTTTTGCCCCTCCACCTAGATCAAGCCGTATCTCTTGATCCAAGAAGAATTTGAGGGTGCTTTAAAAAGAAAAATGCTTGATTTTTCATGCTCTACGTGCTCGTCACATCATGTGTACATTTTGGCACAAGTATCACACACTTTTGAGTCTTAGTGACAAATCCACTTCCTACACACACATGAGCCTGTAGATCGATGCATTTGACCCACCAACACCTAAAACGAACAAAGAAAAGGGATTATTTATTGCTTTTACATCACTCGACCATTGTTCTAGTTCTAGTTTAGAGTATTTGAGATCATCCATGGTGGAGAGAAGTCCAAAGCAACCAATCAAAGCCATGCCAAAAAGTTCCTAAATAGATCTATGTGGAGTCAGCCTCCCCATGTGGTTTCACATCATCGCATTACCTGAAACCTGACGTTTCATAGCTCAGTGAGCAGAGTTCACAGTGTTCAGAGACATTGGCCAGAATTCACACACACATGCCATCATTTAAAGCCTATTTGGCTTTTTTCTGGCATTGTGCACATCATTTCAAGTCTTATAAAGCCTCATGGATATTCCCAGCATCATTTTCCACAAGCCTTGTAACATATTGGATTATATATTGTAGTTCTATCTTCAACAATAGTTTAGATTGCACTTGTTGATACAGTCACTATTTTGTCATTGATCCAGACAGTGATTTCACATAAACTTTGAGTACATTTCTTGCACCATGTCTTTAACTAGCAACCTCAATTTGGAGGCATTTACTAAGCTAGACAACTCCAATTATGGCATATCAGTAGTTCTACTCCACATGTTTTTACAGCACCAGCAGCGGGATCTACAGCTACACCAACACATACCACACCTATAGCAAATTATGCCGTTGCTCGAGCACAGTAGTTCACTGAGTCCTTATTGAGACATGGTTAACAATGCATGAAGGAATATCCACACATCTAATATGGACATGCACAAATTACTCAATTTGTATGACATTTATCTTAATTAATTAATCATGATGATAAGAAAATACAAAGAAGATCATTTAATCTTAACACAACCAATAACAATATTTTTGCTGCAATTGAAAGCTACAAGTTTCCATGATCAACTAATATAATATTTCTTTCAAAGTTTTTTTTAAACTTTTATCAAAATCTATCATGTTCTATGATCAACCACTATATATATATACATATATATATATATATATATATAGAGAGAGAGAGAGAGAGAGAATTATTTTTTTGGACTTTTTATAAGTATGCATTTCTAACTTTTGGACAGTTGGTAAAGTCCATAATCTTTGATGTGAGCCCTCATGTGTGGCTAATGAAATTACCTCTATAAATTACAAATACTAGAATATCCTACGAGTAAGAAGTGATATTCCTTAATAGTTGTAGTCTCCATGGTCCCAAAGGGACACAATCCCTTTAACTCAAGTAGATATATTTCATAATAATGATAATCCTAAAGGGTTACATCAAATAAAAGTAAATGTGACCAAAATCCTTATCCAATGCATAACATTATTTCCATTTGCTGAAACTAGGTTTTTGAGATTGAATTATGAAAACATGTTCTTAATAGGTGGTCTACTAATGTAATCAATATTAGTAATCCCATGTTTATACTTAATTACAAAATGAAACTACTAAAGGTAAGTGGCCCACTTGATATGCATAAGCTACCTATACTTTTTTGAATTTGAAGATAATGATCTATCTGCATAATTCTTTCACCTAGCAAGTATTGTCTCCATTTCTTGACTACTTGTACCAAATTATAAAGCTTCTTACCGTAAAAAGGATACCTTAGCTCCTTCTCATAAGAAAGATACCTTATCCTTTCATCATTGAACATTTCTAAGTAGGATATCTTAGCCTTAATATAACCACAAAATATAATTTTCCAACTCTACGAGTTGCATGAAAAGACTTGACGTTAGCTATGAATCTTTTGTTGTTGCTAACATGTAGATTCCAAATTTGGTTGTATGTGCATTTGGTTTGTCTATGCAAAAATTCAAATTGCCTACTTTAGGCTATGTGGAAGTATACACCTATTTCTAGATTGCTTAACAGCAACACTTTCTCAGTGAAGAGATATGCTAAAAATCCCTCATGAATGGTTCTCATTTGTAAAAGAGGTATGACCATGGACCAATGAAATTTTGAATGCAAGTACACATGCATCAATTACTCACAAGTTACATAGTATTTGGAGTATTTGGAGAAAATGGTGTTCTCTTGGTTCATCTTTGATCGAGGCAATACAAAAGACATATCCCAAAATTTTCATGCCTATTCCTTTGATAGTCTCACACTCTCAACTGCCCAAATTTCACACAAAAAATTGTTTAAAAATCTATTAAAGGAGGCCTTCTTGAGGCTTTCTTCATTCCATTTGTATCATAAGTAGAATACCTTATCTTTTCATCATGCAACAATTCTAAGTAGGATACCTTATCTTTTCATAATTAAACAATTCTAAGTAGGATACCTTAGGCTTAATAGAACCATCAAAATTAATTTTCCAATTCTAAGATTTGTATGAAAATACTTGATGCTAGCTATGAATCATGTGCTCATCATGTGTTGCTAACATATGTAGATTGTAACTTTAGTGGTAATATGTGCATTTGGTTTGCCTATACACATTAGGCTATGTGGAAGTAGTACACCTATTTCTAGATTGCTTAATAGCAACTAGAGAGATGACTCTATATGCTCAAAAATTCCTCATGAATGGTTCTCATTTGTAAGTGAGGTAGAACAATGGACCAATGAAGTTTTGAATTAAAGTACACATGCTTCAATTTCTCATAGGTGAAATAGTGCTTGGATAAAATGGAGTTCTATTGGTTCATCTCTGATCAAGGCAATACACATGACATATGCCAAAACCTTCATGCATGTTCCTTTGATAATCTCATACTCTCAAGTGCCCAATTAGATTATGTACAAAAAATTTATTAAAGGAGGCCTTCTTGAGGCTATATTTATTCTATTTGCACCTAGTGAAAAATCTCTAAAGGTCAACATTGGAGTTGAGTAATTCATTAAAAAATGAGTGTCCCCCCTATGCAAATGTATTTTTTACAATTTTTGAAAAGACCAACTAGCATATTTGACCTTGTTCAAGTCTCATTTTGGAATAAAAAGGTATTAATATTTGGAACATAACTTTTTCCTCAAAATTCTAAATTCAAAGATTTTTAAACTAGATGAAAGAGCATATCTTGATCTTCACATTTCTTTTCTCAATTAGGACTTTTGACAAACTTGGCATTGAGGATGAAGTGATGAACCACTCAAATAAGATGAAGGTTCTTTAAGATAGATTAACTACTACTATTGAGTTTGAAATGGAAGACTTGAAATTATTGAACAAATGCTCCATATTTTTCCCCCATCCTTTGAGAGCCTTAGGGTGGCACTAATTGTTGCTAGAGGCATGAATATCAAGTCTAATCAGCTAATAAGTGTATTCATCCAAGAAGAGTAAGAAAAGGATTAGGTGAATACCATGCTAAAAGAGCACTAGCAAAGATGCATCATATGTAGCTCAATGGCAAGTAGCTTCATAAGAAGAACAAGAGCAATCAAGGCCAAAAAAGAAAACAATAAAGCCATTTGAAAATATTAAAATAAAGTTTTATTATTTCTCTATCATTGTAGCAATCTAGGACACATTACACCAACAAATTTAAGGATAGGCATGGACCCAATGGCAAGAAATAGTTCAAGGAACATGTAACAAGAGTAGAGTATGCTTCTAAATTGTCAAAACTAGGTGACGCCTTGTGGTGGAACTAGAGCACCCCCATCAAGGAATCCCATAGATGGGGTCTGTATACTTGATGCTTTGTTATAAAATGAGGAAGTGCTAGTGGCCATAACAGCAATATGGTAGCATGTAGAGAGCCCCCTTGAGGGGGGGGGCTCCTAGGTAGCTAATGTGATTTAGAAGTGCAACATGGAGCTTCAATCTCAAGCTCTTCATCAATGTCTCTCTCTTTAGGAGAAAGAGTTAGTGTTGAGATGATATTTGGATTCCATATAATGGCTTAGAGAGTAGAACCTAGCTTCTCAGTGGCTCTCTAATTGTTAAGAGAGTGCTAGACTAGACCTTTAGGACATATAGATCTGCTGAGCTGGGTTCTCTTGCCACTCCTTTAAGGAACATTGGGCGTAGCAAGGAGACAAGATGACTAAATAGTTTTCTTAGACCATCGGCCCTCACTTAACAACAAGCTCATATCGTGGTAGTGGCCTTTGTGAGTTTAAGCAAGCACATGGAGGCCCTTTCATTAATAAGGAGCTTTTAGAGGCCCTCCCTTTGTAGAAGCACTTGAGGGAGAATGGATTGAAAGACACCGTTCTTTGTTAGTTGCTTTTGGGAGTCATTTAAACCCCTTTCATCAATCTTTTTAGGAGATTGTTGACTTTGTCTCACTTACCAAGCCATTGAGTTGAGGATGGATTTGGTTGATCCCAAAGAGGGAGGATAGGTGTAACATTTGACAGTAGAGATTGATGTTGGGCACTATTAGCAAAGGTCAAGATTTTATCTACAGCACAACCTAGCTGATGTGATCCATGAAACACAAATAGATTTTTTTCAAGAATGTAGTATCCTAGACAATACCTTCACCTTTTGGGAGGTGATGCATTGTCTTCTATGTAGGGCTCTAGTGGCTAACTAGATCCTCTTGGCTATGGCTTGGTACATAGCCTTGCGTTGGTTTCCCATACAGGATGCATGGGACATCTTAGGCATCTAATGCACAACTCCTAGTTGTTAGCTCAATCCTACTTTGGGGAGAATTCTTAGTCAAAGTTTTTTGGAGAGGTAAAAACTCGTATCTCATTTGGTGGCTTGTTGTGGACACTCCATCTCTAATTAGTTTTGGCACATGTGATTGGCTTGTGGTCAAGGTGGAAATAGCATGAATCCCAAGTTTCTTGCACATGTGGAATAGAGAACCTTTCTAGCACAACATGGACAGTGACTCTTATTTCAAGGGAGGATGGTGGTTGACATACTTCCTTTTTGGTGCAAGTCTATGTAATGATGGAGTGAGTGTTTTAGGCCTTATGAGAGTTGATCAGTGAGTTAAGTCATTTTACAATGCAACTTGGGCTTGCAATAGGGTCCTTAATGGAGTCAAAA
The DNA here is from genome assembly GCF_047967505.1 of Dipteris shenzhenensis. Lineage (NCBI taxonomy): Eukaryota > Viridiplantae > Streptophyta > Polypodiopsida > Gleicheniales > Dipteridaceae > Dipteris > Dipteris shenzhenensis. The sequence continues at coordinate 26,518,345 of NC_141618.1, read as the reverse complement.
TTTCATGTAGCTTGCAAAAAGGCTAGAAGAGATTAGCAAGGCATCTTTCATTCGAGTTGTTTGTGTATTCGTGAAGAAATGTAGAGTTTTTTTGGTTTATCTATAGTATCGCTTCTAATCTTTGCATTTTGAATTCTTTTTCTTGAGTTGTGGGTATTTAGATAATTGCTATTCATGAAGAAATATAGAGTCAATTTGGTTTATCTATAGTGTAACTTCTAATCTCTGCATTTTGAATTATTTTTCTTGAGTTGTGTATATTTAGATGGTTGCTATTCATATCACATGTGAACTTAAACTTTTTGGCTTGGGAAGATCTCTAAAATTCACACTATTTTTATTTTGGATTGATCAAAGTAGCTCAAACTTCAATATTTGGTATCAAAACAATCCAATTCATAGGGTCTATGAGAATTCAAGAAAGTTTGTTAAGTCTTTGTGAGGTGTCATGTTTGCTGTCTAAGAGTTTGCAAGGTCGAGGTAATCGCATGCTCAAAAGGTTTTTTAAGATACACTCTTTGATCTATCGAATTGTGCACTCTTCTATGAAATTGCTATGGATCCTTGAAGAAGGAGTACATCAAAGGCTCCATCATCAACTTCAATAGAAAAAATTTTACCTCTTGGCATCTTTCCTGGTTCATGCTAAAGAGTTTCTAGGGAGTGGTTTCTAGAGCTGAGAAAATTTGACAACAAATAAAGCAGAGAAACTATCCTAGGAGAAAAAAGAAGTGAGAGCAATTAGGATGATGGGACGAGCACTAGGTCTTCCATCATTTGGACATGATTAAATCAGCTACAATATAGTAACTACAACCAAGAAGGCACATGAAACAAGAGATAGAGACTTGGTTATCCTTCAAATTTTGATATGTCTTTAAGTCTTTTCTATGAATCAAAAGGATGATAGAAGGGATGAGCACTAGGTCACACTTCTTCCATCATACTTTTGATTGGATATGTCTAAACATCTTTAAGGCGATCGGGATGATAGGATGAGCACTAGGTCCAGCCTTCTTCCATCATCTAGACATGACTAAACTAGCAATAGAAAATTGGTTAATCTTGGAGGTTGTACGCATGAAGTACTTGAAAGCTACCCTAAAGCAAGAGTTTTTCATAAATCAAATGGGTGAGGATGAAACACTCAGTATGGTTTTGAATCACATGTAGTCTCTGTTAAAGCAGTTTAGTGCAATTGGTTCTAGAGTACAAAAAGAGGATACACATGCCATCTTACTGGCAAGCCTACCCCCATGGTAGTCCGATATGATGAAATTGACTTCTTTAATGCACTTTCAATACTTCTTAGTGAGGAAAGAAGCGAGGTTTCATTACAACTAGGTGGTGAACCTTCCTACATTCTAAAGGAGAATTGAAAGGCTCCATAATGTATTTGCAAGGCCTCTAGTGTTTGTCATCACTACAAAAGGGAGGGTCACATTGGGTGGAAGGACGAACTATTGAAGATTCCATGAGACAAAGATTGAGGAGTTTGCAAAACAGGATGAGATTGTAGGTTTAGTCAAAGCTAATGTTCATGAATAGGTATGCACTGGCTCTTTATGGGTGTGCATTTATTGTGTGATATTCAAGTTCTTAGTGTGTGACTGGCTTTCAGAATGGTTTTGGCTCTTAGCGAGTAGGCCATTATCATGTTATACTTTCTTGAATGATTTTGCCCAACAGTCCCATTGATAGAGGTTTGGCTTTGTTTAATTCCCCCATTCGGTTTGAGGGGGGGAATGTTGGCTGAATCCTACATGGGGGAGCATTCTGAGGGAGTGAAAGGATTTTGGAGAGTTTAGAAAACTCATATGTCATTGGTCACTTGTCATGGATGTTCCATCTCTAATTGGTTATTCTACATGGAGTTTCAGCACATGTGACTGGCTTGTGGTTAAGGCAACTGGTAGTAGAATGAATACAAAGGGGCTGGCATGTGCGGAATAGATTACCTTTTTGGCACGACATGAGTAGTGACTCCTATTTCAATGAAGGATGGTGGTTGAGATAGGTCCTTTTTGGTCCTGCATAGGTCTATATAATGGTGGATGAGTGTTTTGGGACTTATGAGAGTCGACCAATGAGCAAAGTCATTTCACAACACAAGCAAGGCTTACAATAGGTTCCTTAGTAGAGTCACAATTTCATGTTACTTGCAAAAATCATGAGCAGGGTGTCTTTCATATGAGTTGCATGTCTATTTGCAAGTGAAGAATATAGAGTTGTTCTGGTCTATTTAAAGTGTCACTTCTAATCTCTATAGTATGAATTATTATTTTTGAGTTGTGTATTTGGATCATTGTAGTTCATATCACATGTGAACCTAAACTCTTTGGCTTGTAAACATCGCTAAGTTTGCATTGTTATCAGATTGATCAAAGGAACTCAAATTTCCATACTTGTGAGCAAGATCGGATGTCATATGGAACACTAGAGCCAGATCCACTTGCAAATGGTGACCTTGCCCCAAGAAGAGGGATGACTTGGCACCATTGGCCCAAAGATGAAGAGAAAATCCCTCTTGGGCAAGTTGGTAGTAGTTATGAGGCCTTACTCTAGGCATAGATCCCTAGATGCTCTTGCTCTAGAAAGGGATTTTCAAGAACACACCTTGCACGGGAGGCTAGTGGTATCAATTCCACAAGTGGATTTTTCAAATTCTCCCCTCAAAGGGAAGGGCTCCCCCCTAATGCAAAGCCTTGATAGAGTGTGGTAGTGTTTGTCTAGAGGTGTCATTTGGGACAACATAATGATGTCAAGAGCAGCTTGAGGGGAAACCCCTCTTATGGCACCAAAATGTCCATGATTTAGGAGGAATTCATGCTGGGGTAGCGTGAAACATTGGATGGGAACACATTTAGGAGGGTGTCATGCTAGCGTAGTGGGCACACATTGGGTGGGCATATTGAGATAGTGGTCATTGTCCATGCAATGCTTCGCATCTCATGCCCTTGGTTGGAGCAGATGTCATTGATGCTATCATTAAAATTTTTGTTTTGTTTACTATTCCAAGGTGGTTTCCCTTTTTAATGTACATAATGCTATCAATACCATCACTAGATGTTCACGTACAACCCTAACACACTTACAAGCTATGGTATTTCATTTATTAATCATACAAATAATAATGCAATAAAAGGCACAAATCATATAAGATTTAGAAATAAAATTTTTTATCATGTTGAAAAAATTGGTGAGGCACATGATTTGTTGAACTTATGAACTCGAAAAGGCACATTACCATGACATATAGTAGTTTGAGGACATGATGGTGATAAGATGGCTTGCAGAAGTTGACTTCCTACCAAAGAAAAGAAACAAAGATTTGTACTTAGAGGGCAAGCTTGTGAAGCATTGGAATGACCTAGCCAAGTCCTTTGTCTAGAGCCTTGCCATATTAAAAAACCCTAACTACTACTAAATTTGCATTCTTCAAAGAGGATTATCTTGTAGCATTTGTCTTTTAACAATTCTATGGAGTCCTTGTGGAGACTCAAAGCTTTGCAATGTATTCATCCTCTTCCCCTTGTACCATTATTATGTCCATCCATACCTCTAATGGCACAAATAATGCAATGCAGATTAGGAGGTCAAGTCAGAAGCCAATGTCTTTCCATAAAGACTTATGCTCAAAAGGTGAATTGAGGAGTATGAAAGAATGAATTCAACTAGTGACAATACCCAATCAAAACTAATTTGGTGTACGTGCAACTTTTTTAGATTTGAAGGCTTGCAACAAGTTTGAATGCATAGAGAAAGTTGAGCATGTCAAATAGAAGGTAGTCCGTGAACTGGCAATGTAATCCATGAACTACTAATGTACATACATGGAAGGATACATGTACACTTTCTTTGGTGCATTTTACCACTATGAAATCAAAGATCTTCAAACACATAGAGAAATGCAAGAAAAATAAAGGAAACAGATGGGAAAGCATAGGAAAAAAAGCTATGAGTATGATGACATATATATGACCATTGTCATTGATGTTGTGGACCAAAAGAAGACTAATCTCCCACATTTCAAATGTGTTCCCAAAGACCTCAAAGAGGACAATTTTATACAGTACTAAATGGTTGCTTACATGGTTTATTATGCAATTTTGACAGCAAAGGTGTCTTTGACAACTCCAAATATGAGAAACAATAGTAAGAGTAATGAATGAAGTTTTTCAAACCATTCAAGGCCTTTGCCACCTATTCTATATGTGCAGCTAGACAATATAACTAGAGAGAATAAAATTTAAGTGGTGTTGACTTACCTTTTTATGATTGTGGAAAAGTGCATTTTCAAAAACGTAAATCTTGAATTCGTCTTGTGTGGTAAGACACAAAATCATACAAACAAGATGTTTCGTAGATACTTTTTAGAATATGATCAAAGGATGCATGTGATGGTAACTCCCTTCAAGATATTTTGAGGTTTGGCTATGTTCTGGAACCATGCATTGTAGAACTTCATGAGACAATTGACTTTGGTGATAGAAAGCTTGATCATTACATTGCAAAGTTGAATTATCAAATATTAAATCATTGATTTAGAATGACAAAAGGTGCAAATGAAAAACTTTGTTATGGGAAAAACTATATTCATTCAATTCCACATGGTTGCCTATCAATGGCCTCCTATTATTGAAGGTCATACCTAGCAAGGATTTTCTTAACTTCAACAATGTACCATTGAAATCTCTGGCAAAAGCATCTAGAGAAAATAAAGAATAAATCTAGAGACTTACATGGGTGAGAATTCAAGATGCATTTTGGACATGGTGGCACCCACTCTTTGCAAAACATAGTGGAAAATATAGGAGAAGAAATAGGCACTTGCATTTTTGAATGTCCATGTGGCACTCTGTAATGTTGACCTCGATGCTTTAGTATCTATAATGCCTAAAGAAGCAGTAGAAGCATTAACAGAGAGGAAAGGGACATGTACCTTGGGATAAGGACAAAGGAGGGAAGGGAAGAACTTGTGAGATATGGTTGTAGTGTCGGCCTGACCCAAATGAGTTGCCATTTTGGTTGCAAAATTGTCAAAGTGAACAAGGAGGATGAAAGAACAGACAGCATTCAGATGCATTGGTACTTTACACACTCCATTATGCTTTTACTAGTCCAATCCCAAGATGGTGATATCAGAACAAACAAAGGAGGAAGAGGCAAGAAGGCTATGAATAACATGCCATGAGTTGCTATTTTGGTCGAGGATGTTGACATCCTAGTTTATGTATTTGAATTGACTGGTGCTAGAAATTTATTGAAGAAGACACAAGGTATAATTTCTCAAAAACTACGAAATTCTTTGTTGGGTGCTTGGCCAAAGGAAAGTAGCAAGAGGGGACCTTCCACAAGGAATTAGAGGCCATCATTTGGAGAAGTCAATTCAATGGTGTAGATGTAAATAGCAACGAAGAGGATGGATCAAGCACTTCCACAACAGGGTATTGGTTCCTCAACTGAGGGGGCCATTGGATTTTGGATAATCAAATTATATTGGCTATTTAGACTATGGTTTTCTAGTTTTTTCTCAAACATTGTTGATGTAGCAAACATAAGGCTTTTAATGAGATTGAATGCAAAAAAGCTAAATGTGTCTCAAATACAATGGTTAGATGAGGACTCTTGGTATGCAAAAGATTCACAATTTCAAAAATAGACTTTTTTTAAAACATGTTTTGGAAATTCTTTTAGAAGAGCCTTTTACTTTCAACTTTGATGTAATATTGCCATTTCACATTTATCATTGTTGACTACATAAACTTTAATCTTCCACCAATAGTGACCATCATCTTGGCACATCACATACTTCTTATCCCAAGTTAGCACTTTCCATGCTCACCAAACTCTCTATGCTCCCATCTTGATTCCAATTAAGGGATAGTTCTACTTATTGCAAAAATGAAATCAAAACCCGAGATGGGAGACTCTAGGATCGGGATCCTAAATGTTCATGCCCCCAGTTGTCGACATCAAAATGACCTGTAAAGAGATATCTTACTAAGAGCCCCGGATGTCAACTCATGGATTGTTGTTGGAGACTTCAACAATCTAGAGTTTGAGAGAACAAGCACAATGTGTAGCATTACTATTAGAACATCTGGATTGCCCATTGCAAATTAATGATGGGAGGCTAGCAAGTAGCTCTGGCATCCACCCTCATTCACATCTGGTGGGATATCATTTATACCTTAACGTTCCATATGGGAGTGAGAATGGGCTCTCAAATGACTATTGAAGAGCCTACGCATTTTGTAAGGCTTGGTTTGCAAGTGTATCTACAGATGCACGAATCAAGGCATTTGTTAGTTGTATAGTCCCCCACCTTGGTTGTTCGCCCCTGTTTTTGAGATTCCCGAGACTATAAGCTCTCCCCAATCAAACACATCTAGGGCCAAGGCATGGGCTACTAAAATACAAAGTCCTTTCCCTCGCTCCTACCAACCACCAGGGACCAAATCTTTGACCGACTCGCAAAGAATAAATGACGCTAATGTTTGATGTCCACTGCTAAAAAGATGTCCTCCTAGATCAAGAGAATGTCTATTGTCGACCCCACCAGAGCTTGCCTACATTTCTAACGACGACAAACTATTGTGGCTTTTGACATGCTCAATCCTAAAGATCGTGTAGTTTCAACTCACCAAGGTTCAATTTTTTTTTTGGGGGGGGGGGGGGGGGGCAAGGGGAGCATGTGTAATAATCATGGACTCCTTTGTATAACGATCGTGGATTTCTGTGACTATGGTGGAGGCTTGGATGGAGAATAATCTGTTTGTGCGATGGTGAGCTAAGGCATGACTGGCTCTATGTCCACCTTCAGTGCCCACTACATGAGGAAGAGAGCCCTAGCCAATTTGCATGATTCAGTGGCTGATGTGTAACCTGTCTAAACTACTACTCGAATCCCAAGCGGATCACTGCTACTGCAAGATGCTCCTTCCCCTACTATCCCAGCCACTCCATCATAAAAAACATTTGATCCCGCATCATGAGAGCAAAGAGAGGGGTCCACTGCTGCTCTCCTTTGCCTGTGACGTTGAAGCCCCAAAATGGGAAGGGCTCCCAAATACACCAGTAAGCCCCCTTTCCGAGGCTGCAAAACCAAAACTAACGTCTCCAAAGAAATGGGGTAGTCGTCTTGAACATTGAGATAGTTCCAGGTACCCATCCTCTAGAACTTGGCGACGGATGTGAAAAAGATGTGGAAAGGAGAAAAAAGGAAGAGTTCACCAACGTGCTGACAGTCTGCAACAAAATGTCCAAAAAGGCCCCAACCAGCGGGGCTTCAGCAACTCTAGCAACCCGAGGAACTACAAGCCAGCGAGGCGGGGCAAAAAAACCCGCAAATTTGCTCCTTTGAGCAACAACACAAGCGAGGGAGGGGAGAAACACCCCGTGGTCTGCTACAATAGCAATAGCCTAGCAAACAGAGACGAAGAAGCCTCTATTGTTGCGAAGAAACAACTGCAACAAATCATCTGGAAGGGACTACGTAGGATGGAGAATGTAGGGGCAAGGATGGGCTGGGAGCAAGGGAGGGGAGGCGAGCCTAAAGTAGGAGAGAGGGCAAGGGCAAGAGAAAGAAAGAGAGAAAGAAAGGCTATTAGAACCTTCAAGAGAAGAAAAGGTCTATGAGACTGAAAAACCCAAATACAATAGAAAAACTCGAAGAGTGGAACCTCTAAGCAAGCATCCACTCCCAAAAGAAAAACCATCATACTCACGGACATCAGTTATAGATTGAGACTCTTTAGGTTTTGATTTAAACTCCCTCCCTGATGAGAGCCTTGCCTTGATAATAAACAGTCCACTTACCCTCCTTTCTAATTGTCTGCACCTTTGCAAATTTAGTTATCTTTTGCCGAAGTTGGGTTCTAGTGAGTTCTTCTGCTGTCCAAACTTTCATACCTTTCGATTTGTTGGATTGTTTGAGAATGTGAACTCTACTAGCTCTTGTTGCAAATGTGAGTATTGCATGAGAGTACCATTTGAGTGAATTCTAGTCAGGTCATCCTCTGGTCACTCAATGCTTCGTGTTGTCTATATCTCTTCATACCTTTCATCAAATGTCACTTTCACTTGATACCAATCCCTAGGTAACCCATTACTCTGATCTTCAATGCATTCTCTGTATTTGTCCTCTTTGATTGCTATGTTGACTTGTTTTCCTTGCTCATGAGAGATTAAACTGTCAAGCTTAGAGAGAGGGTTTCTCACGCATTGATGTACCGCTTCTTTGATTGAAGAATAGTTGAGCTATTAGTGAATTTGATTCTCCAAGGTAAACAAACACTTCTGGAGCTCTGCTATATGTATTATGAACTATTGGTTTTCTTCTTAAGGTCCTCAATTTACTGTTATAGGTATAACACTTGTGTGTTCATTCTAGTATGAGGCGAAGGGGGGAAGCCACCACTACTTGAGGAGAGGACTTAACTCTTCTACTAGCCATAACATTGAATGGCATAGCTATGTACTCTCTAAAAACAAGGTTATCAAAAAAGCAAGTTTGACTACTACTTGTGGTCTAGGGATGAGTTCTCTTGCAATGGCGAGCTGTGACACATTCGTTTTCTAATCTTTCAAGTTTCGAATTGCAACAAGATGTCTTCAAGAGGTGGCAATGCAACAAACTCGTTTTCAAAGCTGCAATGAAGTTCAAGCTGGACTGTTTTTTTAAGCTATGGCAGGACTGAGACAGTAGCACTTGAGTTTCTAAGTTGCAACGAAGCTATGCAAATTTGTGGCAATGGCATGGCAAACTGACAATGAGCTATGTCAGATTTGTGGCAATGGAGCGACGGATAGACGAAGTAGGCGCTTTCACCACTGATAGACAAGCTAGGATTAGGTTAAGGTAGCGTCCTGGTGTTGCTATTGAGCTACAACAAACCCTTGGCTGAGCCCATGGAGCTCAAGTCAACCAGGAGTAGGAGATGAGAGGCTAGGAGGTTAGGGAGAGACAGAAATCAAGGAAAGAGAGAGAGAGAGAGAGAGAGAGAGAGAGAGAGAGAGAGAGAGAGAGGGGGGGGGTAAGAAGAAGAAGATAAGGGAGGGGAGAAAGAAGGCGACAAGGCCCACTACATGAGAGCCCACTACATGAGAGCTTAAGCAGAGATGATGAATAGCATGGGACTTCAAAGCTAATATTAGTGATCTTCGTCTTCCACCTTTCCTGGTTGAAATGAAGATGTACCCACTCACCTTCCTTGAACTTTACTACCCTCTTTCCCTCATTCGCAGCCACTGCTAAACTCACCTACTACAAAAACAAAATCTTTTGTCTGAATGAGAGGAAGGACCAATGGCTTACCATAAATAATTTCTGCAAGTGCCTTACCTATTGACGAATGTATAACACTATTATAAGCAAACCCCACATAGATAAATACCTTTCCCAAATACCTTGTTCATAAAAAACATAGCCGTATAAAAGCCCAATAAGGTCTTATTGGTAGCTTCACTATAGGATAGCCCAGGAGCTCACACAATGTGTGGAGAGTGGAATCACAAACTTCTTTACTTAATGTGCATCAAGTAGATGTGAAGACTCATCAATAGATAATAATCCAGCCAGATATAGAAACAACCAAAACAATATATTTCCGTCCAAAGCTATGGAAACAATACAAAAGAGATAGATCCAAAGACACACCAGAGCGTGGTCCTTTGATCTTACCACAAGGTACTTCTACTATCTTCCGGATATCTCTAGACTTGAGCCTGCGTGCTCCACCTCGAGCATTTGTAGACTCTCCATCCAATATCTCAGCTTCTTGCTGCCCTGATAGACAGCCTAAGGTTCAACCCTGTGAACTCAGTCTGCAGCACACCTCTGGCTCACCTTCACCTCCAGTGTTGAGGCTCAAGGGAGAGGCTTGCTGGCTGCTCCTGTCTGCACACTCTTGCTGAAGTGCTGAATCCAAAATGAGGCCCGTGTGCAGGGATCAGCCCTTGGTCCAGCCTTCAACCAGGCCTGGTTGGCTGGATATAACCATCCCAACCAGCCTGTCTACCCAGGCCAATCTTCCTGCTGTACTCCCGCCATGTTGCACCACATACAGGGCCTGATCCAGGTTGTTTTCCTGCCCACACCCACTGCCACGTGGCTCACCATACAAGTTTCTGTACCCCAGGATACCCTGCCATCTTTCCTTCTCAAGGTCGCCATCTGATGCAGCCATGCTGGTCCCTCTAGGTACATCTCTCTTCTCTCTTTGATTCCTGCCCCCATGGCAGCCATAGTGCTGCCCATGTGGCCTTCCATCAGTTCCCAGGTCCACCCCCCCCTGTTATCCTAGTATGGCGGCTTACAAATGGGGAGGTGACCTTTCCAACAAAGTCGACATCATCTTTGTAGAGCTTCTTCATGGCTTTCAACTCTTCCGATGTATTAGACAATGCATCAACTACAACATTCTCTTTGCTAGAAATATGCTGAATTCATAGTTGCACGCTGAAACGGAAACGGTAATGGTAGAAACGCCGGAGTTTCCGGGCTGAGCTGAAACGGTAAAATGAGCAATGGAAATATGGTACAATTTATGTGTAAAAATAAATTTATGAGGAGAAGGGGGAGGAAGAGAATGAGTAGTAGGAGGAGGAGGATGGAGAGGAGGGGGAAGAGTAGGAGGAGGAGGGGGGGAGAGTATGGGGACTCCAGAGGATGAAGGAAGAGTATGGGGAGAAAGAGGAAGGACAGCAAGAGAATGAGGAGAGGAGGAGGATGGAGAGGCTAGGGTAGGAGAATGGAGAGGTTAGAGTAGTAGAGGGTAGTAGAGTGGAGAGGCTAGAGTAGGAGATGGAGAGAGTAGGGGAGTAGAGGCTAGAGTAGGAGAATGGAGAGGGTAGAGGAGAATGGAGAGGCTTGAGGGTGTTTTAGAAAAATCCCCCCAAAATGTTATTTATTTTTTAAATAGAAAATATTTTAAATTAAAAAAAAAACAGGCAACCAGAAATGCCGTTTCGGAAACGGCTGGCATTTCCGTTTCTGTTTCAGCCGCAAGGAACGTCGTTTCATGCAACTATGGCTGAATTTGAAAATTAAATGCAGGAAAAAAAATTACCCTTCACACATGCTTTTCTTGAACCAAGGGCTGTTGTATAAAATACTCAAGACTCTGATGTCCTGTGTGTATAATAAATTCAGCACCCAGAAGATACCGCTTTCAGTTCTTGAGAGCATGAACACGCTTTTCTTGAACCAAGGGCTGCTGTATAAAATACTCAACACTCTGATGTCCTGTGTGTATAATAAATTCAGCACCCAGAAGATACCGCTTTCAGTTCTTGAGAGCATGAATAACTACCAAGAATTAATAGAGATGGTTAGAAACTTGATTTCAAATAGAGGAACTCACTCTTCTTTCCATTTACATAAAACTTATTCTCTGGAATGTCCCAACACAACCGGCAAAATCTTCTTTTCTTTTGGTAAACAAAATAATATCATTAAAAAAGTAGCACCACTGGTGTCACCCATCCTTGGGGCATCGGATCAGCCTCAGAGCAAGAGATTAGTGCAAAGAGATAATCCAAGGACTCTACAGAAGCTAATTCACTGGAGGTTGAACCTGGATCATAAAGAAATAGAGTTGATGTATCACGAACCATACTTCAAGATTTCAGTAAAACATAACATGAGCCTATCCATGTTTTCCTTTCTATAGGGACATTCCAAGAACTTGTGAGCTCCATCACAACAGATACATAGACGTGCATCCTTGTGCTTCTTGATTCTTGAAGGGGGCTAATTCTACCCATTTTCTCGACTGTCCTGAAGGTTTCCAGCTTGATTTTCTTACCGCTTATTCCTCCTGAAGAGCTGAAAACTAATATGTTTCTTTCCCCCCTCCAGTTGGGATTACGACCTGCTGATGATTTCACATTAAACATATCTAAATCCTGGCACAAATGCCTTGAAGTCCACTCATAGATTTACTTGCTCGCTGATCTTGATCTTTATGAGTGAAGACTAGAACCTTTATAGTTGTCTAGAAACGATCCACATACTATCCAACTGTCTCGCCTTGCCTTGGCTGAAACGTACAACATATCTCGCTTGAAATTAGGTGGTAAGAACTGTTCCGGTAGCATAACATTGAGTTCAACAATTACCTTTTGTGCTTCCATCGTCTAGTGCCATAGATCTGCTGAACCATCATGAAAAAGAGTAATAAAGTTGATCTTTGCTCCCACTGTCTTGGTTCGCTCCTCTCTCGCAGAGTATGTATCCAATTGCCACTGAACCATCAAGGAAAAAAGTAGCAAAGTTTATCTTTGCTCTCTCAGTTGGTTCCTCCCTCGCATAGTATGTATCCAATTGCCGCTGAACCATCAAGGAAAGAGTAGCAAAGTTTATCTTTGCTCTCTCAGTTGGTTTGTTCCTCCCTCGCATAGTATGTATCCAATTGCCGGTGAGCCATCAAGGAAAAAAGCAGCGAAATTTATCTTTGCTCTCTCAGTTGGTTTCTCCCTTGCGTAGTATGTATCTACCTGCCATGTGCAAGATAACAAGATTGACCGTTCCTGGTCCCATTGCATTCATTCCAAGCATTCCGGAAAAATTCCCCATCATACCTAGGCATAGCAGTCTACATCCCTAACTGCATCCCAATGTTACCATCAATCACGTTAGGTATCATAGCCGGCATACCTCCGAACATCGGTCCCCGATAGCCTTGCATGCAAGGCTGAAATCCATAAGGGAAATTTCCAAGCATCCCCATGCCTTGCTCAGGCTGTCCAACCATCGCCTGAAACACTGAACCACCTCCGAAGTAACCTATGGGGATAGAAGATGGAGGGAAAGTATGCTGTCCCGAACCAAAAATGCTCTGGGGATTTTCACCCATACCTGATGCAGGAGGCATTGCGCCAAGTTGCAGAGTCTTCTTCTTCTTCTTCTTCTTCTCAAGCTTGAAAGGGGCATTCACCAATTTTGCAAAGCATAAATCCTGCACTGTGCAAAAGTCTAAGCGGTTCCCTGCAACTGTACCCTGAATTAATCGTTCATCTGCATTTAGATCTTCAACCTCTTCCTCTTCATGACGAGAACCCTCAACAGGCTGTTCTTCATCTTCCTCCCACCATGCAGTACAATCAAAGGACCTCAATTTCTCCTCAGCATCTGTGCTATGTGCCATGACTGAAAAATTCGCTTGGCTGCAAATTTATTACAGCAATTAGTATTTGCTGTCCTGACCCAAACAAAAACCACGGGCTCACCCTCTTGAAGAAGATGGCGATGTCCCGGCAACAAACCACTGTAACTGGCCTTTGGGATCTCCAAAGGGCAGTGAATAGTTAATAACCAATGAATACTTAATTTACAGCTACTTAGAGCTTTTCACGGCAAAAAAAACAATTAGAACACAACACCCGAGATATAGATTGCCCTCGTCTTGCACCAAACACCAGATTGGCCCTAAATTTAGCGCCCCTTTTGGTATTCTTTATCTTTTATTCAGAAGGTATTTCGATACAAAGAAAACACTATTGTGCATCAGCCCAAAGTCACCCAAGTGAATAATCCGTTCACATGCACTTCCGTCCTACTATGCAATCACAGAAAAGGCATCCCAGTCTAGTGCAACCTTCGATAGCACCCTTCTTCCAATTCTGGCTGAGGGTTCTAACCTAGCAGATCTGATACCCACTAGGGGAGTCTTGGAAGGAGAGAAATCAACCCAATCTCTCTTGGTAGCTCTACTACCCGTCAAGGGAATCCTGGCAAGACAGAGGCCAGTAACACAACCACACTTGGCTGTTCCTACCAAACAGAAAGGCCAGCTTCACAAAGCAATAGGATTTGAAGGTTTTGAGGCAGTAGGAAAACTCCTGGAAAGCAATCAACCGATCGGAAAGCTTGGAAACCCTGGGAGAGTAGCAAACATGAAAACAAATCTCCCTAGGCAGGTTCTCTAGGGGAGTCACATGTTTGTGTGTGTGTGTTGTAGAGGTACATCTAGTGCTATGATGTGTCTAGTGTGTGACCTAAGTGATGATGTAAGCCAAAGGCCCCCACATCGAGGTTCCTTTAATTTAGGCCAGTCCCACTGATGTAGGGGTTGATTGCCACTAATTTAGGGGAGGTGCCTATACCATCCTTTCTTTCTATAAAATGGAGGTCATTCCTTCATTCTAATACGTGGATTTTGCCTCACTTGTGCTCTCACTCTTTGTGCCATGATGAATCTTCTACCCCACACTCCTCTACATCTTCTGGCCAATCATTTTCAGTTTTGCACTGATCTGGGCTGCTCAGTGACCTCCAACAATTCGTCTTTAGGATTTCTCATATGGGAGGCCAACCAGGTGCTTCGAGGGTTGGCGAATTTCTCCAGCAGGCCTCCGTTTCCACGGTTGCTTTGCTGATTTTCACCTGCTAGACACATGCACCATAGAGCAAGCCCTTGAACATACTTATCCCAACATACCCCTCCTCAAGGGTTTGCCTCTTGCAATGTCAAGGATACATCTAGACTCATAGTTTCTCATGCCATCTCATGGTGACACATATCACATGACCTACATCATATGATGACCAGATGTGATTTACAAAAGATAAAACACATAGCATTCTTTTTGGAGTACTACTCCAGGCAGAGAACCTCAAAATTTGACCAAGTGATGATAAGCAAAAATTCAAAGACAAGTTGCTCAATAGCATTCTTTTTGGAGTACTACTCCAGGTAGAGAACCTCAAAATTTGACCAAGTGATGATAAACAAAAATTCAAAGACAAGTTGCTCAAAAGGCAAAGTCCTTGTCTTCTACCACAAAGTTGGATGCTTCTTTTGCTAATGGAGTTCTCTCTTCAACCAGATTTGTCATAATCCTCTTTTTCTCATTGCAAAACTTTTCAAAGTGATTATTCTTTTCACAATATGGGTAAGGGTTGATTCTATAACAATCCTTCTCAAGGTGATTGTTCTTCCCACAGTGTTTACAAGCCTTGTACTTACTCTTTGAAAACTTCACTGCAAGTGCCTCTGTATGCATTTTGCCCATTCTTTCCTCTTGTTGTAAGGCAATGATGATGCCTTCTAATGAGGGTTGAGGAAGATTCTTCAAAGTAGTAACCACATAGTCAAACTCCTGAGACATGCTCTTTAAAAGCACTGCCATTGCATCATTCTCAGTGACAGGAGAATTAATTGAAGCTAGTTGTGTCATAATACTTCTCATAGTGTTGACATGAGCAGCAACATTATCTCCCTCCACTTTAAGTTCAAAGAACTTAATTTTCAGATTTAATTTGGAAGTATGAGAGCTAGCACCAAACAATATGTCTTACTTGTGCCATGCTTCAAAAGGGGATTCCAAATCTGAAATGTCGTGTACATAGTCATCACCCAAACCTAATGCAATGATGGCATAGGCTTTCTCAATTCTCTTTGCATCTACAGGTGTAGAAGTAGAGTCAATGGCTTTTCCTTTACCTTTTGTTGTAGTTGATTCACTTTCCTGAGAGGTTTGAGTTCCTTCCTTGACTAAGTCCCATAGATTTTCCTTCATAAGCATAAACTTTATCTTCATCTACCAAGTATGGAATCCTTGGCCATTGAACTTGTCAATTTTATAAGTAGCCATGAGAGGGTCTTACCTTTGTCAAGCAGTGTCTACTCTCTTACAAAATGACTAATTTTGTGGAACAAAGAAATCTCCCTCACCATACAAATGTAGATTGCTAGAGATAAATTCAGAGAATCCTAATTGTTTAGCATATTCATACCCTGTTGGCTTCTCCCAAAGTTTCTTGGCTGGGGTCTTCTTCACTTTGAATTTTGTTCTTCTTGTAGTCTTCTTCAAATGATTAGCATTAGAAGAACCTTTAGAGCTTGGATTTTGACAAGAGATCAGTCCCAACTGAATTTCAATTGAAAAAAGCATTCTCTGATCTGTACTTTGGCATTACTTCAATCCGCAAGCATCACTCTAGCATTCACTCTAGCATCAAATGTCCAAAATTGTCAAAAATGCATTGCAGTAGACTAGCTCAACTTGGAGGGCACAATTCACACAATTGAAGAAGAGTTTGAGAGGGCTTTTTGTGCAAAACTAAAGCTTGAATACCCAAGTGAGTTCACCACAGAGCATTGCTGAAATAGTGCGCCTTTTTGTTTGGGAGAGTTGCACCTTCTTTGACTGTCTTTTCTCTGATTTCTCCTTACTCCAGCAAGCATTGGTCTTCAAAATTCATCAGCAGTAGGCTCTAGGCATGGACCAACTTGTGCTAGAAGGGCTCAGGCAATGGTTGAGCAAAAGGGCGAAATTGCGTGTTTTGACGTTTCAGCTTGCTTGGATCAACGCGGGTGGAATACACCATCTTTGGGAGAATGCTCTGGCCAAGGGAGCGCCCCATGGTGTAGAAACTCCAGCTGGAAGAGCTTGGCAAAAGTCGCAAGGAATGGGGAGAACAGAGCTAAGCAAATTCTGAGAAGGAAGAAGGAAGAAAGCTCAAAACGAGGTGTTGGAGAAGATGATGAGGTGGCACTACTAAAATGAGTTCTACAAATCCTACCAGCTCTGATACCAAATGTAGAGGAGTGTGGGGTAGAAGAGATGCATCATGCCACAAAGAGTGAGAGCACAAGTGAGGCAAAATCAATGTATTAGAATGAAGGAATGACCTCCATTTTATAGAAAGAAAGGATGGTGTAGGCACCTCCCCTAAATCAATGGCAATCAGCCCCCACATCAGTGGGACTGGCCTAAATCAAAGGAACCTCCATGTGGGGGCCTTTGGCTTACATCATCACGTAGGTCACACACTAGACACATCATAGTACTAGATGTGCCTCTACAACACACACACACACAAACATGTGACTCCCCTAGATGCACACATGCACCATAGAGCAAGCCCTTGACCATACTTATCCCAACAGATTAGGCCTCTGGTAAATTACGAATTTCCAGAACAGCCTGGCAAGCTCCTAGAGATTGTGAAATTGGATGGATCAGCCCTGTAAACACACCAACCAGTGAATCGCTTTGTCTGGAAGCGGAAACAAGCCTGGATCAATGCACAAACTGAAAACGCAGGCCTTGGCAGCACCCTGATGAATTGCAATTTCAGAAATCAGCTCCTGGAACAACTATGGTGAATTGCAATTTCATGTAAGCATTTAGGAACGGCGATTTTGCAGTCTGGACTGAGAAACTGGCTCTTGGATGGTGTGTGGATAGCTGGGAAGGAAGAAAAACGAGATTCTGATCTGAAAATCCACTTGATCCAAGAATAGCTTCCTTTGCTTGCCCTGCAAGTCACGGCAAGCAAGTCACTGGATTTTTACCCCTCTCTAACCCTCAGATCCTTTGCCTTGGCCCATGGAATTAATTGCACTGAAATGTCCTTTACAAATTTAATCAGTTTGAGGTTAGGTCAGTCACTGTAAATTCCTAAAAATTAGAAATTCACGTCCCCGTGACACATTGTCTAATTATTGTCTACACATCTATGCACAATACACATTAAGGAAAGAAGCTTTGGATTTGAATACATATATCTAGATGAATCCAGGAACATTCCCAAACTCATATTCTAAAAATACAACATAGTGCAATTTCAATCTCATGATAATCACTCATAAGGTTGAAAACCATAAACTCCAGCACGCATAGCAAGGACTAGCTACTATGACATCCCCACTGACGTTGTCAGCGCCCAACAGTGCTGAGTGGGTGTAGACCATAGTATAAAAATATGCTCTCACACATACAAATCCACACACCCACAAATACTTGAGCATCCATTTATACAAAGTCTTTGTACTGAGCTTTGTCAGCAGTCCGGAGGTGAAGGGCAAACTCAGCCATGACGAAGGCATTAAGGAAAGAAGTTTTGGATTTGAATACATCACTATGCGAGTTCCTGGGCTCTCTAACTCTACTTTGGGGTTAGCTTCCGTTATGCATACCCTCTATTGTGTTCTCTAAAAACTGGAGATATAAGGCGATTTATGAATGCACTTCTTCTGCTCTTGCGACTCTCGCTCATCTGCTCCACTTTATCCACAACACTAATAGACATCCTCTGCTCCATCTTGAGTTAATGGCTTCTAAGACAACTGCTCCTTTGCCATAGCATCACACATAACCTCATTCATCCCCTAACACTCATTCACTATGTTGTGTTAGTTCACTCAATTTTGAAAAAAACACAAAGAACAAAGTTGATTTTTATGATTATACATCCTCCAGTTTTTTTGTAATTAAAAAAACCTACAAATAAAAATTATTCAAACGATAACATTTCTATCGCAAAAGATTACAAGAAATCTCTGAAAAAAATAAAAAACAAAAACCCTTTTTTATGAGTGCATAACTTTTATTAGTAGGAATAACTTCTTTATTAGTACAAATAAAGTTTTATTCATACGAATAAAGCTCAATGACATGGTGATATGGCAATGATTGTTTGTCCAAATTTTACCCCTCATCCTATCTTTCAGCCAAAAATCATAAATATTTTGAATCTTGAATTCAAGTCTTCTCACCTAGCTTATTCATAACATAGCCTCTCAATGCTTTGAATAGCTCCTAGGCCCCCATCTGCTGGACCGTCATCAGCTATGCCTTATCCAATGATACTGTGGCTGTGACCTTCAACAGGAGGTTGATGAACGGTGGGCTCTGAGGTACACATTCATTTTTTACATTTTTCGTGATGCAACTTTATATGTATATTTTGGATTGTATGTCTAAATACCAACTATGGAAAAGATTAAAGATATATGGGGTTCAAAGAAATCAAGTTTTTTCTTAGTTACATATGGAGAATGAGCATGCAATATTTGATGGAATGTGTTTCATCCTGCTTCTTCTCTCCGACCACCACTTATACCTTTTTGGCTGTCCATTGAGGATTAGTTGGGGCTGCCTTCTGTTGCATAGGCGCTTCATTCCTTTGAACCTTCAAGTTTCTTTGTGGAACACACTTTTTCGAATCACCTACATCTTGACTTCATAGCAGGCAGCAGCACAACATATTAGTTGAAAGTCAAACTGTTAGTAGCAATGGAAGAAATCATTTGACACAGGCATATGGAAAGCTTCAGCAAGCAGAAGTAAATTAAGTAGTAGCGCTCAGAGAATACAAGACCCAAGCAGCAACAAAGCCACACCCAAGCCTGCTTTGCCTGTCCTTTCTGGCTTTTATTTGCAGCCATGTCTATTCACACAGAAATCACAGGCTGCAGCTCCCACTACATCCATACAGCCTCCATTTCCATCGATGCATCATTTACTTCATCATCACACCTCCATCTTTCTGTTGAGGCTTTATTTAAATAAAGCTATCTGTCAGCTTGGGTGCCCATCTCAGTAATGCCTTTCATCCATAACTCTTTTCTAGGGCAGGCACATAGCTTCTCTATAGTCAATAATTGGTCCAAAACGATACAAGAAACTAGTCGGTGTTCCAACAAGAATCAACCCGCATGACCAGCAGGTAAATTCATTTTGCACGGGTAGAGTCGGAACTTAAGTCCAACTTGTTAATTTACCTTTATCAGAAAAAGAAGATTGCTTCACATTTGATGCTAACGACAAGATGCACTCCCATCTTCTTCCTTGCAGGTATTTTGATCATTGAATTTCTCAAGGAAAATATATCCAAAAATTGTCTGCAGGGGTCCTCCCGAGTAGCTTCTACCAAGAGAACTAATAGAGTAGGGAGTGGCTCCCCTTTTTTCTCGGAGTCCACCACAGGTTTGAGACCTTGTGCTTTATAGCTCTTCTTGATGAGCAGGTTGTTTGGCCACTCAGGGTATTTTGTTTGTCATGCTATGTATGATGTATTTCTACCATGAGCATTGCTCTTGCAGTTTTTTCTTTCCTTTGAAAAAGAAAATAAATGAACCATAGGTCGGGAAAGCGAGAAGGACCTCTACAAGAGAGAAGGGGGAGAAAAGAGCAACCAACATCTCTCCATCAAGGCCACAGATAGTATTTCATATAATGCTCTATCTAACAAATAAACATGCTCATACTATTCAATGCATACTATTCAGTGCATCGTCATGGATGGAAAATCAATAGGAAACAAAGGAAACAAAACATGAAGGAAGACGTGCGGCAGACTCTCCTGGGTAACGTGGTTCTTTCAGTGCCACTCAACTGATGAATAAAGTAATGAAATCAGTCCTTCAAGTTTCCTTCAATCACAAAGTTCAACATGAGGAGAATTGAAATTAGTTACGATGTAGATTTATCATTGTAGTCCATAGCTGAAACTCTGAACCCACTGTCTTATATCAAGATTTACCATTTGAAATGGAAAAAGTTAAAACACATTTTAACACAAACACAAGTGAATCAGCGATAGGAGGACTTCGTAAAACAATAAAGAAACAGCCATACCATAGGCTGAAGGCAAGTTGCCCCCTTTGAGGCATCAAATGGAAATGGAGATGGTGCACTGAAAATGAATGTATAAAAGCTCTCCAGGAAACCCTTCGAAACCCGCGGACATATGGCAACCCTGGACAGAAACATGCCATCAGCAGCTTTCATGCTGGTTATGTTGCATTAACGTGGAGATCAAACAGACTTTACCAAAATGGCTTCTCCATTATTGAAAAAATCACCAAAAACAAAATGAAATCTACACCAAAAATCACTGCTCCTATGTCGTTACATAATAAATCAAATGCCAGCTGAGCAAGGGAAGGATAATTCTTGCACATGACATCATTGCTGGTGCTTCATTGTGGAACAAAAGAAAGAAAATGGGGAGGGCCAGATGGCCCCTGACTGACCTATCCTCTCCCACATGTCGATGCTCATGTATGTCAATGAAAGAACTACCACTGACAGGATGGGCAGGGCAACATGGAATGCCTGAGTGATTATTTTAAGAACTTCCTCTGGAGAGCCCCTCCACTCTTGCCAAAAGGCAAACGACAACTCTGCATGCAAGGAGCCAACCTCGGCCCTTTTTTGCCAGCCCACTATGTCATGATTCAAGCTCTGCGAATGAAGTTCAAGGAAAAACCTTGCTGATGGTGTAGTTGTTGAAGTATGTCATGGTAGAGAGAACCATTGGCCGCATGTAAAGATCCAGACAAAATAGTACTCTCATCTGGATGAATCCTGTTCAGACGCTGCTGTAGAGAAAAATGAACCATTTTGCAGGGGGCTCAGGCAAATCCCTAAATTGTTTAAAAACGCAATGCTTTGAACACAGTTTTGTTTTTTAAGGATTCCAAAACTTGAGCATATTCATGCATTTTGTTAGCTTTCTTTAAGCCATCAATCAATGCAATGCAGACTGTCGTTGAGGGAACACGCCTGCTTTTTCTCATGTGTCCAAATATTTCAAAAGCCTTAACCACCTTGTTCTCCTTACAAAGGCTTTCAATCAATATGCTGTATGAAAGGCCTTCAGGTACCCATCCTTTCTCTGACATATCTTGTAAAACAATACAAGCCTCCTGTACTCTGCCCGCATTGCAGAGACCATCAATCACTTGAGTGTATGCGTATACCCCAGGACCAAAACCCTTTTGTGTGATCTTGTCTAAAAGGAAGCAGCCTGCACCAATCTTCTCATGTGTACAAAACCCATCGAGTAGTATCCTGTTTGTGATAGCATCAACCACAAAACTGCCTTCTGGCATTTGATCTAACACCTTCGTAAGGTCATCATATTTATTTAGCTTGCTAATGCTACTGATAAGTGTGTTGAATGTGACGGCACTGGGCATAAAACCGTTTTCAACTAAGGCATGGTGCACGTTGAGCGCCTCATCAAATCTGTTGACCTTCAAAAGAAGACCAAGGAAAGCATTATGAGTGAAAGAGTCCTTTTTTATGCCGTTCCTGTCCATTTCAAGCAGTAAATTATTAGCCTCATCCAGCTCATTTGCCCGGCAAAGACCATCAAGTAAAGTATTATATGTAATGGTGGTGGGAAGGCATCCCTTTCCTGGCATTCTCTGAAAGAGTTCATAGGCCTTCTTGACTCTACCTATCTTGCAAAGACCGTGTATGAGAGAGTTATAGGTGACTACATCAGGACGGCAGTTTGCTTTCCACATATTATGAAACAAAGTGAAGGACTCGGCCAATCGGCCACCTTTACAATAAGCATTGATGAGAATGTTGTAAGTCTCAACAGAGGGCGAACAACCCTGTTTCATGATATCCTCGTATATCCTGCGAGCCTCATCCACTCTTTCGGCCTTGCAAAGGCCATTTATCAGCGTATTGTAGGTGACAATGGTGGGCGAGCAGCAGCGCTCCAACATTTCGTTGAAAAACCTGTAAGCATCATCTATTTTACCAGCCTTACAAAGTCCATTTATTAAAGTACTGTAGATGAAAACGTTTGGAACACAACCTTTAGCCCCCAACTGAGAGAACAATTGAATTGACTTCTCCAATTTGCCAGCTTTACAAAAGCCATCCATGAGTGCACTATAAGTCACAACGTCAGGGTTATGTCCGACCCCTTGCATTTCTTCAAGGACCAACTGTGCTTCGTCTGTCATGCCTGCCTTGCAAAGCCCAGTAATGAGGGATGTATAAGAAATTAGATCAGGGAAGCACAGGATTTTGCTGGACGCTTCCAAAAGGGCGCGCGCCTCTTCCAGTTTCCCAGCTTTCCCAAGACCGAGGAGGAGGTTGTTGAACGTAATTTTGTCAGGCCTGTGGCCAGCAGCAAGCAATTGGCGGTATACAGTTTGAGCATCGTCGATGCGATCGGCTTTCACAACTACGTCAATCAGTGCATTGAAAGTAGGCAATGTAGGAGTGCAGATGAAATTGCCCAATTCTTTCAGAGTCTCTATCGATTCTTGAACCATCCCAGCAAGCCCATAGCTTTTGATCAACAGGGTGAAAGCTTCGGCTGGAATTGTGAGCCCCTTCTTTCTCATTCCTTTAAGCACTGCCCATGCCTCATCGAACTGCCGTCTCTGCGCTATCCTTCGTATCAACAGATCGCAAATGCGCATAAACTTCCGACAACCATCATGTTGGTTAGGCGTGCACAAGTGCTCCGAGACGGCCCAAATGAAGAATCGGAAAGCCACACGAATTTCGCTTTGGGTCCGGATGACCTGGAGCACGTGATCGGGGGTAAACTTGGCAGCAACGCAGTGCGTCAAATCGCGCTGCACGCGAGAGCTCCACTTCCCCTGAGCAAGGACATGGGCCAAAGCCTGCAGTTCCCGAAGAAACTGAGGAGGAAATTCCTGAGAGGGGAGGGGAAACCAGCCAAAAGTCTCGCGACGGTAGGACTGGAAACTGCGGGGGCGATCGAGGGAAGGGAGGGAGGAGGGAGGGGAGTAGAGAGGGCGAAGTCCATGACCACGTTTGCGAGCAGTAGAGGCAAAGCGGCAAGGGAAGCTTGGCCATCGCCATAGCCACAGCTCAAGCTTTCTGGGACTCAACAGCACAAAGCTTGACATCAAAAAACAAACTATGAGTAATTGCCAAAACTCCCGCTGCCATCCATGCAAGCTGCTACTCCTGTTGATGCTGCCATCGATGCAAGCTCCTGCTCGTCGCATGTGCTGAGCGTCTGACTCTCGGACTCCCTCTCACCATCGCCATATGCATTCCCGCCTCCTGCTATTGCTGCCCTCGCTCTGCGGTCCCGTAAGGATGCCTGCGCATAACTGTGCGGTAAACTGCGGATGCCTCCAGAGTACTCCGTCACAGATTCGGAAAGTTCAGACTGCACAGACAGATCAGCTTATTCTGGAGGATTCTCAGATTGGTGAAGACCGAAATAGGGAAGAGAAAATGAGAGGCGAATGAAAGAAGAAGGTGACACCAATTTTCTCATTGCCACAGAGCTCACACATAAGGGTCTATGGATCAAGCCAACCTTCTCAAGCCTATGCTTCCTAGTTGAATTACATTCAATCATTCATTAGGCCTGCCCACGATCAAACACGGTGGCAATGCCACTAGACCCTCCAAGAGAATAGAGAAGTTGCCTTTGGGGAATAACATGGGATACCACAATCTAACCCTAAAGTTCTAACTAAAACTACCACTATAATTACACTTAATAGTAACCTTGAACAAGTCAACGTGACTTTTCTCAAAGGAAAACCATAATCTACACAAAGCCACACCCATTCCATAGGCCCCTTGCAAGGCCAAAAAGTAAAGAAAAAGGAATCCACTGAAATGGTGTGGAGGATGACCAGAGGAGAGAGAGAGAGAGAGAGAGAGAGAGGGGAGGGTGTGGAAGAAAAGGTGGAGATCATGAGTAAGAAGACTTGAGGAGATAAAGAAGGGAAGAGAGAGAGAGAGAGAGAGAATGTCAACCACTTTAAAGTCTGCATTGAAGTCCAATGAAGAAGAGCCAATAGGAAAAATGCACTTCCAAAAATTTAAGAAATGCCTAATTTTTGCTTTGCCAAAACTGCATCATTGCTAAGGCTACCCAGAGGGAAGGCCAAATACTGTAAAGGATGCAGCATTCGAAAGACGGTTTCAACAGGTGTGCATGAGCTCTGGGAAGTGTAACCATGCTTGTACATTGAGGATGAGTAGATGCACTCGCATTGACTTTCCTCTACCCTCTGGCATAGAATTGCCATTTGTAGGAGGCGAAGGGGAGCGAGTTAGAGAGGGCCTAGGTGGAGGCGGTGGTAGGCGAGGCATAGGGGAAGGGGTGGGAGAGGGGCAGGGGAAGGTTGGAGGTTAATTAGGTTAGCTTGATTTAGATTAGGGGATTTAGCTTAGGTTAATATTTTAATTAAATCACCAATGAAAATTTTCAAATAATCATGCAAATTTTCCATCCAATCCAAATTCAATCCAAATTCCCAATGAGAACACAATTAAAACAGAAAATTACAAACTCAATGCAAAAAGTTTGACGCGAATCCAAAGCTCGAGCAAAAAGTTAGAGAATTTTTAGAATTAGTAGACCCATTTTTAGTATTCTAAAAGTACTTGGCACCCACCCATCTTCATTAGAGTGCATTCCCACCTAAGGGAAATGTACCCCCACAATTTGCGGATTGGCAAAGAATAGTCTGTTCTCAAGGTTTTCGCCTTCCTCTCCGGATTGTTGGAAGCTCCCACTAACATCGGCAATTCGAGTGAAGATAAGCGTGAAGATAGGGAAGAGTGGATTTCGGGGGGTTTGAGCCAATCTGCAGCCTTCGTCTTGGTCCAACAGCCCAACAAAGTAGGGCATTTATTGCATCAAAGCAACTAGTATTTTGAGCAGAGCTGTTCCCACTGTTCCCACGAGGTTACTATTAAGTTTCACCTGATGTTCTCGATTCTTCACGGGAATGCACTGTTACCGTAGGCAGCCTAGAGGAAAGTTTGGATTTTCTGAGCTGCTGTTGTGCCATGTGTCTCAATGGTAAGCGTCCCACAACTAGATTTTGGAAGATTTGATTCTTCTTAGGCTCTCGAATCCTCAAGACA
The DNA here is from genome assembly GCF_047967505.1 of Dipteris shenzhenensis. Classification (NCBI taxonomy): domain Eukaryota; kingdom Viridiplantae; phylum Streptophyta; class Polypodiopsida; order Gleicheniales; family Dipteridaceae; genus Dipteris; species Dipteris shenzhenensis. The sequence continues at coordinate 26,492,929 of NC_141618.1, read as the reverse complement.
TTAGCCCAAAATTTCACTCACTAAAGACTTTTGAATAGATTATGATCGCTTGCCGTCAATTTTAGAGGCAATGATAAGTGGCTCAATTTGCTAGCTCCTAACAATGGCAAACACAAGTCTCGGCCAACATCATTTATTCTAGATATAGAATTCTGTCAAGTAACAGAACACATATATAAGCTACTCATAGGCTACTGATCTTGTACAAAAATCAGCTACAAATCTGCTACCTTGTGATTCGTAACACACAAGGCACAAAGGCCACAATCAGTTGGCGAGTTAGTTTCCTATCGGGCAGTAACAGGAAGAAACAATATCTATATAAATAGATTGATCACAAGGCTAGTTGCAATGGTCATGAGAGCCTAGCTTAGGTCCATCTTGATCCGGCATAGCAAAGGTTTTAGCAGACTTCAAAATTTGATGATTGACTGAAGGTTTGGTTGGTGAAAATTTGATCACACTCAAAGGCAGGTATTGTTCCAACAATTTTTGACATGGTGAACAAAACTTTTGCCTGTTCCAATTTCCAATCTACCTGGACAGATTCACGAAACTTTTTAGACACCTTTCGGGTAAAGAGTGATCACGGTGAGAGAATGTTGACATCACATAAGGAAGATCACCTGATTGATTTAAGTTTCCTCGAAACTCCTTCCTAAAGATGAGGAAGCAGGGAATGAATTTAGTGGAAAAGGGAATTTTCTTGATCATGCTTTAGAGCACGGCATTAATAATGGAGCCACTCAAAAAATAGCCCAAAGCTAATGTACTTTGACTGATTTCGGTTCCCAAACTTCTCATTTCGTCAGGAGCCTCTTGATAGAAGAATTCTAATACTCTAACGTATGTAAACATGTTTACAATCCCAAATGCTAAATATTGTCGTACTAACCAAAATATGCTCATTGGAATTGATTGTATCCCTTATAATACTTCTACATTGTCTAATAGTTCGCTCTCTTTCGCCACCCTCACCCTCCTCCTCTCCACTCCCCCCGCTTTGCTCATCGACACCACTGCCATCATCAATCCAACCCCTATCTTTGTAAATGCATTATCCCCATCGCCCTCCCTATGATCCTCCTCGCCAACCACTGGCACAAACACTAGCTTGTACATCGATATAGCCCCAGTAGCATCAGGACTGAAAATGTCACCAGTGATGTTGCAATGGTATCTAGAAGCTGTGGCCTTTCCCTAGATACATGTCCACTATCACGCCTTGCTCTATTCTTTCAGGAGAGTGAAAGCCTGTAGCATGTAGCAATAGATGATCTAGCCTTCATTGTGGAAGGAGCATAAGAAGTATGAAAATCCTGCGCACCAATCAAGCCAACTGGTATGGTAAGACTTGCAAAAGAACAGTGCTGAATCTGTCCAAGATTTTATGAATGTGGAGCTCAAAGAGAAGCTTAAAGAATGCCTCTGTGTTTGCCTCTTTGTGGAATCAGCAATCTGCATCAGTTCAACCCATGGAAGAAGGCATTACAAAAGCACCTTATTTATAAAGCGATCACGTAGCAAGGGTGCAAAGTCTAGCTAGTTGTATTTAATGTGGTGATTGACAGCATGTTATCGAGGGTCTCTACCTCTTGCCTTGGATCGTATTCATCAATGTCTCTTCTGTGTTTCCTAATTGGAAGAGACCCCATTGAAGCAACTCTGAAAGGGCGAAGAGAGGAATAAAAATTTGGATAACTACCCTAGAGGACCTTCGCAATTCACACACAAATATTCATAGAAAATCAACTCTAGACAAACCATGAGGACCTACAACTAAAGAATAGCATTGATAGAACAAAGCCAAAAGTCCACAATGCCCATTGAGCCAAATCTTGCCATGGAATCTTGGGAAAGGAAGATGATTGTTGCTATTATTAATCATGAGCATTGGATCAGGGGATAATAATCATGAGTATAGGGATCACGAGAAGAGGGTAAGCTTCCTCAACTTAGGTGCCACAAAAAACATATAGGATCCAGTGGAAAGGGACATCAGATGATAGAGAGACTATTGTTGATCTACTCCAACAAAAAGCTTTTGCAAAAGTTGAGGTTGTCGACAAAGAAAATGGCGGAGAAGACATAATGAAGGGGCAAAATAGATCGTGGATCCCATGGACCGAATTTGATGATGGAGGAAATTCACTGCATTTTGCAACTCAAGTTATTGAATCTCTAACAAATGTTTTTTTCTAGACATAGCTCTGCAAATTTTGCCACATTAAGCATCACAAGGTTGCTAAGCTCCTCCATAGGTGTATATTGGCTATATAGAATTGTGTGTGCCAGGCATGAAGAGTTTAGCCAATCCGATGGAGAATCTACTAAAGGAATCCTCTTGCATAGTTACGGGACAAATAGGCTTGCAAATGTCCTTTGTGAATATTCGCATCAGGTCAACAAGCAAGTTCTCTCTCCTTGGTTGATTCTAGTATGAAGAACATGAGCAGTTAGCTAGCGAAATGTTCAGCAGGAAGCTATCATCTTTTGATCAGTTGCTCTCCATTTAGAGGAGAAAAGTAGTATTGTTGCGAGCAAGCTCAAGTCATCCTCTTACTCCACTTGAAATTGCAATTGTAATTGTAATTGCTACTGTTAGAGCCGCCGGAGTACTCATGAATTATGGTCCTCTTCCTTTAGAAAAGCCCTACCAACTCTTTGAGTATCAAAACTTTCAGTTCTACTATTGGGACTGTGCAAGTGCAGGATGGCATGCGGTTTTTAAAATTATTTTGAATGAGTCAAAAAAGACCATGGTAGCACTCGTCGACGCATAGCCAAAGACATATGTAAACCTTTATGAAATGGCTTACTTAGTATAGTGGTTTGTCTGTGCTCCTGCGAGATAAAATAGTTTTGATGTGATGTTAGCATATCTTGACTGTTCTGTTCTTAAAAGTTAGCATTATTGCTCACATTATTTGTGGTTTTGAAGCACATGAATCGTCTTTACCGCATGAGCATCCCCTTCCTTGGACAAGTAGCCATGACTTTCTATGTAGCATGGCAATAGAACAATCCGCCTTTGCGAATATTGCTCTAAGGTCAAAGAAATTGCCAAAAGAAGACGAGCATTTGAATTTCTCTTAGTACGGCATTCGTGGTGATTTTACCTGCTTTCAACTATGATTATGACTATTGACATTCAAGTAATATGGCAATGTCTTATCCATTCGTGAGGCTTATTCTCGGCGCTAATATTCTTGGCATTTATATTTTCGACATTATCTCGGCACCAAGGGAAGGGCATGTTCCCTCGGATTACAACTCTTCGGGGAAGGAATCACACTGCCTCCCCGCCCACACTATGTGTGGTTATAATAATTATATATAATATATTATCATGTAAATAATTTTCAATTACTCGTCCATTCAAAATTTCTTGTTTTCAATCTAAATTCTTATAACAATCCTCTCGTTTAATGCATGTTATCGATGTGAGGGAGCAAGGAAATCCAAGATGGATGCAAGATTGAAGCATGACTACATCTTTATTCACATGGTTGTAGTCCATGTGACAATATTGTATAAACTACAATGAGGATTAGTTATTGTATTGCCTTGTTTATGTATTTGTTGGACTTCAACTTCCAAAATGTGGACATCACAAAATCAATAATAAATGACCACCCTTGACATTTGCAAGGAGGATCGAGTCCTAACAGACCCAGTGTCATGTCTCATGTCCACTAATTTACTCATTCACTTTTTTCCTTTAAATTTTCATAAAATCGTATGACTCAGCTTCACAATGGAAAGGCTGCCTACCACCGCAAATCTAGTTCTCTCCTGCCTCACCTTTTTTCCTCCTCCTCTCCTCGCGGACTCGCCTCAGTTTTCCTATCGCTTTTTGTTGAACAGCCTTCCCAATCCTACTTTTGGGAGCTTAGAGCGAAGGTTCCGGCAACTATGTGCAATACGTGGAAAATTCCAAAGGTATTCTCCGACGAAGGCTTTATATTTAAATACATGCCAGAGAACTCACTACAAGCCATTTTGTTTAGTACATGCTTCCTTTGTAGATTGTGTCATTAGTTTGCAGGAAGGCTCTCAGTTTCGACTCTTGATATGAAATATGACCAGGAGTCTCATCATAGAAATGTGTGCCACGAAAGTAGGAGTCCAAGAGATGAGCTCAAATGGTGGACTAGCAGAAGTGTTAGACTAGCTGATGGTAAGGGCAGATAGTAGCGGAGTCTAGATTATCATGACGCAAGGCTCATAACGCCATAGCTACTCAAGACAAGACAAACATCTTGCTGGCTATAGATCACTTTTTATGAGCCCTGGTCCATTAAGCAACTTTCCCCTCAATTTTCACGAAGATGTGGAGGTGTGTTTGAGCAAGAAAAATGATACATCCCAGTATGAAGACAACGTGTCTCAGCAACCTTAACGCAGTGTCAACGTCATGCTCGGCAATCTAAGAAGTAACACTTGCATAACACAAGTACAAATTTTTGGATTCCATGCGTTCATCTTTTCGACTTCAAATTTTTACTGGCTATATCTGTGGTGAACGGTATGCTTATAGTCAAATACTATATCGTTGGTTCACAAAGGCATAAGTGAATTGTCTACTTATTAATGAGGCATAAGTCCTATGAAACTTTTGACTTGTGTGGAAGATTTCATTGGTGATCTCACTTATGAACTGGTGGAGAGAGAGAACTTGATTATGGAGGATTACAAAAAATTGAATGAGTAGAAGTGAGCGAAGATTGGGTGCATCTTTTATAATGATGCCTTGGCAATGACATAGGTCCAACTCTCTCATGGACTTTTGAAGAACTTAGACAGTTGCTAAAATAAGGATTTGTTAATCGATTATTGTTTTGTTTGGCTTGCTCATTTTTTCTTGCTCGCTTTTTTTGGTTCGCTCACTTTTTCTCGCTCACTTTTTGGTAATCCTCCTTATTAATTGTCATGCATGTCTAGAGGTTGGAGCAAGAGCTTGTTCGATGCCTTTGTTGGATCAAAAACACAATGGAAAGGTTTCGCCCTCAACGTTCAGTACTCCCTTCGTTCTCTCTTGTGGTGGCAAACCTACAAAATAGTCAGAACTCCTAATGAATTTGGCGATTGATAAAGATGCAAAACGTTCTCTCCGAAAGGCATTCTAGGCAATGCCTACGTAGAAGGTAGTATTCATTTATCTAGATAACAACCGCTTATACACGATTGGTACTGAAGGGTTGTTATTGGTAGCACTTTGTAGGTTGTTTCTATAACAACACTAGACTTTGTAGATAGTGTTGTATGTACAATATGTGTAGAGAATTCATACTATGCTTTGACAAAAATCTTTAGTCTAACGTATGCCACAATCTATAGGCATAGATAATGCATGAGAGTACTTAACAGTTTGGTATTTGGAGGCGTGATAGTCTTTTGACTTGGTATTCATGATGGTTTCCTTTGTGGCGATGAGAAATTAAATCGTCAGAACATCTATGGACTGTCCCTTTCATGGATGTTTTTACCGAAGCTATACTTCTATATTAATATAAAAGTTTGGTGAAATTTTATCACGCTAGTTTTTTTAGTTTCATAATATAGTACACTTTTACAAATTTTCTTTTGAGTTTTGAAGTGCAAGATGTAAATGCTAGTGAAACTTTGAAAATTTTCACATAAAAGTTTCAAATCCTGGCAAATGTTTTAAACATTTATTTTTACTAGGATATACAAACTTTCAATAGCAATATAAAAGTTTTCTTCTTAATGAAACTAACATGAAAAAATCATCCATGGTCCCTTTTAATGTAGTTAGAGTTGTAAGGTATTGTGAAGTCTAGTCAATGAATCATTGCAGTGATTGTCAAAACCAAATGGCATAAGGTTACATATCAAATCAAATGACAAGGCATGATTTAGATGTATATCATGCCTTTTTCCACCAGCTTAAAAAAAGGCATGCATCAAAATATGAAATCTATGAATTTTTGGCCGATTTGTTGCACCAAATTTAAAAGAAGGTTTCCCATAATAGGGAGCAAGAGGACACTATCTATTTTGGCAACAAAAACCATATTCCAACATCCTTTGCTTTTTAATTATGCTCGGAAGGTCACTCCTCATAAACCCATAAAGCATGTGCGAGCAAGCATGTGTTAAAAATTACCCCTATCTTTGCATTTTTTACATTTTCTCATGTAATTGGTTAAGCCCCTATATGTGTTTTTACAGTCCCCCCCCTTTAAAAAATTACCCCTCAGTGCACTAAAGTGTTATGTTACATGTTTTGAGTGACCCCCTTGGGTAATTGCCAAACCCAATTGCATCACATTAAAGTATTCCTTAACTTTGCACTACTCAATCCTAAGTAATGTGAAACATAACCCCCCTTTTGAATACTTTACTTCAAGAAAGTATTTTATGAGACACTTAGATTCTTTCTTTGCTTGCTTGATTTTCCAGGCGCTTCAACAAATTTTTGGTTGCTTTTTTGTGCTCAATCGCTTTTTCTTGCTTGCTCTATTGACTGCCTCCTTGCAATTAATACTAAAACCAAGGGAAATGTATTTCCTTGTGCAACCATTGTGCCGGTTCTATTTTAATGTGGGTTGTAGTTAATCCTAAACAAAGGAAATACATTTTCCTTGTAACCGCTGTGCCGGTTTTTGGAACTATTTTAGTGCTACTTGTAGTTAATCCTAAAACCAAGGAAAATGTATTCCCTTGTGCACCAATTTCTTGTGCAATGATTGCAACTAGCAACTATAATAAATGTATTATTTGTTTAAAGTTGAAACTTAAAAGAGATTACACTTGACAGAGTATAGCAACTCAGCCATTACTGAGAGAAAAAGTTGAACAAAGAGATTACATCCAAAGACAATTTATAACAACTTAGCAATTTCTAAGAGCCTCATCAGGCAAAAATTAAACAAAAGAGATTGCATCTACATCCAAAGATAGTTTTGTCGTGAATATGGATCATCTTTAGTTCTTTGCATGATCCCATGTTGATTTTTTTAATTGCCTGGCATTCGATGATTCATTTATTGCCACCATTAACTCCAAGCCAGAGAAAAGGAGCTTCTATTAGTGCTTGAAAAAAACCAACCATACAATAAACAATCCAAAAGGTGTTGATCATGGGATAAATAAAGCACAACGAACTTGGTAGAAAGAAACCAACCTATTTTTGGGAGCCTAGCTCACTACTTAAGGAATCTTGGGAATAGGGGCTAACAACTAGGTTCATGGCAAAGATATAAAAAATGCTTTCAGGACAAGACTTGTAAATCACTTTTGGCTTTTAGCCATATGGCAATGCAAATTGTCTCCAACACTCTATCTACATACTGATGGAATCTAACATCCACCTACATCTATTCCAACCACAGTTTGATGGGCAAGCCTCCATAGACTACCATATAGAACAAGTAAGAATATTTCATGGTCTAAGGTTGGTCCAAAGATTCAACTAGAAGCGAGATATCTCCCTACAATGAACCTCTTTCTCTATCCAATGCCCCTCCCTCGAGGGGTTCCATGTTTTTGCCTCCAGCTAGAGATATTAGCCAATGAGGTGGTATATAAAAAGAAGGGCACCTCCTCAACCCTCTCCAGAAGTGCCCTACTTAAGAAGTGGGCCAGAACCACTCACTTAAGTTCCACTCAATCTACCAAAGAGGCCATACCTCTCATAACCAAGCTACCACTGTGCACCCTCCTATCATGTCAAGACTGTGTTGGGGTCTATCTATAGTCCACACTCTACCCAAATGGCCCACAATCCTGAACCTTTTCCACTCTAGCAAGCCTAAATCCTTGTCGTCTTGGAGGTCTCCCACCAACTCAAGGTGGAGAAGGCCTCCGGCCCCCCTCTATAGTATCTGTGGTAGTAGGAGCCAAGTGGTCTACCATTAAAACTGTAGTATCTGTGGTAGTAGGAGCCAAGTGGTAACCCATTAAAACTAAATCCTAAGAGGTACCTCTACCTCAAGAACTTTCCACACAAGATGGAGAAGGCCTCCTAGCCCCCCTCTGTAGTATCTGTGGTAGTAGGAGCCAAGTGGTCACCATTAAAACTAAATCCTAAGAGGTACCTCTACCTCGAGAATTTTCCACACCACTGATGAGGTGTTAGGGAGCCATGCAACCCCTCCCACTAGCAAACAGAGATGCTCACAACAATCTTTATCATCCATGTGCCCGCTCTCCTCAGATATGAAAGTGCCTGCACTCGTGCCTCTGCCTCCAATGGGAGATGTCTTTAGGTCCAAAGTGACTTGGTTGGACCACTATCCCATTGCAACTAGCTAACGTGAGTTTGATGCCCCAACATGAGACCCACTGGATTTTGAGCCCCTAGATGCCAAATGATTGGTTACCACTCAAACTCCTCAAGACATGAAGGATTGGCTGAATGAGTCCCCCGTGCAAGTGCTACCAAACCCTATCTTTGAAGACTCCTCATGAAAGGGGAGCCCTTCCCTATGATTCCACACCTATGAGACTACTGCCACTTCCTCCTATATGAGGTGTGTTCCAAAGAGCCCCCCACCAAAGAAAGAGATTTTAGGGGGTGAGGCCTCAGACCACTAGCTTGCCCAATAGTGCTCTTCTCCACATCTCTAGATCAATGATTGCTACCTGATTGCTAGCCCTCCTAGTGCCTATGGACAACTGCAATCACTTTATGCTAAGTAACCCTGGTTCTGGTGTTCCACATACCATCGAAGCCTATCCATAAAAAGTTGTGCATGCATAAGCTGCCCATGCATCATTGGTGAAAGCGTTGACAAAATATGAAGAGGGGAGAGGAGAAGAGTGGAGATGAGGAGAGAGGGCATAGCTAGAGGGCACACCACAAATTACTAGCTGTACACTAGATTTAGTTGAAAATGTAGAATATATACAAATCCATTTAGGGTTAGGGTTAGGGCATCTAACCCTTTCCTTTATAGCACTCTCTAGGTGTTAGTGCTATGCACATGTAATCACATGATGTTGAGCGTGGTCTCTCAACACATTCCCTCAAGATCAACATCATGAAGTAGGCCTTCCCTCAAGATGGTGATTATGGGGAATCGAAAAAGGATTGAGCATTACATTCCATCACAACCCTCTAATCGGAATTTCCTTCTTCCGTGTCAAACCAAGAGCTTGTCGGTGTTTCTCAAAAAGCTCTTTACCGAGTGTTTTGGTAAAGATGTCTGCAACATTCTCTTTGCTATCACAAGGCTGTAGTGTGATGTCACCAAGTAACACTCTTTCTCTGATGAAGTGTTCTCTGACATCAATTTGCTTTGTCTTGGAGTGATATACTGGATTCTTGGCCAATGCTTGAGTTGATTGGTTATCATAGTATATTGTTGTTAGCTTTGATTCATCAAAGTAATCTATTTTTGACAATAGTCTTCTGATCCATATAGCCTCACATGCACATGTAGTGAGTGCTATATATTCTGCTTCAGTCGAAGACAAAGAAACAGTTGGCTGTTTATTTGACAACAATTATATAGCACCTTGACCAAGGAAAAATGCATATCCCTGTGTCGATCTCCTGGTCTCATGATCTCTGGCATAGTCAATGTCATAGTATCCATGCAACCTTGGATGAGTTCCTCTGTATTTTATCCCAAACTATATTGTACCTCTCATGTATCTCAAGACTCTTTTGGCTACATTCCAGTGACACTGTTTTGGATTTGCCACTGTGCAAGTGAGCTTACTGCATAACAAATATTTGGCCATGTGATAGCAGATATATAAGAGATTCGATGAGTTGTCTATAGTACCTGTCATTGACTATAGGCTTTTCTGAATCTTTTATAAGTTTAAAACTCTATTCCATGGGAGTGGCTGCAATCATGCAATCTGCAATATGAAACTTCTTCAGAAGACTGTTAACCTATTTTAGCTAACTCATAAAGGTGCTGTTTGAATCTCTCCAGCAAGTTACTGAATTCCAAGACAATAGTGCATAAGACCAAGATCTTTCATGTCGAACTCTACAGATAAGTCTTGTTTCAATTTCTTGATGAAGCTGTCCTTGATTTTGGTCACAATCAGATCATCTATGTACAAAAGTGCAACAATAATGTCTTCCCCTTGAACTTTGTAGTAGAGAGTATGATCTCCATTGGATTTCATGTATCCTAGATCAATAAAATACGTGTCGATTCTGCAGTACCAACTTCTGGGTGCTTGCTTCAAGCCCTAGAGTCTTTTCTTGAGATGGCAATTCTGATTCTCTTTTCCTGGTTCAACATAATGTGCTGGTTGTTGCATGTAGACTTCCCCATCTAGATAACCATTGAGAAATGCTACATCAAGATGGTATACATTCCATCTGCTGAGTATCGCTAGTGATATCAAGAACCATATGGAATCCATCTTTGCTACTGGAGCATAAGTCTCATCATAATCTTGACCATACTGCTTTGCAACCTTTTGCAACTAGTCTGGCTTTGTATCTTTGAATGCTTCTCTCTGCATTGTACTTCACTTTGTATACCCATTTGTTTGCTATGGCCTTCTTTCCTCATGGAAGGTCACATAATTCCCAAGTATTATTCTTGTACAAAGCTTGCATTTCTTCATTCATAGCAGATTGCCATTTTGGCTTGTCTACTACATCTTCGAAGTACTCGCTCTTCTGTAGCCATGATGGTAGTCAGTCATAAGAGCATAGTTGGTGGTTTCAACCTGAATTGCTTTGCCTTTCTGAGCATATGTCAATCTAGCAAGTGGTCTTCTTTCCCCAGTAGACCGTCTGAGTTGTTGTGGTTCTTCTCGGGGTGTTTTTGGCAATTCTTGCTCTTCTTCATCAACCTTTTCTGTAGATGACTATGTAATTGGTTCGTCTATCTCCTGTGTATTTGAGGTTTTCCATTTTGATTAGTCATCAAAGATTACATCTTTGGAGATAACGACCTTGCGGTTGATGGGATCATACAAATTGTATGCTTTGGTTTCTTCATTGTAGCCAACCATGATGCATTTACGTGACGTCGCATCCAATTTCCTGTGATGGTCGTCATGTATGTGGGCATATGCGGTGCAACCAAATATGCGGAGATGCCCCATGCATCATAAGGTGTCATACCCTGAATCTGTTTGGCAGGAAGTCAATTAAGCAAGTAGTTTGCAGTGGCTATTTCTTCTTCCCAATATTGATTCGAAGATGCTTCTCACTAAGCATTGCTCTAGCACTGTCTGCTAAAGAACCATTCTTCCTTTCAGCTCTTGCATTCTGCTAAGGAGTATCTACACAAGTGGATTGTCTTCGAATGCCGTGGCTTCTACAAAAGTTCATGAATGCTGAAGACATGTATTCACCTCCTCTTTTTGATCTCATGACTTTGATCTTTCTGCCTGTCTGGTTTTCTACCATGGCTTTGAATTCTTGAAATCTAGAAAAGACTTCAGATTTCCCTTTCAGAAAGTAGACCCAACAATACCTGCTGTAGTTGTCGATGAAAGTCAAGTAGTAAAGTGAACCATTGTTGCTACGAGTCTGGGCATAAACCCATACATATGTATGTATCAAATCAAGAATACCTCATGCTCAAGAGGTGCTTCTGAAAGAGTTGGTTTGCTTTTGTTTGCCGAAGCATCATGCTTCCTAAAATTTTGCACGAAACTGTAGCTTAGGAATCCCAATTTCCATATTTAGATTCCTGATATCTATCAAGCTCTTGAAATTGACATGACCATATCTCTTGTGCCATTTTGTGGATAGTGGCTTTTATTGTGGTTGAGTTGACATGGCATGCAAATCTGGTACTATAGCTAGCATTCTGTACAAGCATCCTTATCTCCTTTTCCTACTAGCTGAAATTTTTTGGATTTGTCTCTGATAGTGCATTCATCTCCATCAAAGATGACTTGGTAGTTGTGTTTCGTCATTTGACCTATTGATAAGAGGTCACTTGCTGAGCTTCGGAACATAGAGTACATCTTTCACCAATCCTTTCGTACCAGTGAAATTGCTCATAGGGATAATGCATGTCCCTTGAACTGGATTCGGTGTATTATCTACCGTGTACATGACATTCTTCTAACCTCCTAATGGTTTCATCTCTGTGAACCATTTTTGATGATTTGTCATATGAGATGATGCACTATTGTCGATGTACCAAGGATCCTGATTTGCTTGGTCGACTTGATAGTTGAAATCTTTTTTTGAATTGCAATCAATGTTTAGATACATTGCATTAGTCTTTTGCATTTCCTCATTTGCAAGAAACATATTCCCATGTTTATTTGCAGAATGACTGTGACTAGAATGTCCACCATGATGATTTTTCCTTCCGCGGGAATTCCCTCGCGATCGCTACTGGATTGACCGCCTTGGTCGTAATGCTTCTTGTGGTAATCTCTTTCATAGTGTCCAAACTTATGATAGTAGTTGCACTGAATTTTTGACACGTTGGTGGATGCATTCCCTCGTCCTTGGAATCTTCCTCGGTTGGAATGATTTCCTCTTTGCTGATTCTGATGTTGTTGAGGATGATGTTGATGCTGACTCTGACTTTGCTGATGACTTTGTTGCTGATGATGGCCACTTCTCTGGAATGATCTGTCTCTGCCTTTGCTTCTATCTAAAGCTATGAATGCTTGATCATTGGAATGACCTTTGCATGCATGAATGGCCTGAGTCCAGAGTTCTTTACCAAGTAGGCTGACTGAAGTTCTTCCTGTGTCGAAATTTGTCGTTGGATGGCAATACTCTAGACTAGATTCTCCTATCCCTCTCCTTGTCCATTTAGGATGACTTAAACCATTTCTGTGAGATTCATAGTCTCTCCTGTTGGCTGCGAGTTGATTGTTGTAGTCTTTGATCCTAAGTACGTAAGCATGACTAGTTTTGCTGCTATTGCGGAAACTCTGGTTGATTTGGTTTCTCAGTGTGAGAATCTTGGAAGTGTTCTTGGACTCCTAGAGAGTTGCAAACATATCCCATGCTTCTTTTGATGTCTTGACGATGTTTAGCTGTCCTAGAATGACGTCTTGCACATTCTACTTGATGAGATGATATGCATACTTGTCTTTCTTGTCCCATTCTACTTGTGCTCGGGAAAAGGTAGGATTTGCTACTATAGGTGTAGAAACTATTGGTGTAGCTAGAGATCTCGCTGTAGATCCTGCTATTGGTGCTATGACAATAGGTGGAGTAGAGCTACTACTGGATGGATCGTCCAATGGTCTATGTGTAGATCCATCGACATTCTCCCATTTCTCCTGAAGTACGAGAATGGTCTCCATTTGGTATTTCCATGTGCCATAATTGGAGTTGTCTAGCTTAGCAGATGCCTCTAGATTGAGGTTGCTAGACGTAGACATGGTGCATGAAATATACTCAAAGTGTCGTGAAAATTATAGTCTGAATCAACTGCAGAACACTAATTGTGGCAAGTGAAATCTGAACTGTTGGTGAAGGTAGAACTGTAATATATAATCTAATCTAAATTACAAGGCTTGCGACAAATGATGCGGGAAATAGCCAAGAGGCTTTACAAGCTCGAATAAAGTACACAATGCCGTGAAAAAGCCAAATATTAGGCTTTACAATGATGGCATGTGTGTGTGAAATCAAATCATGTGCTGTCTGCCCATTGATTAATCAGCAATGCCTCTCAACACTCTCAAGTCTACTCGTTGAACTGATGAACATTAGGTTTCAGGTAATGTGATGATGTGAAACCATATGTGAGTGTAGGGACTGACTTTGAATAGGAACTAGTTAGGAATTTTGGGCATGTCTTAGATTGGCAGCTTGGAGAAATTCAAATTGTCTCCTCTATGGCGATCTAGTCTACTCTAATCTAGATCTAGACCAACCATCGATCGATGAAAGAATAACAAATAATTTCTTTTCTTTGGTTCTTTTTATGTGTTGGGTTAGATGCATCGACGTAGAGGCTAATGTATGTAGGAAGTTGATTTGTCCGGCGAGAATCAAAAGTGAGTGATACTTGCACCAAAATGTGTGCATTATGTGACAAGCGGATGGAGCATGAAAAATCGAGCGATTTTTCTTTTGGAGCGCTCGCAAATTCTTCTTGGATCAAGAGATACGACTTGATCTAGGTGGAGGGGCAAAAAAGGAATGCAAATGTGCTCAATAATGATGTGGCAGTCAGGGGTCACATGCAGAAATAGTGTCTATGAAGGGATTGTGCCTGTAGAGCATGACAAAATATGAAGAGGGGAGAGGAGAAGAGTGGAGATGAGGAGAGAGGGAAAAGCTAGAGATGACACCACAAATGACTAACTGTACACTAGATTTAGTTGTGAAAATGTAAAATATATACAAACCCATTTAGGGTTAGGGTTAGAACATCTAGCCCTTTCCTTTATAGCACTCTATAAGGTTAGTGTTATGCACATATGATCACATGATGGTGCTATGCACAGATGATCACATGATGTTGAGCATGAACTCTCAACACCTTCCCTCAAGGTCAACATCATGAAGTAGGCCTTCCCTCAAGATGATGATTCTGGGGAATCGAAGAAGGACTGAACATTACATTCCATCACACCCCTTTAATGGGAATGTCCTTCCTTTGCATCAAATCAAGAGCTAGTCACTGTTTCTCGAAAAGCTCTTTACCGAGTGGTTTGGTAAAGATATCTGCAACATTACTTTTGCTATCACAATGCTACAGTGTGATACCACCAAGTAACACTCTTTCTTTGATGAAGTGCTCTTTGACATCAATGTGCTTTGTCCTGGAGTGGTATACTAGATTCTTGGCCAATGCTTGAGCCGATTGATTATCACAGTATATTGTTGTTGGCTTTGACTCATCGAACTAGTCTGCTATCTCTGACAATAGTCTTCTGAGCCATATAGCTTCACATTCACCTATAGTGAGTGCTATATTTCTGCTTTAGTCAAAGATAAAGAAACAATTGGCTGTTTGTTTGACAACCATGATAGGGCCATGATATAGCACCTTGACCAAGGAAAAATGTGTATCCTTGTGTCGATCTCCTGGTCTCATGATCTTTGGCATAGTCACTATCACAGTGTCCATGCAACCATGGATGACTTCCTCAGTATTCTATCCCAAACTATCTTGTACCTCTGATGTATCTCAAGACTCTTTTGGATGCATTCCAGTGAGACTGTTTTGGATTTGCCATAAACTGTGCTAGTGAACTTACTAAATAACAAATATCTGGCTGAGTGATAGTCAGATATATAAGAGATGTGATGAGCTGCCTATAGTACCTGTCATCGACTATAGGTTTTTTTGAATCTTTAGTAAGTTTCAAACTCTAGTCCATGGGAGTGGCTGCAATCTTGCAATTTGCCATATGAAACTTCAGGAGATTGAGAGGAGACTGTCAACATACTTGAGCTGACTCATGAATGTGCTATCTGAATTTCTCTAGAACTCAATTCCAAGACAATAGTGCATAAGTCCAAGATCTTTCATGTCAAACTCTGCACAGATAGGTGTTGTTTTAGTTTTCTAATGAAGCTATCCTTGCTTCCTGTGACAATCAGATCATCTACGTACAAAAGTGCAATAGTAATGTCTTCCCCTTGAACTTTGTAGTAGAGAGTATGATTTGCATTGGATTTCATGTATCCCAGATTAGTAAAATATTTGTCGATTCTGCTGTACCAACTTTTGGGTTCTTGCTTTAAGCCGTAGCGCCTCTTCTTGAGATGGCAAACCTTATTCTCTTTTCCTGGTTCAACATAACCTGCTGGTTGTTGCATGTAGACTTCCTCATCTAGGTAACCATTGAGAAATGCATTCTTAACATCGAGCTGATACACATTCCATCTACTGAGTGTCTCTAGTGATATCAAGAACCGTATGTAATCCATCTTTGCTAATGGAGCATAAGTCTCATCATAGTCCTGACCATATTGCTATGCAAATCCTTTTGCAACTAGTCTGGATTTGTATCTTTGAATGCTGCCATTTGGATTGTACTTCACTTTGTATACCCATTTGTTTGCTATGGCCTTCTTTCCTGGTGGAAGAACGCATAATTCTCGAGTATTATTCTTATACAAAGCATCCATTTCTTCATTCATAGTAGTTTGCC
Source organism: Dipteris shenzhenensis (assembly GCF_047967505.1). Classification (NCBI taxonomy): domain Eukaryota; kingdom Viridiplantae; phylum Streptophyta; class Polypodiopsida; order Gleicheniales; family Dipteridaceae; genus Dipteris; species Dipteris shenzhenensis. Next base: position 26,476,891 of record NC_141618.1, on the reverse strand, counting down.
ATTCTGGCTTGTCTACTGCATCTTCGAAGTACACTCGCTCTTTTGTAGCCATGATGGTAGTCATAAGAGCATAGTTGGTGGTTTCGACCTGAATTGCTTTGCCTTTTTTAGCATATGTCAATCTGGCTAGAGGTCTACTTTCCCTAGTAGATCGTATGAGCTGCTGTGGCTCTGCTTGAGGTGTTGCTGGCAATTCTTGCTCTTCTTCATTAACCTTTTCTATAGATGACTGTGAAGTCGATGCTTCCATCTCTTGTGTATTTGAGGTTTTTCATTCTGATTCCTCATCAAAGATTACATCTCTGGAGATAATGACCTTGTGGTTGATGGGATCATACAACTTGTATGCTTTGCTTTCTTCACTGTAGCCAACCTTGATGTATTTGCATGACTTTGCATCCAATTTCCTCAAAAATCCATCATGAAATGTCTATGGGATAATGGGAAATGATTGATGGAAGGACTTGACAATGAGTTGATTATGGGGTCCACAACCACCAAAGATCTCTCAATGACCTTATAGCCACATGGGGAGACTTTACAGTGTCGAAAGAAGTCTTATGCTAGGTAAGAGTTGCTTGAACAAAGGTAGATAAAGACACTCATGGAGCCAAACACTAGGATCAACCAAAGAGTTTGAGGATGCTAGTAAGAAGGCTTAACCTAAGAAAAGATTTTCATACAAGCCACGGTCAATTCCTTAGTAAAAGGAAAGAATCGTCTGGATGGAAGAGCATTAGCAAGGAGCAAAAATGATGTATGAGTAAGATACCAAGCCTAAAGGCAACTTCCAAAAGAGAGATAGAGGCAGTAGTAGCCTTGGCTCAAGGGAAAAGAATCATCATTTGGAATTGAGCATGTATATGTAGCTCCTAATAGAGACTTAGAGGCTACCAAAGGTGCCAAGAGACCAAGTGAGGCAGCTACTAATTAATTTTTTAGTAAAGGACTTCAATCCTCCTACCTCCATATTAGCTACCTCATTACACAACCACTTAAAACAGATCTTGAGGTATGCAAACTAGTCTAGTTAGACATCTAACTAAACGGTATGGAAAATTACAAATACAGCTTTCTAAGTAAACCTCTAAATGGTATGACTTTTTTAATTTGAGGATACTACAATAATTATTCTTTTGCTATACCATCTAATTGAAAGCATCACAAATTTGCACTCCATTAAATAAGAGCACCAACAAACACTAATTATTTAGTTAGAAGCCTAAATCAAGTGCACTTGATAAGAAGATATTATCCAAATAGTATTTTAAATACATTCTAGCATAGTTTAATGCTTATAGATATGAAGGGTCACCATCTGTCATATACCTCTTCAATCCATGCTTGGAAATGTATGAGAGCTAGAATGTGATGTTCCAAGATAAGAGAGTGTGGAGAGAGTTTTTGGATCTACTATTATAAGCATTTTGCATTCTGAAATGGATATTACTCCTTCTATATCTATTGATCTATTTTGAGCAGTTCAAATGGTGTTGTGAGTTCCTGATTTCAATAATATACTCTCTACATTGTCCATCATGAAGTCTTGCATTTTGTATATGAATTGTGCATTGTGCTTTGAGTTTTATTACTTTTGCAGGTTTCAGATGAACCCCAAAACACTAGGAATCTTGCTATACATGTACCCTGCCAACTCCAAGACTATAGTTGCCAAAGAAAGAAACGTTCGAAGTGGATGAGGAAGGATAATAGGCATAGTTTTGTGGCAGAATGATTTCTACTACGGAATTGATGAAGATTTGATACGAGAAGCATGAGAAGCATCTGTGAAAGGAAGTTCAGAATATGGATGGAATGGAAAGTAATGGGTGATGGTCTGCATGTCAAATTTCACAGATCATTTGCATCTCATATGTGGCTATGAGATAGTAGCAATTGCAAGAGTTGGATGCAGAACCACATACTATTGAAACAACAGTAAGAGCAGAGCCCTCTGGGGTAGATGATAATGTCCCAATGGCAACTCAAGATGATGTTGGTATAGCTTTTCTAGATGAACAGTTGCAGTGCTATGTGGTTTTGGTAATTAGAACTATGACATTGGCTTAGTGGCAAAACAACTGTCGCTTACGGTACAACCCACTTAAAGTCAGAGGGACTGGACGAAGAAATCCGAGCACAAAATTTGAAGATGAGGAAATTCATACGCGAGTAGTAGCAGAGGGATTGGAAACCATAACCGAGGAAGCTGCCAAAGAATCCAATGATGATCAACAGTTTAGCAGCACTCACAGTAATCCATGGTATCTAAATCCAGTATCAACCAAAGCAACCATCAGAACCAGATCGAACCAATATCACCCTCCCTAGATCAAACCAAACAAAGGAGAAAGGAGAGGTTAGTTTAAAAGCTAGCATATGCAATACCAAAAGACTTAGCAAGACATAGCACCACATTGAACCCATTTAAGTACTTCACTTCAAATGTTGTGAATTTATTCAATTCGGACACCGACCTTGCTCATGCATCCCCTAGCATACTCCCATTCTTCCATTGTGATATGCATCCCCTCATCTCTCTACGAGTAGAAAGATTTTGGTAAGTCGGTTTTTCCCACTACCATTTTTTAATCAGGTACTAGTAGTCCTAGTGAGGTGGGAAAACTCACTTGCTCCATATAATATGGAAGCTTACATAAAGAGAACAAGAATGGTTAATCCAATAATCTAGCCACAAGTGCCAGTAGTGCTAGCAATGCCACAAGCACTAGTAGTGCCAACAATGCCAGTAGTTCCAACAAAGCCACGAGTGCCAATAGTGGCAGTAGTGCCACAAGTGCTAATAGTACCAGTGATGCCACTGATTCCACTGGCTAACCTAATGAATCTGAATGCAACAAGTTTGAATTGTAAGTTTGTAGAGTTTAGGGGTCAAAAAAATGATGACCCTGATAGTCTCGTAGCACAATTTGAGACTCGATGGTGGGCGAGAAGTTTCAACACAATGTTTGGGGATCTATAAAAATTACAACAGTTTGCAGGTACCTTGAGTGGTAGGGTGATGAGCTAGTTTAGCCCCACATGGCCTCGCACAATTCATGGATTATCTAGAACTGAAGACAGCTTTCTTGCATAAATTCTATAAATAGAAAATCCCAAATGACATTCGCAAAAAAATACAAGACCTTTGACAGAAGACATTGATGGTGGAAGATTACACATACAAATTCTGGAACCTCAATGCCAAGTTGGATGCAACGGAAAGACCCACAACTAAGACATTGGCGGAATATTTCTGCAAAGAATTGAGACAAGAGATACGTAGTGTAGTAAGTGGATTGGAAATCCACGGAATTAATGGCTTCAATGATTTAATGGACGTAGCTAAAAGAGTGGAACAGAGATGCAGATCGTTTAAAAGTCTATCCAAGCATGACGATTCAGCCAGTGAGTCTGATTCTGACACAAATGAATTTGGAATTAATACGGACGAGGATACAAAATCTGGGAGTGAGGATTCAGAGGATGAGGACAAAAAATCCAAATAGATGCAGAAACATAAGAAAAAGAAGTCTAGCAAGAAAGAGACAAAGAACTCAAGAAAGGATAAGAAATCAAAAAAGAAAACAAGTGATATAGAGAAACTCTTGGATGAGAAACTAAAGGGTTTCGGAGCACTGAAGTCAACGGCTCCACCAAAGTGTGAGATCTACACAAAGAATCACTCAACTTGGGTCTATTGGTTTAACCCCAACACTCAAATGAATCCAACACAACAGGTACCCCAACCATCAGCAATCGGTGCTAATCAAATGACCATCGACCTAGTAGTGGCGTAGAATGTGAACCAGATTCAGCAAAGTAATAATTGGAATCAAAGAGGCAACTGGAGCTAGAGGGGGAATTGGAACCCACAAATGGTCTAGGACCAACAAAATTTTGGCATAGATAAAGATTGTAGGTACTATTTGGAGAAGCACACATACAAGGCCCGTACTGCCCATTGTGGTGCAAACATAGAATAGAGCAAGGTTTGGATATTACACATTAGCCACCAAGGTGGGGACCACCTCAATAGGACCAACCACCAGCACATACAAATGTAGTACTGATTGAAGAATTGAGGGATACCTCCGTGCATCGGATGAAATCCACAACACAGGTTTACAAATGGTAGTAGTGCGACTGTTCAACATGCATGAAGCAGGGAGGATTTCCACAGAAGGAGCAAGAGAAGATCAATGTGTATGTTGTAACATGATCCAAGGGTCTAGTTCAAGAACCTACAAAGGAAGTGCAACCAAAGAAGGAGAAACATCTAAAGTGGAAGGACCAAGAGGAGGTCTGGATGGCGACATTAAAGCAAATTGAGAAAATGCAAGTGGAACAACAATCAATCACATTAGAATGGGAACCTAGATGCTCTTCTCTTGTAGCTAGTATAAATCCGGAGAAGGAGACATAAGTAAACCCTATAGTTCGGAATCAGGACAAAACTATCAAATTGGAGAATTTTTTGGAAGGATTGTTGATAGCCCTTAAGAAGGTGGAAGTAAAGATTCTAGTGGAGCACCTATTATGGACGGTCCTAGAAGTAAGGAAGGGGTTGGAAGTAGATCTGATCTAGCCCCACCCAGAGTTCCAACCTCAAGAATTTATACCACCAAGTTGATTAGGGAAGGAAGCACCAATTATATGCTAGACAAAACCCGAGGATGTAGATTATCTGGTGCCAGTAGTAAAATTTCAATACCAGGGTTAGAATCTGATGGATGTATTGCTAGATGGGATGCGGGGTCAACATTCTACCCACAATAAATGTTCAAGAAGTTGGGACTTTTTGGATCGGAACCCTAACCCATTTCAGGTTTGCATGGCAGGAACAAAGGAGAATTCAGCCAACAAAAATAATACGGAATCAGTTGATACACATGCCATATTAGAGGGGTGAATATGGGAATAGAGCTAGATGAGGAGGAGGAGCAAAAGTTCCTAGATGCCAATCCATCAGTGGTCCCACTGTTCAAGATAGACATGGAAGCAATCATCTAGCATAGCAGCAAGGTGAAACTGCATAGTTACAGTGGAAGATCCAGCACGTGATGAGGGGTTTGAATCAAAAGAGGACCAGCCTACCATATCAGAGGCCAAACCAGATGAGGGGGAGATCACACTATACTAGAAATATGGAGAGGAATTAATCTTGAAGGCTGAATCGGCATATGAAGATCATATGTGGAGAACATCGAGGGTGAAAGAAGATGACTTGGAAGAGTTCAGCCTGGGAACAGAGGCTGAACCAAAACCAATTAAGGTGAGCATATTTGCTAATGGAGCATTTAGACAAGAATTGGTGAAGTTTTTGCAAGAATATAAGGATGTTTTTGCATGGGAGTACACAGATATGAGGGGAGTAGATCCGGCTCTCTATGTTCACCATATCAACCTGAAAAAAGAAACCAAGGCTGTAATTTAGCAAATGACATTGAATGAACCCAAATTACACAAAGCAGGTGAAGAAGGAGATACACAAGTTGTTGAGAGTAGGATACATTTACTTGACAGATAAAGTCACATGGCTATCACCAATTGTAATTGTGCCAAAGAGAAATGGGAAGCTCCAGATCTATGTGGATTATAGGAAGCTAAATGCAACGATGATCACGGATCCATTTCCTTACCTTTTTGTGATACACTGCTGGATATGGTAACTCGGCATCAAATGTATAGTTTTTTGGATGGCTTCAACAGGTAAAATAAAATACAGATGGTTGAGGAAGATAAAGAAAAAATAGTGCGTCACAAAATGGGGAGTGTGTGCCAGCAACGTCATGACATTTGGATTGAAGAATGTGCCACCAATGTTCCATTCATGGATCCACAAGGTCTTTGAGCCGTATCTAACCACATTCATGCAGGTAATCCTAGACTTCAACGTGTTTGAAAAGAAAGATGAGCACCTAGATCAGTTGCGGTTGTGCTTTGAGAAGTGCAAAAGTGCCAAGTTAAGCTTAAACCAACAAAGTGTGTGTTTGCAGTAAAGAGAGGAGTGTTACTAGGTAACATTAATTTGAAAGAGGGAATGGCAATAGATCCCAAGAAAGTGGAAGCCATCCAGAAGGCCAAGGTCCCATGGAATTTTAAGGAGTTACAGATATTTGTGGGTCAGGTGAAGTGGCATAATTGGTTTCTACAATATCTATCGTATGTTTGCCACCCTCTCACCAAGATAACCAAGAAGGATGCTCCATTTATTTGGGGGCTAGAGCGGGAGAAAGGATTCCGGTTGCTGAATAAGATCCTGGTAGTTGCTTTGATACTACAGTCATCAGATTAGAGTTTGGACTTTCATGTGTTTGTGGATGCATCCGACATTGCCATCGACTTAGTCTTGATGCAGAAACGATGCAAGGGATGGTCTTTGCTGCCAGTGTACTACGCAAGTTGGACACTCACATGCAGAAAGGAACTATTCAGTCATGGAGAGAGGTCTTGGAATAATTTATTATCTGGGCAAATTTCATCATTACCTATTGGGAAATAAGATCATATTCCATGTAGATCATCAGGCATTGTTTTATTTGGTAAACAAGGTGCAACCAACCGGGAGATTGGCACAATTGATACTCCTTTTGCAATACTTTAACTACATGATAGTACATACACTAGGAAGCCAGCACTTAGTGGTGGATTACCTGAGGAGGTTGGAATTAGGTGAGGTACCTTTGGAAGGCATCCCGGATGCTTTACCAGACATAGAGTTGTTTGCAGTAGAGCCTATGTGGGGTATGTATTGGAATTTGGTATGACAAGATGATATAGTTTTTCATGGATGGGGTTTTCCTGAAAGAAATGTCATAGGATCAGAAGAAGAGGATGACACTAAAGAGCCGACCATTTGTGGTAATCTCCGGTATGTTATATCATCGAGGAGCACATAAGGTGTTACTAAGATGTGTTCTAGTGCATGAACATACTACAATGCATCAAGGGGTATCTGGTGGTCATTTTGCAGGAGAGATACAGTGAAAAAAAATCTTCTAGGAAGGCTTGTGGGGGCCAACAGTTATCAGAGTGCACATGAATTCACAAAGCGATGTTGGTACTGTTAGAGGGACGGTCATCCAATAAATGTAGATAGGATGCTTTTGAATTCAATTCTTCCATTGGAACCTTTCCCAAAGTGGGGCTTGGATTTCATGGGACTGTTTAAACCGACAGACTAGTATACTGAAATCAAATATGTAGTCATACATGCACAGACAACACGCACGCATGCACACACACACACAAAAGACATAAAGAGATTAAACCCAAATTAAGAGGAAAAAGAACTCAATCCACATGCAAAGAGACACAATCATAAGAAATCCTAACTGCATTCTGTGTATTAGTACTGTGGTTGTTTTGTAGATGTATGCTCATTAAATTTGGAGTCGATATGTGATTCACCTTAATCGTTTTGTGTAATAAACAACAAGAATTTAGTCAGGATGGATGTCATGAGTAATTTATCCATCATTGATGTAGTAAGCATGAAAGTTCATTGAACTTTGCAAAATTTCCTAGGGTAGAGTCTGTTCCATGATAACCCATGACACACAATGGTCGTGGTCATTTATAATTATATTGTAGCCTCTACCTTTTTTTGTAAATACCATTTTGAAGTTAGTAGTAGCCTGGTATGTCTTTTCAATTTTGATCTTGGCTTTTGCATGTACGTGCGTGCGTGCATGCATGTGTGTGTGTGTGTGTGTGTGTAGAAAGTCCCATGAATAATTGAGCCATACAATTAATTTTATCAATTGGATAAAAAGTTTAAAAAGGGAAACATAAGGAAAAAATATTTGAGACATCTAAGTTGAAAAATGCAATAGCTAGAGTTTGCAATAATGTCCACCAAAATTAATAATGTGTAATAATATTGAATTTGACAAACACAATATTGAAAAAAGATATCAAATCCTTAGGTAGTCCAAGTTCCAAGGTCAAGGTCCACTTACCTACCAGCATCCAAACAAACTAGGTGTTAGAACATCATAGTTACGTTTGAGTAGACAAGTAATGCTTGTTTTCCCCATCTTATTATCACTTTATCTAGGAATGTAGACAACCATATGGATTCTTAGATAATTTAAAAAATGTTAAGTCACAAGTGGAGTTTAAGTCAAAAGTGGAGTAAGGAGCGAATGAGTGCATGGGTTGAGAAGGGATTAAAGGAGGTATGGGAGGATTAGTGTGCTTGGTGTGTGGGGTGGTTAAAAAGAGAGTGTAAAGGGGAGATTTCATAGGGGGTACATAAAAGAATAATCTATAGTTGGGGATGTGTGTGTGTGTGTGTGTGTGTGTTGCCCACCCCTAACTCAGAGGGTAAGACCACATGGTGGGGACTAAGCCCACCAAGTGGAGCTTACTCCCCACGTAGTAATAATAAGTGAATAAATTTGGATTTGTATGATAAGTGTCAAAATGTAAAAATGATACCAATAGTAAATACATAAACCACTTCTGCAAAATAGACATGAAAGTTAGTAAAAAACAAGGTGGATCACAAAAAGACTAGGGATTATCCATGCTAAGGAATTATCCAATGGATATAAATTAATTGTATGGCACTAGCGCAACCAAAGGCTAGTTGGGAAATCAAAGTGTGTGTTTAGATTAAAACTTCTCATCAATAATTGAGCCATACAAATTAATTCCATCAATTGGATTAAAAGTAAAAAAAAGGGAAACATAAGGAAAAAATATTTTAGACATCTAAGTTTAAAAATGCAGCAACTAGAGTTTGTAAAAATTTCCACTAAAATTAAGTATTTGTAATAATATTGAGTTTGACAAACACAATATTCAAAAAAGATGTTGAATCCTCAGGTAGTCCAGGGTCCACTTACATGTCACCATCCAAACAAACTAGGTGTGAGAACATCATAGTTACATTTGCGTTAGATGATTATCATGATTTTTTGGACAATTTAGTAAAACTTCATGCATCAAAATGTGAATTTAATGGAATTTTTGCTAATTTTTTGCACTAGATTTAGAGCAAGGTTGCTCATAATAGGAGCATGTTAGAACTCTATCTATATATTGGGACAAAAAGATCAAATGTTTTCTATGCAAGTTCTTTTGATGAAAATATATAGACAACTTTTACCAAAGTAGACTTTTAATAACATGCTATGATCATGTTCGATGTTGAAGTTTTTATTGAATGATGCACTTCAACTATATGATGCTACTTGTTGGTAGCCAAAGCATTTCTATGCAAGCTCATCTCATGAGAATAAATAACACTATCACTAATGTGGACTTACGAGGAATCATCTTCAAAATTATGGTGATACATATATATAGTGAGGTTATGTTTTTCTCAAGTGATGCACTTCAACTATATAGTACCTGTTGTCGATAGCGAAAGTATTTCTATTTAAGCTCATCTCATAGAATATAGAACACTATTACCAATGTGCACTTGCAAGATTATGTTATAATCATGTTCAATGTTGAGGAAGCACTATAAACACTATTTAAAAAAAGTGTGTGTATGTAAATAAATAAGTGTCTGTGTGTGTGAGATACTTTTACTGATCAAAATTATTGTGTGCGTGTGTGTGTGTGTGTGTGTTGTTGTTATACATGGACAAACTCACAAATGAGGACAAATTACATGGGATTTAACTAACAAATGGGCAACATTTTGTGGCTCGAGCATATGTAGATGACACTTTCTTTTTTCTGTGCAATCATCGGGCACACATTCCATCCTGGAGACTTTGGAATTATATGGAATGGCTGCTAGCCTACATATTAATTTTGAAAAGTCAAAATTTTTTCTTGTGACTACCAAAGATCGGCATGAGCTACTAAGGCCCGGTCAGGACAAATAGTATGATACTTGGGATATCCGCTTCCCTTTGCATAGATTTTCCAAACACTTTTGGATTTTTTGGAGATTCCATTCCTCTCTCAATGACTACAGTCCTTTCTTCTTGTGGGTTAGATTTACTGCATACTATACCATCTGGCAAGATAGAAACTATTGTATGATTTCTCATTCCCCTTTAGATACTTTTGCATTCTTCAAGCGCTCTTTGCATACATCCCTATATGATGCCTATCATCTGGGTAATAGTTCTCTGCATCTTTTGGAAATGTTTTCCCATGGCTTCAGATGCCACACTTGGTTTTGGCGAATATAATTAATTAATTGAATAAGTGGTTTCACAAAAATGTGTGTGTGTGTGTGTGTGTGTGTGTGTATGTGTGTGCATGTGCGTGCGTGTGTGTGTGCATGTATGTGCACATTACATCGTGCATGTGTGTATGTGCATGTGGGTGTGTGTGTGCATGTGCAGGCATGTGTACATGCACTTGCACTTGTGTGTGCATGTGCATGTGCGTGTGGGTGTGGGTGTGCGTGTGCGTGTGCGTGTGCATGTGCGTGTGCATGTGTGTGTGTGTGTGCGTGCTTCTGTGTGTGTGTATAGAGAGAGAGTAACCTCCCTTGTGTATCCAAAGGTGCCACCTTCTTGGATCTCAAAATGGTCTTTGTCAAGGAATCAAGAGTCTCCTTAGCCCAATGGTTGATTCCCTATTTCTCCCTAAACCTTGAGGTAATCTAAAATCTTGCTAGTCGTGGTCTTAATGAGGCCATCCTCCCTACTAACTACTAACCTTGGCCATTAAGGGGATCCTTGGACACATGCTTTCCTTGCTTGTCTTCATGTAGAGAGGGGATTCTAAAAATCAATCCTTCCTTCACTAATCTTTCTTTTCCTATATGAGTTTCATAGTGATTGATGTCTTCTTTAGTGCCATTCCCTTCTTCTTCTCATTTTTATCATCATACTCTTCCTCATTCCCTTCTTCCTTTCAATTTTGATCATTCCTACTAGTTCCATTCTTTAGCTTCATCCATGCATGCACCTTGAAATATAGGTCTTCCACAAGGACTTATGTGTCACACATATAGCCATCGCTCATCATCTACTACTTTGTAGCGAAGACTTGCTGGTAGTGTTTTGAAAGGACAATGGATCTCATCATAGTCATTTAGTGCTCTACAAGAGAGAATGGCATGGAGGAAATTGTGATCTCTTTGATTGTTAAATTTTGGCATTTGGTGTGTTGGAGAGTGTAAATTTACAAAACAGAAGAAGTGTATGGAGCAATGAGTATATAACTACTTATACCATGATATATATCGTCCATCTCACCCCCATATTACTCTTACTACTCACAATTTGTTTTGTGTATGTTTTGGAGCTACTATCAACCTCATTAAGCTACCTTGTGCATGATGCCTTCCATCTGCATAAATGTGCTCCTTTGGGGGGCTGGGTTGGTGGGCATAGAGGGGTCAATATTTAGACACCCGTTCAACACATGTAAGCAAACATGTATTCAAAACCTTTATTTTTTCTTCATTGTTATTCAATTTCTTCCATATTTACACAAGTTTAGATATTAAATCAAAGATCCCCTTTTTATACGTACTTACATTGGATCAATATTTTAAAATAAATATGTAAATGGTATATAAGTTCACCAATTAGGAAAAATACTCCTCCATTAGGGTGTTATGCTACATGTTTATAATGTGACCCCCTCACCTCGTAAATGTGCCATGTTGCATGTTTATAATGTGACCTCCTCTACCCTCTCCTAGTGAATGTCCTCTTCGTGACTCATAGTCTCACCTCTATCTCTTGGTCTTTCAAAGTTGGCACATCAACCATATGTGCCACTAAGTTCCATTTAAGAACAAAAACATCTTATAATATACAACCTATATCTACGATTGTGGATGATGGTGCTATCATATATTATCATCCCAGATAAATAAAATTACAAAAGTGTCTTTCTTCCTTAGTAAGCTTGTCACAAAATTTTCACACAAGCTTGTAGCTTCCCAAATGCTTCTTTCGTTATACAAGCTATAAGTATGAGAAAGTGGTCATGCAGATCATTGAATCTAATTTGATTGCAATAACCAATCAATAATCGGAGAGCATCCCCTAAGTATGGAACCAACTTGATATATTATCAAATGTGAGTAGTGCACATATCACTGGATCCATTGGATAGGGTTTTCCAACACTTCACGAAGTCAATATGCTTTTCCCTTTTGTCAATGTTTAATGTTCTTGTTGTCATTATATTGATGCATTGCAACATACTCATTTAAAAATTCCATGTGGTGAGGTCATTTTTGCTTCTTGTTGTTGACACCCTCAAATGGAGTCGTGATAAGATATGAGAATTGAGGTTGAAGTTGAGGAGGTTCAAAGAAACAAGGATTTGGGGTTTGAAAATGGAAATATAGGCACACATAAAGTATCATTTTGGGATTGGAAAATGCTTTGGTGCATAACAATGCTATGGAGGTAGGTACACAAAAATGCATATTTATAGAAATAGAATGAGTTTCTTATTTTGTAAATGGCATCATGTGAAGTTAAGAATGATTATTATTTTGCATTTTTAGGAAAACAGTTTAGCATTTAACAAATTTATCTTTGTTGATAAAAGATGAACTTTCTCTCTTTAAATTTCATGTGGGAACTAAGTTTAATTCAGTTTGTATTGACAATGACAAATTGTAGTCTCATTCCGTCACATCTTAGTTGTTACACCCTCTCATGGAAAAAGAGCCACCGAGGGTGCATCATTGTTGAGTACTCTTGAATTTTCCACAATAGTAGCACCCTTTCATGTTGCTTGTTAGGACCCTTATGGATATGGCAAAGGTAAGAGGTTAACTTTCTTATTTTCCTAGTCTTTCACCTATATAGGAATATACACATTTTCTTTGGTACTCTTTTAAATTTTGGCAACAAGAAAGTGATTATCTAATCTTATATTTCAAACATGAAATATAGTTTTTCCTGTTGGACATTTTTTTGCAAAATCCCAAGAATTTTCTTGTTTTTTTAGGAAACCTTCCAAAATCTACAAATGATGATATTAGTAATATTCCCATTTCAAATGTAACCTTGTTGTTTTGGATAATTGGATGTCTTTATTGAGATCACTAACAACTTGTGAAGGTGGTGGTAGTGCATGCTATCTATGTTTACATCAAAAACTCACTTTTTCAGTTTTTGTTAGATGGTGGCAAGTACCAAACTCAATCTTTAAGCAAAGCATTTTGAATGTGTCTTTCTTTTCAAAAGTTTTTGTTTAATCTCTTATAATATTTGACTTAAAACCCCCTATCTATAGTTGGATTTTTAAAAATATATCTCCCTCTCTCTTCCGAGTACTTTATGGATTGACCACTTCGCATGTAAAAATTGTGTTTCCATGCTCCTTGCATAGTCTACATTTTGGGTATGTCAATGCTATATTTTATTTAGGGGTTTGTGGTACATGGCATGTAGGGAGGTGTACTCACACTCATGTTTATAGGAAGGGCTCTTTGTAGTCTATGTGCACCCATCCAATCTCTCTCTCTCTCTCTCACACACACACACACACACACACACACACACACACGCATGCATGCACGCACGCACACGCACATGCACACACGCATGCGCACACGCACACATGCACGCGTGCACACACACACACACACGTGTGTGTGTGCGAGCCACATATGCATGTATGCACACGTGCACGTGCACATGCATGCATACACACATGTGCACATGCACATGCATGCATGCACACATATGCACGTGCACATGCCTCCATATACACATATGCACGTGCACATGCACACACACATGTACAAGCACATGCATGCGCATTCACATGCACATAAAACCCCCCACCCCTACACACCTGTGCAGTATGCAGACGTGAAGGTATGCACATATGCATATATGCACACATGTGCATGTGTACACCACATGCATGTGCACATGTATTTGCAGGCATGCATGGGTATGCATCCATGCACGCATGCACACGTGCACATATGCATGTAGAAAAGTACAAGCATGCGCACATGCCGTGCATCCATGCACATATGCACGCTTGCAAACATGAATGTAGAATAGTAAAGAATTCAAACTACAAGGCGCAACTCTATTTTCCACAAATGCCCAAAAACTCCTCTCGAAAAACTCTTGATAATCGTTGATAACAAGGAACTTTCACTAAGGAACAAGAATTTTCTCCCTAATAAGGACCTCAAGGAAATCTAGTATACCTCCTTGAAAGCAAGGAACTCTTCAAAACTCCCAATGATCTCCTCCTGTCATTCTTCCCATGACCTCCAATGACCTCATCCCAAGGAACCCTCTCCAAAGGAATCCCTTCGAACATCCCAATGACCTCATCCAAAGAAACTCCTTAGAAGTCTGAATGACCTCCTCGAAAGGAACTCCTTTGAATTATTAATGTTTGCAAGGAATCAAAATGAATCCAATTAACTCCATATGATGTCCTCCAAAGGAACTCCTCCCTTCGAAAGGAGTTTCTTAGAACTCTTAAGGACCCGAAGCTTAGAATTCTCAAGGTTCCCCTCTAAAGGATACCTTTTAACAAGCCCAAGCGTGTTTCCCCTCATATAGAACCCCAAGGGCAACTATGGGTGCTTGCTAGAACTTTAATGAAGCCTCGATCTTGCCTACGAGTTTAAACTCATGACCACCAGAGCATGGGAGACCGAGTGCCCAAACTAGTAGGCCAAAGTCATGGAAGTAGTTGATGCATTGTTGGTTAAGCAACGATTTGCAAAGCTGGAGGGTGGAGAATCTTGGGAATTTTCCAGGTGCATTCATCTTTTGGCGCAAGGGAGGAGTGAGTGAATTCTGGGAGTTTAGAACGTGTGATGGAAACGTCTTCTCCTCCTCCTAGGTTCCCAAAAAGATGGGCCAGGGTGACTCCTATAGAATTAGGTTGTCTACACACCAAGCCCTTGCCTGCCCCAAAGCCTCAACTTCTTCCCTTCTGGTGGGCAGGTGTCAATACACACCACTATTATTTGGGTAGTAAGGTTCATGCCTACGTGGCACAAAGTGCCAGGTTCAAGCCCGACTAGTTGCATCGCAAATAAATGATGATGTTTATGAAAGTGCTTGGCAATATGCTTGGGTAGGGGGGGTCTTGCTTGTCCATGTTTGTCCAGGCGGTGTGGATGTTAGACTCAATTATTCTTTGGCATGTGGCAAGTCGCTCCTTTGACGGGGTGCCAGTATGTTAAGGCCATGGGCAAATAGATAGATTGGGCACGTGTGCATCGCAGATTGCAATCCGGTATTCATGTTGCCTATCGGTTGCAAATGGAATCAGGGGTAGTTTGGTTGGCTGGAATTGGCTAGACCCTATCGGAAATTCGGGCTGTAATGCCGGTTTGCTCACGTGGCAGCGTGTGATAGCTTACCGGTTGACTGCCTGGCCGTGCTTGCCTGTGTAGTCCGATGTGCATAGACATGCAGCTTCTGTGGGCACACACATGCACGCGCACGTGCGTGCACGCACGCACACACACACACGTGCGAGCCACATATGCGTGTATGCACACGTGCACATGCATGCATGCACATGTACAAGCACATGCGGACATGCGTTACCTTAGTTCCAACTGTCCGGATGGAGCTAAAAACTCGAGATTGAGTATATACTCGGAGATTCTTGTGTGGGGGAGAATCTTGGGAAGTTAAAACATGCATATAAAAAGGTTCTTCTTCTTGTTGTAGTGGCTTTGAAGAAGGGTGTGATGGCAAGGCACCAAGGTCTCCTCTTCTTGTTCCTCCTCCTCCTCTGCTTGCAAACGCAAGTGCAATTGTATGTTGCAACAACAACAACAACAAAAACAAGAAGGAGCTTCTCCCCAAAAACCCTCTCTAAAACCCTCTACTCCCCTTCTCTGCTCTCCCCTTCCCCTCTCTATCAAACCTTCTACTTCACCCAACGCCTCGACCACTTCTCCTTCCTCCCCCTCCCCAATTCCTCCTTCCAACAGCGTTACCTCATCTCCTCCTCCCATTGGGTCAATCGTTCCTCGCCTATCTTCTTCTACTGCGGCAATGAAGGTGACATCGCCTGGTTCGCCCAGAATACCGGCTTCGTCTGGGACCTCGCCCCGTCTTTTGGAGCTCTCGTGGTCTTCCCTGAGGTTCGCTTTTGCCTCTTTACCTTTCATGTCCGGTGATGCTTCACACGCTGCATGCGCTTCAGCTCAAATTTTGCATCGTCCATCTCTCTTTCGCCTTCCAAAAGTTGGCACCCATTTCCGCTCAGGCATTGTGTCCAAGATTTGCTCTTGCTTTGGTCTTGCTTTCTAAAAAGTGCTTGGCATACTGCACGTTTTGGGCTTCTTTTCTTGATGAGACCTAGACCAGGATGCAATCGAGAAAAGTTTTCGCGTAGGTTGGCCTTGAAGGATGAATGAAATTGTATTTTCGTTTGGGACATTGGAGGTATGCAGGCTGAACAGTTTAGTGATAAAATCAGATTAATGATCTCGAAACCCTTGACTTGGCATTCACCATTACTTTTGGCAGCATCGGTATTACGGAGAATCCATGCCTTGGGGAAGCCAAGAAGCAGCTTACAAGGATGCGGATTCGTTAGCCTATCTCACAACCGAGCAAGCGTTAGCTGATTTTGTAACGCTTTTGAGATCGCTCAAGACCAACTTGTCTGCGGAAGCTGCTCCAGTTGTGCTGTTCGGAGGCTCTTATGGTGGAAGTAAGAGAAAGGAATCAAAGAAATTAATATGCTTTAATATTTCCTTCCAGAGGTGCAGGTGTTTGACTCTTTTACTTTTCCCATGGCTCTCCAGTGCTAGCTGCTTGGATGCGTTTGAAGTATCCACATGTTGCCGTAGGAGCAATTGCCTCCTCGGCGCCCATTTTGCAGTTTGAAGATTTAGTTCCAACAGATTCTTATTACAAAATAGTATCTGAAAGTTTCAAGGTTGTGTTCTTTTAAGTTAATAAATATCTGGTTTCTTTAGGGTCTGTTTGATAAGACTGTCTCTCTCTCCCATTTGAACTATTGATTAAAGACAACATAAACTTTACTCTGACGACATAAACTTTACTCTGAGCTAATTTCTATTGCAGGTTTTATTATGTATGGGTTTTGAAGCGGTTTGAGGTTGCATGCAGCGGGAGAGTAGTGCTTGCTTTGATGTGATACGACAATCATGGGATGAATTAGAAGCTGCAGGCCAGGCAGACGGGGGTCTGCAAGATCTAAGCAATAAGTTCCAGTTGTGCAGGTATTCGTATGCCCTCACGCTTGTAATTTTGTTGCGATAGTGCACTAGAGTTGAAATGCAAAGCTGATGGTCCTGATGGAAATCTGCTATGGATCCCAGAGAGCTCAACACTACAGCTGAATTAGCAGATTGGATTTTCTCAGCATATTCTTACCTTGCCATGGTGAACTATCCATATGCTGCTGATTTCATCATGCCACTTCCTGCCTTTCCTATCAAGGAGGTAAATGGGTCTCGATTGATCTCTTAAGAGAGAATGTTGCAAGTCATGTTTTACGTTAGCTATTTGTGCTTTCTTGTTTTGAGGCTTCTTTTATAGCTGGTCTTTCAGCATTTCAACCAAATCGCTAATCATTTTTGTGTTTTGGGCAATTTTGCAGGTTTGCAATGCCATGGATAGTACTGCTGACCGCACAAATATATTGTCTGTTATTTTTGCTGGCATTAGTGTTTTCTACAATTACACGGGAACAGTAAGTTGTTTCAATATTGAAGATGACCCTCATGGTATGGATGGCTGGAATTGGCAGGTGTGTAGCACTTCTAGCACATTGTTCCTTCATGCTTTCTGGGTTAAAGTACAACTGTGTGATCAAATGGCCGTTTGACAGGCATGCACAGAGATGGTTATGCCGATGAGTAGTAATCCTAACAACAGCATGTTCCCTCCGGGATCATTTGACCTGGAAGAATATGAAGATGGGTGTTTGGAACTGTTTGGCGTAAGGCCGAGGCATAGATGGATCACTGATGAGTTTGGTGGCCATGTACTTCCCTCTGTCACACTCTTCGCTCTTTCTCTCCCTTTTCCCACTTTTCATGTCATACTTTTTGTGTTGAATGTTTGAAGATTGGTTAATGTGATCCTTCTCTCCCTGTGTGTGTGTGTGTACACATATATGTATGTATATTCAGACACACACACACACACACGCGTGCGTGCGCACGCACACGCACACCATTCATCTCTCTCTCTCTCTCTCTCTCTCTCTATCTATCTATCTACACACACACACACACCCCGGATAATGCATTTCTAGAATTCATCCTGAGTACAGCTATCGTATGGTTAAGTTTACTTGTTAGTATTGCCTTTTCTATTCAATTCCTATCAACAGAACTGAGAAAAACTTCTGCCTGCAGAATATAAAGAAAGTTTTGAGAAACTTTGGGAGCAACATAGTATTTTCGAATGGCTTGTTAGACCCATGGAGTGGAGGCGGGTGAGAGTCTCAACATTGCAAGACATGTTTTTAAATTAGCTTGCATACCAGTTCATACAAATTAAACCTGTCTAATGATTGCAGGGTCTTACATGACATATCTGACAGTATTGTGGCGGTGGTGACCAGTGAAGGTGGGAAAGTACTTCCATTCTTTTCTTAGTATTTATCTGTATTAAATGAGTCGCTTTTTGTCTGTTTAGAAAATAAATCACGTTTTAAAACATAGTTTTTGTTCTCTTTCTTTGTTCCTTCCTCACAGGAGCCCATCATTTAGATTTGCGATTCTCTTCAGAATCTGATCCAGAGTGGCTTATTGAGCAACGGCAGGTCGAGGTCGCTCATATCAAGCGGTGGCTACTACAATATCATGAAGAACAGTATATGTCAGCATCGTTTTAATTGACTTTAATTGCCACCTTAAAACACCTGCAACTGAGAAAGTTGTTGCATCTAAGTGAATAGTGGAGTGTAGCATACTTGGACTGTTTCAAACGTCATCAGAAATGGAATGCCAACTCTGATATAAATGCTGCAACTCGAGACCAATTCCCAATTATATAATAGCCCTAAATTGAAGCATAAGAGACAACTTAACCTTTCAGGTTCCTGTATTTCTTTGGAGGGGCTGATAGTAAAAGGAATAAGGTCAAGCTTACGCTGGATTTTGTGTTCTTGTTGTATTCTGTTCTAGCACATCAAGAACCCGATGTGATAGATATTATGCAGACATGGATGCATAACTTTAGTTGGAACTCTTTATCGCAATTTCCTTTAGTCCTGTTTGGTTATATATAAAGATATG
This sequence comes from Dipteris shenzhenensis, assembly GCF_047967505.1. NCBI lineage: Eukaryota > Viridiplantae > Streptophyta > Polypodiopsida > Gleicheniales > Dipteridaceae > Dipteris > Dipteris shenzhenensis. Next base: position 26,457,720 of record NC_141618.1, on the reverse strand, counting down.
CTCTCCAATGATACCCTTTGCCATGGCTGAGGTTGCTCTTCCCCAAAGGTGGTTTCAATAAAATCTGGGTTTTTGGCTCCTGGCGCTTATTTATGTATTCACACTAGTAGGAATATGAACATGGATCCAAGGATACGCATGGGGGAATTTCATGCAATGAAATAATGAGTGCCACCTTTCGTTGATGTATCCTCAGCCTGACTTTCCTTCTCTTTAACGTACATGCTCAAAAAAGGAGTAGCATATGCCCCATGTTGCTCAATTACTGAAAGATGCTTTGCACGTGGAGCAATGTATAAAATGAGCTAATAAGGAGTTAAGACAATTTCTTTAAATGATGGAATCCTCATAGTCACAGAGATGCTTTGCCTGTTTTGGAGCCTCGTGGGAGACTGGTATCGGAAGCTTCAAGCCTTACCTTTATCCCGGATTACAATATTACCAGTGTTCCTTTACTTTCTCTCTGAAGGTCAAATGAACACACATAACAGATTTGTTGCTGACAGCCCAAAAATGCTTTGGTAAAACTAGCATTGGAATGCCATGCAATCACTAGTACAACCAAGAATTCAAATAACACAAATAAGGCCTGGAAGTAGCAAAGGAAGCCGAGAAAGAGGGCAAAGCTCACACATATAAACAGGTGGTGAGAAATATGAAAAGATTGTTTTTAAAAAGCAAGCAAAATATAAAGGGTTGGAATTTATTGATAAGTGCAAGTGGAATGCATGTGTAGAAAGAAGAATCTTGGGAGATTTGAAAGCTTTGTACAACTTCCTCATAGGAAAATTGGGGATTGAGGCTCAAACAGCCTATCCCATCTTGCTGGGCATGATACCTCTCGAGGAAGCATTATGCCAGCTGGCCTATCTCAACAAAGTTGAGATGGATACCTCACAAAGAATTGGAAGCCACACAAACCACTGGATGGCATCGAGAAATGGAATTATGGAGTATAATAGCTACTAATAAACCAGAAGATGCATGTGAGATTGGAGATCTAGTGATGCAGAAGATGCTACAGAAACTATAGGAAGACCTAGGGGCAACAATGCAGTCTTACAAATAGGAAATTAATCCAATAAATAGCTATGGGATACCTTGGGAAAGACATATCCATGTTCAAAAGACATTTAATACGCAAAGTGAGAACCAGCTCACATGATCTAGAAGTGGAGAAGGGAAGGTGAACAGGATGGAGGGTTCCTAGAGAAGAAAGAATATGCAAAATCTGCCACAGGGGAGGTGGAAAGTGAATAGTTAAGATGCCGGGCCTATGTACACATTAGAGTAAGATATGTTGACGGCAGAGGGAGCCTGAAAAATCTATTGGAACAGCCAGCTATAAAGCTAAGAAGCTATCTAATAGAAGTTTTGAAACACTAAAACAAGGTACTTGGGCTAGCACACAAACTAGCCCAACGAGTACTAACTACGTAGCAGTTTATAGTAAATTTCATCGGCTGTAAAAGATAACTATTTATTGATTTTAATCACCAGTCCCATAGATCCTGAAGGGTCTCAAGAGGACTTTAATACAACCTTTGTGTGTGTGAGGGCGCGCGTGCACGTGCGCGAGCATGTGTGCGTGTGTGCGCGTGCATGCGTAGTGTGTGGTGGTGGAGCTGAGAGGGTGACGACCTCCTACAGGGTTCTCTGGTGCTGTCTTGACGTTTTTGGAGCCCTCTTGCTGTTACGAGGTCCATGGAACTTGCTCGTTTTGCTGTCTTTTTCCCTCGTCGTTGTTTGGTCGACCTGTTTGGAGCCTTCGTTTCTCCCGTACAGCCTTTTGTACAGCCTATCCTTCCGTACAGTATTTCATTCAGTCTTAAATACAGTTTTTCATATAACTTTCCGTGCAGCATTTCGTTCAGCCTCTACTCATTTCGTGATTAGCTCCTCGCCCCTTTTTGGTCTCCGTTCTCTCCTGGCTTCTTTTCTCTCGCGCTTTTTCTGTATAGCCTGCTGCATAGGGTTTTGGAGATCTTTGAAGCAGTTGCCCTTTCCTCTTCTGCTCGCTACACTTTTTCTCTTCATTGCTTGATTTCTCTTCTTTATGTGTTCAACATTTTCCTCTTGCTTTGTCCATTCGAGTTTCAAGTCTTGGTTACTTTATATAGGTTTTCTCAAATCTTGGGCTTTCTCTTCTTTCGGTAAAGATGGTTGCGTATGAATACGATAAAACCCTTCATAAAGAAAGATTGGGATAGAATAAAAAAAAGCAGAAGCAAGCTATGGGTTAGGATGACCATGTTCATGCTTCCTTTGAGGATCAGTTGGTATATGAGGTTATGCATGAAGGCTTTGAGGACACACGCAAAGCTTGGAAAGATTCCGCCCCTACAGTTGGACTTACGGTCGAGGTGGATGACATAGTTGATCCTGTGCATTGTTCATTGAGAGGCTCTATTTGTGTGAACTTTAGTAAGAAAGAGAGAGCTTTTGCAGCTACTCTTGTAACTTGAAGGAGCAGCCTTCAGCGCCGTCGCAATCGGCAATCAACGCCAATTGAGCACTGAGCGCGGCATGCACTACGCCTCTTATAAGACACACATAGCTCATGAATTAACACAAAGATAAGCATCACGGTAGTTCACTAATGCTACATCTCCTCCAATTATGAATGACTCGCCTACAGTAGCCAAAATCCCATTGGCAAAATATTAGAGATTCCATCGAAACCTCAAAGATTCCATCATAGGCCACCACACCCTTATCACCAAGGGTTGGTGCTCTTTGACACGTGGCGTACCCAAAATCTAGCATGTGGCCATTTTTAACCCACTGTAAAGGTTTGGTCAGTGTGTTGCCACATGGCAACCTTAGCAGATTTGCCACATCACCATAGCCCACCAGTTGCCACATTAGCAAGAATTTGCATCTGCTACATCAGCACTGCCAATTGCATATCCAGTTGCCATGTCATCAGTTGATTGCTTCCTTCCACATCATCTCGGCCACATCAACATTGCCACATCAATAATCCACATCATTAGGCCATGTCACCAATGACATGTCATCATTATCGTGTCATCTGTGCCATGTGGCACATAGAGCCCCTCCATAGGCACAATAATCTCTTCCTAGGCACTACTTGTGCACCTAGCTGACACCTCACCAGTGCTCCACAGGCACACCCTTTGCTAGGAACATTTTTTGATGTACACACGTGTTGGCTCTTTCCTATAGCTTTCGTAGGAAGAGCAACCTATTCTCAGTATGCAAGGTTCCGAGGCTTTACCTATAGATATATCGGGGTTGTCGGTTGTAGTATATGTGTAGCTTAGGACCTCGAGTCGTGTTCCGGTGAGAGGCATAGGCTTAAGTGTGGTAAGCAAACAAAGTGCATGCATGTGTAAAAGGAACGTGTATCATCATGATTGAGGTAATGAAGATTTCTTCGCCTTCATTAGGGGTTGCAGGGTTTAGGAGGAGTTTAAGGATTAGAAGGAGGTTCCAGGGTTTAGAAGGAGGTTCCAAGGTTAGAAGGAGTTCCAGGGTTAGAAGGAGGTTCCAAGGTTTGGAAGGAGTTCCAGGGTTTAGAAGGAGGTTCCAGGGTTAGAAGGAGTTCCAAGGTTTAGGAGGAGGTTCCAAGGTTTAGGGTAGAGTACATGATGGAGAACTCGTCTCCCTCGTAGATCATGGAGTTTAAGGGTTAAAAAACAAAGGGTTTAGGGGGAGCATAGGAGTCGGAGAGGAAGAAGATATAAGAGCATGGGGGAAAGGAGAGAGAGGAGGGAGGAGGAGGAGGAGGAGGAGGGAGGAGGAGAGAGGAGGAGGAGGAGGAGGGAGGAGGAGAGAGGAGGAGGAGGAGGAGGAGGGAGGAGGAGAGGGAGAGGATGGCTTGCAAGGTTGGAGGAGAGGGGAGGAGGAGTTGCAAGGTTAGGACATGCTTTTGGACGTGGAGTGCAAGGAAGCATGGACACTCAAGACAATTGCTTGGAATACCAAAGTAGAACTTAACACAATGCCCCAAAGAGTGTGGGCTTCATTCCATTATGGGGTATTTATACAAGTTGGAGAGCTTCTCTCTCTGCATTTAGGAAGTGTAATACATTCTCTCTCTACATGTAGAACTTGCATGTACAAGTCGTATGTAGAACCTGCATGTAGAAATTGTATGTAGAACTTGCATGTACAACTCGCATGTAGGAGTTGTATGTAGAAGTTGTATGTGTATAACTTGCATGTAGGAGTTGTATGTAGAAGTCGTATGTAGAACTTGCATGTACAACTTGCATGTAGAACTCGCATGTACAACTCGCATGTAGGAGTTGTATGTAGAAGTCATATGTAGAACTTTCATGTAGAACTCGCATGTACAAGTCGTATGTAGATCTTGCATGTAGAAGTCGTATGTAGAACTTGCATGTACAACTCGCATGTAGAACTTGCATGTAGAAGTTGTATATAGAACTTGCATGTAGAACATGCAAGTTGGATTTCTAAGAGGGATTATTTCTAGCCTTATGCAAGTACAAGCGGAGCGTTGTCGCTACTCTACACACACATTCTGTTCTACCTAAGTCCATGTTGGCACAGAGTCAACATACTCTCGGATCCATTTTATTACCCGTCCTCGGGTTATGGCTGATTGCGAGCACGTACCTGGGTTGCCATGCTTTTAGACCAATGGCTGTGGAACTTATGTCATGCCAGTCGATCCTGCTGTAAAGCCTTAGCACCATACAATTTTTGCACAGTTTTCAGGTAGCCTATATCCACCATTTGCTCGAACAGAGATATGTGGCATACTTCTAAGAAGATCACTCTTTGATAGAGTCGGCTTGTAATCTGAGCATCAACCCTTTCATTGGGATTAAAGCTGAGTGGAGGTAAATGGGAATGAGTGGACACAAATGGGAATCAAGGTAACATGGGACCTCCAGAATGAATCCCAATGTTTTACAGAATATAGCACTTAGCGAAGGAAGCGATCAATGTTGCCGCGCATTATTTACTCATGCTGTTGAAGTGCTCGGACCATTGTGCCTTGGATATTCCATTCTACACCAGAGTATGGTTCGATCATTAGCCAATTAATGGTTCGATCTTCAGCCAAACTGTGTATGTTGGCTTCCCATTTTTTATGCCGTGGAACTGCATAGAACTTGGGATGGGTTCTGAGACATGGAGATGCGTGTAGGTACTCCTTCAAGAAGATTACATCAAAGAGCTTGGGTCGGCGCCAATCAGGTTGTGGATCCAACTTGCTAATCCAACCTTCACTAATTTGATGCTGACGAATGTTGGTCGGAAAGTTATCCAGGGTCCATCCACCTCGAGTTTTCATATCAGGATATTTGCTCCAAAATTCCTTGATGGGGTTACTGGGAAGTGGTATCTCATCAAAATCATACCCATCATTGGAACTTGGCATGGGCGTACGAATTGGATTATCCGGATCCTGATATTCAAAATCAAATACTATGTCATTTTCTGCTGATGGAAGCACAAGTCAGAGGTGATGACGGGGCAAGGAGAGAATCTGGGGACATGGGGGAGAAATATGGCAGAATGTTAGTTGCGGAAGGGGGAGCAGAGGGGAGGGGGGAAAGAACTAGGAAAGTGGTTTGAGCAACTTGGTAATCCTCAAGGGTAGGATTAGCAAGGGAGGGGAAGAAGCTAGGTGTGAGGAGCTCATAAGTTTGTGACTGTTGGGTTAGTTGAAAGTGGTGAGAGGCATGAGCAAAGAGACGATGGAGGGAATAGATGTTAGGATGGAGCTCGGGGAAGGTTAAGAGGGTGGTAGCAACAAGGGTAAGTGAGGTTATGATGTTGGCAGAAAGAGTGGTTAGATATGGGAAGTTGGATGTCAGATAGGCCCTGTCATCTTTCGACACTTCTTTTTGCTGGTGCGATGGGATGATCAGCTGCATGGGTGGGATGTTGGTTATGTCGTGCCTTGCAAATACTAGGGATGGCCTTTGTAGCAAGGGCAGCAAACCTGCAATAACCTTGAGGGGAGGACTACCCATGAGGTAGACATATGCAATGAAAGCATCTGCCTTGAGTGTTATAAACCCGACGTGTAGACAGGCAGAAGATATTTTTCTCATCTTTCAATAACTCTTCGCAAATTATGCGCAGGGTTTTGGTCTCGATGGAACGTTCCCATTTGATTGTTGGATGAGCAGATATGATCCTGATTTGGAGTTGCTTCCATTGGATAAGCACGCGTGCGCTGAGGTGATCTTGCACTTGTAGAGCAGCCACAAGCTCTTGGTACACCACCGTTGTGCATTGAAGTGGGGCTTCATTGGTGTTGTCTTCCAATGCCTCCAGTAGCAATTGGAGTTCGAGCTTGGAGATGATTATCTTTTGGGAGTGCATCTCATTCATTTTTTCTTTGTATTGATGGTAGATGGTTGTATAGGCCTCCTTAAGCTTTCTCATTTGCAAGGTGACCTTTGCCTGTTGAGGAATGTCTTTAGTGGTATTGGACCATTGGTCCAAGACTTGTGATTGTGAAGTGCTGGCCTCTTGACCCATAGCAAGTTGGTCCTTTAAGATTCTGCATTCCCGTGTAAGCTCGTCAATGCTGAAGGCACGCCCTGCCAAAGATTGTTTCATTTCTTCAAGCTTATCTTTGTAATCCTGGAGCTCTTCTTCTTTGTGAATTAGAGTGAGTCAAGCTTGGGCCACTAACTCCATCTGTTGAGCATGTGCGGATGTCAAGGAGTTATAGTAGGTCTGTAGGATTGCCGTTGCTTGTACTGTTTCTGTTAGTTGTGTTTGACTTTGGTGGAGGTTGGAGGTCACATCCCTCACTGCCTTTTCTTGGAGAGCTTGGTTCATGAACACTTCTATCCTTCTCATCTATCTGCGCCCGAAGTGCCTTGACCTCTACAACGATTGCGTGGAATTGGTCTTCGATTTCTGATGCAGTCTGTCTTTCCAATTCCCTTGCATATTCCTCCTTGGCCAAGCTAGTGAATAGTTTTGACATTTGGATCATTTGGCTAGCCTGATGTTGGAGAATGACAGACGGTGACGAGGTCTGGCGATACTACTGATACAAGTGGTGCCCATGTAGCCAGCCCGATGATTCTGTAGTACTTGGGGGAGGTTGTTCCAATGGTATTTCAGTCCCTTGTGTACAATAGTCATATTGTTGATCTGGCACTAGCTCCCCTTGTGGCTCATCGACTAGCATGGTGTCGATGGGCGGTTCTAGTACTGATGTAGCCTCAGGCTCTGGTGCCGATCTTTTCTCAGGTTCTGGTGCCGATCTTGCCTCGGGCTCTGGTTGCTGCTATTGTTAAAGATATATCGGTTGCAATTGTGCACTGAGCTGTAGCATCTCTTGGGGCAATTCCGCAATCCTGACCTCTAGAATAGGTATTTCTTCGAAGGCAGCTGCACTTATCAATGTGATAGTAGGAGAAGTTGGTGACGGCTCCCATACTGGTGAGAAGGGTATGTCCAACTCCTCAATTGGTTTTGGTGACTAGGGCAGAGTCATTTCTCTTTCTTGTAGTTCCTCTTTGATTATTATAGCCAATAAGTGTGGAATTTTACATTTTTGGCCTAAAGAACCCTCCAGTTTCTTTGTAAAGAAGATGACTAAGTGCTGGACCTAGTCTTGTTTTAGCTTTCTACTCATCAAAACAAATGTGCGGAGTGGAAGGGATTGATTCTTGCTGCACTTAACCCCCAGGATTGTGGAGATGAATTGTGCTGCTTCCTTGAGGCGATGGTCAAGGATTGTGCGAAGCAATATGCCGTCTCTATGGATCAGTGTGCCCTTGGTGAGGAGAGACTGTACTTTGATAAACTTTGCATCGGCAGGCCATTTAGGGTATTTGGCACCTTGTGTTGGCAGTGAGAAAGCCCTTTGAATGATTGTACTATCAAGGATAATGTTTAGTTTGCTCTGATGTGTAGTGATTGTACCATACTTGCCAACCTTTGCATTGCTGGAGTGGTAAGAATGGAGAAAATCCTTGATGTATGTGGTCATTGTAGGACTGTCCTCTAAGGATTTTAGGCTCTCATGCAATATGCCTAGACCCCTTTGCTCTAAGTAAGATGTTGCTTCCTAGGAAAGAGCATAAGTCGATGTGGGTGGCCAAACAAGTTCCAGTGACTTGGCCCCTTCAATGGCTGTGTAGGTGGTTGGTGACTGGGGTGGCATTTGTTCTTCTTGGTCATGCACTGAATCCTCTTCGGAGCTATCGCTCTAGACCATGAATGGCTGTGGTCGCCGTGGTTGAGAGGATGTAGATGGCTTCAAACTCTAGAGGGGGTCTCCTGGTTGAGGCGATGGGCTCTTTCTATGTAGCCTCTTTAGTGGCGGCATCTTTCTGAACCTACATCCATGTGAATGTGGTGTACCATTGATCATTAGATTGGTTGGCATACCGGTATGACCTTTTTGTGTGTGTGTGAGAGATCTTATTTTTATACATGCATTGAGAGTGTGGAATGAAAGTGTGTGGTACAATTATTCATGCAATCATCTATGTGTCTAAGCGAAAGCGTGTGACTACATGTGACCTAGGAGCTAGATATGGACAAAAAATATGCTTTTTTTGTTGCTGGGATTTTCATAGGGCAGCTAGAACTCAGGCATCACTTCTGAGCCCTAGGTTAAATCGATTGATGCTACCTATATGTGCGAAGACGTACATATGCAAGTGAGTGCTCGTGATACAATCTAATCCTAACTAAGGAAGACTTGGTTTCCCAAATCTTCGTTTTTGTCGGGGATGGCTTGCGTGTTGATGTAGTAGCGCTTCAGTCCCGTTTATTGTTGTGTTGAATTGGACTCCATCCAATGTTTCTAGCAGCACAACTCTGTTGGGATTCATCTTTCGTACTTGGTAGGGTCCTTGACCTAGATACTTCAGTTTCCCCTTATGTGCTTTGGCATTGTATAACAGGACTAAGTTGCCTTCCTTGATGGCTTTAGCTTTCAGATTTCTGTCAAACCATGCCTTTCTTCTGCATTTTTCTGTTGTCATGGCATGGTAGGTGACTAGTCTTGTCTTTGTATGCTTCTCCAATTGATAGAGCCTTTCTTGCAAGGATTCATGGTCTCCCATGCATTCCTGTACTGCTATGCATAGACTTGGTATTACAAACTCGAGTGGGACCACAGCTTCAAGGCCATACACCAATTGAAAGGTGTGTTCCCTGTACTAACCTTAAATGTGGTTCTATATGCCCATAAGGCTGCATTCAGTTTCTCTGCCCAATCAGAATGATGTGGTTCTACTACCTTGGTAAGGATAATGCATATTATTTTGTTGGTGGATTCAGCCTATCCATTCCCTTGGGGGTAGTAGGGTGTGCTTTTTCTATGGATTACCATGAAGCTAGACAAGAGTTCTTGGATTACCTCATTGACAAAATGTGTGCCTCTATTCGACACGATTTCAATGGGGCATCTGAATCGGGTGATCACATTTTTGTATAAGAATCTTGTTGTGCTTTTGGAATCTGCCTTTCTGACTACTTTAGCTTCAGCCCATTTTGTAAAGTAATCAGTGGCCACAATGATGTAGCGTGCCTGTGTTCCTTTTGCTGCTGGATGTATGGGACCCACAAAGTCAATCCCCCATTTTTCAAATGGTTTTTGTGCAACAACTGTTGTTAGGGGATTTAAGTCTTTGTGTTGTGGATTAGTAGTCAGTTGGCACATATCACAACCTTTTACATATTCCTAGGCATCTGCCCACAGTGTTGGCCACCAGTAGCCTGTGAGGAGAACTTTTCTTGCTGTGGCTTCCCCTTGGAAGTGTCCTCCTGCAATGCCTTCATGGACTTCACTTAGGATTAGCATGATCTCATGAGGCATTACGCATCTTCTTAATATCTGGTCCTTGCCCATCTTGTACAGTTGTCCTGCAATGAGTTGATAGGGTGTAGCCTTTAGAATCAATTTTTTGGCATCTAATGCTTTCATTTCAGGGGGTGGTCTTCCTGCCATCAAGTACCTAATGATATCTCCACACCACTCTAGAACAGCACCTATTTGAAATAGTGTGGCATCTAGTAAGTCGTCTTCGACTCTAGTGGCTTCTTCTCCCGACTGACTCGAGACATGTGATCGGCAATGTAGTGTTGGGCACCTTTGCAGACCACTATTTTGAACTTGAATTCTTGAAGCAAGAGGAGCCATCGGTTCACAAGGTAAAGCAATGCCTGATGGTCGGTGTAGAAAAAATCATTTGCTAGTAGATAGTGCCGAAATTTCTTTACATTATACACCATTGCTAGGGCTTCTCTTTCTGTGGGGGTATAGTGTTGAGATATCGAGCTCCACTCGTGATATGCCAGGGTGACCGTTGTGCATTTATGTCACCAACTTGTTAGCTGTAGATGCGATTGGTACACCGCCCACGAATAATAGTTGGATGATAGCTATCCTTATCTACTCTAGTTCGTGGCTCAGTTAGTATGCCACCTTAGTTAGCTGAGTTTGGTTTTGAGACCCACATATAGGGTTCTTCTATTTCTTTTATACTAGAGTTCTTTTTTGCTTTCACAACTAAGAAGAGGAAAACTGTGTTCAGCCTCCACCTTTGTGTGTATTCCCCTATTGTGTATGTGAGAAAGCCGCAAGTGAGACTCCTTCCCTCTCTCCCACTATCTTCACATGGTATCAGAGCCTGGTTCATGGTAAGGAGCTCAAGAAAGCAAACCAAGTTCGTGGTGTCCTGGTAAGAGGACTAGTGTTGCTTTTCTTTTTCGAGTTTGGGAGCAAATCTCTGCAAGTAGCACAACCGGAAGTGCAAGAGTGCACTGTCTCAGATTGAGACGCCCTTCGCGGTGTGGCGAGAGGGCAGTATATGCTGCGGGAAAGGGGAAAGCCCTAGGTGACTTTATTTTTTTGATTCGAGGCCATTTCTAATCCCGTTTTGAAGGCGAAAGTTCTTCACAGGCACTCAGAAAAAGGCCCTGTTTTTGTTGTGCGACCACTGCTCTGCTGATCGGTGAAAAGTTACCGTAGAAATTACATCGTATGAGAAGAACGAAATGATGTGTGGTATGTTGACTCAGGTAAAAACAAGAATATCAACAAGTTTGGTCCCATTTAGACATATAGAGACTCACATTTTTCCATTTTTCAAACCATACCCCACCTAGTACAAAATATGCATCGATGTGCTTCTATCGTATGTGTGTGTGTATCATGGGTAAGATAAGATCCATGTTTCGAATGATACCCCACCTAGGTACAAATATGCATCGATGTGCTTTTACCATATGCTATGTATCTAACGGGTACGACAAGATCCATGTTTTGAGCCATGCCACACCTAGGTGCAAAATGTATATCGATGTTCTTCTACCATATTTATATGTGTCTAATGGTTTTATGTGATAAGATCCTTGTTCTCACAAATTTTGATGTGGATTGGATATGTGTATTTCTTTGTTTTTGCCATGCATAATGTACAAGTGTTAACAAAATGCATCAATGTGGCATATGATACTTTGTAGAGGCCTTCGTGTGAGTAAGATCAATGCACTTGCCAAGTTCAATGTGTTTTGGATATCATTTGCATGGTCGGGCATGCATATTTCCTAAGGTTTTTTACATGCACTTGCCAAGTTCAATGTTTTGGATATCATTTGCATGGTTGGGCATGCATATTTCCTCAGGTTTTTTACATGCATCATGTGTGTATTTCCTTGTTTTTGCCATGCATAATGTACAAGTGTTAACAAAATGCATCAATGTGGGATATGATACTTTGTAGAGGCCTTCATGTCATATTGAGTAATATCCATGCACTTGCCAAGTTCAATGTGTTTTGGATATTATTTTCATGGTTGGGCATGCGTATTCCCTTAGGGTTTTTACATGCATCATGTGTAAGTGTTACAAAATATGCATTGACTGGCTTTTTAAATTACCATATGTGTATATGTCATGGATGGGTATGATGCTTTGAAAAATCCTAAATGTGAGTAAAAAGTTCGTCCAAATACAAAGTAGATTTTAAACCCAAAATATTGAAAACTTTTAATGTCAAAACTCTTATAATATTATTTTTATTGATGCTATCATAGGCTCTTCCAAAGCTTTTTTGACATTTCCCTCGATGCTTGTATGGTGACCCATCTTTTGAAAATTTTTTAAAAGTTAGGGTATTTTTGACTCAACTATATGTGCTTTTTTTGGTACTTACATAATGCATGGGTGTTTGTGGTTACAAAAATCTAGCGATTGTTTGAATATTGATTTGCCTATATCTTTTCACCACCATCTTTTTGTTAACCCTGTGGAAACAAGGGCCAAAAGTTTAGTCTAGGACAACAACTATGAGAGCATTGTTTGTGTAGAGTAGTGGCAAAGCTCCGCTTGTAATATCTTGAGCCTGAAAGATGGTATGATAAATATTAAAGGATGAGGATAGCCAAAATCCTCTCTATAAAAGATCCAATCATACTTGCAAAATTACAACCACCAAAACTTTTTTCGTCAACCCCCCTCTATCATCACTTTTTTCATCACCCCCCCTTCCATCTCCATCTCCACCTCTGTTCAGAGTGTCTTCAGACAAGTGAAAAACACAAATACGTCTCCAATCCTGACAACAAGGTGCCAACAGTCAGAGTAGAATCAAAAAGTAATTGGACTACAAAACTATTACATGTATAAAAAGAACAGAGAGGAAACCTTGCAAAGGTAGTATGTTTCTTGTATATTATATTGTAGCATATAATACATCAACTCAACAACTCTCCTCAACAAGAGCTAATACAAGGTTTTATATAGCCATCCGAGATCAATCTGTTTGTTGTAAGGCAACAATAAGTTTCAAAATGTAGCAGTCATAGTCCAAAACATTATGTGGTGGATCAAGCCACTAAGGAGTGATGTTAGGGGCAGTTATAACTATCCCTACAGTGACAAAATGATCCCATTACTTTGTTCTAGTAACTCCCTCTTACCAAAGGTGTATTTATCCTATCCCATGGTAAGTGTCCACATGGGTGGAGGCTATGCCTTCAACACCTGGCACTTTCGGTGGAGAGCTTTTTTTTTACAAAAAGTCGAGGACATGAACCCTTTTCTATTGGAAATACTCCTTCAAGTGAACCTTGAAGGTATGTGAAGCATTGAGGTTAATCATTGTTCCCCGGGTGACAATTGGATCTATAGTGTCGGTTTCCTCTTTCTTTCCTTGAGTCTCTTCTATTGTTGTAGATGATTCTGGCTCCTCATTTGTTCTGCTAGGTCTTGCACACATGGAATGGCTGGGGGTCGTCTTGACTTTAGTGCTAGCATCTTCTTTAGGCTGTTCTACTATATGCTTAGCAATTTGTGTCATGAATTTTTTAGGCATATTGAAATTTGTAGGAGTCTTTGCTTTTCATGTTTCAAAGAGTGTGAGAGTGTCATCCAATGGCATCTGCTTCTTCTAGTCATTCTTTGTTCTTGCCCTCAGAGTCTCTAGCTCATAGGCCATGGCCTCATTAGCGTATGCAGGTGATGTAAAAGCATCGTATGGTCACTTGGCAATAGTAAAGAGTCTTCCTTTCAAGTTATTCGACAGCTCTTGGGATGTCTTGACTAGTTGATTCTTCAACTCAGTAAATTCATACCTGCTAAGGAATATGCCGTCTACATCGTCGGCCATTTCCCTGAGTTGATGTTCTACATTTTGTAGTGCGTGAATTTGCTATTTTAACAAAATCTTCTTGATTTGAAGGTCACTGTGATTTGCTCCCATACGGTCGAGCTGGACAAAGAATTTTTCCTTGATTTCTTGGAGCTAGCCTGTTACAGTAGGCATGCAATCTTGTTGTACCTTAACTTGGGCTATTAGATTTGCAATATGTTTGTAACACTGTTGTAACACTGTTCCTTAGACTTTGTAGATTATTTCTCAAGTGCTGCAAGTTTGGCCTATGCAGTGGCAAGTTGTTGCTGCATTTTAGACTGTTTGAGCATGAATTCCTGTACTGCCTCTTTGTCTTCCTGCAACTATTGGACGTGTTGTTGCATCTTTGCTTGTTTCTTCTTTTGGTGTTCAAAGTACTATTGGAGTACGAGCAGGGTGTTGTCAGCTTGCATGCTTGACACTTCTGTCTATGCTACGAATGCTTGTGTTTCCTTAACATAAGTTTTCTGCAAGTCTAGCTTGTGAATTGGAGACATTTTCAAGTGGGGTCTTGGGCGGTGAGTTGAGGAGTTTGTAGAGTCGAGAGAGTCGCCACGTTTGTGGGGTCACCCGTGCCTACAATTGATGTGACATCATGCTGCCTGCGTCCTAAGTCACACATGTGTATCAACTGCATGAGACCCGAGAAAAATGTGCCATCTTATCGTGTATTCGTGCCACATGTCACGAGCTGACGACACACCCTTATACCTTAGAGCCGTTGTGCAGTTACTAACTACACACAAACTGTAATCAACGTCTTGTCACGTGGATCCTGATTCTTGTGTCTTCTGTGCGTGTTGTGGCTCCATGCCTCTGCCATGTGTCTGCTCTCGCCCCCCCCCTACGCTTTGTGTTTGCCTGCTAGTGAGCCGCCTCACTCCTCTCCCATGCCAACTCATCTAAGACATCTCTGCCGTCGTCCTCGGTCATGGATGAGCTAGCACTATGTGGCACATATAGCTCTCTACCATGTGGAAATTCAGCGCTATCCCTCTACGCCAGTCTCTGCCCCATGCCATGTGGCACTCTCGCGACCACTCCTCTTCCTATGCTAGGTGACACGTGGGACTTTTGCACAGAACCTCTGAAATTTCACTCCAAACCTCTAAAATTGCTCCTCAAGCCACTTTCCTAACCTCCATATCTCTGCCACATTCCTTAATATATAGTAAGAAGATAAGGATTTAATCATACAACTACTTTGCGTTCTATGTTCAAAGTTCAAACTATCAAAAGCAAATGCAGAGAATAAACAATAACAGCAATGAATTGTCACAGTAGCAACTGATAGTCTTTTCAATTGTAAATAGCAAAGCACTTTACATGATTTAGTAGAGAAGGAAAGCATTCAAATGTATATTTGTAATTGTTTGAGTATGTTAACTGGAATAGGCAAACACATGACACTTGTTGATTTGAGCGTAGTGCAATGATATGAACCTCATTCAATGATCTAAATCTGTATATAAGCATGGGATGAGCTCAATCTCATATTGAGCAGCTTTGTGGAGAGTAGGTACATCACTTGAATAGTTTCAGTGCAAAATTTTAATCAAATTTCATCTATGTATTCATATAACTTTAATGTACTCATAATTGCACTCTAAGTACATGAGCGAAAAAGGGAGCATGAAAGCCACAAATGAAAATAATGAAGTTCAAACACTAAACTTCAAGGGGAACATGAAATTTGTTATTACCATAAGTGCAAATAATTTTTTTATTATGATAGTTATCTTATTGCATTTCCAAGACTTTAATTTATGATGGTTTTGCTAATTTCGTTTACTTGGGAACACATGTATTGTTATTGATATAAATGAGAGCATTAGGTCCTAATGGTAGTACTTTCAAATATTGATGGATTCTCATCATGTAAAGACTTGTACACCCTGTTGTCAGTGTCAATGCCAAAAGGTGGTATTGTTTTTTCATCAATTCATCATGTGACCCTTCATTTGTTTGGGTGTACAAGGCAATTAGCTTTTATGGATGACCAAAGGAGTGTCACCCTTGTCGAGCAAATGCGAATCATAGGGAAGAATACGCATAGCACGGGGGCAAGGAGGAATGAAAAACTAGAGCAAAATGAAGAAGTAAAAGAAAGAGAGGAAAGGAAATATTTCAAGGATTGGAAAAAAATTTTCTCTTCTATTACTTTATCCCAAAATGGCATTAAAATACAAAATACAAATAGCTCTTAGCTGCACTCCACATAAAGGAATTGCTAAGGTTGTAGGAATGACCCTAACTTCTAGAACGCTAGAACCTTCTATACACGACTTCCTTACAGACATTCATAGTGTGTACTACCCACTACATTTGCATTAGTTTGCACCTCCTTGTCAAAAGAGGCATGTGCCATTGCCTTGTATCTATCCTCTCTAATAGAATTTTCCCTCACAAATCCTCTATGCAGAGCCATCAATGATATCCAATGGGACATGACAGAATCAAAGGGTTGTGGCATTGGCAGAAGAGCTCAAAAAATATTATCACCTTAGTCATCAAGATCTCATTCATTCAGTAGTATACAACCTTCCCAAGGTTGATAGATTGGTCTTGCTCCTTGGGTCATGGAGCGATTAGAGAGTAGATAACATGTTAAGTAGATAATTTCTATGGTTCACTGCTGCCTCCCAAATTTTCTTTAGCCACTAAGCCTCATCTTGATGGATTTTCTCCACACCTACTCCATGTTGAGAAGGATCCACAACAATATGGGGGAGACAAACCCTTTACACTCTGCTCCTTCCTCCTGAAGTTGCTTTGTGCATTGCTTGCTAGTGTTTGGGTTCTTGGTTGAGTCATGAATCTTGGGTGATCTCAACATTTAAGTCAACTGGGTCCTTTGTTAAGGTCACCCTTGCCCATTCTTGATCTATTAGTTCAATAATTTTGATTTTCTCGACTTCATGGATCTCCTTTTGTTGTTTCAACTGATTTTCAACCAAGCTGTGTGAATGGCCTCTTTAACCACTAGGCTTGCACTTTGGCTCCTTGGCTGCTTTTGGCTACTTTATTTTTGACTTGAATTGTAGCTAGCTCCTTTGTTGACTTGGCCCTTTGCTTTTTGGCCTCACTGGTTGCCTGAGTTATTGGCTTCTCAACCTCTTAATTTGCTTGCTGGTTGGTTGCTAGCTTGATTTCTTCTTCGGTCACTAGGGTCTTCTCTTGCTTGGTAGCTTGGTGCTCTTTGGCCCTTAGCTTTTCCTTGTTAGATGCTTGGATTCCCTCAGTTTTGTCCTTATTCTTTTCTTTAGTCCATTTCTTCTTCACTTTTATAATTTTTATTTTTTCAAGTGAGGTTATTGGTTTTGATGATCCCATCATGGTAGAGGCCGACACTCTTATGGCTTTCGCACCATATTCTCCTTCTTGGCCACCATCCTTCTTTGTATTCAATGTATCAAAGTCTCAAGGTCATATGTGTAGCTACAAAATTCCTTCGACCTATTGTTGGATCTCATCCTATTGCCTTCGAATACCTTCAAACAGTTTGGAGCCCTTGTGCATCAACTTGACCTAGACTCTTATCAATTTCACTTTCAACACTGGGATCTTGTCCTTAACCCTTTCACATTGCACTTCCAAGATACCAACTTGAGCTTTAGCTCAATATTCTCTTCGTTGACTCGGTCGCTATGTGTCTGGGCATCCTTTTCTTGCAACTTCCTTTTTTCATTCCAGTGCTTTATCTTCTTTACTTCCTCCCACATCCACTTCTCTCTTTGCTTTGTTAGCCTCATGAACGGCCATGACTCGTACTTGGTTGCATTAACTATTTTGGCTTGCTAGGCCTTCTAATCCTCCTTGAAGGACATGCACATTGATCATAGTGCTTCATTCTCCTCTTCAAACTATTAAAATTTTGTAATTGGCCACACTCGTGAGCAAAAAATTTGTGACGACATAACACATAATGTTGTAGGCTTGGTCAGATTTCAAACCATAATCATTACATTAGTAGGTGAATTTTTTTCTTGATTTCAAGTCATGATGTTAAGTTGGGGAGGAAGTCATGGGCACTTTGTATGGGAACCAATTGTGCTCGACCATCAGCATTATTGGTTGAGTTACAAAGTGGCTCCTCTCATGGCTTTTTTTACTCACTCACCTTTGCATTTGGCAAGGCATTTACCCTTACCTCCTCGTGTCACTTCGGTGGGTAATTGTGTTGGCTATAGTATTGGTTGTGCTTGTTGATGTGGCTTTTATTGCTCAACCCTTTGTTCTACAGATGGGTTCAGTGCTTGCTCTTTGTCTTCCTTGGGTTACTTCTTGAACAACTCATCTACTAGCATATTCAACATTTTGATGGCAATGGTTGTCTCTTTAGCTCTTAATTGTTTCATGCTAGTAGGCAAAGGTAGGATTTGACTTGCCCGTCCTTCTATCTCTTTGATTGGATTCGTATCACTTGATTGTTTATCCACGAAGTGACTAGCTTTACCCAATTGGCTAGTGCTACCTGTATGACCTTCAAGGAATTTTTACCTAGCATTGCAAAATGCATGTAGTGAGTTGTCATTTGAAATCTCTATGACAAGAACCAAAAGAAAGTGTTGGCATCAACATCCTTTTCTTTCATCACCATAATCCTCTTTTGTCTTCATGATGGTTGGGTAGTAGAGACTTGAGACAAGGCATGGAGACAAAAGTGTTGCTCTCACTAGGCTTGTGAATGTAGAAAGTGAGCTCTCTTGCCTTAGGGGGATTATTATAAGTGTGATTCTAGGGTTTACCCTCTCAACAAACTATTAATGATCATTTCACGCAACCCTTATCACCTCTCCTTCCTATGATTAGGCCCTTCCATTCATAATTGTGGCCAAGCTATACTTTGTTGGGAGTCTTGCCTAGTTTTGGCACTCCCCTTAATCATGATTCTACATGATCTGCCAATTAATCCTAATTTGACATGTAATAACTACTTTGGGTTGCAGCCGCCCTTCAATCCTTTAGCTCTTTGTCATCAAATTCTACTTGAGTGAATTTGACTTGCTACCAGAATACCTGATCTTGATTTCATTGATTTGCTTTGGTAGTTCATTACCTTCTCGTCCTCTAGAGTGATTATCCCATTGTCAAAGCAATTTTTGATTTGGTAAGGTCCTACCTATTCACGATGTTGTAGGCTTTGATTCATTGCTCCCAATGGAGCATTGTGTAGGACAAGCATGCCGTACACTTTGAGAGATTGTTTTTTGATGTGGCACTCATGCCATTCCTTCCTTCTCCACTAGATTATGCCTTACATATAGGCTATCCACAGTAAGACTTTGTGATGGCTTCTTCTCGGCCATTTGTGTGTTGGAAACTATTAAACTAGGCACAAGAATTCCATTGGTACTATTGCTTCGAGACCGAATGCTAGCTAAAATGGGATGTTCATCATTGTGACCTTGAATGCCATTGGGTAGGCCTAGAGTACTATATATAGCTCGTTATCCTAATCATTTTCGTCATCTTGTGGAGAAACATTTGTAGAACCTTGTTCATTTCTGTGGCATGGAAGTACTCGCTCATATGCGACTATTTGTGTGGAAAAGGGAGGGACATGATCCTTATCTTTCCACATGAAAGAGCTATCGTGAGGGAAGAAGCCCATCAAGGGGTTTTTGATGGTCATTCCTCGAGGCATCGAGATCCATAGTTTGGAAGAACCTAATTGTGGAATTAAGGGGGAACACTCTCTACACTAATGTGACAAAGCATTACAAGAACCATGGATCCTATCCATGTGCGAATGGCTTCATCGTTCAACCTTGCTTGGAGCTTCGAGAAAGGTCGCTGTGAATAGATATTGGATGATCTCTTGGTGCTTGTCTTCCTACATTGACATCGCAGACAAGTGGGCATTGAGAAGGCTGTCATCAATCCCTTTGCTCAATTTTGTATCTTTTGTGTGAGATAAGTAGTTAGCTCCACAATGTGACAAACCTGGCATATGGATGATCTTGACTTTGAATTCCTAGAGTAATAGCATCCAGTGAATCAATTGTTGCTTCTGATGATGGTCTTGTTGATCAAGTATAATAGTGCTTGATGATCCACATAGAACACAATGTGTTCCTAGGATAGCAGGATCACCAAATGTGGTGGTGCATGTTTGTTTATCAAATTTTTTCGTGCTCTTTTGATTGTCTAGGTGTGCAAGTCAATTGCCTTTTACAGATGACTACAAGAGCATCGCCCTCGTCGAGTGAATGCAAATTGTCATGAAGCATATGCAAAAGAGTAAAGCACAGAATTGAAAGAGAGAGAGAAAAGGAATTATTGCAAAGTGCTATTCTATTACTTTAGCCCAAAACGGCATTCGAATACAAACAACTCTTGGGTGCACTGCGCACATACAAGTTGCTACATTACAGGAATGATTGTAACTTCTAGGACTCTAGAACTTTATATACATGACTTCTCCACCACAAACATTTATGATGGGTACTACACCTCACATTTACAATAGTTCACACCTCTCTGTCGGAAAAGGAAGGTGCCATTACTTTGTATCTGTCGTGTTTGACAAACTTCGCCCTCATGAGTCCTTCGTGCAGAGCCATCGACAACACCCTTAGTCAAGTGGGCTGACTCAATTCAGGTTCTGGCTTCACTTTGACATCTGGGGTCTTTCGCTGCCTAGCCTCGTCGAGTAGCGCTGATCCACTTGTCTTCTAATGCCGCCTATGGATTGTGCATCTTTAACACGATGTTGATGGGTGGGTTGCCCATCCCCTTGGTTGCTAGCTCCCCATTTGCTCTTAGACCGAAGCTCCGTTTGTTTGCGTTGTCCTTTGATCGAAGGAGCTTCCTTGGGTTGGGGTTGAATCAACATAAGATGCATGTAGTCCCTTTGAATATTCGTTATGGTGTAGATAATTTTGAATCATGAAGAAGTATAATATTCGTTATGGTGTAGATAATTTTGAATCATGTACGTTATTACGCTAAAGAAGTATGTACCGTATTCTCTTCAAGGGGTTTGACTATACAGTAGCTTCTTGAATTCCCGGAAATCTACGAGTCCATTGCCGTCCTCATCTGCATTTTCTATCATCTGGGCGCATTCCCCAAGATTGGCTTCCCCCGACAATCCCATGCTCGAGAACACTTCTTGGAGTTCAGCCGGAGAAATGAATCCGTCGTTGTCTCTGTCGAAAATTCTAAAGGCCTCCAGCAAATCTTTCTCTTCCTCACCTCGAGGATCGGTTTCTTCCCACCGCCCATTGCCCGTGTTCAGAACGGAGTCATATAGAAATCGAAACTCTTCTATGTTCAGATGTTCCTCCACCTGTGGCGCAACAGACTGTATAAGAGAATCCAAGCTGTCGTCTGAAACTTTCAATTGCGATTTCAATAGAAACCGACGCAGCTCGTCTTTGCTGACTAAACCATCGTGGTTTACATCAGCGAGACCAAACACACGGTCAAGCAGCTGCCCATGAGAATCGCAAGACGTCTGGAGAGAAGTGGAAGAATCAAGAAGGGAGTTTGAATGGCGGTTGATGCGGCGATGCGCTGGAAGGGAGTCCAAGGGGAGAGCAAGGGGGCAGTCTACGATCATGGGGATGGAATGAGGGAAGGTGGGAAGGGAGAGGTGATCGAGCAAGGGCGAAATGAAGAGTTTGCAGATGCGAGAAAGAGGGAGGAGAGACATAAAGGGAGAGATGAGCGATGAAAGAGCCTTTGAAGATAGCATATTTAACGGCCTTGGGAGATAGCAGTCCAACTTCCAACTCTTTACTTTGAGTTTGGAGATAGCGTACCCCAACTTTCAACCTTTTGCTTTTACCTTTGACTTAGCAATTGCATCTCCCCTTTCCTACTCCGGCAATTGCATCTCCACTTTCCTACTGAGGAAATCTCTCCACTTTCCTACTATTTGCTATTATGTACCCAATTGAAAAGAATTCAAGGCACCATGCTATCTTTGAAAGAAAATTCAAAATTCATTACTTAGTAAAGGACTCTCACCTAAGTGATAACTCTCATAGATGCTTTCCCTTTTAGTCCTTTTCCACTTATTTTTAAAACACCAACCCCTTTCTCCTTCCACCACATGTTCTTTTGTGTTTCTATATTGTCCACGTTTTTTCTATTGCCATTCTTGTATATTGCATTAAATGTACTAATCATATGTTGTGCAAAGATTTATGCTTGCTGCTGTGCTCAGCTTGCGTGGTCTTCTCCCTACACCTCAAATAGCTTGTTGCACAAAGATTATCTCCCCTTTTCTACAAAGATTAGCAAGCGAAGCTCATCCACCAATTCAAAATATTGACTTCTACTAGAAGATGTAACTTTTACTTGTTACATCTCATTTAGGAAATGCTCTTACTTTTTAGTTGCTTTATTTTATGAACAATACTATCAGGAACATTATAGAGTTTTCTCTTCTGAAAACATTTTAGATACAAGTGATTTTCATATGAAAATTTAGCTGTATAATGCAACAAATCGTGTGTCATTTGGACATTCACAAGTAGCACTATGAATTTTTTAGTATGGCCCAAGTCTCAAAAGAAGAAGAAGAAGAAAATGATGCCCTCACTATAGACCTTGCCATAATCTATTCAAGCCTAACATATGCAAGTCTAAAAGCGCACACATTGACTAGGCTTCAGAGGAAAGAAAAATGAACATTTAAGGCTTACCTTTGACATTAAGGCCAAAGAGTATGTCCTTAAGTCTCCAAAACAAGTTGACTTTCATAAGTTTCTTTAGCTTCCTAAATGTCTTATATGTAAGTAGTTTATGCTTCTTCACTACCCTACCTCTTATCTTATGTAATGAGGTTATCTTCCATCACGACCGTACCTTGTTTCCTTATGGGAGCACCATTTTCACTCTTTTGTCTTATCTTTGCTATATGCCACTCCCCATGTTGGAGGAAGAATACCTTTTATCTTGCTTATACTATGTGGCTTAACCATGTACTCTAAATGTTGAGGTCCCAGCTTCACCTTGCAAAATCGATTATGACTTAGAAAAATGCAAAAAGGTGTTTCTTACCTGACAAATTTTTGAGGAGGTCACCATTCTCCTAGAATGAGGTCTCTCTTCCACGTTGCACATCTAATTCTTGATCTAGGGTAGGCCTTATGAATGATTTTATTATCATTCATTTTGTTCCCATTTTTATTTATTTCCTGGAAAGAAAGGGAGCACTCATTTCTATGTATATATAAAGAATTACAATCTTCTCAAGTCGACAAGCAAACAATTCCCCTGAAAAGTTGTGACGGACAATGGAGTTGGTACTGTCTCACGGTTGGAATCTCTTTGTGGAGGCTAGATTTGGGTTATTCCCTGATGCCATTTTTGTAGGTTTAGTGACCATTTTTTGAGTGAGTGTCCTTCAAAATTTTTTGCCGATAAGGTGGTATTGTTGGTGTTTTGATCTTCATGGGGAGGAGCCCTTGAACTTTAGGGTGACATGGTGATTAGAATCTTTGAAGGAAGCTAGTCAATCGTGATTGGTTGACTAGGGTGGCAGACAAGTGCATGGTGGAGTCATGGCAGTTTTCATGTGACAATTTGGAGATCTCTGAGCAGAGGCGGTGGTATGGTGGCAATCCTTCATCGATATATTGCTTCATAGCATAGAGGAGCACTCTCTTTGTCCGAGCTCTTGTAGCTCATAGTCTGTGTTTGATTTGTCGCTCTATGTGAGCTTTAGTTAATTAGTGTTTGTTATAATTAGCAATAAGGCCAGTAGGCATGAGCTGAATATAGAGTTGAGGTCCTCTGTCTAAGTCAATTTTAATAAAGAGTGTCTTTGCTACTCGTTGTGTTGCAATATATTTCTTCTTTCACTGTGCAAGCTTTTAGATATAACGTGAACTATTGCATGCTCAAAAGTCATGAAGCTCTAAAAGCTATCAGGTATTAGAGGCTCCCTTGGGAAAGACTGATCAAGACAAGTGATTATGCAGGAGAGAGGAGGCAACAACAAGATGACACCGTGACGAGCTCTGCTCCAATAATGGTCCGATGTGTTTTTGACAGAAGTCCGAATAGTCCGACAATACCAACTGAGAACTTCGCCAAGGTTTCGATGGGGACCAAACTAAACAAATCCTCACACGCGCCACACGTGTCTTTTTTGACTTTCTAGATTTCGACTGAGGTCCGACGCCTTATTCACGTATTCAATCCCGTGTCCGATCTACCCACTCCAATCTGACTTTCATCTGACTCTGATCCTCCAAATGAATCGCAACAAAGTTCGACTGCCTATTCGACCTCATTCGGCCCCAAGTCCGTCGACTCACAGAAAACTAGGCAAAGGACACAGAGGACACTGGATTTGCTGTACTGACTCAACAGCGCCTGTATGTACACAAAATCCATGGTGCTAAATTCGACAAGGCGGCTCGCACAAGCAACGCCCTCACCAGGAGAAACAACATCATCACTGATGCATGCCATACCGACTCCATGATGAAGATGCATATAGACAAGGAGGGATGGGAGGTGGATAATACACACACCCAATCGCCGCTTCAAACTGCTAGTCCGGCACATGTGAGACAACTAGTGAATCTCCACACAAGCCCAGTGGACGACAACTTCTCCACACAAAGTTCCCTTCAAATGGCTCCGAAGCATAGTTTGAGTCTCACAACTCCATTGCCTTCCAAACCACAAGAGCCATCGCTAGAGCTCCTTCACAGAGCCACTTTTCTAGACGATGACATGGGTCGCAGCAAGAAGTCCCTGACTCTGACAAGAAAGAGACCCCAAACGAGCCCAGATGAGGAGAAGGTGGTCGTTATCATAGAGAGTGAAGAGACAGAGTCAGATGTAATGAACCCCCTCAGCCACCACTCAAGAAGCAGATTGTGACGGCCAGTTTTGCCGACTTCAAGGTCTCTTTGAACCTCAGCAAAAACCAGAAATGGTTGAAGAAGATTGGCTTGCTTTAGTACATGAGTCTTCCGTGGACATCCTGGAAGGCTCCTCAAGATCCTCTCACACAGTATGAAGCTTTCTAGAAATCTGGAGGTATATTAAGCAACAATCTCATGGTGACACTCGAGATTATCTCGGAGGTTTTTCAATTGCCTTTGATCAAGTAGGAAGTTGCATACAAAAAGGATGTAGATAGTGAGATGCACAAGGAATTTGGACCAGTTGAAATGCAGAAATATTATTTCTTTGTTGGTAATGTGCAAGATACAGGCCGCCACCAATAGCAGGTGTGGTATCTCGAAAGAATGCAGCTTTTGGTAAAGCCAAACACAATGAGCCGGTATTCCTACGCCATACTCCGCACAGTAGAGCAGGACACATGCATAAGTTGGGCCCACCTATTGGACTCACGTCTCATGGGGAAGATAGCAAAGAAGGATTTGACTACCTCTAATGCACATTCCAAGATTGCACCCTTCATTACAATGTTTTTTGAATTTGCAATGCATAGCAAGGAAGAGATGCCATACATGATTATACAATACCGAGAGGATCGAAGAAAACACATGCATGATAGAACAGAGCTACAAGACAGCAAAGAATCCGACCAATTGAAGGATGCAATAGTGCAAGACTTGCAAGCGGCACAATATTCTCAAGATGAAGCATTACAAGCGGTATACGGTAAGTCCTTAGTAGACACACTTTGGGACATGCCACTAGCCAAGGAGGAGATGTCTCCTCAGCAAGTAGAACAGAAATCAGCCAAAAAGATCAAGCTCAACCAATGAGCTAAAGCGATGATGCCAAAGGAAACATAACTGAAGTCTGAGGACGACGTAGTCGCAAGAGATTTAAGCGAAAGCATCAACCTTTTGCCTTGCAACCTATTCAATTTAAACACAAATCCGAAGTTCTAAACCTTGTTAACAAGATGTAGCAAACGGGAAGCAAAGGTCCATTATAGATTCAAAAAATCATGAGCAAGCATTCATTCTATGCTAATGTCATGTGTCCTATGCACGCCAACTGAGGCTTTTTGCCCCTCTAATTCCATTACTCATATTTGTTCCAAGGTCCCATGAGGGGAGTTAGGACCACTGTGTCCCTAAAGGTCCATATTTCCAACGTTTTTGGGTCTCTCTCTCTCTCTCTCTCTCAATGCAAGCGTTTGATATTCAATTGACATATCGAAAGGGGAAGTTCAATGTGGTAGCAGACTCCCTAAGCCAAATGCCAATTGTTAATGAATTGAGTTTTACTCAATTTTAGAATGATTTCCTAGAGTCCTTAAAAGGAAAATGTCAGTTTGATCCTCACTTTTCTGAAATAGGGAACGAAATTAAGAAGAGGGATCCAATCAATTGAGGAGATTTCAATGACGAGTCACACGGAAATGGTGACACACCATAGGTTGGTGATAAAGGACTCAAATGGAAAAAGTATACTATTGAGGATGGCTACCTACTCTACAAGGGTAGAGTATGTGTCGGATAATAATGACATTAGGCACAAGCACCAAATTCTTTTCGAGTGTCATGATGCTTCGAGTGCTAGACACTCGTGAATTCAAAAGATGTACACGCTTCTGAAGAGGCAATTCTTTTGGCCTATAATAGATAAGGGAATCCAAGATTATGTATTGAAGTGCCAAAAATGCCAAGTCAATAGGCTAAACGCCTTAAGGTAGGAGGTCTCCTACACCCATTGGAGATTCCATCTAGCAAATGGGAAAGTATCTCCATGGATTTTGTTGTTGGATTACCAAGGACATAGAGGGGGCACAACTCTATGTGGATAATTGTGGATTGGTTGACCAAAATGTCTCACTTTATTCCAACTAATGAAGAGGTTTAAACTCCAAGACTAGCTAGGCTATTTGTGGAGCATATTTATAATTGTATGGGCTACCACTTGCTATTGTTAGTGATCAAGATAGCAAATTTAACAGCCATTTTTTGAGGAATGTGTTTATTAGGTTGGAAACTTCTTTGAATATGAGCGCCGTGGATCATCCATAGAGTGATGGTCAAATGGAAAGGGTCAATGAGATCATTGAGGATATGCTTTAAGCATATGTAAGTAAATGGAAAACTAATTGGGAATGGTATTTGACCATGCTAGAATTCACATAAAGAGTGCCAAACACTCAGTTATAGGTTTTAGTCCATTCATGATGACGTATGGATTTCAACCTAGAGCCCCAGTTGGAGTGGGACTTGAAAAAGAGAAGGTTAAGTGGACAAAGACTTTCTCGAGCATATGCATCAAATGATTAAGTTAGCTAAAATACCATCAGAAGAGCTCAAGATAGAGTAGGAGGTTATGCAAAACCCCATCGTAGAAGGTTGGATTTTGAAGTAAACGAGAAAGTCTATCTCAGGGTACCTGAATCTTTAGAATCCCTAAAAAGAGGTAAACATCCCAAATTTTCTCCTAGGTATTGTGGACCATTTGCAATACTTAAGAGAATTGGAGAGCTTGCCTACAGATTAGCCTCACTAGAGGGATGTAGAATAGATCCAGTTTTTGAAGTAAGTAGGCTAAAAAGGAAGTTAGGAGATGATGATAATCTCACTGGAAATGAAGTCCTAGTTGAACTCCTTGAACCTGACACTTTACCACATGAACCATAAAGAATTATAGACAGACGAGAAAAAAAAACAAGACATACAATATGGCAATAATGTCTGGTTATTCCAGAGAAGGAACTCAAACTAGAAGGGGTTAAAGAAGGGATCTCACATGAACAATAGCTTCTTATGGTGAGCTCCACAAAAGGAATCCCGAGAGTGCTCTCAATGGAAGCAGAACGCAAGAGGGAGAGAGAGAAACAGAGAGCCACACAAGCTCATTTATATATGTGTTTGAGTATTGTACATAACCGGGGTAAAGGCACAGTGACATTTAACCCCCACAACCTCCCACTTAAAGGACAATGTGCCTTTAAGGGAGAACAACCAGTGAGCATACTATCCAATGCCCATCAATACACGACAATACTCAAACCGCTGACTAGGTAGACTCTTCGTTATCATCTGTATGAACCTTGACAAGCTCTATGCGCTTGTCCTCAAGTACCTCCCTGATGAAATGGTACTTGACCTCAATGTGTTTGGTCTTTGCATGAAAGACCAGATTCCGTGCTAGTTGAATAGCACTCATGGAATCACTATGCAATGTCGGTACACCTATATGAATCCCCAAATCTCCCACTAGCCGATTAAGCCATAAAGCCTCCTTGCAACCCTCTATGGCTGCAACATACTCAGCCTCTGTGGTAGACAAAGCAACGCACTTCTATGCGCAAGACATCCACGACACTGCACCACCTACAAAGGTGAACACATAACCAGAAGTGGATCTCCTACTATCCACATGCCCTGCATAGTTTGAATCTGTGTACCCAAGTACACGCATGTCTCCTCTACCAAAGCAGATGCACATCTCCTTGGTACCCTTCATGTACCTCATGATGCACTTAACTGCCTCCTAATGCCTCTTTCCTGGATTAGCCATATACCGGCTAACAACTCCCATTGCAAATGCAATGTTTGGTCTAGTAGCTATCATAGCATACATAAGACTCCCAACTGCTGATGCATAAGGAACCTTGGCCATCATGGCCCTCTCCTCATCTGATTTGGGACTATCTGTATGACTCAGTTTCACATATGGAGGCAATGGAGTACTCACTACCTTCCCCCCCTCCATATTGAAACGCTGCAATACTTTTGTAACATACTCCTTCTGTGAAAGCCAAAGGAGTTTCCTACTCCAATCACACGTGATGCGCATACCAAGAATATGACCTGCAAGTCCCAAATCCTTCATATCAAAGGCCTCATGCAACTTGGCCTTTAATGCATCTAGCTCATAAGTATTCTTGCTAGCCAATAGCATATCATCCACATATAGTGCCAGGAGTATCAAGCTATTATCCTTAGCCCTTTTAGTGTAGAGGCAGTGATCAATTTCACTCCTTCTAAAACCCTAGGATCGAATGAAAGCATCAAACTTCTAATACCATTCTCTAGGTGCTTGCTTAATACCATAGAGACTCTTCTTCAACTTGTAAACTAAATGCTCTTTGCCCTTTTCTTCAAAGCCTTCCAACTGCACCATGTAAATTTCCTCATGCAGATCCCCATGCAAGAAAGCTATCTTGATACCCATCTGCATAAGCTCCATATCCTCTGCTGCCACTAGTCCAAGCATGCATCTAAGTGTGGTCATCTTCACAACTGGAGAGAATATCTAATCAAAGTCCACACCCTTCTCTTGCTTGAACCCTTTAGCGACCAAACTAGCCTTGTACCTAGGCACATCATCACCTGTGACCTTCATCTTGTAGATCCATTTACATGGCAATGCTTTCTTTCCGTGTGGCAAAGAAACCAAGTCCCAAATCTTATTCTTCATAAGTGAACTCATATTTGATTGCATAGCATACTCCCACTTGCGTTGATCCTCGCACATCATAGCCTCTCTGTAGCAAGAAGGCTCCCTGCAATCAGTAAGCATCACATAGTCTACCCCTAGAACAAACCTATCAGGTGGTCTAGACACTCTAGATGATCTTCTCAAGGGCATTTCAGCTTGCTGTCCCACCTACATATCAGCCACATTTGGTTCATCATTTCCACCAATAGATGATCCATCATCTACTCTTGATTGTATAGCTGTGGGAGTACTTGGTGGTACCATTTCTTGCACATTTGGTGCATGGACAGCTTGCTGTCTATGAACATATGCAGGTGGATTCACATCCTGGAAAGTGATTCTCCTCATTTCCACATCCCTCATGGGTGCCTTATGCATCTTCTTCTCATTGAAGGCTACATCATGGCTACATATGATCTTCTTTGCTTCTGGATTGCTTATGGATCATATGCACCTTAACATTCACTGTATTTAGACATATCACAAGTTCCATTCCTTTTTACACCTTATTTTACCTTTATATCACACAAAAATTGTAGTCATGGACACACCAAAAAGATGTTGTAAGAAAAAGAATAGAAAAGGGGATAGTGGAACGCTTGGGCAAAGGAGGAAAGTGAACCTTTCTTGCTCAACTTGTGAGTATAAGTATATTTTAAAAGTGTTCTTTAACTCAATAATCCATATTTATCTGAAAATAATAATCTTCAATTTAATGCAAGTGAAGGATTATGACCCTACAAAGGAGGTGATGGGAGAGGCTACCCTACTTGGACATCCTGCTCTTTGCAGGAGGCTACGTGAGATGGGTGTCATGCCTTTGCTGGCAATACATAGTGTCTAAATCAATCATCATATTATTTCTTAATTTCTTACACATTATGTTTACTTTGAAATCTCATAGGCTTTCTGCATGCATGTTTTTGTTTTAATTGTTTAATACGTAGGGATCTCATGGAAGCTTTTAGGCTCATGAAATATAAATTGATATAGTATGTGGTATATTGGATGCAGGAGGTAGAGGGAGAGGAATTTGAAGAGGAGGCACAAAGAGCTACATGAGAGGGGCAAGAAGATGGAAATGGAGACAAAAGTGGTGATGACCATGACGGATCAGATATCAATGCTAGTGAAGATAATCATCGTGCCGGAGGTGGTGATGGTCTAGGTGTTGCAGGATGGGAGTAGGGCTGGGATAGAGATGAGGGACTAGAGGGCTGCCATCACTAATAGATGAAAGAGTGGGATTGAGATCCCACTGTGAGTACTAGCTAGAGACATATGATTATAGGTGTAATTGGCCTTGTACAAACCTTTTTATGCTTTGGATTGTTAATATGTTTACTTACTTTCATTGTATGTTTGCATCTATCACTAACATTCAAATTTATGGTCTTTGAATAAAATCAAATATAAGTTATGAAATAAAATAGTCTAGCAAGTTAGACTATGTGGAGCAATCACTACCATATTTTCCATGCTTCATATATAATATGTGGTTCATAGCATCCAATTCCATCTAACAATGTGGGGAAAAAGTTCAAACCATTGAAATTTGTACTCTCTCCATCCATAAAATAGAGTAAGTACAAATAGTATGAATTCGTGATAAAATAGTATGTGAATTTCTCCGTCCATAGAATAATGAAAGAAAAATAGAGCTAAGGGATATGAAACTTACTTGTGCTTGGAATGACATGCTTGAAAAATAGACTCCAATATCTAAGGGATTAGAAATAGAAAATGGAGATCTAAGAAGACTAAGTAAAAAATGAAGATATGAGAAGACCAAGTAGAAAATGGAGATATAAGAAGACCAAGTAGAAAATGGAGATGTGAAACTATAACACTAGACCTGGATCTGCAACTGGTGGGGGGGAAATGCAAGGAGCTTGTTTATGTATCTATAACATCTACTTTTTTTTCTCCGGCCTGTTTGAGTTGTTTAACGTCCCAAATAGTAAAAAAAACGAGTCATGAAATGACTCAAGTACTATTTGGCTCGTTTAACAACTTATTTTTTTAAAACCTTATTTTGAGTCTCAAAATTACTCAAACTGAGTCGTTAAACAACTAAAAAATTTTCCTAGGCTTAGGGTCTTAAAACGACTCAATTTTTCGTGGTCTTAGGGTCTTAGGTTCTTAAAACAACTCACATAAATGACTCAATATGAGTCGTCACTAGTGTCAATTAGTGAGGACTAGTTGAGTACAACTTTGGTAAAAACTTTAAATTCAAAAAATATTTGCATGGGTTTGTGTTGTTTGTATAGTCGTTATAGGTGGGTTTGGTAGTCGTGAGAGACAATTCATAAGTGTCATAAAATTTGTTGTAGTATTGGTTAAACCATCTAGCATTACTCTAAATTGATACTGCCGATACCTAGTAGAAAATGATGCCTTGGGAAAATGCTCTTCTCTTAGTCGTACTTGGTGATATCAAGATCTTAAGTCAATTTGAGTGAAGTATTTAGCCCCTTGCAATTGATCCAATGCAAGGCATATGATACTTATTTCTCATTGTGATTTTATTTTAAAACTTGATAATTTATGCATAAATGCATAGTGCCATCCTTTTTCTTTACTAGTAATATTGATGAAGATCAAGGCAAGCTACTAGGTTGAATTTGGCCTTTTCTAAGATATTCAATTGGTTGTCTTCTATCTCATTTGATTGAGTCTATGAGGGTGTTTACAAATAGGGGTAGATCTAGGAAATATATATATTTTATGATCTACTTCTCTCTTAGGGGTTAAACCATGAGGCAAGTCAGAGAGAAATCTATATCTAAATTCAACCATTAAATCACTAAAAGAAGATTTATGCTTTTCAACATCAAGTTAAACTTTACTTCTTTTAGATGTAGAAGATACAAAATCACCAAACAAATATACACCTTGCATTCTTATTTGTGTAGATGGAGGATGTCCATTCTTTGAGAAAATTTTGTGAGCAAATTGATTCTTGAGCAAAGTTTGCCTATTTTAGTGTCCTTGACATTGCATAAGAAATTTCGAATGCACATTGACAAGCTCAAAGAAACTTTATGAGACCAAATATTAGAAAATGATATAAATGGAAATGTAAGGAGCATGACTTGTTGCAAATAAGGGCAACTTGAAGACTTGGCTAACTCAATATATTATGACAATGATTATAGAATATGCACCACAATGTAGACACTCCATACAATAGACCAACACACATAAAGTTCACATCATGCGATGATGGCTTGAGATGTAGTATTAACTCTTCATGATGATCTTATCATTCTTCATAGACCTAGAGAGTGTTTATGTAGTGGCTTTTTCACTTACAAAATCTTTTTCACATTTCAGTTAATTAATTCTCACTCACAGGTCAATGTAATTGCTCATCTCGCAAATGCACATGGCTCAATCGGCTTTAGTGGAAGACCTTGGGAATTCACTTACTTCCCCACTAGTATGACTTGTCTCCATCAATGGTGTGTTAAGATTGATAGATGTGTGCCCTTTGTTTCTACAAAGGGCTTACTCAATCTTTGAATGGGATTTGAACTGTGGATAGCACCCAAGTTCATCAATTATCCTAATGACTAGGCCACCTGAATTCAATATGCCCTAAGAGGGAACATATAAAAACATATATGTTCCCAAGTTTATCAACTATCCTAGAAACAAAGGGCTTACTCAATCTTTTAATGGGATTTGAACTTTGGATAGCAACCAAGTTCATCAATTATCCTAATGACTAGGCCACCTGAATTCAATATGCCCTAAGAGGAAACATATAAAAACATATATGTTCCCAAGTTTATCAACTATCCTAATGACTAGGCCACCTCAAACCAATCCATCTTAAGAGGAAGAGGGAACATATAAAAATATAGGACGGAGGGCTTCAATGGTGTAATGCCCTTTAAGAGTTGTTTCATTCCTCCCTCCATCTACTCAATAAATTACAAGGAGGATTTTTAGTTTTGGTTGATCTTAGGGACATAGTTAATGTTGACATATCTCTCTGAATGAGCCATCTAAATAGAAAGGCATATGAGGCAAAGATAGAATGATGGACTTCAACTGCATTTGAAAGCATTCAATTAATATATAGCTAAGTGAGAGCGAAATGGTGATAGTGCGAAAGTTTTCATCACAAATATGGGCTCTAAAAAAACCCCCCAATGACGGTGTTGGATGGTCTCCAAACATTTTAAGAGGGGAATTGTGTTGCAACAGCTATTCTTAGGCACCTCAGATTTGGAGATTAATCTAATTGCCTCATTTGGATGAGCCATTTGGAGTGATTTCTGTTGTTCAAGATGGGGATTTGACCTCTAACTTCTCTCACTGTTGAAATTAGATGATTATTTTTCCTCTTTGGAATGTGTTCTCTAACTTCTCTTCCTTGTTGAAATTAGAAGGTTCTTTTTACTCTTCTTTGTGGGTTTTGTTGGCAATTGCTTTCAATTTTTACATTGATTGGTCTTGTGACTTCTTGCATTGCAAAAATCCTGAGATATAGCCAGATATGTCGCTCTAAAGTACGACAATCATGGCAGCTCCTTGTACAGAAAGACATTAGAAGATAGAGCAATGGCTAGAGTTTGTCCCCCAAAATTTCAGGCCCCTATATCTACCATCAAACCTGCTGGACATCCACGATGAGCAGTAGTTTCCCAAGACCCAATACTTGTCAAGAGTTGTCTTCAGGTTGGCAGAGCACTCAAGTTGGGCCATTTGATCACCCCCCCTTGAAAACATGTGAATGCATAGTAGCAGAGGATATCTTCTTGACCATCTTGGTTGAAGGTGAGTTAACTAGCATCTCTGGTCTCTATGTTGATTTAGCTCACTCAAGAGCTTGGTTGGAAGGAGATTTCTTTTTTAGCTTCATTCTATGGCCATTTTAAAGAATCTAGGATTGCCCACAAAGCATGGAAAATTCTATTAAAATGATTTTATGTGTTCCAATGTTAGTGCCATCACCATTTTGCAAAAAATATGCATGACTATCGATACAATTGCAAATAGTATTGCACGTATCTCTAGCACATCCACGCTACATTTAGCTTCCATATAACTCCATACACAATCATAATTAATTCTTAGCAGCTTGAGAAGTACTCGAGTTGTGTATATGCACAAGCAATGAACTCATGAACAAGCCATGAGAGGAGTTGGGATGAATGACCACTCCTGTTATTATTAATTTAAGAATGCTATATCATGAAGTTTTGAAATTGTCATGTTTGAATATGAGTTGAAGTCTAAGAGAAGAGAGTGGATTGTGGCATTCAATGTGCATCTTTCAACATATCATGCTTATTGGGGCTATGCTCATGAACACATGTAAATGATAATGACCCATAGGTCATTGAGAAGTGTCCAAGCCATTTGGAATGTGCCTCAAACGCAAAACATTAGAATTGAACTCTACTAATTGCAAACCTAGTATGAGGAGCTTGTGTGCTAGCACAATATGTGGAGGTATACATGGACATTGATGTAATAGGGCTCCATTTTGAGCCACAAAGTTGTGGCATTGAGGGCAAAACCTTCTAGATGAACCACCCATAACTTATTAAGTGCCCAACTATTATTTGGTTTTTGGGTTTAGAGGCTTGACTTTCGAGCAAAACCATTCACAAAGAAAGAACCTTGAATTCGTTAAGTCTATCTGATAAAGTATTTGGATTGGCTTGATATTCAATGGATGATTTGTCCTAGCACACACCATCATACATCACATTTTGGGGACACTTTCTTTCCTTAGTCATATCTTAAAAAGGCTAGTCAGCTTCAATCAAAGAATCATTTTGCTCATAAATTTTTACTCGGTAAATGGTCTATCTTGTGTAGATGTTGTCCCAATTCCATAAAACAAATAAGCGGAGAATTAGGTACATTGTGTTCCTTTGTTCTACCATGTTTTTCAATATGATGGAGTTATGTAAATAACTTTGATGAAAGCTAA
This sequence comes from Dipteris shenzhenensis, assembly GCF_047967505.1. Classification (NCBI taxonomy): domain Eukaryota; kingdom Viridiplantae; phylum Streptophyta; class Polypodiopsida; order Gleicheniales; family Dipteridaceae; genus Dipteris; species Dipteris shenzhenensis. The sequence goes on along the minus strand of NC_141618.1, from coordinate 26,422,782 downwards.
GCCTAAGACTATAAAGCCATTCTCCACCAAGAATAACATCAATTGTATCAAGAAGCCTAATTTTGAAATCCAAGGCATCCTGATAGCCTTGACTGTCCACCACTACACCATTTTTCATGGTGTCCCAATCATTTCCCTTTGAGACCACATATTTATGGGCACTTGGACTCTCAAGCAACTTCAATTTCTTAAGTAACAAATAGTTTAAGAAGTCATGTGTGGCACAATCATCGAACTTAATTTTTGCCCCTCAATATTCCCATGCATCTTCATTATTTCATCCGGGCCAAAAGTGGGCTGCCACATTACCACTGATCATGCAACACATTAATAAACCCCTAATTTGGTGTACTTTTCAATACCTTTAAGCAATAATACTTGCACATGTGTGCTTGTTTTTTTGGAGGCTTATTTGGGGCTTTAGCTCATAGGATTTAAATTCTACAACACTTCCAAATAGAAGGATCTTTGTTAGCAAATACTTTATTGCGTTGCCTTCTCATAATCCTCTTTCTCCAAATGAGGATATCTTTGTGCTTGGTGTTTGCGGGGTTGTGTCTAAGAAAGCCCCTTCTTAAATTGCCAATCCTTTATTAAATTAGGAAACTTATAGTTCCAACTCTAGATTTCCCGATTTTATTATCATATTATTGGGCAAACTTGATAGCCTCTTCAAAGGTTTTGCAGTCACCTCAAGTTTTAATTTGTCTTTTGAACCCCTCACAAAACCTCTTTTTTTCTAGAACGTGTTACGCATCCCTAGAATGGTTATGTATTGGACTAAAGAATGTTTAAAGACACTGGCAAGTTCTTGTGCTCCCAATGCTAAATCCTAGTTAATTAACTCTAAAAGAGTTCCATTCAACATCTTTTCAGCAAAAGAGCTATAATGTATAGGGAAAGCTTCAAGCTAACTAGTGGGGAAAGTCTAAAATGCAAAGGATACATTGGATGTGTAGTTTCCAAGGAGTGATTGTTAAATCTAATTATTGCTTTTTCCAATTGAATATGGACATAAAGATAGGACTCCATATCTTTTGTCTTATTGTCAAATATTTATGTTGCAGCAAGCAAGCATGGGCTAAGTATAGAAGTTTTGACTCTAGTCAAGGCTTAGGTATGTTGAGACAGAACAATAGGTGCATATATTGTCCATCTTTGGTGGTGTGGGACTTAGAACTGATATCCGGAGTGATGTCAAAATGAAGAGTTAAGGGACACATATGAAAGTATAAGTTTGGAGAATAAAGAGCTAAACTACAAATGCATGGAAGCTTATGAAAATTGTAATCCATATATCTTAATGGTTAAGCTTACTTGTTGGTCATAGATTTCTTTCTCTAGATTCTAGCTTATCTACCTTCTTTGATGTCGTTTTACCTTGAGGATGCAATATAGTAGCATCTTCTCCAATCTATAAGTCGAGGTATCATAACTCTTTGATGGTTATAATTTTCTATAATCACAACTCTTTGATGTAGTTTTATCTTTGCTAAATGTTATATCTACTATCATCTCATGTGCATTGCAAATGACCATAACCCTATAAGTAAAGAATTGACATTCAATCAAGAACCACCTTTTAGATCTCAATTGACACCTATAATTTCTCACCTCTCTTGCATGTCAAAATATCAAGCTTACAATAAACTTGTACTAATTCGATACTTTATTGATACTTATGTTTGAATATGTTATCATTCTACATAATAAACTTCTACCAATTCGATATTTCATTGATACTTACATTCCAATACATTATCATTCTGGATACAAAACAATTGCACCCATGTTTTGTCTAACAAAGTAGTGTAACACCTATACTCATATGGACTATGCCTAAGTGTGACTAGTGCCTAATCATATCAAATATATAGACATGATTCATTGTTAGCTCCTTTGTAGCTCATTGGTTAATATAGGGGAGTGTCATAGTAGCCACACATCATATCTGAAAGGAGGAAATTGCCACACAATGCTTGTCCTAAGCTAAGAAGTCATGAAGGGGGGATATGTAGTAGAGAGAGTCATGTAGGAGGGGCTATGTAAAGGTTTTAGGTTTTCAAGGATGGTCCTTATTACATTATGGAGGTTTTGGGGGTTAGAATTGGGGATGGGAATGAAGATAAGAGAGATTATGGGAAGAAAGCACAATGATAGACATTGAGTTTCACAAATACATGTGGGGAGGGGTCTAGCCGGCATTAGAGAAAAGAAATTCAAGTAAAAAAAGTAAAAACAAGTGTAATAATGCTTAAGCCTAAGAACACGAACTATGAGTTCCATGTGTGCCACATGGGCTCAAATAATATAGAGTGGTGCACACAACTCGCTAAATGTGTAATGGTCCTACTTTCCACTAATGGCCTCATACTTACATACTTTTATACTTGATAGGGCATGTGACCTTAATTTAGGCCTAAAGCGCTAACTGGGAGATAAAACCACCCTTTATGACTCCAAAGAACCCATTTGTAGTGGTTTCACCACTATGCATAGACATGCTTCAACCTTTTCATTCCTCTTCTACAATAGTTTTGATCCATGCCATTGGACGTGGGATCTCAAGTTCAAATTGCCATTCTAGGATCAATCTCAATATATTGTTGCACGTAGGATTCCTCATGGTTGTGAGTCCTTGTTTGGGACATTGTTGTCTTTTTCTATGAGATGTTGCCATCATTTCATTGAATTAGAATGTACACATGGAGAGACATTTGGGAGTTCCTTTTATCTTGAATTACGATTGCTGGGATGTGCCATAAGGGAGATAATAGTCAAGATTATGGATGTCGAAGTCTTTGCTAAAGCCTTCTATGTAGCATAATAAGCTCGAGCTATTGTGATAATGCAACAAGTTTAATGTCTTAGCATTGTGGTGGAGAATGAAGATCCATCTAATGAAGCATTGGACCCATGCACATATCCTTCTTTGGTACAATTAGGCCTATCATTCTATAGCCTTTGAGCACAGTGAATTATTCCAACTCATGTGAACAAGATAAGTGAGAGTGCTTACATTGGCGTTCTAGATTTGTCCACCAAAAACTAGGTTGCAAACCAAATTTCGTTCACGTGCCGACCAATTTTCTGGGATTGTGATCCCCTACTTGGAAGGAGGGGGGGCGTCGGGCAATCGATTTTTTTGTGGCTTGCAACCAAAGATCTGAGGATGCCGGGTTCACACCACTCGCTCGGACGATGGAGAAAGACCACGGAGAGGAAGATGGGTGCCGCGTGTGGTAGTTCACACCATGGGTGGTCATAATTTAAATGACATCAATGGATGATTGGATGAATGGTTGAGGGAATCTTTCACATCCTAACGACGACGGGGGTTCAGCCCTCAATCAGCTCGCTACGCGGTCTCTCTCTCTCCTCGTCCGGCTCTTGGGCAGCCTACTTCGATCGTTCAACTTTTTTTTGCTCGCTGAGTCCAGCCCCGTACCACCTACTGGACCACAACGTGCCCTTTCTTTTCAGACGGCATCTGGACAGGGTGGTGTGAACTCGCCCTGAAAGCCAGATGCTGATTTCCAAACCAGCTCTGGTAACCGTGGGGTAGTCTCAACCCTAAAACTTTGCAAATTGCAAAATTCAAACAGAAGTAAGCCTTTCAGGTCTCTTCATTGCGCCATAGCCAGAGCTCGTGGAGCTTCCTGTGAATCCTCTCCTTTGCAACCATGGTACGCACCCTTCCTCTCATTTCTCTGCCTCTTCTTCTCATAATTTATTGTTTCTGCATTCTGCGGATTAAAATCGTAAAACAGACGTTGGCAAGGTCTCGTCGCAACCAAAATACAACAGTCATTTTGTTGGTGAGAGAGATTCGGGGAGAAGGGAAAGTAGTAGTGACGAGGCAGCTCTTACTGAGATATTAGAACGCTTCAAGGAGTCTGAGCCGCACCCGCGTGAGATTGAGATAGAGATATGACCTGAATTATTGTCCCCTTGTTTTAGGATAGGCCTTTTTTTTTTTGTTTCTTTGCTCTCGAATCTCTTGTTCCTTGGTACAAAAGGCGGATGTGGAGGGTGCTGCTTGGTCCGGACCCTCTCAGCCCTAAGAAAAGAACGTTTGTTTCCTTGAGAGGGGTTGATTTCTCGATATGAGTTCAGATGAGCTTGTGCGCCGTAGGCATGAGATATAGCGGTTGTCCTGGCTGTGGATAAAATCGTAGAACAGACGTTCACAAGGTCTCAATACAAGGGTCATTTGTCGGTGCACTTTGTAAAGGGTTGGAAACAAACGGTTAAGTGAGTCACCTACGCAGAAATAAGCAGATCTCCGAATTCATTTTTAAGGGAACAAGAGAGAGAGAGAGAGGGGGGGGGGGAGAAGGGAAAGTAGTAGCCGCCGAGCTCTTACTGAGATACATTATAGAGACTGAGATGTCGATTCGACCTGCTTTACAATCCCCTTGTACCTTTGGGTTGTTTCTTCTCTTTAATGTCTTGTTCCTTGCTACAACAGGCAGATATGGAGGACGCATCGGCGTCTGGATTAGCTCAGCCTAAGAAGAGAACGTTTAAGAAGTTTTCGTTCAGAGGGGTTGATCTCGATGCCCTCCTCGATATGAGTTCTGATGAGCTTGTGGAGCTTTTCCATGCCCGTGCGCGCCGTAGGTATGAAATATTCTTGGCTGTGGTTGGACTACAGTCCTCAGTTTTCCTCCATGTGTTTAGTAGTATTGAGCTGTTCTTGTAGTGTGGGTCTTGAACAAGGCAAATGCTTGATGTGCAGGTTTCAAAGGGGCTTGAAAAGGAAGCCGATGGCCCTCATCAAGAAGTTGCGCAAGGCTGTAAGTGCTTTTTCGTGGTTCTATGTAGTCTGAATGGCTTGCTGTGAAGTTTTAATTTGCGTCGTTTTCGAAATGTGAAGTTTCTAGATGGCTCTCTCATACCTTCTGATAACTGGGCAGAAAAGGGAAGCCCCGGCTGGGGAGAAGCCTGAACCTGTTAGAACACATCTCCGGAACATGATCATTGTTCCCGAGATGATTGGCAGCGTTATTGGTGTGTACAACGGGAAGACATTCAATCAGGTGGAAATCAAGGTAAGGTGTTAGTATATTCTGATGTAGGGAAAGGTTGTGTAACTTGTGCTGGCTGTTTTTACTGAATTGATGTGTGCTTGCAGCCGGAAATGATTGGGCACTATCTTGGGGAATTCTCTATCTCTTACAAGCCTGTGAAGCACGGAAGACCTGGAATTGGAGCTACTCACTCTTCTAGGTTTATTCCACTGAAGTAGTTTCTTTGTAATGAGATTTTAAATTTCATTCAACGAAGATAAGCTTACGATTTACTTAAGGTGTTGATATGCGCTGTGGTTGAAAGTGTTTCCTTGTTTGCCGTCTATTCTTTCCTTGCAAGTGGGTACATACTCACATGTGGACAATTCTCTTTTTCTGCACGTGGCCTTTCAATGCTGTGGCAAAAGACAGTTGGTTTTGTGTGCCATCCGGTAGATGCCAAATTACTAATTGGAATTTTCATTGGGACTTTTAGGTAAACGTCTATTTTATCTCATCTGGTTTGGTGTAAACTTTTTGCTGGGTTTACAAAGCTAAACTTGGGGCTTTGAACCATTTGCTGGGCTTACAGAGCTAAACTGTTTCTTGTAATTAGTCATGATGTAGGGAAACAAAGCCTTCTAAACTATTGGCCTCTAAACTACCTTGAAGGTGGATGATTCTAATGCTAGAAATTGGGGAACAAGTAGCTTGAATATGAAGTTTTAGATTTGCCTATGTTTGAACAACATACAATAACATAAGAATTCTCAATAAACTAAGACTCCTTAGCATTCCAGCTAGTCTTATTGATACCACACAAGCAATTTATGTTGTCTATAACATACCTAGTAGTTATATGCTTTATGTTGGACAAACCTATCGAACTGCTCTGATTTGTTTTCAAGAACATATAAAGGAAACTAGATAAGTTGATAAGAAGAATTCCTTGGTTGAGAATTGAAAACCCTTATATATGGCAAATGATGAAATTTGGTGTTGACTCTCTTCATTGCTTACCCATTGAGTATGTAGAGGGCCTTCTTAATAACGCCGAAGATTTTTACAAAGTTGCTCTATCTCATGAATTGTTTTGGATGAGAACTTTACACACTTAATACAGTTATTTTATCTTATGAAAGTTGATTTTCCTTCTTGGACAACTCACTCGAAGTCCTTTAACATTCTCTTTACCAACATGGTCATATATCCACCCTTGTATGGAAATCTAAGAGTCATATTGTTCTAGCTCACTTGCAATCTCACATGCTGAATTGCTTCCCTCCTTCCCCCCCCCCTCTCTCTCTCTCTCTCTCTCTCTCTCTCTCTCTCTCTCTCTCATCCTCCTCTTGCAGCTCCTTTAATTTCCTCAGTTCCAAGAGTTTTTGCTTCTTGAGATTATTAAAGAAGGTGCGCCTCTCTCATTATGTGAGAAGAATTGGGAATCATCCAATAGTAGCTTGAAAGTATGTAAAAAGGCTTTCAACTATGGAGAGGTAAAAGCATTAAAAACATTTGTCCTTACCTTCGAGAACCTTGTTGTAATACAGTTATTTTATCTTATGAAAGTTGATTTTCCTTCTTGGACAACTCACTCGAAGTCCTTTAACATTCTCTTTACCAACATGGTCATATATCCACCCTTGTATGGAAATCTAAGAGTCATATTGTTCTAGCTCACTTGCAATCTCACATGCTGAATTGCTTCCCTCCTTCCCCCCCCCCTCTCTCTCTCTCTCTCTCTCTCTCTCTCTCTCTCTCTCTCTCTCTCTCTCTCTCATCCTCCTCTTGCAGCTCCTTTAATTTCCTCAGTTCCAAGAGTTTTTGCTTCTTGAGATTATTAAAGAAGGTGCGCCTCTCTCATTATGTGAGAAGAATTGGGAATCATCCAATAGTAGCTTGAAAGTATGTAAAAAGGCTTTCAACTATGGAGAGGTAAAAGCATTAAAAACATTTGTCCTTACCTTCGAGAACCTTGTTGTAAAATACAAGATTCCAAAGCTTTGTTGATGTTGATTTAGGACATGTCATCATAGTTGAAACGGCCATCTTATTTTCTAGTAAAACTTAAGAGACTTTTCGTGAAAGACGCAAAATTTTGTATTGATAATGGAATCTTAAAGTTTGCTTAACAAACAAAAGAAAGTCGAGTTCAAAACATTTTATTGGAATGGAAAGAGAAGATTTTGAAGAAAGTTGCTTTGAAGCTAGAAGAATTTTCTTTAGTGAATTGCTCAAAGCAAAGTAAATATCTTTCTAAAAAAGATGAAACTCTTTTCAAAAATTATATGGAAATTTGTGGAATCTCATATGGACAAACGTTCCAATAAGTCTACTTTTATTTTCAGAAGTCTTCTGAGAGAAGTGAACTTGTTTGCAAAACGTTACGTCCTTGCCTTAGTTCCTCAAAAGGATTTAATCTCAAAGCACCAAAGTTTTTGAAAGTCTTCAGGGTTGGTTTGCAATCCAAGTATCCCTTTTCTTTGTGCTACTTGGAAGTTTCACAAAATTCCAAAATAATCAAGATTTATTGCAATCTCTTTTGTTTATCAATTAGTTCGTTTATTTTTTGCTTAGTCAACTTCTTTATTTCGTCTTTATTTCTTGTTATCTTTTCATTTTGTTTAATTGACATATTTTAGGTAAGACTTGGGTTTTGCCAAGAGACTCTATATGTCTTTAGAAACATAGTACACTAATGACAAAATGATCATTGCTTTGCTTGCTAGGTATGTCTACCTTTTATTCTTAAAAGTTTAAAATATTATTATTATTATTATAAATATGAATTAGCTCATTTTTCTTCTCTTTCGTATTTTCATTGTAGAATTTTGGACTTTAGAACAACAAAAACTTGAACTTGTATGATTGCATATATTCTAGTCTTAAAAGGTATATGCGTGATACATGTAGGTTGAAAAGGATTGCAAATTTTTTAGTCTTGACCATCAAGTGAAGATAAGACCATAGCAATCAATTTTGAGAGAATTTCATATGAATTGCAGCCTAACCATCAAGTGAAAATTAGATTGTATCATAATCAATTGTGAAGGAATTAGCTCTTCCACTTTACGATCTTTTTGCTAGATATGGTAAAGATAGCGAGTTCAAAATCCTCTAATAATTTGATGTCATTTCAAGATCAATCTTTATAGGAATCTACTACAATCAAGGTTTGTTTCTGTCGCACACATGAAGGGTAGAGAATTGGCAATCGATGGTGGTCTAGACCCAATCTAATTCTTAATAGCATCTCCATCGGTATAGGGCCATGCCCCATAGAATATGTGCTCAAAGTGTACACTGAAATGAAGACGAGAAACACCCATTGATAATACCAAAGGAATACTACTAATTTGTACAATCATTGATCATAAATTTGGTCCAAACTTTAAGGAAGGGAAGAACCTAAAGATATGCACTTTATTGTAATTGTACTCCAACAATTTTGGGGAAGTCAATTACTATTATGGTGCGTCTTTGTCAAAAACTAGTACTTGTTTAAGGACAAATAAACATAGAAATAAAAGAAGGCATGCTAATTGAATTATGTTCCACAAATATAAACCAATAAGATGGCCTAGTCAATGAAGTTGATGGAATTTTCATGACCATGTTTAGATACAATGGTAAAGATATCAACATAAAGAAATTGGAATGAACACAAGACACAATAACATTAACACATTTCCCACAAATATAAATAAAAATTGGACTCCAAGGGAAGTATAAATAGGACCTTCAAAAATAAGCTATTTCGCATGTTAAAAACATGGAGAATTTATATTTACTTAAGCCACTACAAAAAGAGCACTTTAACATAGAAAAATATGTCTTTAATAGAATGGATGGCAAACTATAAAAGAACTAAAAGAAGATAGAAAACTATATAACATTATTGTGTAGTCTTTAAATATATGGTCCTTGCCTAAATATGAGCTAGACATAAAAGGAACTTCAAATTTAATACAACCAGATATTATTTGTTTACAAGAGACTAAAATTTAAAACAATGATTCATACAAACCCCCAAATTCAACACAATTTACAACTTCGCCAATACATGTTCTTGTATATTAATAGACAAATCTATCTTACTTGAGAAGTCTCATACATTTACCCATGGAGGCATTGGAGTTATAGAAGCTCACATTTGCAATCAAAATGAAAAATACATTTTTTAAAACATATGTAGACCACCAACAAATAATATCAACATGTTTATTAGATTCTTCCAATAAACATAATATAAAATAAAAGCATATTTGCAATATTCTTGGTGATTTCAACATTGACACGTCTAACACTACAACAAATTACAGAATCCTCCAGAAACTAATGGAAAGCGTTAACTATGATTTGCATTTTATAGAAACAACACTGTATGGTAGCCAATTAGACCACATATGGAGAAACATTAAAAAAACGAAACAAGTGTCGGATCTTCTTATGAACATTGGAGTGATAATTCAATAACTTACATATATTAATAAACAATCTAACAGAACTCATTAGTCGTAGAAGAACGTACCTACATGCACAAGAAACAAAACAGATTATAAAACTTTACATTAACGGGCACTAATAAACTACTCTTCCTTTCATTAAAGTAGGGCCATAGTGGTTTTTCCACCTTGTTTTTATTTTCATGTAAATTAGTTTCATTTGAAAGGAGAAGGAACACAAATACATCATGTTTTAAATATTAAAACACTATTTTATTGCATTGATGCAAAACAAGAGCTTTGTTGAGGAGTCTTGAATTTACTTTTTTAAAGACAACATCAAACACCATGATCCTGACAAGGATTTATTACAAGTTTCTCATCTGCATTTGACAAAAACATTGAACACACATTTTCAAACTGATCCTAAGAATACTCTATTTTTGAATAGGAATGAATGCTATTTGATTCTATCTTACAAAACTCAAAATGAAGGAAGAAGTTTCATATTCTTGCCCACAACTGATTTGACCTCATGCCTTGTGAGCACATAAACCAGGGACTACCCCACGAGCCAAGCCTAGGTGTGGCTCTAAACGTTACATGAATCTTTATTTTCATTTAAATATATGCTAAAAAACAAATATTTTTTTAGTTTTTCCTTTCTCAAAAAGAAAATAAATTTTCAAATTTGAACTAACTAAGAACAATTTAAAATTATATTCCAAATGTAACAATGAACGAGACACATCACAGCAAAAACCCCCTCCCTCTTCGAGAGAGTCCAGGGAGCTGACCCTTGGAGTGGTCCCATGTAGCTCTCATGCTAGGGTCAAGGACTACCCCATGAGATAGGACACCCGGGTTGTGTGGCTAAAAAGGTTGAATATTCTTGTAGTACATTACTTGAATTTTTTAAATTCTAAATGTTTATTTTAAATGTAACTTATATTTATTTATTTTTTTAAAATCCTAAAAGCTATTAACAAAATGCTACATGAGCCTTTATTTTAATAAATCCATGCTCAAAAATAAAATTTTATTTAATTTTGTCTTGCTCAAAAAGAAAATTATATTAAAATTTTGAAATATTAGATAAAAACAATATAAAACTAATAAACGAGACACTAAACTATAAAAATCAATTCCCTCTTCTAGGGAGAGGTAGGATGTGTCACTTGGAGTGGTCCCATCTAGCTCCCGTGCCTTGTGAGATAGAGGCCAAGAACTACCCGCAAGCAACGCTTGGGTGTGAGGCTAACAATTTGAGAATAAAGCATAACTTTTTTTAATGAAAATGTAAGGAAGGAAGCAAATACAAATGAAAACCATCATGAGAAATTAGATTATCAACATCATTTGAAAAGTGCAAGAAATTTAAGTTTTTGAAATTCAAAATTTCAAAAAGATAGTACGACAATCCATCTTACAGTAGCATGACACACGACATTCTTTCTCATTCTTTCTAGACATTCCTTTCCCATCCTTTTCACTTACGACACGTTTTCTCCCTCCCTCCCTTTGAAGTCCACTTGGCTTCCTCTCCTCCCCTCCCTTCGAAGCTTGCTTGGCTTCACTTTGTAAGTTTCCCTCTTCTCCCTCCCTCCCTTCCCTTCTGTAACCTTCCAATACTTTCCCCTCTCCTTTTTTCAATCCTTTCATACCTCTCTGTCTCTTTCATTTTGTTTATTTCTTTTCTTATTGCTTTTTGTCCTTTGTCTTTGACTTTCCTCCTCGTCCTCCTCATCCTCCTCTCTCTCTCTCTCTCTCTCTCTCTCTCTCTCTCTCTCTCCTCCTCCTCCTCCTCCTCCTCCTCCTCCTCCTCCTCTCTCTCTCTCTCTCTCTCTCTCTCTCTCTCTCTCTCTCTCTCCCTCCCTCCCTCCCTCCCTCCCTCCCTCCCCCCCACCCCCCCCCCCCTCTCTCTCTCTCTCTCTCTCTCTCTCTCTCTCTCTCTCTCTCTCTCTTGTTGAGAGTTCATGCTCAACATCATGTGATCACGTGTGCATAGCACCATCATGTGATCATATGTGCATAGCACTAACCCAATAGAGTGCTATAAAGGAAAGGGTTAGATCCCCTAACCCTAACCCTAAATGGGTTTGCATATATTCTATTTTTTCAATTAAATCTAGTGTACAGTTAGTCATTTGTGGTGTGGTCTCTAGCTATGCCCTCTCTCCTCATCTCCACTCTTCTCCTCTCCCCTCTTCATATTTTGTCATGGTATCAAAGCATGGTTCTGCCTTCCGCTGAGGCGCCATCCTTCTTGTGAGAGTGATTGAGAGATTGAGAGATCTTCTTGTGAGAGTGATTGAGAGATTGAGAGATCAAGTGTTCTCTTCCGTTGAGAGAATTTCTTCTTTGATAGAAAAAAATTCCATTCACTTTGAAAGAAGAAATTCCGTCCATTTCCGTTCATTGAGATTTCTTTCTTCTGTGTGAGAAAGAGAGGTGTTCATTCCTTTTGTGAGAAAGAGAGAGAGAAACTTCTTCTTGCTTGAGATATTTCCTTCGAGAAATCTTGAGAGTGATAGAGAAAGAGGTAGAGACCATTCAGAGATTGAGAAAGAGAGCTCCCGAAATCAACAAAGGCAATATCTATGCCAACAAAACGACACTCGACAGTAGCAATAGCTGCCATTCAATGACCAAGCAGCTCATTCTCACTCTTATTCAAAGCACTACACATTTTGTGCAAGCCAGAGCTTCTGAACCATCTTCTCATAGACTCCAAACATCTGCGAGTAAGCTTTAAATGGTGGCCCCAAAGCAAGGCTTCATCGACCTTCTACGACCAGCTTGTTGATCTCCAAACAGTGGGCACAGGGGATCTCCAAACGGCAAGTTCAGCAAGCTCCTAAATGACTAGCCTCCAAGCCCAAAGCAAACTATGCAGCTCCTTTGAAGGTCTCATAGCTCAGCTCATAGCTCATAGCACGAGAGGCTCTCCTATGCGGCTGCAACCAAGATCTCCAGCAACGCCAAAGCTTGTTGAGCGTTCACACTCAACATCATGTGATCATGTGTGCATAGCACCATCACGTGATCATATGTGCATAGCACTAACCTTATAGAGTGCTATAAAGGAAAGGGTTAGATCCCCTAACCCTAACCCTAAATGGGTTTGTATATATTCTATTTTTTCAACTAAATCTAGTGTACAGTTAGTCATTTGTGGTGTGCTCTCTAGCTATGCCCTCTCTCCTCATCTCCACTCTTCTCCTCTCCCCTCTTCATATTTTGTCATGGTATCAGAGCCCCCTTGCCTTCCGCTGAGGCATTGCGATTCTTGAGAGTGCGAGAGAGATTTAGAGATTGAGTGTTCTTTCATTTCCATTGAGTGATAGAGAAATTTCCGTGCATCTCAGAGGAATTTCCGTCCATGAGAGATTTTCGTTAATCTCCTTCCATTTGATTCATTGTTTCATTGAGAGATTCATTGTTTGTGAGAGATTTGTGAGAGTGATTTCCATCTTTGAGAGAAAGAAAGAAAGAGTTCTTTCAGTGTGATCTTCCTTTGAGAGAGAAAGAGATTTCTGTTGATTGAGAAGGCTATCAACAGCCTAGCTGCATCTCCAATGAACTCTATGACAAAGCTCTCCAGCTCCACCTACAACGACCATCTATGACCAGCAACTAGTATCCAAGCCTCAATCGAATGGAGCTCCAGCCACATCAAACGGCTCCTCCTTAACGTGCGCCAACACCATCAATGAGCTGACGGCTCCTCTGAGCACCATCAACGAGCTGATGGCTCCTCTGAGTGCCTCCAGCAAAATGGCACCCGCACAATCAGGCTCCTTGTAGCCGGCCCAGACCTTCCCAAATGACAGTGCACCTTGACTCGAAAGCTCCACAAAGCTCCAACCGACCGCTGTTGCGTTGCCTCCACACTCGAAAATCCAGCACCTCCAAGCTTCTTCTCCACCAAGCATAGCTCATGGCTCCAAGCTCCTTCTCCTCCAAGCTTGCTGTGTAGCAACTGCCGCTATCGCAATGCCCAATGCAGTTGCCTTTCAAACATATGGTTTTGGAATGCTTCCATTTGATCCCGCATTTGCAACCGGTTTCTGTTGCTTACTAGAACTTGATTGAGATTTTGGAGGCTTCAATGTAGTAGCATAGGCTCCCGCCGACGAAGGTTCAATGACTCCCAAGTTCACGGGCCCCTGCACGACCCTCAGCGTCATCTTTCACTTCAAGCCTCCGCTTCGGAGACAGAATCACTGAGATTCCATCAGAATCTTAAAGATTCTGGCAACCCTCTTTGCAACACATGGCCAATGGATGGGTCTCTAATTGTGGTTAGTTTCAATCCTATATGTTGGTTAGTAGAACGACACGTGGCAGATAGGCCCTGACTCGGGTTTGTTCACTGCCACATGGCAATCCTTATCTGCCACATCACCTTATTTGCCACATCATCACCGACTGCCACATCATAATTACCAGATCATTAGCCATGTCATTATTGCCACATCACCTGCCACATCATTAGTGCCACATCATCAGTGCCACATCATCTACTGACATCATCTATGCCACCTCAGCACAGGCTCCACTAGCACACCTCTTGCTAGGCACAGTGCCACATCATCACTGGATGTGACCCATAGTGACACATCATCATTGAGCACCATTTGCACTCCTTTTTCCCGTCCACCTAGATCAAGTCGTATCTCTTGATCCAGGAAGAATTTGAGGGTGCTCCAAAAAGGAAAGTCACTCGTTTTTTTGTGCTCTATGCGATCGTCACATCATGCACACATTTTAGCACAAGTAACACTCACATTTGAGCCTCGTCGACAAAACCACTTCCTTCACGCACATTTGCATCTACATCGACGCATCTAACCCAGCACTTAAAAAGAACAAAAGAAAAGGAATTATTTGCTGTTCTTTCATCGATCGACAGTTGCTATAGATCTAGATCAGAGTAGACTATATCGCCATAGAGGGGATGCTTTGAATTTTCCCAAGTTGCCAATCTAAGCCATGCCCGAAATTCCCGACTAGTACCTCTAGTCAGAGTCAATCCATACGCTCACATATGGTTTCACATCATTACATTACCTGAAACTTTACGTTCATCAGTTCAGTGAGCAGACTTCAGAGAGTACAGAGGCATTGCAAATTGTTTAAGTGGGCAGAATGTGCAAGATGTCATGCTAGGACAGCTCAACACAGTCAAGACATTGAAAGAAGCATGGGATATGTTCACAGCTCTCTACGAGTCCAAGAACACATCCAGGATTCTCACCCTAAGAAACCAAATAAACCAGAGTTTCTGCAATAGCAGTAAAACCGGTCATGCTTATGTACTTCGCATAAAAGACTACAACAGTCAACTTGCAGCAGCAGGAGAGACTATGAACCCCACAGAAATAGTTCAAGTCATTCTAAATGGACTAGGAGAGGGATACGAGAATCTAGTCTAGAGTATTGCCATCCAATGGCAAATTTTGACACTGGAAGAACTTCAGTCAGTCCTACTTGGTCAAGAACTCAGGACTCAGGCCATTCAAGCACGTAAAGGTCATTCTAATGATCAGACATTCATAGCTTCAGATAGAAGCAAAGGCAGAGGCAAAAGTACAGGTAGATCATATCAGAAAAGTGGTCATCATCAGCAACAAAATCAAAATCAGCATCAAGATTAGCATCAACATCATCCTCAGCAACATTAGAATCAGCAAAGAGGAAATCATTCCAATCGAGGAAGATTTCAAGGACGAGGGAATGCATCCACCAATGTGTCAAACATTCAGTGCAACTACTTTCACAAGTTTGGACACTATGAAAGAGATTACTGCAAAGAGCAATACGACCAAGGCAGTCAATCTAGCAGTAATCGAGGGAATTCCTGAGGCAGAGGAAATCATTGTGGTGGACATTCTAGTCACAGTCATTTTGCAAATGAACATGGAAATATGTTTCTTGCAAGCGAGGAAAAGCATCAAACTGATACAGTAGTTTACTTAGACACTGATTTCAATCTCAAAGAGGATTTCAGCTATCAAGTCAACCAAGTGGAATAGGATCCTTGGTACATCGATAGCGGTGCATCATCTGACATTGCAAATCATCAGGAATGGTTTACAAAAATGAAGCCATTAGAAGGTCAGAAAAATGTCATCTATACAACAGACAATACACCGAATTCGGCTCAAGGGACAGGCGTTATCCCTAGGATAATTTCATTGGTATGAAAAGATTAGTGAAAGATGTGCTGTATGTTCCGAAGCTCAGCAAGAACCTTTTGTTAGTAGGTCAAATGACGGAACACAATTACAAAGTCATCTTTGACAGTGATGAATGAACTATCAGACATAAATCCAAAAGATGTCAGCTAGTAGCAAAAGGTGTCAATGAAGGACGCTTATATAGAATGCTAGCTACAGTACCAGATAAGCATGCCATGTCAGCTCAACTGCAATAGATGCCACTATCTGCAGAATGGCACAAGAGATATGGTCATGTCAACTTCAAGTACTTGTTAGATCTCAGGAATCAGAATATGGCAATTGGGATTCTGAAGCTACAGTGTCTTGGAAAAGTTTGCGAAGCATGCTGCTTCGGCAAACAAAAGCGAATCAACTTTGTCAGAAATACCTTTCATGCACGAGCTATTCTTGATTTGATACATACAGATATATGGGGTTATGCCCAGACCCGCAGCATCAATGGTTCACTTTACTACTTTACTTTCATCGATGATTACAGCATATATTGTTGGGTCTACTTTCTGAAAGAGAAATTTGAAGTGTTTTCCAAATTTCAAGAATTCAAAGCCATGGTAGAAAACCAGACAGGCAGAAAGATCAAGGTCATGAGATCAAATAGAGAAGGTGAGTACATGTCTTCAGCATTCATGAACTTTTCCAAGAAAAAACAGCATTCGAAGACAATCCACATGTGCAGATACTCCTCAGCAAAATGCAAGAGCTAAAAGGAAGCATGGGACTTTAGCAGACAGTGCTAGAGCAATGCTTAGTGAAAAGTATCTTCCGAATCAGTATTGGGCAGAAGCAATAGCCACTGCAAACTATTTGCTTAATCAGCTTCCTATCAAACCGATATAGGATATGACTCCTTATGAAGCATTCACTGGACACAAGCCACACATTGGGCATCTCCGCATATTTGGTTGCATAGCATATGCCCACATACATGATGATCATCGCAAGAAATCGGATGCAAAGTCATGCAAATGCATCATGGTTGGCTATAGTGAAGAAAGCAAAGCATACAAATTGTATGATCCCATCAACCGCAAAGTCATTATCTCTAGAGATGTAATCTTTGTTGAGGAATTAGAATGGAAAACCTCACCTACACAGGAGATAGAAGCATCAACTTCACAGTCATCTACAGAACAGGTTGATGAAGAAGAACAAGAATTGCCAGCAATATCCCAAGCAGAGCCACGGCAGCTCAGACGGTCTACTAGGGAAAGCAGACCTCTAGCCAGATTGACATATGCTCAGAAAGGTAAAGCAATTTAGGTGGAAAACACCAACTATGCTCTTATGACTACCATCATGGCTACATAAGAGCCAGTGTACTTCGAAGATGTAGTAGACAAGCCAGAATGGCAAAGTGCTATGAATGAATAAATGGATGCTTTGTATAAGAATAATACTTGGGAATTATGTGACCTTCCACCAGGAAAGAAGGCCATAGCAAACAAATGGGTATACAAAGTGAAGTACAATTTAGATGGCAGTATTCAGAGATACAAAGCCAGACTAGTTGCAAAAGGATTTGCACAACAATATGGTCAGGATTATGATGAGACTTATGCTCCAGTAGCAAAGATGGATTCCATACGGTTCTTGATTTCACTAGTGACACTCAGTATATGGAATGTGTATCAGCTCGATGTCAAGAATGCATTTCTCAATGGTTATCTAGACGAGGAAGTCTACATGCAACAACCAGCAGGTTATGTTGAACCAGGAAAGGAGAATAAGGTTTGCCATCTCAAGAAAAGACTCTATCGCTTAAAACAAGCACCCAAAAGTTGGTACAGTAGAATCGATAAGTATTTTGTTGATTTGGGATACATGAAGTCCAATGCAGATCATACTCTCTACTACAAAGTTCAAGGGGAAGACATTACTATTGCACTTTTGTACGTAGATGATCTGATTGTGACAGGAAGCAAGGATAGCTTCTTCAAAAAACTGAAACAAGACTTATCTGTAGAGTTCGACATGAAAGATCTTGGACATATGCACTATTGTCTTGGAATTGAGTTCTGGAGAGATTCGAACAGCACATTCATGAGTCAACTCAAGTATGTTGATAGTCTCCTGAAGAAGTTTCATATGGCACATTGCAAGATTGCATCCCCTCCCATGGAATAGAGTTTGAAACTTACTAAAGATTCAGAAAAGCCTGCAGTTAATGACACATACTACAGGCAGCTCATCGGATCTCTTATATATCTGACAATCACACGACCAGATATTTGTTATGTAGTGAGCTCACTAGCACAGTTTATGGCAAATCCAAAAGTCTCACTGGAATGCAACCAAAAGAGTCTTGAGATACATCCGAGGTACAAGACAGTTTGGGATAGAATATAGAGGAAGTCATCCATGGCTGCATGGATACTGTGACAGTGACCATGCTGGAGATCATGAGACTAGGAGATCGACACAAGGATATGCATTTTTCCTTGGTCAAGGTGCTATATCATTGTTGTCAAACAAACAACCAACTATTTCTTTGTCTTCGACTGAAGCAAAATATAGAGCACTCACTACAGGTGCATGTGAGGCTATATGGCTCAGAAGACTATTGTCGAAAATAGAATACTTTGATGAGTCAAAGCCAACAACAATATATTGTGATAATCAATCCACTCAAGCATTGGCCAAGAATCCAGTATATCACTCTAGGACAAAGCACATTGATGTCAGAGAGCACTTCATTAGAGAAAGAGTGTTACTTGGTGACATCACAGTGCAGCATTGTGATAGCAAAGAGAATGTTGCAGACATGTTTACCAAACCACTCGATAAACAGCTATTCGAGAAACACTGACTAGCTCTTGGTTTGACGTAGAAGGACATTCCCATTAAAGGGGTGTGATGGAATGTAATGCTCAGTCCTTCTTCGATTCCCCAAAATCATCATCTTGCGGGAAGGCCTACTTCATGATGTTGATCTTGAGGGAAGGTGTTGAGAGTTCATGCTCAACATCATGTGATCATGTGTGCATAGCACCATCACGTGATCATATGTGCATAGCACTAACCTTATAGAGTGCTATAAAGGAAAGGGTTAGATCCCCTAACCCTAACCCTAAATGGGTTTGTATATATTCTATTTTTTCAACTAAATCTAGTGTACAGTTAGTCATTTGTGGTGTGCCCTCTCTCCTCATCTCAACTCTTCTCCTCTCTGCTCTTCATATTTTGTCAAAGCCACCAACAGTCGTGTGACTGCAACAACTCCAAAGCCTCAGCTCCTCTTTGTCCAGCCACCAACAGCCGCATGCCAGCTCCTCTTCTACTTGATGTGGACGAGGTGAGGAGGAGGCTATAGTCCATGGGCTCCTTCATGCAGCATACTGCACAAAGGCTTGCCAGCCATGGGCAATGACTCTCTTCAGCCTCTAAGGCCAGCCCACGACGATGCCCCAACCGGCTCCTCTACAGCTCCATTCACGCTTCCACCGACGAGCAATTGTAGTCAGCGACCTGAGCGCCAAACAATCGCGGCTCCTCCAACAGAGCTGTGCGACACCTCTACGGCCCATATTCCATCACAAAATTGACAAAATCTAAAAGATTTTGGCAAGCAACCACATCTCGACATGTGGCAAGGTGGCCACCCTTGGCCAAGTTAGGATTAGGGTCTAGCTCAAGAGATTGACACGTGGTACCTTATTGTGCCACATCAACATTGCCAGTCAACAAGAGCCACATCATTAGTCAAAGTCAACACTACCACATCATCTGACATGGTGGTAGTCCATGTCAGCATGCCACGTCAGTAGGCCACCTCAGCTTGCCACATCATCAAGGACACGTCACTTGCCACATCATCATGAACACATCACCTACCACATCATCTACCACATCATCAGGGACATGTCACCTACCATGTCATCTGCCACATCAATATTGCCACATCATCTGTTGACATCATCATCTGTGCCACCTCAGCTGTCCAGTCAGCACTGACCCCTACAGGCATAGTTACCTCTTCACAGTCCTCATTGCATGTGACCACACTTGCCACCTCAGCACAGGGCTCCACAAGCACACCTCTTGCTAGGCACAATGCCACATCATCATTGCATGTGGCCGACAGTGACACATCATCATTAAGCACCATTTGCACTCCTTTTGCCCCTCCACCTAGATCAAGTCGTATCTCATGATCCAGGAAGAATTTGAGGGCACTCCAAAAAGGAAAGTCGCTTGATTTTTGTGCTCTACGTGCTCTCACATCATGTGCATATTTTGGAGCAAGTTACACTCACATTTGAGCCTCACTGCCATGACAAAACCACTACCTACATGCATATCAGCCTCTACATCGACGCATCTGACCCAGCACTTAAAAAGAACAAAAGAAAAGGAATTATTTGCTGTTCTTTCTTCGATCGATGGTTGGTATAGATCTAGATCAGAGTAGACTAGATCGCCATAGAGGGGACACTTTGAATTTCCCCAAGTTGCCAATCTAAGCCATGCCCGAAATTCCCGACTAGTACCTACTCGGAGTCAGTCCATACGCTCACACAAAGGGTTGAGTGAGTCTAATGCTCACTAAGGATGTTTGTATATAGATAAAAGGATACATGGCAAGAAAGGGGAAGGCAAGTTGTTAGATTTGCCTATCCTCCACGTCCTAATTAACTACAGTTACATTGGATTGCATAACCCACAATTCCCCCTTCAATGCAGTGCTAGTAAGGTATCTATGTTGTGGGTAGAAGGCTAATCCCAGTGTGGAGGATGTGGAACCAATCTTTAGGTAGGGCCTTTGTAAAGAGGTCTGTGAGCATATTTGTGGTTGAGTAGTCTTGAAGGTCCATCTTGCTATTTTGAACGAGGTCTCTCACAAATTGATATTGGATGTCGACATGCTTGGAGCACTTGTGTTGACATCCATTTTTATGCAGGAAGATGCATCCATTATTATCATTGTACATGATAGAATTGATGAGGGGAATTTCGATTTCCTTGATGAGTGTGTGTAACCATACATGCTCCTTTGAAACTTGACATAAGCAAATGTATTCAACCTTTGTTGATGAGAGTGCTATTGACCTTTGTTTGGAGCAAGACCATGAAACATGTCCTCTTGCAACAAGTAAGAAAATGAATCCACGTAATCAGCAAAAACTATCAACAAGTGTGGAGAATGTGAATGATATGTGATCCCAATTGTTGAAGTGCCATAAAGATAACAAAGTACTCACTTGGCAGCCTGCCACACTTTGCCACCATCAAGAAGATTGAGTTATAATATAGCCAAGTGTAGAAATTATGCACAAAGGGCTGCATGATCACGATCATTGAACAAGTAGCACAATCTCTTCAATTGCTGAGGATTGATGAATGTACCAACCTTGCCACCATATCCCATTGAAGCAATATTCAATGATGATGCATTGTTGCAATGGCAAGGAAACATGACTAGCAAAGCAAAGGACATGGACACAAAGACCTTCATCTACTGTATGTCAAAAAATTCAACTCAATACATGAGATACGCACATGGCACAAATGCTAGACTAGAAGGCATTGAAGGTGGCAGGTGGTGCACAAGTGAATGAGAAGTGAACTAGTCAAAGCTCATGACTTTGTGGTGTGTATTTGATATTGAGTGCTAAACTTTATGGGGTGCAATATTATACAATTCATAATGATTCTTATTGTCTCATCCTTGTGCTTTTCCTAGCATGTAGATTCACATATGCAAAGGCCTATTCCTTGATGTTTTACTATTAGCATCAAGTTTACCTCAAAACACTATATTAGGGAATATGGGAGTTTTCAAATAGTTTGGGACTTCACAATATGGTTAAGATTTGGCCACATGTTCAAATCTAAACCCATTACTTGAGAGTGGAATCCATCCTAAACACCATATTGGGGAATCCTCCCAAGTACCATTTTCACATATGGGTTCAAGTTTTGGCCACATGGTGAAATCTCAAGCCCTTACTTGAACGTGGGACTTGAAAGATTCCCAAATTCTCTAATATCGTGTTTCAAGCAAAGGTTCTATTATTTGATCCCTTCTATTGAATGGGGGATTCCAAGGATGTTAGCATTTGATTGATGATTTTGAGAGAGCTATTTGTTATGGAGAAAAAGATGAGGTTGTCGGTGATTAGACCTATGACTTGCATTTATAATATTGGATCCAATCCATAACTTTTGGATGTGGCTTGGTTCATGGATTGTTGCCTAAGAAAGGTGTTTATTATAGAGACATGAATGAATCTCCTAATGATAAGGCTTATGATTTAATTTATAGTATTGGATTCAATTGGTGACTTTTGGATGTGTCTTGGTTAAAACAACTAATTGGAGATGGGTAACCCTCTTGCTAGGGCATTTTGGGGCTTGTTGTTGGAAACATTATATGTTTTTTGCTGATCTTTCAAAATGTTTTTATGGAGGTTTTGGAATGGATAATTTTCAAGCTGGTCATTTTTTTGATTTGAGATGTTCACATATGGGCAACTATAGAAGAGGTTTGCAGTGGGTCACCCACTATGTGGGCTCTAAGTGGGAACATGCTCTAACAACTCTTTCAAGTCTTCCATATCATCGAGGGGTTGACAACATGTGCCTTATCAATCTACTCTCTCTATTAATGAGAAGTTCCTGTAATTCAAAAGAGGATGATTGAAGAATTTTGGATCATTGGATTTGATCTAAGAAACATGGGCCATTGGATGATTCTTTTGCATGCAAACCAGTCCGTTTCAACCGTTTCATTGCACAATCTCTTTTGTCTTTTAGATCACAATTGTATCCCCATTGTACCCTTTCAAGGTAAGAAGGTTGGGATATTTGAGCTTGTCTAGCATGTTCACACCTATCTCAAAGTCCTTTTGACTCTTCACAATCCTCCCTCTCAACCTCTTGACAGCAATGAGACCTAGCTGCGCCATCTTAGAATGCCACTTTGTGCATGGTCCCATAAGTGCCCTTACCCAACAACTCCACAGTAGTGCAAGGCATGTTTGAAATTGAAAGGGCCATCAAAAGGCACAAGCTTGCCGCCATCTACATCTATTGCTTCCCATTGCTAGAAGACTGGCTACTAGATTTCTCCACGAACGAGTTGCTTTTGTATTATTGAACTATATATTGCCCTAGAATGCTTGAATAGCTCTGTGAAATGAGATTGCATATTCATGAACTTGAAAATTTTAAAGAATCCTTGAAACTGCACGTCCATCATCTTCCACATTTTCTACTTTGGTCATCATAGTATCTCAAAACCCTAAAAATTCTAGAAGATCCTATGAAGGATGCCCTGCATGTAGCATGCCATCTGGACTTTGATGGGAGAGAAGTTATAGCTCTAATAGCTCTCTTGCTTGTTGCTAGCAATTTGACACTTATAAATGAACAACAGCATGACTATTTTGTAGACCTTATTGTCAAACGAGGCTATGACTTGTGTTGTAGCAGAGGCATCTATATGATTGGCAAAATATTGTATTGATGAAAATATAGTCTTTGATAATGAGCTAAGCAAGAAATTTGATAGCAAAACCTCCTTTTCAAGCACCCTAAAAATTACATTGCATTTCAAGGTGACT
Organism: Dipteris shenzhenensis; assembly: GCF_047967505.1. Classification (NCBI taxonomy): domain Eukaryota; kingdom Viridiplantae; phylum Streptophyta; class Polypodiopsida; order Gleicheniales; family Dipteridaceae; genus Dipteris; species Dipteris shenzhenensis. Next base: position 26,399,518 of record NC_141618.1, on the reverse strand, counting down.
GTTGGCGAATTCCAATGTGAGTGTAGCGAAGACATCCCCAAGAAAGAAACCTCATGCATTGTGAGCATATTGTTAGGCACTGTACAAGTCTACTTTCATGGTTTACAATGGACATGATGATTAAACCTCCTTAATCAGGCTATCACCTAATATGAAGGTGGATGAGCCCCTCTAGTTTATAAAATTGCAAGGAGGACATGAGGAGGTTACATAATTGCTATTAAATGCTAGTTCTATCCAATGCCAATGAGACTCGCAATTTGGCATTACCTTCGTGTCTTTGGACAAGACATGAAAATAAACATCCGAGTCTTGTTTCTTAATGACATATTGACATTCTTATGAACAAATAGCATTTTTGAGGAACCGCTTCATTAGATTTGTAGGTGATTCTTCCATTTGCATGATATGTAACCAATTTGTATTCTCAACATGATAAGGTTGGTTTGGCAACTTATAATGTATGGATCAAAGGTAAATTTGAGAAACAATGCCATTCCATAGTGTAAATGGATAGGACACCTCCAAGGACTCTATGTTATTTGCTTACCTTTGAATGCCACATACAATTTAATTACACTTGAAAACATCATTGCATAACAATGGATCACAACCTGAACATTGAGAATATGTATTGTTTCTAGTGCTTGTTGCTATTTATGCATAATTTGGATGCTGTTTACATTGTAGCAAAAATAGTGTAGACATCATTATGTGCCATAATCAAATCTAATCACATTCGATGTGCAAAGCTACTACTTTAGTTTGGAGTGAATTGGCCTATTTTGGATCTAAGGCATGATGTACAGATCGTAGTAACATATATGTACCCAATTCCCTTTGAATTGAGTTTTTCAAAACAAAAAATTTGTAGGTCTGCAATGATAAATTGTTACACTAGCATAGCCATTTGTGAGACAAGAGATACCTATCGATAGACATGCAATCTGTTTTCTCCCAAAATGATGCATACACTTTGGCCGAGGGCGGGTGTCCCTCAATAGGACCAAAAAGAATGCATGAGTGGGTGTGTGAGTGGAAAAATACTTCTTCCAACCAAGGTGGCAAGATCAGTGTGGCTCTGCTAGAAATAAAGAACCATAACTTAAGAGAGACAAATCATGAGAAAGTATAGTTAACGTATATTTTGTTATTGCGTAGTGATTGTGGTTAGTGATATAGCACTTTCACATTTTCAATTAAAAAATTTTCCCCCTCATATCTTTTGCCCAGTTTGGTAGAACCATAGTCATGTGAAATGTGATTGAACATGCCAGTATGCAAAAGTGTTTTGATAGAAAGGTAGTTTTGCATGGTTTCAAAAGGGATTTTGCATGATGGAGTTGACATGTTTGTGTATATGTTTGTATGCATCTGTACAGGTTGATGAGGATGTCTACTACTTGGAGAATCTATTGGTTGAGGTATGGGATTTTGTTTAGTATCAGATATCAATGTTAGAGGATGGGCTTTTGTTTAGTATCAGATATCAATGTTAGAGGATGTCAACATTGCATTCCCTTATAGTATGTGTGATGAAACATGTTACAAAATAATGCATCTATAACATAAACTAAAGCATGGGTATTATGACATTGTTATGTGTTGCGGTAAAGGCCAATGGCCCAGTCTATACCCCTTTGTACCATACATACATAATAAGAGCTTACCTTGATCTGGGTGAGTTAGCACCCACAATTTCAGTGTTCTCCCTTTCTTTGTTGCTCTCCGATAAGACCTCCTCTCCATCAACTAGTATCAGAGCTTGGTTGAGCGAAGAGCGAAGCCAACAAGGAGATTGTAGCATTGTGGTGTTGCTGTGCCAAGAGCTCAACTTGTTGCGTGGAGTCTCCTACTGCCTGTAGGCTGCCCCTCGGAGCTGTATTTTGACATATACTAGCTCGTTCTTACTATTTCAGCCTTATATATCAAGTTGCCTTGACTGTTCCAGCAATCTATTGCCTTGTTCGAGTGAGGGAGAAGGAATATTATCCATCTATGGTAAAAAACGGCCTGTTGCTCTGCAATTCCAGCCACTGGAAGTTGCTTTTTTTTTGGGCCCGAAAGCAAAAACGTCTTTTGCTTGTGGCAGACTCCAGTTGATCAAAGGCGGTTGGTACATTCAAATTTTAGTTGGGTTTATGCCTTCAAGTTAATGCATATCAAGCCAAAGGTTGGCTGAAAGTGATTGCTTACAATTGATGCATCTTGAGCCTTTGTTTAGCTGAGAAAGTGAGCATAAGTGAGCAGTGTTTTTCTAAAGTTGTCTTATATCCCAGGAAGGGATTACTTTTTGTGAGTGCAATACTCTTCCCACTAAGGGAATTTTTTGGACAACAATTTTTAGAAATGTTGGGCTATTTCATTGGAGTTTATGCCTCAAATGCTTCAGGAAAAGTTGGTGATTGGCAGCTTGCAGTCTTGTGACAATCGTAAAAAGTGAGCAGGTGGCTATTTTCAGGAGTGAATATTAGAGAATCCATGGGGAATTGTCTTCTGAGTTGAACCAAGAAGTTTTAGTTTTTTGGACAATCTACAATCTTGTTTTTGAAAGCGTTTCAATTCGAGATTTAGAGAAAAAGTTATGATGCATGGTATGCCCATGATTTATAGTTTTGACGGTTTATGATAGCAGCTAGAAAAGTGAGCAGGGGCCTGCTTTCAGCAGTGAATATCAAAAAATCCATAATGAATTTTGACTTGCAGTAAACTAAAAGCTTGTAGATCTATTGGTTGTCTACAACTTACAGTGTTTACAGCAAAGGCAACCGAGTTACGGTTGGAAAGATATTTATAGTTCAAAACAGGCCAAAACTGTTACAGGCTGTTATTACAGTAGTAAAAGTTTGCAGGTGGTGGCATCCAACAGCAGATATAAGGAAATTTATAAGGATTTTGGACTTGATGCAAACTGAGAAGCTGTAGAGATTTCTACAAGCTACATTCCTTCTGTTTACACTTTTTGCATCGGAGCTACTGTGCAAAAGCTATTGGCTAGTTTTGGGATGCCCTAAGGTCACTTACAGCAGAACATGTATTTGTGATAGTGACAGTGTGGCTGTTGTCATTGCAGTTGATATTTTTTGGGCTTAAGTTTGGTACATTGGTACAGTGTATCCTAGTTGTTCTATCATCCATTGTGATGGCTTCAGCATCTTCAAATGCATTGTTTAACATTGAAAAGTTGGATGGCACAAACTTCTCCTATTAGAAGGAGCAAAGCTACAATGTTCTGGTGCAGAAGAAGCAAGTAAAGCCTATAAAATGCGAAGGCATAAAGCTAGCGGATTGGAAAGATAATGAAGAGTGGAAGGAATTGGATGAGCTTGCACCCTCCACGATCGTGCTCACACTTTCAAAATCAGTGTATTTCAATGTGAAAGATATTGCAGGTGGTGCCTATGGTGTGTGGACAAAGTTGCATGATCTTTATGAGAACAAGAGTGTCGCTTGTCAAGTGTATTGGCTAAAGAAACTCATAGATCTTCGCATGGAAGAAGGGACTTCAATGTCTAGCCATTTAAATGAGTTTAGCATAATTTTCAGTCAACTTTCAGCTCATAAAATTGCCTTTGATGACTCAGTTAAGGCAATGTTCTTATTGGTCACCCTTCCTGAAAGTTGGGACACTTTTAGGACTGCTATAAGCAATTCAGCCCATGCAGGAGGCCTAACAAGTAGTGATGTTGAGAGTAGCCTTCTCATTGAGGAGATAAATAGAAAGAACAATGCTAGAACTAAAAGTTCAAGTGCTCTCATTGTGAAAGGGAGGTCATATTCTAGGGGGAAATACCACGAAAGAAATACAAGCAAGTCTAGAAGCAAATCTAGAGGAAAATCCCATGCCAAAATGCTTCTATTGTGGGAAGAAAGGCCAATCTAAAAAGGATTGCTACAAATGGAAGAACAATAAAGGCAAAGGCAAAGCTAATGTGCAGCCCAAGAAGGAAGAGAAATCCACAGTCAATATAGAGGAAGTGAATGCCACAAGTAACAATAGTGATGCGGGTGACATTCTTTATGCCTCTATGTTTGAGCATGCTTTTCTTGTGACTAGTGATGATGCATTGTCACAAAATTGGATACTAGATTCAGGAGCATCTTTCCATGTCACTCCACATAGGGAGTGGTTTACCATTTATGATGCAGGAAGGAAAGGAACCGTGAGACTTGGAAATGAGTATCCATGTGACATTGTTGGAGTGGGAGATATCCACTTGTCTCTTCCTAATGGTTCTACATTTGTACTCAAGAACGTTATGACAAAACATGCGTGCCTCAGGATCTATGGAGCACTCTAAGGTGGATGGAACCTATGTGGAAACATGATGAAGAGAGTGCTCATGACATGTATCTCAATTCAATTAGGTTCGAAGATAGATTAGCTTGGACTCATAAAGAGAATCTTGAGATAGTGCAAAGTGCTTGATTTATATTACTTCAAATGAACCTCCCTTTTATAGGTGAGGGTACTTACATCCATTTGCTTGCTCACATGTGGGATATCTTCTCCATGCCATGTGGCAGCTTGCCCTTTACTCATACCTTTGCTCTACATGTGCTCATGGCACCACAACTCTCAACACCTCCCCTTGGTGCCATAATCCTTTGGCTACTGCAAGGTGGTCAGATGTGAGTTACATTCCATCACCTCCCCTTAGTGCATAAATTGCTACTTAAGGTAGTCAAGTGTGGCTTTTTACATGTCAATACTCCCCTGGGTGCTTTCATAGCTACTCTCAGGTGGTCAGGTTTGATTTACAAAATATAGGCAAGGTTGGCAAGGTTTTTGCTTTTCAATACATTCCATTGATGTCACCTTTTGGCTCATGGCTTGATGATGATGGCGTTTGCTTCTTTGCTTGACGTAGCTGGTTGCATGATGCTTTGTTCTTCCATGTGCCTTAATGCTTTCTGTGTGGATGACATGCTTTCCACTATGGTCATCTCATGCACTTGTGCTTTTGGCATGCTTTCTGCATTCATGCGTTACTTTTTCATTTGTTGCAAAGGTCTTACCAATTGATTTCTTTCAATATTGGCAGTGTCTAATTGCATACAATGATTCTGATCTAAGAGGTGCGTAGAGCTCGAAAAGACGATCACTTTTCCTTTTTGGAGTGTGTGCAAATTCCTCCTGGATTGCAAGTTACACCTTGTCGAAGTTTTTGTGAAGAAGAGGGCCTTTGATGATGTGGCACAGGGATTCACATGCTGAATTCCATACTGTGCTTAGCAGGGGATCTGTGCTTAGGTGGCACTGTGCCATATGGCAACCTTTAAACCCAAACAGGTTTACCCATGGTTACATTAACTTTACCATGGTCCAACTGAACCTAGCCATGAACTTTAACCAATGTTAACTTAACCATAGTGATTTCAAACTCAACTAAGGATGCTTCTAACTAACCCTGGTTAGTATTTATCTGCCACGTGTCTTTTTGTAGGGAGACCTTGGAGAAGGAAGAAGGAGAGGTTGCAGAGGCGCGACGACGACGACGGCTTCGACGGAGAATCAGGCTGAAGGTCATGTTGGCACGGCGCAGAGCGCTCTCGTGGAGATTTCGTGGCTCTCAAAGCAGAAACCTCGCTTGGCATACTGAGGCAATGGTCAGTGGAGGCGCTGCAGTTGATGAAGAGCAAGGCTTGCTTATTGCAGCGCTGGAGCGTCGATGGTCGTATAGTTTTGCTGGGCCGACAGTCATTTGTTGAAGCCTAGAGCTTACTTTCCATTGAGAGTCTGTTGCAATCTAGAATTGTTTGGAGACGGTTGCTTTCCGCGGCACCTTAGAGCATGGACGTCGTGAGACGTGAGAGCTATGGAGATAGCTTGGAGTTGGGATCCTTGTAGTCAAACATGGACGTAGACGGAGTCTCTATGAGAACACTTGCTATGGGCTAGTCGTTTGAGCATAGGTGCTGGCTGTTGGCAGCTACTCGTCTGGCGTTGCTGCGAGGTTATCTTGCGAGGTCGTTGTCTACTGTTGTAGATTGGAGACAATCGGGGCTGCTGCGTTGCTTGATGCAGCTGAAGGGCCGATGCTGGTTGTAGACAAGGAGCCGGGCAAGAAGCTGTAGTCACTAGAGCGTTGCGGGTGCATCCAAAGGTCGACTGTGGCAATTATGCTTGAGATATTAGTCGACGACTGCTATTGGCGCTTGCCTTGCCTCCCTGCTTTTGTTTGCTGGCTGCTTCGTTTCTTGCCTAACTTCGCATAGTCCGTCCAAATCCCTGATGCCTCTTGCTCACATTCTCGAGATGCTTGCTTTGTAGTTGTAGAGCTTTGTTGGCACTGTGTGTGGTCTGTGGCATAGGCTTGGGGCTATAACTTTCTCTTCGGTGCTTGTGTTGAAGTAATCTCTCACAAGGACACACACGCAGATTCTCTCTTGCTCACGGAATTTTCTAAGAACCTCCAAAGATATCTCTCTCTCACCATAGATCTTTCAATCTCTCAAGAAGATTATGAAGGAATTGCTCTCTTTCAGAATGGGGAGATGGAAATTTCATAAGAACTCTCCTTTACGAAAACGCCAAGATACCAAGAAGGAACTCTCCATCTAAAAACTAAAACTAACCTAAGAGAAAAACATGAGCTCCTAAGACATGCCTACAACTAATCTAGGAGACTAGACCTAAGCTCTGATACCATGACAAAACATGCGTGCCTCAGGATCTATGGAGCACTCTAAGGTGGATGGAACCTATGTGGAAACATGATGAAGAGAGTGCTCATGACATGTATCTCAATTCAATTAGGTTCGAAGATAGATTAGCTTGGACTCATAAAGAGAATCTTGAGATAGTGCAAAGTGCTTGATTTATATTACTTCAAATGAACCTCCCTTTTATAGGTGAGGGTACTTACATCCATTTGCTTGCTCACATGTGGGATATCTTCTCCATGCCATGTGGCAGCTTGCCCTTTACTCATACCTTTGCTCTACATGTGCTCATGGCACCACAACTCTCAACACCTCCCCTTGGTGCCATAATCCTTTGGCTACTGCAAGGTGGTCAGATGTGAGTTACATTCCATCACCTCCCCTTAGTGCATAAATTGCTACTTAAGGTGGTCAAGTGTGGCTTTTTACATGTCAATACTCCCCTGGGTGCTTTCATAGCTACTCTCAGGTGGTCAGGTTTGATTTACAAAATATAGGCAAGGTTGGCAAGGTTTTTGCTTTTCAATACATTCCATTGATGTCACCTTTTGGCTCATGGCTTGATGATGATGGCGTTTGCTTCTTTGCTTGACGTAGCTGGTTGCATGATGCTTTGTTCTTCCATGTGCCTTAATGCTTTCTGTGTGGATGACATGCTTTCCACTATGGTCATCTCATGCACTTGTGCTTTTGGCATGCTTTCTGCATTCATGCGTTACTTTTTCATTTGTTGCAAAGGTCTTACCAATTGATTTCTTTCAATATTGGCAGTGTCTAATTGCATACAATGATTCTGATCTGACAGGTGCGTAGAGCTTGAAAAGACGATCACTTTTCCTTTTTGGAGTGTGTGCAAATTCCTCCTGGATTGCAAGTTACACCTTGTCGAAGTTTTTGTGAAGAAGAGGGCCTTTGATGATGTGGCACAGGGATTCACATGCTGAATTCCATACTGTGCTTAGCAGGGGATCTGTGCTTAGGTGGCACTGTGCCATATGGCAACCTTTAAACCCAAACAGGTTTACCCATGGTTACATTAACTTTACCATGGTCCAACTGAACCTAGCCATGAACTTTAACCAATGTTAACTTTTAACCATAGTGATTTCAAACTCAACTAAGGATGCTTCTAACTAACCCTGGTTAGTATTTATCTGCCATGTGTCTTTTTGTAGGGAGACCTTGGAGAAGGAAGAAGGAGAGGTTGCAGAGGCGCGACGACGACGACGGCTTCGATGGAGAATCAGGCTGAAGGTCATGTTGGCACGGCGCAGAGCGCTCTCGTGGAGATTTCGTGGCTCTCAAAGCAGAAACCTCGCTTGGCATACTGCTGTGGCGGCTTTTGTTAAGGCGATGGTCAGTGGAGGCGCTGCAGTTGATGAAGAGCAAGGCTTGCTTATTGCAGCGCTGGAGCGTCGATGGTCATATAGTTTTGCTGGGCCGACAGTCATTTGTTGAAGCCTAGAGCTTACTTTCCATTGAGAGTCTGTTGCAATCTAGAATTGTTTGGAGACGGTTGCTTTCCACGGCACCTTAGAGCATGGACGTCGTGAGACGTGAGAGCTATGGAGATAGCTTGGAGTTGGGATCCTTGTAGTCAAACATGGACGTAGACGGAGTCTCTATGAGAACACTTGCTATGGGCTAGTCGTTTGAGCATAGGTGCTGAGCATAGGTGCTGGCTGTTGGCAGCTACTCGTCTGGCGTTGCTGCGAGGTTATCTTGCGAGGTCGTTGTCTACTGTTGTAGATTGGAGACAATCGGGGCTGCTGCGTTGCTTGATGCAGCTGAAGGGCCGATGCTGGTTGTAGACAAGGAGCCAGGCAAGAAGCTGTAGTCACTAGAGCGTTGCGGGTGCATCCAAAGGTCGACTGTGGCAATTATGCTTGAGATATTAGTCGACGACTGCTATTGGCGCTTGCCTTGCCTCCCTGCTTTTGTTTGCTGGCTGCTTCGTTTCTTGCCTAACTTCGCACAGTCCGTCCAAATCCCTGATGCCTCTTGCTCACATTCTCGAGATGCTTGCTTTGTAGTTGTAGAGCTTTGTTGGCACTGTGTGTGGTCTGTGGCATAGGCTTGGGGCTATAACTTTCTCTTCGGTGCTTGTGTTTAAGTAATCTCTCACAAGGACACACACGCAGATTCTCTCTTGCTCACGGAATTTTCTAAGAACCTCCAAAGATATCTCTCTCTCACCATAGATCTTTCAATCTCTCAAGAAGATTATGAAGGAATTGCTCTCTTTCAGAATGGGGAGATGGAAATTTCATAAGAACTCTCCTTTACAAAAACGCCAAGAAACCAAGAAGGAACTCTCCATCTAAAAACTAAAACTAACCTAAGAGAAAAACATGAGCTCCTAAGACATGCCTACAACTAATCTAGGAGACTAGACCTAAGCTCTGATACCATGACAAAACATGCGTGCCTCAGGATCTATGGAGCACTCTAAGGTGGATGGAACCTATGTGGAAACATGATGAAGAGAGTGCTCATGACATGTATCTCAATTCAATTAGGTTCGAAGATAGATTAGCTTGGACTCATAAAGAGAATCTTGAGATAGTGCAAAGTGCTTGATTTATATTACTTCAAATGAACCTCCCTTTTATAGGTGAGGGTACTTACATCCATTTGCTTGCTCACATGTGGGATATCTTCTCCATGCCATGTGGCAGCTTGCCCTTTACTCATACCTTTTCTCTACATGTGCTCATGGCACCACAACTCTCAACACGTTAGGCATTGTTGACTCTGTGCCAACATGAACTTATGAAGAAAGAGAAGGTGATACAACTTTGTGATACAACTTTGTGTTACAACTTCTAGACACAACTTTATGTTACAACTTTGTGACACAACTTTGTGTTACAACTTTGTGTTACAACTTTGTGACACAACTTTGTGTTACGACTTTGTGTTACGACTTTGTGTAACAACTTTGTGTAACAACTTTGTGTTACAACTTTGTGTTACAACTTCTACATGTAGAGAGAGAAGGTGTTACAACTTTGTGTTACAACTTTGTGATACAACTTTGTGTTACAACTTTGTGATACGACTTTGTGTTACATGTAGAGAGAGAAGCTCTCCAACTTGTATAAATACCCCATAATGGAATGAAGCCCACACTCTTGGGGCATTGTGTTGAGTCTACATTGGTATTCCAAGCATTTGTCTCAAGTGTCCATGCTTCCTTGCACTGCACGTCCAAAAGCATGTCCTAACCTTGCAACCCTTCTCCCCTCTCCTCCAACCCTGCAACCCACCCTCTCCCTCTCCTCCTCCCTCCTTCTCCCTCCTCCTCCTCCTCCTCCTCCCTCCTCCTCCTCCTCCTCCTCCTCCCTCCTCCTCCTCCTCCTCTCTCCTCCCTCTCCCTCCTCCTCTTCCCTCCTCCTCCTTCCTCCTCTCTCTCTTACTTCACCCATGCTCTTACACCTTCTTCCTCTCCCACTCCTATGCTTTCCTAAACCCTTAAACTCAATGATCTACGAGGGAGACGAGTTCTCCACCATGTACTCTACTCTGAACCTTGGACCCTCCTTCTAACCCTGGACCCCTTCTAAACCTTGGAACCTCCTTCTAAACCCTGGAACTCTTTCTAAACCCTGGAACCTCCTTCTGAACCCTTAAACTCTTCCTAAACCCTACAACCCCTAATGAAGGCGAAAGCCTTCATTACCTCAACAAAGATAGTTTACGTGCCTTTTACACATGCTTGCACTTTGTTTACTTACCACACTTAAGCCTACGTCTCTCACCGGAACACGACTCGAGGTCCTAAGCTACACATATACTACAACCGACAATCCCAATATATCTGTAGGTGACAAAAAGCCTCGGAACCCTGCAACATAGAATACCCAACTCTCCCTACGAAAGCAGTAGGAAAGAGCCAACATTTGGCGCCGCTGTCGGGGAGACTAGCGTCTCAAGTAGCGAGTAAACATGCGTAGGTAGGTGTAAAACAAGTCACTACTTCAAACTTTCACGCACATACCACTCAAGGGCAAGGAGAGTAAATCTAGCCAAACATATCAACCCCAAACATCCACTTTGGGTTACTACCTTAAGAAATTTTCTTAATTTCTTAAATAAAAGCCACATGATGTACAATTAGGCTAGGTAGTGGACACGGTTACGTAGAGCTTTCAATTACAATCATTTTACCTTTTTACAGAAAGGCAAACCGAGCTCTCCATAAAGAGTTATGGCTCGGGAAGAGTTTAGGGTTAAACCCTAAACCTAAACCCTAAACCTAAAATCCAAACCTATAAAAACCTACTCCACCCCCCCTCATTCTTCATCTTTCACTTTTTGCCTCCATCCTCTTCCTCCTTCCGAGCCCCACGCAAGACACTCCTCCCTCTCCATCGACCGCCCCCTTACTCCTATCCTCGCCAATGTAAGTGACATCGAGCCCTTCTCGCAGCGATGACCTAGCCTTCCACCCACCGTCCATTGTTCCGCGACAATCCCGTTACATCGAGAAAGACTTGGAGAGCGATCAGGTGATCACCTCTCCCTGCTTTTCGATTTCAGTTTTTTTTTTTTTTTTTCCCTCTTTCTTCCCCCTTCACCCTCCATCTCCACCTCCCCCTCCCCCCTCCCCCTCCATCTCCACCATCATCTCCCCCCTCCCCCTCCATCTCCACCACCACTTCCCCCCTCCCCCTTCATCTCCCCCTCCCCCTCCACCACCTCCAACTCCCCCACCACCCCCACCACCACCTCCCCCTCCCTCTCCCCCCTCCCCCTCTCTCTCCACCATCATCTCCCCCTCCCCCTCCCCCATCCCCCTTTCTCTCTTCTCTCTCCTCTCTCCTCTCTCCCCCTTCCCCCCTCTCTCTCTCTCTTCTCTCTCCCCCTTTTCCCCCCACCCCCTCTCTCTCTCACTCTCTCCTCTCTCCCCCTCATTCCCTCCCCCACCCCTTCTCTCTCTCTCCCCCTTACCCCCCTCGCCCCCCCATACCCCTCTCTCCCCCTCCCCCTTAACCCCCTCGCCCCCCCATCCCCCTCTCTCCCCCTCCCCCTCGTTCTCTTCCCCCACCCCCTCTCTCTCTCATTCGCTCCTCTCTCTCTCTCCCCCACCCCCTTACGCTCGCCCCTCCACCCCCCTCTCCTCTCTCTCCCCCTTACCCCCTCCCCCTTACCCCCCTCTCCCCTCTCTGTAAACCCCCCTGCGACCCCCCGCTACCCCCCGCGGTGGCGCACGCAGCGCCGCCGCCCCGCACCCGCCTACCCCGCCCCGCGCCCGCCACCCCGCTCGCGACCCCCCGCCCACCCCGCCCGCGCCCGCGGCGGCGCCCCACGCCACCGCTCGCACCCCCGCCTACCCCGCCCCGCGCCCGCCACCCCGCCCGCGCCCCCGCCCACCCCGCCCGCGCCCTGCCCCGCCGCTCTCCGGCCCCCCTCTCTCTCAACCGCCGCCCCGCCCCCTCGCCGCTCCCCGCCCCGCCCCGCGGCGCTGCTTTGCAGCGCCGCCCCTCTCCCCTCCACGCCCTCCCCCGCTACCCCCCGTGCCACCCCCCGCCCCCCCGCTCCCTCTGTCTAACCCCCCGCCCCCGCGCACCCCCCTCGCCCCCCCGCGCCACCCCCCGCCCCCCTCCCCTCCGCTCGCGCCCTCTCCCCCGCACCCCCGAACCCCCTCCGCCCACCCCCCCCCCTGCGCAACCCCCCTTGCAAAACCCCGCCACCCCCCCCCTGACGCCTCCGTCGGGGGACCCCCCCCCCCAAAAAAAAAAAAAAAAAAAAAAACCCTAACCTAAACTAACCTACGGTTACTTACTAACTACGGTTAGGTTAGTTGGTAGGTTAGGTTAGGTTAGTCGGTTAACCCTAGGCTTGTTCGACTAACCCAGTTAGATTAGGTTAATCTAAGTTAGTTAGCAGAAACCTAGACTAGGTTAGTTTTGCCCTGGGTTCGGTTAGTTTAACCTACCCTCAGTTAACTTAACGGTAGTTAGTTACACTCACTCGGCTAGGTTAGATTAACTGATTCTAACTAGACTAGGTTAGTTTCTTTAACTAGAGTCACTTGGTTTCAACCCCTCAGTTGGACCTAAAGTCCATTCACACCACCATTAGGACCCCCCAAAACGCCAAATATTACCCCTCGTTTAACCCCTCGAAACTCATCCGTTTGGGACCCAAATTGAACCCCGTTTGAACCCAGATTTCACACACTGAAACACCACGTTACGGGGTATTTTTCCAGCCCATTGCACACCATTTCGGCATCCCTAGCACACGTTCATTCGCGCTCCCGTGTGGGCCTCATTTTGCATTAATTCACTCGTATTTTCACGCGCGACCTCCGATTAATGATCCGTCTGCACCGGCACATTTCCCTACACACGTAGGACAATCTTAGGCGCATTATTAACACGACGGTCCTTACACAAACTAACACCACTCTAACTCTCCTAACAGCCCCACCTCCACACCCACACTTGGGGTAGCGATACCCTTGGCAAATCACGCACCATCTGCATGCAGTTACGTTCCGGACAACGACTTCGACTCCAACGCTCGCCCAATCCGCATCTAACTCCACTGCAACAACCGCCCCCGCCAATCCTCTACCCCCAATTCCCCCCTGAGATTCAACAACTTCCTTTAACTCCTCCACGCCCCAACATGGCTGGACGTCGTCTTGAGCATGATGGGGACATCGAGCTCGATGCCGAGGCTGACAACTTCTTCAATCGACGAAATCACAACAATCACGGCCGACGCCCCTTGGGAAAACTGGAACTTCCCAAATATAATGGTAGGGGAGACCCTGCTCGCTTCCTCCAACATTTTGACGCTGCATGTCGAGCAGGTGGTGATCAATCCCATGAAACTAAGGTGGCTTGGTTTCCAATGGCCTTAACTGATGAGGCGTCGGAATGGTACCTCGACCTTCTCGTGGAAGAACGTGCCACATGGGACCTACTTCAAACCGAATTCAAACGTCGCTTTCAAACGGAGAGGCTACAAGATGATCCCGCTCTCCAACTCAGCAAGATCGAACAAGGTCGGAGGGAAGATGTACGCACATACCTAGGAAAGATGAAGAGATTGATCGCCAAATGTGACCCACGCCCAGATGCAAAGTACCTCACGGCATGGTTCATAGCAGGACTCAGAAAGAAAATTCGCAAGGATATGAAAAAGATAAGTAGCTATGAAACATTCAGTGCTGCTCATGCGGCAGCCATTGACATCGAAGATGGCATGACAGATTCAGACACTAGCAGTGATGATGCCAGATCAAATACACGAGATAAACACTCGAAAAAAGGTAAATCAAAGGACACTGCCGAAACATCCAATGAAGATCGCCTAGAGGCCATGACCTTGAAGCTGAAAGAAGATATGATGCAGGCCATGGATCAAAAACTTCACTTGTCTCAGCCGCCAACTCAAACATATCCACGGCGAGAAAATGTCTGGTGCCCACACTGCTTGGCAAATCATATAGCAAATGAATGCCCAGTCCTACGAGCAAGAATCATTGCACAAGCAAATCCACCGCCACGGTTGTGGTGCCATATCTGTGTCGTCGGCGGCCATGATGAGACCAGTTGCATCTTCAACATGCGCAACAATCCGCCTCGACCACCACAATACCAAGCAGCACCCATGCCAGTATACAGGCAACCGGCACTTGCACAAGCACCACCAGCTCCGAGGTTAAATCCTGTTCCCGTTCGGACACAAGTCCCACAACTACTCAGGAATCCGAATCCACGACCATATCCAAGAGCACCTAATCCAGCTCCTCAGGCAGTTCCCATACATCAATTACAAGCCGAGGAAGTAGACTTACTATTTGAGTATGAAGCAGAGTATCCAGTGTACTATGTAGAAGGTGCAGAGGGTCTAATACCAGTCTATGCAAATCAAGTGCTACCCAACACATTTCGCGCACCAATCAAGTGTTATGGTTGTGGAGAAAATCATAGAATCGCAGAGTGCCCTCATCGCGGTAGCCCAGCCACTTTCCAACCACTTTGCAGAGATTGTGGCATAGGACATGCCTGTATGGATTGTCCCATGAAAAATAAGGTCCCAGAACAAACAGAGGTTAAGCCCGACGTCCCCATCGGCATCATTGGGGTGGACCACCAAAGTCTGGGTCCGGCAAGTCTAAGGTCACAGCCTATCAATGTAATTACACGCCAACAGAAAGAGGCCACGAAGGACCCTATCATTCCAATCCAACCGAAGCGACTTCTGAGAAAGAAAGCACAAGTGCCTCCACCTCCGCCAAGCACTGAGCAGCCGAGTTCATCCACATCAACTCCCGAGCCTCGAATAAAAGAAGCTCCATTCCCGAATGCAGAAGTGGAGAAGGCTCGTTTTCAGGCACTTCAGCAATGGGTCCACAATGAACAAGCTCAATTTGAGACTCAGAAACAAGCTCAAGACCCACTCCATGACTTGGCCCCACAAAGTATTGATACTGTACTCGAGCCTTTGTTCCAACAACAAACTCCACAACAGAATGTACCGCCATGTCAACTTGAAGGAGCTGCACTCTCTAGCATCCTTAGTTGCCCTGTGTCAATTCCCATCGGAATCCTCTTACGAAATTGCCCCAATCTCTGGGAGAGTTTCAAAGGATGGATTGAACTTGCAAATCCCCCTCTACCTATGAACGACATTGATGATATCCCTGTGCGGATGGGTGAGAAAGATGACATACGCAACATCACTGTGCCTATGATCCACAAAGCATATAATGAAATCCAAGCCATAGTGGATGGTGGAGCAGGTGTCAATGTCCTATCAAAGGAGCTTTACGAAGAATGGGGTCTCCCACCAATGCAAAAGGCTAATTTCAACATACGCCTTGCCGATGATTCACGGGCTAAACCCTTGGGAATAGTGAATGGCTTGTCCACAAAGATCGCAGGAGTCCGCTTTTCCCTTCAATTCACAACCTTGGATCTCCCCAAAAAATCCTATCAAATCTTACTGGGACGTCCTTGGTTACGGGAAGCATCAGTCCTCCATGACTGGGGAACGGATAGATTGACAATTCAGAATCGAGACACTGCAGTCAGGGTGAATGTGGGGACAGGAGTTATTAAACCAATTGTTCCTAG
This sequence comes from Dipteris shenzhenensis, assembly GCF_047967505.1. Lineage (NCBI taxonomy): Eukaryota > Viridiplantae > Streptophyta > Polypodiopsida > Gleicheniales > Dipteridaceae > Dipteris > Dipteris shenzhenensis. Next base: position 26,383,754 of record NC_141618.1, on the reverse strand, counting down.
AGCATTGGATGACACATCTTCCACGACAATCTCGAGCAAATCAGATCCCTTGCAACAGCATGCCATAGCAGGTGACTCACAAAGCAATGTCAATAACTGGATACAAACATTGGCAACCATCGACAACTGCCATTCATTAGACCCCATCTTCTCACAGATAGATGTTAACGCACTACAGGTCGATCCTCCACCGACACATGAAGAACCAATCGATCTAGAGATGCCATTCTTTATGGCAGACCTCGAATGGGATAATGAACCTGAAGAAGGTACCCATACCAATGATGACTCAGATTTTCCTTGGGACCTTGAAACAGAGGCTGCGAATGCTGAAATTGAAGATCAAATCTTTGATAATGACCTAGCCATTCTGCATGCCCTAATGGCAGTTGAGCTCCCAAAAGTTGAACCTCCACAGTTGCATAACAGCAGAAGATCCCGCAAGAAAGCTGCCGGAGGAAATCGCAGAAAAGCCAAGGCCGAGCACTTCAATGAATTCGAACGAGTCCAAACAAGGATTGTGGAATTGTATCTTGCAAAGGCAGTCCCCTCAAAGTCAAAACCACCACCTCTTGAATGGTCCCCTGAAGGACTGGAAGGAGTATGTGTAGCACATGAACCCTTACTTGGAAACACCTTACCAGTGGAAAAGTTACCCCATAGTTCCCAACGTAAGAAGTTTCGGAAATATAAGCCACATGTGCGGATCGATCTAGAGATTTCAAAAAAAGAAAGGAAAGAAGAGCCTAACAAATTACTAAATGCAACTATGCCACCCAGTACTCATGACACATCTCAGGCTAGTTCAACCCCATCAGAGGCCGATCTTCGAGCAGTGCCGGAATACTTTAAGAATTATACAAGTGGCAGTGCACCAATAGCAATGCCAAGACCAATCAGAGAATCTGAAGTTCAAGAAACCGATAGCATTGGAGAAACTCCAATCTATGAGGGACCGGCAAAAACACGCACAATAAACCTCGCCCTTGAAGGGGAGGAAGAAAAGTTGGTTTTCATTGGGAAACAGCTCCGTCAAGAAGATGAAATCAAACTCAAAGACCTCCTAATGGAATACCGTGACTGCCTAGCATGGTCATACAAAGAGATGAAAGGAATTTCACCAGAAGTGGCAGTTCACACGATCCCTATAAGGGAAGGTGCTCGCCCTAAGGTATGTGGACCTTATCGCACAAATCCTAAATATGGCACCATGGTTTATGACGAGCTGGAAAAACTCCTAGATGCCGGATTCATCTACGAGATAGAGCACACTGATTGGGTTTCACCCATTGTCATTGTGCCTAAACGCAACAAGAAGCTCAGAATATGCGTAAACTTGAAAAATATGAATGCTGCCACAATAAGGGATCACTACCCCCTACCCTTAACAGAAACAGTGTTGGAAAAGGTGGCAGGATACGAAATATATAGCTTCTTGGATGGCTTCAGTGGCTATAACCAAGTACAAATTGCTCCTCAAGACCAATCAAAAACAGCATTTGCTACAGAATGGGGTATTTTTGCATATAGAGTCATGCCATTCGGCCTTTGTAATGCCCCAGCCACATTCCAGCGAGTCATGTTCACAGCTTTCAAGTCATTCTTGAATAAGTTTTTACAAGTGTTCTTGGATGATTTGTGCATCCATTCAACCAAACAGGACCACTTCAAATGTCTGGAAGAAGTACTAATCAAATGCAGGGAGTATGGCATCTCCCTAAATCCAACAAAATGCCAGTTCATGGTCACCCACGGAGTTGTTTTGGGACACATCGTCTCTCAACATGGGATTGCAACTGACATGGACAAAATCAAAATCATCATGGAATTGCCTCCTCCTACAAATTCCAAAGGTGTACAGGTCTTTATGGGACATGCCGGCTATTATAGAAGATTTATATTGCGGTATGCCATGATAGCTAGACCACTTTACAAATTATTAGTGGAGTTCTTATGGACCGAAGAGTGCGACCAAGCCTTTGAGCTTTTAAAGTGGCGCCTAATCACAGCACCCATCCTTCTATCTCCCAATTGGGATATTGATTTTCATGTTCATACTGATGGATCCAAGTATGCAATTGGGAGTGTGCTTTGTCAACCTGGTGAACATAAGAAAGACTACCCCGTCTACTTCGCCAGTCGACAACTCAATGATGCAGAGATCAACTATACAACCACAGAAAGGGAAGCCCTAGCAATGGTGTACAGTGTAAAGAAATTTCGACACTATCTACTCGCAAATGATTTTGTCTTCTACACCGATCATCAAGCATTGCTATATCTTGTGAACCGTCCGTGTACCACAGGAAGAATAACCAGATGGCTCCTCTTGCTGCAAGAATTCAACTTCAAAGTTGTGGTCCGCAAAGGTGCCCAACACTACATTGCCGATCACATGTCTCGAGTCAAAACCGGAGAAGAAGCCACTGGAATAGAAGATGACTTACCAGATGCCACACTATTTCAAATAGATGCTGTTCCAGAATGGTGTGGAGATATCATTGGGTACTTGATGGCAGGAAGACCACCCCCTGACATGAAAGCAGTAGATGCCAGAAAATTGATTCTAAAGGCTGCACCATATCAACTCATTGCAGGACAACTATACAAGATGGGCAAGGACCAGATATTAAGAAGATGTGTAATGCCTCATGAGATCCTGCCAATCCTGAGTGAAGTCCATGAAGGCATTGCAGGAGGACACTTCCAAGGGGAAGCCACAGCAAGAAAAGTTCTCCTCGCAGGCTACTGGTGGCCAACACTATGGGCAGATGCCTATGAATATGTAAAAGGCTGTGATGTTTGCCAACGGACTATTAAACCACAACACAAAGACTTCAATCCCCTAACAACAGTTGTTGCACAACAGCCATTTGAAAAATGGGGGATTGATTATGTAGGTCCCATACATCCAGCAGCAAAAGGAACACAGGCACGCTACATCATTGTGGCCACTGATTACTTTACAAAATGGGCTGAAGCTAAAGCGGTCAGAAAGGCAGATGCCAAAAGCACAGCAAGATTCTTGTACGAACATGTGATCACCCGATTCGGATGCCCCCTTGAAATTGTGTCGGATAGAGGCACACATTTTGTCAATGAGGTAATCCAAGAACTCTTGTCTGGCTTCATGGTCATCCATAGAAAAAGCACACCCTACTACCCCCAAGGGAATGGACTAGCAGAATCCACAAACAAAATCATATGCAATATCCTCACCAAGGTAGTAGAACCACAGCGTTCTGATTGGGCAGAGAAACTGAATGCAGCCTTATGGGCATACAGAACCACATTCAAGGTCAGTACAGGGAACACACCTTTTCAATTGGTGTACGGCCTTGAAGCCGTGGTCCCACTCGAATTTGTAATACCAAGTCTACGCACCGCAATACAGGAACGCATGGGTGATCATGAGTCCTTGAAAGAAAGGCTCTGTCAGTTGGAAAAGCATACAGAGACAAGACTAGTCGCTTATCATGCCATGACAACAGAAAAACGTCGAAGAAAGGCATGGTTTGACAGGAATCTGAAAGCTAAAGATATCAAGGAAGGCGACTTAGTCCTGTTATACAATGCCAAAGTACACAAGGGAAAACTGAAGTATCTAGGTCAAGGACCCTACCGAGTACGAAAAATGAATCCCATTGGAGCTGTGCTACTTGAGACACTAGATGGAGTCCAATTCAATACAACAATAAACGGGAGCCGACTGAAGCGCTACTACATCAACATGCGAGCCATCCCCGACAAAAACGAAGATTTGGGAAACCAATTCTTCCTTAGTTAGGATTAGATTGTATCACAAGCTCTCACTTGCATATGCACGTTTTTGCACATATAGTTTGCACTAGATTGTTACACGCACACTCACTGCATACGCACGTTTTTTGCACATTAGGGAGGTTTGAGTCTTAGTTTCCCTATCAAATCCCACAACTAAGCATATAGTTAGACACATCACATGCACTCACATGATTTTGCATAGGCACATAATAGATTGCATAAAAAATAATATCACACACTTTCATTCCATACTCTCACAGCATGCAATGAATTCACACGCAGTACACGAAGCTATGCCAAAACTCAAGATGAATTGGCAACAGAGTCTGCAGCCTCCGCAACGAGACCCCCGCCAAACATCACAGCCATCTCCTATATGCAAAAATATCAAACTTGCATACTAATTATCTACAAGCTCAATGCTACGGGTGCAATCGCATCCAACATGTATGCAAGATAGCAAGAAATGACAGTCTCAACAACGAGACCCCCGCCAAACCTCTTTCCAAGAAGATTCGATGGCAGCGTCCGCAACCTCAGCAACGAGATCCCCTCTGACATTCATGTGGAGATAAGCTTCTTGACCAACATCCTTTTATACCAATCCTCCACAACGAGACCCCCGCTAAACCTCTTCCCAAGAAGATTCGATGGCAGCGTCCGCAACCTCAGCAACGAGATCCCCTCTGGCAATCATAGTCATCTACCCCTCCTTAAGAGGAGATCAGTTTCTTGACTATTGACTACAAATTGTGTGGTGCAAAAGAATTACAGCAGGAACGACTCGCATACCACAAGCTAAATAGCCACTGAATTACGCACATGGCATCCCAACTCTGAAATCAAAATAAGCCATAACCCGAGGACGGGTAATAAAATGGATCCGGGAGTATGTTGACTCTGTGCCAACATGAACTTATGAAGAAAGAGAAGGTGATACAACTTTGTGATACAACTTTGTGTTACAACTTTGTGTTACAACTTTTAGACACAACTTTATGTTACAACTTTGTGACACAACTTTGTGTTACAACTTTGTGTTACAACTTTGTGACACAACTTTGTGTTACGACTTTGTGTTACGACTTTGTGTAACAACTTTGTGTAACAACTTTGTGTTACAACTTTGTGTTACAACTTCTACATGTAGAGAGAGAAGGTGTTACAACTTTGTGTTACAACTTTGTGATACAACTTTGTGTTACAACTTTGTGATACGACTTTGTGTTACATGTAGAGAGAGAAGCTCTCCAACTTGTATAAATACCCCATAATGGAATGAAGCCCACACTCTTGGGGCATTGTGTTGAGTCTACATTGGTATTCCAAGCATTTGTCTCAAGTGTCCATGCTTCCTTGCACTGCACGTCCAAAAGCATGTCCTAACCTTGCAACCCTTCTCCCCTCTCCTCCAACCCTACAACCGACCCTCTCCCTCTCCTCCTCCCTCCTTCTCCCTCCTCCTCCTCCTCCTCCTCCCTCCTCCTCCTCCTCCTCCTCCTCCCTCCTCCTCCTCCTCCTCTCTCCTCCCTCTCCCTCCTCCTCTTCCCTCCTCCTCCTTCCTCCTCTCTCTCTTACTTCACCCATGCTCTTACACCTTCTTCCTCTCCCACTCCAACTAATCAACCACCTCCTCGTGGGTTTACTTCATGCTACCTACTAGCATTTCACGTAATGCATTAACCCTGGACCCCTTCTAAACCTTGGAACCTCCTTCTAAACCCTGGAACTCTTTCTAAACCCTGGAACCTCCTTCTGAACCCTTAAACTGCAAGGAACTAGATGGGAAAGTGCCATAAGAGGTTTGGTCAGGCAAGCCACCATCTTAAGGGCATCTTCGTGTATTTGGCTATGAAGCTTATGTTCATATCCTTAAGGAAAAACGCAGCAAGCTTGATCCAAAGTCAAGGAAGTGCATTTTTCTTCGATATGGTGATTTAGGCAAGATGGGATACCAATTGTGGGATCCTAAGGCCAGGAAGATAGTACGCAGCCATGATATTATCTTTAATGAGGACAAGATGCACAAGAAGCCAGAAAAGACTATTGAGATATGCAGAGTGGTGTTTCAAGAGGATGGACAACCACCATATGAGAGGCATGCACAACCTATTCCACATGATGCAGGGCATGGACAGCCCATAGATCATGAGGTGGGAGAGCCACATCTAGGTGGACAACCTTAGGTTATGCAAGAAAATCAATTGGGACAGCAAGATGCTCATGGTGAATAAGTGTTGAGACGTTCCACTAGAGTCTCACGACCTCCACAGAGATATGCTCCATCTCTAGATTATGTCATGTTGATAGATTGTGGTGAGCCTTCATGCTTTGAGGATGCTATGTCTAGGAATGACAAGCATAAGTGGGAGAAGGCTCTGCAGTCAGAGATGGATTCTTTGATGAAGAATGCTACTTAGGATTTGGTTTATTTGCCCAAAGGAAAGCATGCATTGCCATGCAAATGGGTTTACAAGCTGAAGATATCTCCAGCAGATGCATTGCCTAAGTATAAGGCAAGGTGGTAGCCAAGGGTTTTAAGCAGGAGAAGGGTATTGAGTTTGATGAGATCTTTTCCCCAGTGGTGAAGATGACTACCCTTCGTATAGTGCTCGCATTGGTTGCTAGAGAGGACATGGAGCTTGTCCAAATGGATGTAAAAACAACTTTTCTACATGGAGATCTTCATGAGAACATCTATATGCAGCAGCCAGAGGGGTTTGTTGTGCAAGGCAAAGAATGGATGGTATGCAAGCTTCAAAAAGGTCTTTATGGGTTGAAGCAGGCTCCTAGGGAGTGGTACCATAAGTTTGATGCATTTATGCGATCCCAAGGGTACACATGGAGTGAGATAGATCATTGCCTCTACACAAAGAAGGCATCAGATGGCAGCCTTGTTATTTTGATTTTATATGTTGATGACATGCTTATTGCTGGGAAATCTACGTTGAATGTGGATGCCTTGAAGAAAAGGTTGCATGAGACCTTTGACATGAAGGATTTGGGTGATGCCAGTCACATACTTGGCATGAGGATTGTTTGGGATAGGAACAAGAAACTCCTTCATTTGTCATAGAAAGAGTACATTAGCAAGGTACTTGAGCGTTTCAATATGGAGAAGGGGAAGTCCATAAGTACTCCGTTGCCTCCATATGTGAAACTTAACGGAGAATCGGAGTGAGTAGGGAGTAGAGAGACTCACTGCACTCACAATAGTGGGGATAATCACAATGAGTGAGTGGTACCTCCCCAAGTACACACATATATATCTATTATGGATAAGGTAGTAACCCTTAAGTACATCTAAGTACAAATGTGTACATAGTGTACTTAAGTGTCCTACATTAAAGTACAACATGAAGTACTATTTACATAGGGTGGCCAGTGCCTTTACCCCAACAACCTCCCACTTAAAGGCAGTGTGCCCTCAAGGAGAGAAAGAATATTGGCCTCAACCAATACCCATAAGAGATCTGCAGTGTGCAAACCTCTCTGCAGCTAACCCTTTGGTTAACAGATCTGCCGGATTGTCATCTGTATGCACCTTAACAAGCTTAATTTGCTTGTTTTCAAGCACCTCCCTGATAAAGTGATATTTCACATCTATGTGCTTAGTCTTTGCATGAAAAACAGGATTACGTGCCAACTGTATGGCACTCTGACTGTCACAATGCAACAATGGAATCTCCAATGGATAACCCAAATCTGTCACTAGCCGAGATAGCCATATAGCTTCCTTGCACGCCTCAGTGGCTGCAATATATTCAGCTTCTGTAGTAGACAAAGCAACGCATTGCTGCATTCTAGATACCCACGACACTGCACCTCCAGTGAAAGTGAAAACATAGCCGGTAGTAGACTTCCGGGTATCAGGGTGGCCGGCATAATCAGAGTCTGTATAACCTTGCACTTTGGCATCTTGACTGCCGAAACATATACACAAGTCCTGTGTACCCTTTAGGTATCTCATGACACCTTTCACTGCATTCCAATGCTTCTTGCCAGGTTTAGCCATGTATCTGCTAACCACTCCCACTGCAAACGCAATATCGGGCCTGGTTGCAACCATAGCATACATGAGACTGCCACAAGCTGATGCATACGGAATCTTTGACATCTCAGCTCTTTCAGCATCTGTCTGAGGGCTGTCCAAAGCACTGATTTTCACATAAGGAGGTAATGGAGTACCAATACTCTTCCCCCCCTCCATGTGAAATCTCTGCAAGACCTTGCCAATGTATTCCTTCTGAGATAAGTATAGCAACCGCTTTTCCCTATCCCGAAGTATGCGCATACCCAATATATGGTTTGCATCACCAAGATCCTTCATATCAAAGGTCTGGTGCAATCTCTTTTTCAAGGCATTCATCTCCTTATGAGATTTTCCAGCAATCAACATATCATCCACATACAAAATGAGGATAAGTAAACTGCCATCTGAAGCTTTCTTGGTATATAAGCAGTGATCAATGTCACTTCTCCTGTAACTTTGGGTTCGCATGAATGTATCAAACTTATGATACCATTTCCTAGGTGCCTGCTTTAGACCATAAAGACTTTTCTTCAGTCTGCATACAAGCTTCTCTTTGCCCTTCACTGTAAAACCCTCTGGCTGCTGCATAAAAATTTCCTCATGTAAATCACCATGAAGAAATGCTGTTTTGACATCCATTTGGACCAAATCCATATCTGCATGTGCAACCAATGCTAATACAGTTCTGAGTGTTGTCATCTTGACAACGGGAGAGAATATCTCCTCAAAGTCAACACCATATTCCTGCTTGAACCCTTTGGCAACCAGTCTGGCTTTATGCCTTGGCTTTTCACCAGGTGTGACTTTAAGTCGATAAACCCATTTGCATGGAAGTACCTTCTTACCTGTAGGCAAGGGTACCAATTCCCAAGTGCCATTTTTGTGAAGACTGTCCATTTCAGACTTCATAGCAAGATCCCATTGAACCTTGTCTGCCCTCTGCTTAGCCTCTCTGTAGCATGAAGGCTCTCCACAATCAGTGAGCATCAAATAATCAAAGCCGGGAATGAATCTGTCTGGTTGCCGTGATGGTCTAGTTGACCTTCTAACTTGATGTCCATCATCATCATGAGGTGGCTGTCCAGCCTGTTCATTACCCTGTTCTGGCTGCATTTGCATGTCAGGAAGATCATCTAACTGTGGTACATCCATTTGGATATCATGTGCCATGTCTGGCTGTCCATTTGGACCTACTGCAGCATCATTTAGTGGCTGATTATGCTGCTGTAATGGCTGATTTACAGCCCTCCTGTGTTGCCCATGATGCCTGTCATCATCAATAGTTACTTTTGAAGGTTCCTGCTGTACAACAGGCTCCTTGAACATGATGGTTTCATCAAACACGACATCATTGCTGCGTATAAGTTTTCTGTTTGTGGGATCCCATAATCTGTAGCCCATCTCACCTTTGTCACCATATCCTAGGAAAATGCATTTTAGAGACTTTGGATCCAATTTAGTTCTGTCCTCTTTGCGTACATGCACATACACAACACAACCAAAGACCCGTAGATGTTTGTAAGACGGAGGCTTGCCCGTCCATGCTTGTTCAGGCACACCACCACATAGTCTCTTGTTTGGTGACCTGTTAATAAGGTGCACAGCTGTCTTTACAGCTTCAGCCCAAAATGTGTGGGGCAATGCAGCATGTGACAACATGGATCTGACTTTCTCTTGAATGGTCCTGAACATTTTTTCAGCTGTACCATTCTGTGGAGGATCATATGGTGCAGACAACACCCTTTGGATACCCTTTGCCTCACAGAATTCTTGAAATTCTTTGGACAAGTACTCTCCACCATTGTCAGATCGTAAGGCTTTCAGTTTTTTGCCTGTCTCATTTTCAACCAGTGCAACAAACTTAGTGAAAGCCTTGAACGTATCACTCTTCTTTCTGAGAGTGTAAACCCACACTTTGCGGGTGGCGTCATCTATGAATGACAGTATGTACTTTGAACCTCCTAAAGAGAGTGTAGGCATCTCACACACATCTGTATGTACTAGCTCCAAGAGCTGTAATTTCTGATTTGACCTTCTCTTATGAGGTATTTGTACTTGACGACCGTAGAGACAAAATTCACATTTCTGCAAATCTGAATATTTTAGACTCGGCAAGTAACCAAAATGAGCCAATTGCTCCATTCCCTTAATACTCATATGGCCAAGCCGGCTATGCCACAATGAAATCTTTGGCAGCTCGGTGGCATTTACATTAGAATGCGGACAATGTCCAGCATGAAGTGAGTACAAAGTATCAACCTTAGGACCCCTGGCAATAGCCATTGCCCCTTTGCTGATTTTCCATTTCTGATTACCAAAGGTGGTAAGATAACCATCATCATCCAACAACCCTGTGGAAATCAAGTTCTTCTTCACCTCAGGAACATGCCTGACCCCTTTAAGCATTAACTGCTGGCCATTTTCAAGAACAAGCCTGACATCACCTATACCAATGATAGAACATGCATGGTTATCACCAAGAAAGACAACTCCCTTCTGCCCTCCTGCATATCTGACAAACAGATCTCTGTAGGATGTCACATGAAAGGAAGCACCTGAATCTATAATCCAGGAAAACATATCTGATCCATCACCAGCATGAAGTGTATGAGCCTCCAGTGAAGAGGTGAAACATATCTCATGTCCACTGTCACTGTCACTAACATAAGTAACATTCAGCTCCTCTTTTTCTTTGCCCTTAGACTTGCCTTGAGCCTTGCCTTCTTTGGCTCTCTGGTCATTCTTCTTTTGAAAACACTTTTTCTCAATATGTCCCTTCTTGCCACAATAGTTGCATACAAGATCACTCTTAGAGCGGGACTTGCTCCTGTCTCTTTCTTTGTCTTTTCCACGTGTTTTGGACCTGCTGCGTGCATTCAAAGCATTTGACTTCCCAATAGCATTGTTCTTTCTGTTCATCTCTTCCTGTAGAAGAGCACTCTCCACATCTGCAAATACCAGAATGGTTTTTGAGTTGCTGGTAGAAGTCCTGAATGTGTCCCATGACTCAGGTAGAGAACATAGGATGAGTGTAGCTTTCAGCTCATCATCGAGCTTCAACCCCTGGTTGATCACCTGGCTGAATATGCTGTTAAACTCAATAATATGAGTGGACATAGCTGTCCCCTCCTTCATTTGAAGACCAACAAGCTTTTTTAGCCAGTAAGCTTTTCCCGTGGCACTTTTCTTGGCATAAGTATCCTCAAGACGTTGCCACATCTCCCACGCAGTAGGTTCATCCCTGATGCCTACAACCAGTGAATCAACAACTGTAAGCATAATGGTCGACCTGGCCAAGCCGTCCATCTTCTCCCACTGCTCATCAGTAATGTTGGAGGGCTTAACACCCTTCTCCTTTATAGGTTTGTACTGGTCCTTCTGCATCAACACATTGTAGCACTGTGTCCTCCATATGTCGTAATTTTTAGCTCCTTCGAGCTTCTTTATCTGGAACAAGGACGACACGTCGCTGCTGGAACTCATGGTAAAGTGATAAGAGTTTGTTCCTTGATGGAACTGCCTGACTCCCTGCGAGCACTAGTCACTCCAACAAAATTCTCCCGCAGCGGAAGTACGATCAAAAGTGAACTTTGTACTGTTTCAGTGGCACAAAACCAACTGAATATTGTTCTCCCACTTGCTGCAGAAACAGGACAGCAAGCTGATTTTACTGTTTTCAGTGGCGAAAATGCAATACAACTGCGTATAATCACTCTAGAAAAATTTCAGAACTGATATAATATTTTACAGCTGCAATATTTTGCTTTCTGATGGTCAAAATAGGTCAAAACAGGCTGTTTGACAGTCCCGGACTGTCAAAAAAATGTAATTTTCTGATTTTTGGATGAAATCCCTGATTTTAGACCTTCAAATGACCTCCAAATACACCAGTAACTTCCCCCCCAGCTGAATATACAGTCTAGAGTTGAAGTGGCTCAAAAGCCCTCTGAATCATAGCATCATAAGCACATAAAATGGCTGCATATCCCATGCATTAACACGGTAAGTGTCATCAACAACTGTTGCTCACAAGGCATTTGAATACATATCCATTTGGGTTGCATCCAACATAGCATACACTGTAAGTATCAAGCACAGATCTGCCCAATGCATATACTCAGTGCCAACATTGACATACAATCACTGGCCAAGTGATAAGACCTGTCTCGACACTGTTTGCGGCATAAGCAAGCCTCAATGCGAATATAAGCCCTGACACAAGTATCAATTAGCATAGAACTGCCCAATGCATACACTGAGTGCCATCACTGACATACAATCACTGGCCAAGTGATAAGACCTGTCTCGACACTGTTTGCGGCATAAGATAAGCCTCAGTGCGAGTAAAAGGCCCTGCCACAAGTAGAACACCTGCACCTGTATGTGTATATTCACAATACAAGGTACAAGGAAAAGAAAATGGCAGGAATGAAAGATGACAATGCAAGTAATACAGAGTACCTGGCTCAAATGCCAAATGAGCCACGGTTATGCCAGTGGGCTTCACGCCGTTGTGTATGATACCTGTAGCTTACGAGCAGGGCCACAATCAAGAGAAGATGCTCGCATGAACAATCCTCAGCATCAGTAGAGCAGCAGTAGCGACTCGGGCAGCACAAGCAGCAGGTTGGGGTGCTCCTGGAGAAGGTAGGACTGCTCCAGCACTTGCTACAGCAGCAGCTCTAGTACAAGCGGTAGCAGGGGAGCTCCAGAAAGAGGTCGGGGTGCTGCTACAGCAGGTCGTTTTGCTACAGGGGAGCTCCAGGAGCAGCTTGGGCAGCAAACAGCAGCTCGTTTTTGCTATGGGGAGCTCCAAGAGCAGCTCTGTGTCGAAGAAAATCAGCAGCAGCAGCTCCTGAGGGTGTGCTGAAATAGTGCGCAGCAGAAAATCAGCCCGCAGCAGCTCGTTTTTGCTCTGGGCAGACCCGGAATGGCCTGGAGCAGCTCTGGGTAGACCCGGAATGACCTGGAGCAGCTCGGAGCAGCTCCGTAGAGGTGCTCAGGTGAAAAACGACCTGCACAGGGTAGGCTTCCAGCTCTCTCAGCTCAGCAATGAACTCCCCCAGCACACGAACTAGCAGTAGCAGCTCGCGGGAAGAGAGAAGGGAGAAGCAGGAAGTCTCCTGCAGGGTATGGCTCTGATACCAGTTAACGGAGAATCGGAGTGAGTAGGGAGTAGAGAGACTCACTGCACTCACAATAGTGGGGATAATCACAATGAGTGAGTGGTACCTCCCCAAGTACACACATATATATCTATTATGGATAAGGTAGTAACCCTTAAGTACATCTAAGTACAAATGTGTACATAGTGTACTTAAGTGTCCTACATTAAAGTACAACATGAAGTACTATTTACATAGGGTGGCCAGTGCCTTTACCCCAACAAAACTCAGCCAAGCAGACAGCCCTAAGTCAGATGAGGAGTGGGCTGAAATGGCAAAGATGCCATATGCATTTGTAGTAGGAAGCTTGATGTATGCCATGGTTGCTACACGTCCAGATATTGCTTTTGCAGTGGGAGCTGTTAGCAGGTATATGGCAAATCCTAGCAAGAAGCATTGGGAGGCAGTGAAAAGTATCATGAGATAGTTGAATGGTACAAAGAACACGTACATTTTCTTTGGGAGGAAGGACACATTTGTTGTTGGATATGCAGATGCTAATTTTGCAGGGAATGTAGACACCAGGAGGTCTACTACAGGATATGTTTTCTCATTTACTGGAGGTGCAGTTTCATGGGTCTCTCATTTGCAGCCATGTATGGCTTTGTCTACCACTGAGGCAGAGTATGTTGCAGCCATTGAGGCATGCACGGAAGCTATATGGCTTACTCGTCTAGTGGGAGACTTGAGCATTGCGGGAGAGGTTCCACTTTTGCACTGTGACACTTAGAGTGCCATCCAGTTGGCACGGAATCATGTCTTCCATGCGAAGACAAAGCATATTGATGCGAAGTATCACTTCATCAGAGAGGTGATTGAGGACAAGCGCATCCAACTTGTCAAGGTTCACACAGATGAGAACCTTGCAGATCTTCTTACAAAGAGTCTTTCCTCAGAGCGGTTTGCACATTGCAGAGTATTGATGGGTGTCATATGACATTAGGATGCCAACCTTCTCCCTTAAAGGCGCATTGGCCTTTAAGTGGGAGGTTGTTGGGGTAAAGGCCAATGGCCCAGTCTATACCCCTTTGTACCATACATACATAATAAGAGCTTACCTTGATCTGGGTGAGTTAGTACCCATAATTTTGCTGTTCTCCCTTTCTTTATTGCTCTCCGATAAGACCTCCTCTCCATCATTATGTTCGAAGTGTATATGGTTTTTTTGTAATAACGTATTAAAAATAAAGTAGTAATAGTAAATATTTAAGGGTGGTTGTTTGGATGAGGTATGAAGGAATTATTAATATGTGAAGGCAATAAAATTTATGACTTTCAAGTAGCCGCAAAGGTTTGTTGAAATGTGGTTGGTGTTATGTGCATATGTAGGCTATAGAGTGGTCTGTCCATTATTCATAGGTTGTTCCACAATGGGGGGTTTCCATTTTCCCAGCAAAAACCCCCGAGCGACGAGCGGACAAAAGGTGGGAGGGTCCAAAATATAGGCTCAAGTCATTTTTGGGGAGCAAAAAATTCCAAATTATTTCAAGGAATATGTAAGTAAATATGAAATATTTGATAAATAGATATAGATATAAATATACCTTTATATAATATACATATATAATGTCTAAGTGGTGACTTATTTATGACCTCCAAAAATCCTTTCTTTTCCTTTCACCATTGGTTGGATCATGAAATTTTGAGCAAATATCCTCTTTATAGTTTCTCAGGATGACCTAAGAAAAATATATAATACCTTTTTAATAGACCCTCTAAGAGTATTTTGCCAGAGGAATATGGTTTGAAGAGCTTGCCCCAACCCTATTCCGCCAGCGGAATACCCTTGGAGAGCCTACACAGAAGGGGTCATAACTTTTGCTCCTTAGCTCAGATTAAGGAGCTGTAAAAGGGAAAAATGTTTAGAATCTCATGATCTATGCAATGGTAGGCTTAAAATTACACTTTTTATAGTTATAAAAGAGAAAAATTAAAATTTTCAAGATGTATATGAGAGTTACAACTTCTCCCTAATTCATATTATGGTAAGAAGGAGTTTAATAGAGACCACATTTCCTTAAAAGTACTTAGGTTTAGAGAATTGGGAATATTTTAAAAATCCCTCCCTTGCCTTCCCATATTTGATAATGTATTAGAGATTAATTTATGATCAATTATAATGGCTTCAAGTATGAGGTTTCCAATATCTTTTTCCTACTCATCCAAGGAGTATGGTATACATTGTTATATGAAAGCTTCAAATATGGGATTGCTAAAGATTAGGGAAAATCTTTTAAATTGATTGAATTACCATAATCCTCAAAAGAGAGTATGGTAGGGAGGTATTTATAGGAGTTTCTAAAGTGTTCACTGTTTGTTCATATATAGATGATGTTCTCCAAAATGAGGGTTATAATGAAAGACCCGGTAAGTATATGGTTCCATAAATTAGAAATTAAGAAAGAATTGTATATTCCTTTGAGAAATATACAAGCATGGTTGGTGTCAAAAATTATCGCTCGGACTTTTCTGCTCGTAGGTTTTTGCTCGAAAACTATGCACATCCACAATGATAACTTATGTTTGGAATGTTACTCCAAATGTGATCTAATTGTGTTCCGTATATTGTTGTAATGTGAATACATTGTAGTGTGTAATTGAAAGTGTTCATAATTTCTTCTTCTCCACATGCCTTCCACACGCTTGGCATGTGGCCTCTCTTATATTATTGGAACACATGAACATGAGCCCACCTCTTTATATGACTCACTCTTCCTATTTTCTAAAAACCCCATAATATCCCATACACAAATAACTCTCACCCCATACCAAGGTATTTATAATTCATACCTATGGTATTTACAATGATCTATTCCACTCATCCTCTCAATCCCATACAATATCTCAGAAAATAGAAACAAGTGAGAGTCGCTAGGCTATCACTTGATACTCAAACTCTTATTAAACATAGAAGAAAACAATACCAATGCGAAATAAAAAATATCAAATTTTGGTGTCACATCTTCCCCCCCCCAGCAGATCCTCTTTAATGACAGAGAGGATCTGTTGGCCCTCAAGGTGGTTGAACATAGAAGAATTTAAGGTAGTACTCATTGGTGCATCCGGGTATCACCATGCCATCAACATCCTCAAGCTAATAGGTTCCATTGGTGACATTCATATACATCCTTATGGAGGCATGGCCAAAAGTAACCAATCTCTACTTCTGTTGTGGAGTTAACCCTTGAGGAAACATGACTTCTTTCACATATTGCTGAACATCTTGTAGTTTTGGCCATCCAGTGTCTACCAAAGAAACCACCCCCCGGTCTTGTACTACAATGGCTTGAGAAGCCAACTCATCTACCCTTTGATTTTCTTTTCTGTTTATATGAAGAAACTTGCAAAAATCAAATTGACTACATAGTGCCATAGCCTTTTGATTAAGCTCCTTCAAATGAGGACTTCTTGTCGTGTAATGCCCTTGCATTTGCTTTATAATAAGCTAAGAATCTCCTCTTACTTCCAATACTTTAACTTGACTTTGAAGACAACCCTCCAAACCAAGAATCAAAGCATTATACTCAGCTGCATTGTTAGTTGTGATACCTGGAAGCTCTTGTCCTCTTGCCCACACCTCTTGACCTTCAGAATTCATCAAGACTATCCCTCGGCTCCTTGTTGGTGTGAAGGACTTAAAGCCCCATCAAAATACAAAATAAGAGCTATTGGTGGTGTATCCCTTTCATCTTTAATGTTCTCCTTACATTTCTTTTCTTCTCCTAGATCCTCCCATCCTGTGAGCAAATCTGCCATAGTGGACCTAGTGGTATTTTCATTGACAAAAGAGAAAGAGAACTCTTGAAGCTTTGACCATTTTGCAAATCTCCCCCTAGGATTTGGCTTGCGAACTAGATGTGCTAATACAGACTAAGAGGTAAGGAAGAAAAATGGCTGAGATAATAAATAGGAGCGAAACTTTTTGACTGAAAACACCAAAGAGAGAGCTTGTTGCTCCATTTCTTCATACCTTGTTTCCACCTCTGTAAGCTGTCGGCTGGCATAATAGATGGGTTGCATTCTACTTGCCTCTCCTTTTTATAGTAGCAATACAACACCAACAGAGCACAAGGCCTTATGATGGAGAAGCTAGCTTTCTCACCAACATGAATTCACACACATTTTCTCGTATATACAACACGCTCACATGTTTAAAAAAATTGAAAACATTTACTTACTTTAGCTGCTTCAACAACAACATCTCCTTGTAGGCGATAGAGACGTTGGAAAGATTGACAACTCAATCAAGATGGGAAAACCTCAACAGTCAAATCCAATAAATAAAGACACTCCTATACTCATACAATATTTAAATACTAGATCATTACAAAAATATAAAGAACACATACAAGCCAAAGAAACACTTTTGAACTCTGACATTATTTGTTTCCAAGAGACCATAACTGAACATTGTGATCCACATCTTCCAACAAATTTTCAATTCATTAACAATTGTTCTACTTGAACCCTAATAAAAAACAACACTACAATTGAAAAGGTAGACATAATTTTCCACTATGGAATGGAAATTACAACAACTCACATACAGGCAAAACACAAAATGTGCGTAGTCTCTAACATCTACAGCCCACCATCAACACATTATAATTATTATTTCAATTATTAGACAATCTACTATCGTGTGCTTTTGAAACACCCAGCATTATACTAATAGGAGACTTCAACATTGACATGCTATAACAAACAAAAGAGTCACACACATTATGTCCATCTGTCTCTAGTTTATTCTCTCTCTATGAGTAGTCTTGGAGCTTTTGCTCCCTCTTGTATGTATGAAACCTCTTCTTCTCCCTTATGTTTGTAGTATTTTAGGTGTATTTGAGTGGAGTCTTACTCTCATGGCAATGAAAGTTACTTCTTATCATAAAGTCACTTCTTATCATTTTCCTTAAGTCTCCATTCCTATGTTCTTTTCTCTCTTTATTCAAGTCTCTAAAGTAGTTCTTGTTCGGCCGTTCACTGTGCACACATGGTCCATCCGTTTCCTAAGCCCCCATGCAAGCTTCTTCCTCTCTTTTAGGCAAATTCTAGGGGTATTGGATCGTTGATAATTGTGGAGCCTTGAGGGAGTAGTTTGCTTAGGTGAAATCTACATGGGTAGATGGCAGTTAATATAGCAGTTAGACCCCCTATCAGTATTTGGCCTATAACTTTCTCCCTGGTGGTCCGATTTCAATAAAACTTATATAAATCAAAGCTCTCTTTAAGGGTCTCCCTCGCATGTAATTAGTTACTTGCATTGGGTCCAAGACAAGAAGTTATGAGTAGAGCTCTATGTATGACTATTTATTTTTATGATAGTTTTTACCCCCTTTTAGTAAACTATCCATATCTCTTCAACCGATTGTCTGTTTTCAATGAAACTTATATCAGTGCAAAGTCTCTTTAAGATCTCCTTCCCATGTAATTAGTTTTTTGCATTGGGTCTAGGATAAGAAGTTATGAATCTCTATGTATGACTGTTTATTTCTATGGGAGTTTTTACCCCCTTTCAGTAAACTATCCATATTTCTTCAACCGGTTATCTGTTTTCAACGAAACTTAATTAGTACTAAGCTCACTTCAAGGCACATCCCTATATGTACTTTAATTTTTTATATCAGTTCTCTGGTGGGAGTTATAGACCTCTGTGTTTTCTAGCAGTTTGTAGAATGATTTTGAGCCATTTCTAGAGGCTTCTGTGAAGGAGGTGCCATGTTTCCCTAGAATTTACCCATCCAGCCAAATCAGCCCCTTCAAACCCCTAGATATATAGCAATTCATGTCATCTTGAGCCAAAAGATCTTCTTCCAACAATGCATCGCTCTTCTCTTTGGCGCCGACCGGCTTGGTGAGATAATGGCCTCTACAGATCCTTTTCTTCTCCCGATGCTGGACTACACCATCACTTGGGATGTTACCATATTCATTCTCCTCTAAGGGAAGCAAGGAGAAAGATATGTTGTGGTTTTCTTTGCATGAAAATATTTTCTTCATCTCTCTTTGCAAGTGATAAGGGTTTCTATTATTAAGATTGGGAAGTGTAGGAAGCTAAGAGATGCGTGAAGTTTCATTACCCCCAACTTCATGTCACAGTGTTTTTCAATGTATGTTTTTCATGTCTAATGAAATATCGAATGTAGGAAAATCATGTTGTTGTTGTAAGTCATGTCTTCATTTATCTAGTTATCATTATTATTCATGTGTTGCATGTCACTTTATTCTTTTGTTTGTTTATTTGTTGTTGTGATCTTGCTTATACAAAGCTCTATTTCATAGAATAGTTTCATGTCAAGATTTAGAAGCTTCTTGCCAAGATCCTTGTATTGATAGTTCATGATTCTCATCATCTTTAAAGGCTTAGTACAACAATTAATTTTCATGATAGTAATTCTTTGGGTCTTTTACCTTGTTGAACTTTGCAAATCTTATGATTCTTGGCTTTTTTCTCTTCATAAATTTCCATTGTTGTGGTTATATTCGGCTACAAATGTTGGAAGACAAATTTTTTCCATGTCTTTTCTTCTTGTGTATTTGTTTATGATAGTCTTGCATGCTATGTCTACTGATTCAGTGGGGGAGATGTTGTAGTTATTGTGTCTTTTATGAATAAGTGCTCTATTTTCTTGTTTATTTGTATTTATAAAGTAGAACTTCCTTGTTTTTCTATGTAATGGTAAATATGAAGTATTAAAAGATGTTGATCCATTCGGCAAATGTCATATTTGTTTTGATTTCTATATAGTCTCTATGTGTACCAATGGTTGTGTATATTTGTTTTTAAATGTGCATTTCATTATCTTGTAGGGATGTTAGTACCATAGTTTCATGTAATGGAGATTTAGGGTAGTGGTATCTACAGAAGTTGTTGTTTTCCTTATTGCCTCTGGATGTGTGGTTATGTGTTTGGATATCCTTAATATTTTTTGTTAATGGATTCTTATTACATGTTATGTACTTATCAACAAAAGATGTAATCTCATCAGTTTCATGAACACCATATATAGGTGCATTTTGTATGTGTGCTTGTGTGTTTGGATCTCCTTAATATTTTTTGTTAATGGGTTCTTATTACATATTATGTACTTATCAACAAAAGATATAATCTCATCAGTTTAATGAACACCATATATAGGTGCATTTTTGTATCCACATGATGCCATGTTCCTATTGGCTTCCTGTTGTCTCTATGCCAACATGGAATGAAGTAGCATAGAATGTGTGTGGGTGTGTAGAGTAGCGGCAAAGCTCCGCTTGTACTTGCATAAGGCTAGGAATGATCCCTCTTAGGAATCCAACTTGCATGTTCTACATGCAAGTTCAACATACGATTCCTACATGCAATTTTTACATGCAAGTCTTGCATGCATGTTCTACATGCAACTCCTACATGAATGTTCTACATGCAAGTCCTACATGCAATTTCTATATGCAATTCCTACATGCAGTTCCTACATGCAACATGCAACTTCTATATGCAAGTTCTGCACGTAGAGGGAGAATGTCTTACAATTTCTACATGAGCTCTCAAACTTGTATAAATACCCCATAATGGAATGAAGCCCACACTCTTTGGGGCATTATGTTGAGTTCTACTTTGGTATTCCAAGCAATTGTTGACAGATATCCATGCTTCCTTGCACTCCACATCCAAAAGCATGTCCTAACCTTGCAACTCCTCCTCCCTTCTCCTCCAACCTTGCAACCCCTCCTCTCCCTCTCCTTCTCCCTTCTCCTCCCTCTCCTCCTCCCTCCCCTCCTCTCCTCCTCCCTCCCCTCCTCCCCCTTCTCTCCTCCCTCCCTCCCCTCCTCCCTCCTCCTCCCTTCTCCTTCCTCTCCTCCTCCCTCCTCTGCTCTCTCCTCCTCCCCCATGCTCTTACACCTTCTTCCTCTCGCACTCCTATGCTCCCCCTAAACCCATAGTCCCTCAACCCTTGACCTCCATGATCTACGAGGGAGACGAGTTCTCCTCCATGTACTCTACCCTGAACCTTGGATCCTTCTTCTGAACCTTGAACCTCTTCTAAACCCTGGACCCTCTTCTAAACCCTGAACCCCTTTTGAACCCTGAACCTCCCTCTAACCCTTAAACTCCTACTAGACCTTTCAACCCTCACTGGAGGCAAAAGCATTCATTGCCCCAATTATGATGATGCATGTTCCTTTCACGCATGCATGCACTATGTTTGATTACCAAACTTAAGCCTACGTCTCTCACTGGAATATGACCCGAGGGCTAAAGCTTTACTTATACTACAAACAACAACACCGATATATATGTAGGTGACAAAAAGCCTCGGAATCCTACATGCTGAGATTACCCTACTCTTCTGGCTATGAAAGCCGTGGGAAAGAGCCAACACTTCCTCTACTTTAGAATTCTGTTCACAAAAAAGTAGTCAAGTACATGTCCAATTAATTGTTCGTCTTTCATTATTAGACTAAGCAATTGTTGAATTTTGTGAGTGTAATACTGTGCATAAATTGTTGGATTATCTCTTATTGATTCTCTTATAACAGTGCTTATGTTTTCTTATACCATATGATTTCTCTTATTGCTTGAATATTTAGCATGCAAACATTTTGTTAATGGTTCCCATAGTCTCTCTACACATGATAATGTCACAAAGAAAGTTGGAGGCCCTAATTGTCTCATCATCACAAATGCATCTTTCCTAAGTTTCTCTTTGTGGTCTGGAGAAGTGCGTAGGTTGTCAAAGTACCTGTATCCAATTCTTGACTTTAGAATGGCTTCAATGTTGGTGTTATTTACAACATCTTTTGCATATATTATTTTATTTTGTAGTTCTCCTTTGCATAAGCACATGATGATTTTTTCAAGTTAGTTTCGTTAAGAAGATAAAATTTTATATTGGCATCGAAAGTTTGTATGCCCTATTAAAAATAAATGCGTGAAACATTCACCAAGATTTGAAACTATTATTCAAAAAGATTTAAAGTTTCGCCAAGATTTACATTTCTTCATTCAGAAATCAAGAGAAAATATATAAAAAGGTACTACATTCTACCAATATTGTGAAACTAAAACAATTATCTTCAAAAAATTTGCCAAGATTTTATATCAATATATAAGCATAGCTTCCATAAAAGCATCCCTGATGGATTGAATCACTTGATTAATAAGAATCTTAATTGATTTGAAAGAAAGTTTTGGTATATTTTGTGAGAACTTGAGGGATGCATGTGTCAACTCCCACTTTGCGATGTCTTGATATGTTAGTTTAGGATTTCCAATTTGCCTTTCCAGCGAAAGAAAAGTGTGGGGAAATTTAACTCTTTATTGTGCTTGTCTAGAAACAATCTTAATGATTTGTTGTTCTCACAAGGAGCCACATATCTTATCTCTATTTCATAATCTATGACTCCTTAAGCTATAATGAGGTTATGTATTAAAGTGTCTGTGTAGGTGTCGTCAATATTATCTATGTTATGTTCTTAATCCTTGTGTCTTCTTCTACATTTTATTTTGAATAAAGTGTGTGCTACAAATGCTTACTCCATTGCTCATTTTGATTTCTACATTATTGAATTTGTAAAGCAATGTTTGAACGAGCATGTGTAATGCTCACATCACGATAGTTGGACAAACTTTATTGAGTAGGTATGTGCTCTTGTATTGTAGTCTTTTTAAAATTCCAAGTGTTTATGGATGACTCATAAATAATAAATCGTGGTAAGATACGTTGCACTTTGCTCGTGTCAGCAGAGCTACTACAATGTTAACAATTCTACCCTATACTCCATATTGTCTAGCGTGTGTCAACTCTCTGATTTGAGTAAATGCTATTCTTAGAGCAACCCAGTTGCTCCTCAACATCTTTTAGGATTGTTATGTCGAGCAACTCAATGTTTCGATAAATTTGTAGAGGTGTGAAGTACTTCAACATCTTATTTGCCTGTATATCTTTCTTACATTCTATGCAAATGTGATGTTTTTCCATCTCGAAATGCAGGTTGTGTTGTCTTTTGTTCATTACCCAAGTTTGAATATCTTCTTTTATGTATGTCATCTACTTTTTAAATAGTAAACATTCATGTATTGGAGTGTCTTCAATTATAGTGATGTGTCTATTTATAAATTTAGAGGGAGTTCCAAACACTTCTAAATACTTTTGTAATGTTATGCAATCATCTGTTATGTGCATTTGTTTTGGTTTTTATTTTGTTGCTATTGTTTGTGAGATAGGGTTTTCCTTTATTATACTTATTACTATTAAAATATCATGATGTTGTTTGATTCCTTGATGGAGTTCATTGTTTTCATTGTTGGACTGATCTTCATACGATGTCATCATATTTCCTTCTCTTTTTTTAATGTATGAGATTTTACATCTAGTAGTGGACAAGGAATGCTATTTTTGGGAATTTCTCATTTAAGAGGAGTATTGTATTATTTGTGGAAACGTACATATTTTCTTCAATAATGTCTTCCAAGGTAATGACCATGTCTTTTATTCGACGAGTGTTCTTTCTTTTCGTAGTTTTGATTTTACATGGAAAGGTAAACATTTTGAGGTATTTTATGAGGAATAGCATTTTCTATTGATGTGCAACTTTTGTAATTTGTGAAGTATCATTCCCAATCTCACTTAAATTTATGTAAATGATGCATTTTGAATTTGAAGCCAAATGTGTGGAAGAAAACATATTGTAAGAATAAATCTTCTACACAATAATAGGAATTGCCATCCAATAATGCTCCCAAATATTGTTCAGCACTTGTGAATTTTTGGTAAAAGACTAATTTAAGAATTTTTGACCCCATGTCTGATTTCAAGAACTGTGTATCATCTTTGAGCATTTCTATGAATGGGCAAGGTAAATGTAATACTATGATACTTAAGAAAATAGCAAACAATCCTCAAATGATGAGGGATTGCATCATCCATATGACATTCACAGGTTTCTAATAAGCTTCCAAAAGTAAGCCCATGAGCAAAAGACACAATCACCCTTTAAACAAAGGCACCTCTTAGCTTGGCAGCAGTAGGATGGAAGATGAATTTTGAATTATATACACCTACTTTATTTTAGTCTGGACCTATGTTTGAAAAACTAAAAAATGTGAGGTGTAGGCTAAAGAGAAAAAGATTAAAGGGATGTAATGATTTTTAGAGAGAAAGTGTGATGGTTGCTCCCAAGCTAGGAGGTGGAAAGGAGATGTTGTTGCTTTTCCAAAAGTGCAGAGAGAGGCTGATTTCTACATGGACAAGGGGATGGGATAGTAGGGAGAGAAAGTAAGTGCAGAGAGAGGCTGATTTCTACATGGACAAGGGGCTGGGATAGTAGGGAGAGAGAGTATGCTACTGTGGAGAGAGAAACACTACAACAGGAGAGACAAAGCCTACAACAAGAGAGGATAGGATGCTATGGTTTCTCATAGGCTAGGAAGACAAAGAGGAGGATGTTATTTCTTAAGAAATGTAGAGAAGAGGCTGATTCCTATAGGAGAGGGGCTGGAACAATAGACACAAAATGTGCTACAGTAGAGAGAATGATTGCAGCAAGAGAGAGAAAGGGTCTACTGCAACAACAAGAGGCTAGAGGAGGAGGGCTTCTAGCTGCACCAAAAAGGAGGGGAAAGGGAACCATTACACCAAGCAAGAGATGGGAGGAAATTCAAAAATCCATTATAACATTTATTTCCCTTCAAACCACCTCATGAGACAAATCTTGGGAACAACCATGACCTTCAAAAATAGCCATGACCTTGAGAAGCTTCCATGCACTATCATAAAACAATTGGCTCATTCAATTTTATCATTTCCATCCCACATATACATGTAAATATTGCCCATGGGCAACATCTTAAAAAAATTAGCAAATCACCACTATGAAACTTACACATCTATGATACCTTCAAGTATAGCCATGATTCATTTAATAAAGTAAGGAAGTGAATTTCCTTTTCAAAAAAAAATCAATCACATCATTCAATTTTATCATTTTTACCGCTCGTATACATCCAAGCATTGCCTGTGGGCAAGCATATCTTTGAAGAAATAACAGGTTGCACATTTCTCATATCTTCAACTATTGCAAGTTACACATTTCTCATAATAACCATTAATACAATAAGTAGGAGCATTTTTAATTCAAAGGGAAAACCTCTCCAACCTAACCTTGTGGAGGAACATTACCACCACAACTAACACTATATTAGAGAATTTGGGAATTTCCCAAGTCCCAATTTTAAATAGGGTTGAAGATTTGACCATGTGGCTAAAATTTTAACCCCTTATTTGAAAGTGGGACTTGTAGGGATTCCTAAATATAATGCTTAGGGTAGATTACAATTTCAAGTAAGGGCTTCAGGTTTGACCATGTGGCCAAATCTTTACCTTTTGGAAATTCCCAAATTCCCTAATATAGTGTTGGTTACTCCAAACTAGGTTTCTAAGTCACTATTTGAGGCATAATGACAATGCTATAGACCACCATTCATCATCAACATGCTCAAGAAAGCTTAGAAATGAGTCAGCATTATTAAACCATTCTAAGGAATTCATAATTCTCTAGACAATTCAAATTTTTTGTATAATTCATGACATAAAGTTGTCCCTTATGCCCTCCTCCTACCTAGCCATAGGATCAATATAATTTACATAATGGATTCTCACAAAGTACACCTTATGGAAGGGTCCCATGGTAGGATCTACAGCCATGCATGGCCACAAACATAATACTTGTTGGGAAGAATACAAAGAGTAAGAGTATTTCTAAAGGCATATGAGTTGGCTATCACGGCCCTCAAATGGAGCCACAACTAAGCACATGAGTTGGCTATAAATGGGTGGAAACTAAGCCATAACTAAGGCCATTAATGCCTAGAAACTAAGTCGCATCTAAGCACAAGAACTAACTATTTAGCTGAGCTTGGGGTTGCAAACTGGCGTACTATAGCATGCTATTTAACTGAGCACAAAGATTGGAGTCCAAAATTATGTTGTGCACATGATCATCCATCTACATTAAAAAATCACCATTCAGTCCATCAATAGTAGTTGGACCAATGGCAGATTTGCTGCAATTCAAACTTACAATCCTTCGGTAGTAGCCTAATCAGTGGCATATTAATGCATAATCACAAGTTGTGCCTAAGTACAAATTCTAAAGTAGTATCACCGTATCATACCTATAGGCATGTTTAGGAGTGGCTCTACCATCGTGATGTAAAACACCACTAAAAGTAAGGGTTTCACCCATACATATGTTATAAAAAATGACTCATAGATGGAGTTATATGGGCCTGTCCATCAACAAAAAGATAAAAAATGACCATGAGCTCACACACAGCACACAAGGAAAAACTCAAAAAAAATTCCAAACACAAGACAAAAACCCAAACAAACACCATATTAGGGATTTGGGAATTCTCACATGAGAAAAATCCTATTTACTTTGGGAATTTCATTAATATGGAACTAGCCATGAGATAGTATGTTTTTTAGAATTACTAATGCTATTAATCCTAGAAATATGCATCCACATGGTATAAGATTGAAGATACTCATATTGATGGTGTTTATAGAACATGGTGGTGTTTTTAAAACACAATTTGTAAGGCTTGCATAACCTTGTTACATCACAAAGATGCCTCTCCAGAGGACAACCATAGATTTTTTTGGGCCTTTGCTGCATCTTTTGATGGATTTTTTTCGTGTGGAAGTTTTATAGCATGCCTATGCATCCATGCAAATACAATACTATTTATAGTCTCTGATTGTGCTAAGGATCTTTTTTGTTGCACATCCAAAATTTATCCCAATACCCTGAATAGTTTCTTTGTCTATAGCATTTTGACAAATGCAAATAGGTGCCCAATATTATACAAGTATCTTTTTATAATTCTATGATGTCTTGTTTGCATCTACATCACTTTGTGCAACACATCGCCATATTGGGTAGATTGCGTCTGGTGGCTGAATAAGCACAAAATCACCATTCTTGACATCCACCATTGGCTTAAATGCATCTTTGGGTCTTTTTCATGAAGGCCCACAATAGTGGTCATCCAATTCTTCCAAATCTTTGAAGTCATCCTTGTCATCCATTGCAATAAATGTTCCTTCACCATGTGTCCTTGGCCAAAAATCTTCATTACAAAAAATTTGGACTAAAAAAGGGGCCCTTTGGAGAATTACTAAAATATTAGAGGCTTGGATAAGGGAATGTGGTATCCATGAAAGAGATTATGCCATGTGGACTTCTTTGTAACAAAGGCTCCCCAAATCTAGGAGAAATTTTAGTTTTTTTTTTAAATAACCCAAAAAACGTCATTAGTGCTTCATAATAAAAAATTATCTTTGGCAGGCTTGCCCTGACCATGTCAAGCCTCCTTGTTTTCCTCCCATGGCAAACTATCCCCTAGCTAGAACTATGCTCATGTTTTCCATTTGGTTCAGGCTTATCTCAATCGAGGGGGGAAGGCCATCGCCTCCAACAAATCCTACTTGTATAATTGATCAACATAATACTTATAAACTATTCCAATCTCTTAAGCAAAATGGTTATGTTTCTCCATATGCTTATTTTAGTCTTTTATATATATCCATAGTTAGACCTTGACCTACTCCAGAATAAAAATATTCAAGAGATTTCTTGCACCCTTCTCTTGCAATTATGCAAGAGACAAAGAGAGAGAGAGAGAGAGAGAGAGAGAGAGAGAGTAGTTAGACCTTGACCTACTCCAGAATAAAAATATTCCAAGAGATTTCTTGCACCCTTCTCTTGCAATTATGCAAGAGACAAAGAGAGAGAGAGAGAGAGAGAGAGAGAGAGAGAGAGAGAGAGAGAGAGAGAGAGAGAGAGAGAGAGAGAGAGGGAGGGAGGGAGGGAGGGAGGGAGGAGGGGGGAGGGAGACACAGAGAGAGAGAGAGAGAGAGAGAGAGAGAGAGAGAGAGAGAAGGGGGGGGAGTAGGAGGAGAGAGAGAGAGAGAGAGAGGGGGGGTAGGAGGAGAGAGAGAGAGAGAGAGAGAGAGAGAGAGGGAGGGAGGGAGGAAGGAGAAGGATGAGAGAGAGAGAGAGAGAGAGAGAGAGAGAGAGAGAGAGAGGGGGTGTGTGAAAGGGGGATGCCTAGATAGGGGGGAGTAGAGAAGAAGAGAGAGTACATGTGTGATTAGAGAGAGGGAAACATACATTCAAAGAGAGAAGAGAGAGAGTACGCTCGCCTATATTTTGTGTGGCCTGAATAAAAACCATAAACCTATTATTTTCCCTATGTTACAAAACCATAGCCCTATGTTTTCCACAAATGGAGTGGCAGGGGCAAGTGGTAGTGGCAAGATGTCCTGGGTTTAAAATCATAAAATTTGGTTCGATTTTGTACCCTAAACCCTAAAGCCTATTTTTTATTTCCTGAATCATATTTGGGAGGCCACTGAGACATCAACAACCATGTG
Organism: Dipteris shenzhenensis; assembly: GCF_047967505.1. Classification (NCBI taxonomy): domain Eukaryota; kingdom Viridiplantae; phylum Streptophyta; class Polypodiopsida; order Gleicheniales; family Dipteridaceae; genus Dipteris; species Dipteris shenzhenensis. Next base: position 26,355,351 of record NC_141618.1, on the reverse strand, counting down.
CATGATTTGTATGCAAAACATACCCCTGCAGAAACTAGGCTCTAGTTGCACGACGTCAGATTTAGGGTTTACAAGGGGGTTTTTTTTGCATACAAATCATGCATATGGTTGTTGATGTCTCGGTGGCCTCCCAAATATGATTTTTGAAACATATTATTTTTCTATGTTACAAAACCATAACCCTAATTTTTTCCACAAATGGAGTGGTAGGGGCAAGTGGCTATTGCAGGATGTCCAAATCATAAAACTTGGTAGGGTTTTGTAACCTAAACCCTAAACCCTATTTTTTATTCCCTACCAGTTGAAGACAAAGCAATGATTTTGGTTGCTAAAATGGAACCTAGAATTATGCTGATGATTTTGAATCACATGATGGAGTTGGCAAAGCTACATACCTTTTCTGCCTCATCGTGGACTGCATCAACTACTACAGTGTCGAACTAGACTCCCTTTTGTGGTTGGGGTCTTGAACTTCATGCTGGCTTGAGGTGCCAGCTTCTTCATCCAATAATTCCCTTTGCAAATTCATGGACTACTCATCGGACATGTCGTACTCTGGTGCGGCATCCTCGATTGCCTTCTGTGTTAATTGGATTGGTGAGGCTTAAGTCATCGAAGCGTTCAATCTCATTTATTGTTGGATTGACTGGAGCATCAAAGTCAATAACATCATCAAAGGTGTCATTCGAGAGCTGACATAGCACCTCATCCTCTCAGAGACCCGTTTCTTCCATCACTTCCAATAGGGTAAGGTATTCCTCATCCTCAATCCTAATTGGATCAACCGAAGCAAGGTGTGGCTTGGTTGCTCCCTCATCTAGATTATAGGTGGAGGATGGATATGCACGAGTCGAATATGATGATAAGATGACCTCGCTTTCAACTTGCTCCTCAGCTAGGATAATAGTATGCTCCTCAGGCTCCAGGTCTAGGTTTATGTCATCTCCTCCACCACTTGTGGATGTAGGAGCCTCGGGCTGCTCGCCAACATCCTCGTCAAACTTGCTAGTCGGAAGGAGAACAATAAGGGCTGCATCTCTCTCAATCAAATGAATTGGGGAAGATGAATCATCCCCGATGGGACCTGCTCCACCACTTGTGGATGCAAGATCCTCCACCACTTGTTGATGGACCTGCTCCACCACTTGTGCATGCAAGACCCTCAGGCTGCTCGTCGCCAACATCCTCATCAAACTTGCTAGTCACACTACTGCATCTCTCTCCATCAAATGAATTGGGCAAGATGAATCATCCTTGATGGGAATAGCGTACTCACGGAGAGAGATAGGGACATTATCCATGGCCCTACCTAGTGTCTTCTTGAAGTTAGCACTCTGGTCAAAAGAGCTCAAAATATCCAATGAAACCCATTGATGAGGGGAGTTAGCAATCACGACATATTGCCTATGGATAAGCCTATCAAAAAACCAAAGAGAGGGATTATCAGCAGGAAGGAGAGCTCTCAAGTGAGACTCAAGATGGAATGCCTTGCAGAAGATAGGATAAACCTGATCTGCACATGCATGGGAATCAGTGGATGAAATCCACTGGTCAAAAGCCTCTCTAGGGGAAGTCATGAGTGTAGGAGGATGCTCAAGAAGAAGAAAGAGGAGGCTGTGGAATGCAAGGTTGATCAAGAGACCTTAGAAGTGTACTTTATAAAATGGGCATTGCCCTTAAAAATGCTCTTAAGTATAATATTTTTATATTTATTATTTTTACTTTGGAAAGTGTCTCTCTCTCTCTCTCTCTCTCTCATAGACCTGCAAGGTCTTTTGAGGATGTTAATATATCTTTCTTTTTTTCCCTCTATCTTGCTCCCTCTCTCTCTCTCTCTATCTCTCTCTCTCTCTCTCTATCTATCTCTTTCCCTCCCTTTGTGTCTCTTTGTGTCCCTAACTGCTCTCTCTCTCTCTCTCTCTCTCTCTCTCTCTATTCATACATCTAGCGCTATCTCATGGCCAGGTGCATTATTTGTGTCGCTTATTGCACTCTCTCTCTCTCTCTCTCCCTCTCTCTCTCTCTCTCGCTGGCTTGTGCACACTCTAATTGATATCTATCTCTCTCACACACTCTCTCTTTTGCACAATACAAATATACAAATATCCACATAGATTTAAAATTACAAATATTCATCGCTTTATCATTCATAGACCATAGAGAGCCATCAATCTAGAGGTGAAAACTTAATAAATAAAATCTTAACAATAAATGAAACAACACTTTGTATTATTTATGATTTATGTTTATACATGTAACAATGCCTCATTGCCAAGTGCATTGTTGAAGCACTAAGGATTCAAGAAACTAGATATTATGAAAAACCTGCCATCATGTCTCTACTGTCTCTAGAGTATGGGGGGGGGCAACAATTCTTTCAAAGGATACTTATCTCATCCCTATACCTAACTTTGTGATTATCAAGTCTAAAATAATAGTCTTAGGGAGGGTTTGCTATTGCCAACTGCAATTCTTCCCTGATAAATATCATGGTCCACTCCTCTTTTGATTCCAACATTAGATCAGGATGTCCTTGCCGATAAATTGATACCTCGACAATAGGACAGTGAGTCCCATCACACAAATCATCATTCATTGCTTGCCATTGTAGGTTCTTCCATCTAAATCTTCTATATGTGAAAGTCATGTAGAGATTTTTCCTTCCAATGAAGTACCCGCAAAATTTGGGATATGTTAATACATACTATCCTAATCATTTTTTATACAAACAAGAATTGTAAGATGTGCTCACCCAAATGTCACATTTGAAGTGTTCAATCGACATTGTACTAAATCGTCAGCATGACATGTTCTTGTTGTCCATCCATTGTCAAATAGCTCAGACAACCAGTCCAATTCTAAGCTCTTGCAAGTGTAAGTAATCCTTGTTTTTCTTAATTGCCTACAACTTGCAAAGAAATCAACAAAGCATGGAAATGGAAGAAACCAGCTCCACCTAGCATTTCTTCCACTAGTAGTTGGCTTCATATCATTTCTCACATCATTAAACATTCTATTTCTATATGATTCATTTATCTCCATGCTTGGAAGCAGCCATTCTGGACTATCAAAAGAAGGCAAGGGAAGAGATTCTGATCTACCATACTATCCTTCTTCATCTAGCACAATGAACATTGAGTCATAGAAGAAGATCCCATCCTTTTTTTATTCTGATGGTGTGCAACCTTCATACTGAAGACTCCCGATCTCAACATGGAGGACATGCAACACCCTAGTTACGCATGTTGCAGGCTTCCACTCTTTGTAAAAAGTAGATGGATATAAATCTGTAAAACAAATACAAGGCATAGGACAGTTGTGTCAAAGTCCCCAAATAAATATGGAAGTCCTGCATTCGAATGCACTTATATGTTTGCATGGGTAAAGACATGCTGAATATATACTTGTGTCACTCTGTTACTACCAAGAGAAATTTCCAAATCTAAGATCCTTCCCTTCCAATGTTTGGAGATGTCCATTGCATCCTTCCAATCCACTTTGTAGTACCCATGATTAGTGGGTTGCATTGTGATCCAAGAATATTTTGTGTAGAGCTGAGGAATCCATTCCCCATGCTCATCCCTAACATTCTTCAATACAACATACTATAAACTACTTCTATTTCTATCATTTTCTATTTGCATAGTTTCCTCCCCTGTACCATATGATTAGAATTAGTTTTTGCCCCTGTACCATATGATTAAAATTAGCTCTTTCTACCTCTTTCTACTTCCATAGACCCTCAAAATTTGTGTCTTCTCTTTTCTCTTTCTCTATCCCTCTCTTTCTCTATCTTTGCAACTCTCTCTCTCTCTCTCTCTCCTTCCCTCTCTCCTTTAACTAAACCTCTTACAAAAACAAACAAAAAACTATTTCAAAAAACATAGAATACTTCTCTCAATCTGTCTTCCAAGGTACCCCTCACACAAACAAACATCAAATTATTTTGATACTTAGTTTAAGATATGCTCTCTTCCTGCTCTGTTTCTCCAAAAACAAAGAAAACATTATTAATATCATATCACTCTCTCTCTCCCTCCCAAAACTCTTTGATTAGGATCTCTTTTTCTTCCTTCTTTCTCAAATACTTCTAAAACCTAGCAGTTTGAAATACAATCTCTGTCTCTCTCCCTCAATCATCCCCTCAATGGAAGAAAACATAGCAGTTCGAAATATAATATCTCTCTCTCTCTTTTCCCTTCCTCTATCTATCCCTCCTATACTAACAAAGAAACAAATGACTATTTTCTATCTCTCTCACTCACTCATCCCCTCAAATAGATTAAAAAACATAGCAGTTTCAAATATAACTCTCTCTCTCTCTCTCTCTCTCTCTCTCTTTCCCTTCCTCTATCTATCCCTCCTATACTAGTGAAGAAACAAATGACTATTTTATCCCTCACTCATCCCCTCAAATAGAAAAAAATATAGCAGTTCAAAATACTCTCTCTCTCTCTCTCTCTCTCTCTCTCTCTATGGCTTATTGGTAGGTGTTGTACTATAGGACTCATGACATTGGTGGGATTTAATCCCATAAGCATTAATGTTTCCCTAATGACCTTGGATATATTGGCTTGATTACCCCTCTCTCTCTCATCCCTCCTGGGACCTTTTTGGGAGAGACATAGGTGTGTGTGGCTAGGAGGTAGGGGATTGGGCCCCCTCATAGTCGACAATGTCCTTGGGACATGTGACAGCCATGCATGCTACCAACATGGTATCAGATTAGGTGTTCCCTCCTGCCATAGGGCTCTTGGGACATATGCCAGCCAACAAGCATGACTATACATTTGATCCTACCAATTGAAAGCAATCCAAGTAAGTTTTCCTTCTTAAAAAATTTCACCAAATACATATACACAACCCAAAAAAATCACACCTAAAAAAAGTTACTTTATACTATTTAAAAAGACTACCATGTGGCATTTCAATCATCAAAATGCCAAGTGGTAAGGTTTTTTCTAGGTGTCAAGTTTTTCCCAATCGTCAAAATGCCGAGAGAGAGAGAGAGAGAGAGAGAGAGAGAATGCACACACACACACACACACACACACCTCTTTTAAAGGATCTTGCATCATCATTCCCATACATGCATCTAAAATTTTGTAGCTTGAAATAGACGTTTTATTTGTTTCCAAATCTCAAATTTGAGCACGTGACAAGAAAAATCTTGAAATTTTGAGTAATTTTCGTTTTTGAACCACCTCTCGATCCGAGTTATATCAAAAGTTATGACCCTTTGAAGTTTTGGCTACATATAAGTGAAGAGTTCCACAAAAAAAAAAGAAAAGAAAAGAAAAAAGAGAGAGGACCAAGGTAGTTTGGCCCGTGAAATTCCATGTAGCCTCTCTCTCTTTTTTTTTTTTGGGTGGTGGCACTCTTCACTTATACGTACCCAAAACTTCAAAGGGTCATAACTTTTGATGCATAACTCAGATTGAGGCGGTTCAAAAAGAAAAATTACTTGGAAAGATCTTTCTCATTGCATGCTCAAATTTGAAATTCGGAAAAAAATCTAGGTCCTTTTTAAGCTATTGTTGGCCACACACGTGGTCCAAAAATTACACCAAGTAGAGGGGAGTCCCAATCCCCCTTCCTCCTAGCCACGCTGCCTCTATCACTCTCCAAAAAGGTCAACAAGATCATGAGGGAGGCTTCACAACAAGTACTTTAAACTATACCTAAGCACCCCATGGTTATGGGATTAGTCTTTCCTTCATCCACGTGTCATACAGTGCGTGGTTGTTGAGGCATTATTCCTTCAAATAGTTGCCTTATCTTATTAGCCACACATATATTTCCTTATGCCTTGTGAAGGGGTTTGTGGCACACAACCCATATTCCAACTCCCCCTCCTTATGGGCCAAACGCTTGAAACATCATCTTGGCCTTGAAATACGAGATCTTGGCACCATAAACATGACTCCCCACAAAGGTCAACCCATCACATGGATACAAGAGCCAAGCAATAAATTTAGCCACTCTTGCTAGGACTACACAGTCCATCAATCCTATGTCAGCCACCACCTTCAAAATTGTGCCAATCATCGCTGCCTAAAACCACCTTTCTACTGCCAATAAAATCAGCCCATAATCCTAATATGGTGCAAACACATCTACTTTTGCAAACATATCTACTTTGTGCTTTTAAGAGTGATGGGTCTCCATCAAAATGATCATATATTCATCCATCAACCTATGCTCTCAATGATAGAGGTGGCTATGGCACTATCTGATGAGTGAACATACCCATGACTATGTGTGAATGATAATAGAAAATCGCAATGTAATTC